>NC_077227.1:667838384-669038384 GCF_027887165.1 Monodelphis domestica | reverse complement strand
CTTTTGTATAATTTTGTCAAGATAGGCAAATAGTGCTTTCTAAAGAATCTGAGCCATTCTATTCTTAGGTCTCAGATGTGACCAAATACAAAGGCATTTAACAGATTTTTATAAATATATATATATATATATATATATTTAAATATAATAATTGTATACATACATTTTTGTTGTTGTTCAGTCATTTTTCAGTCATATCTAATTCTCCATGACCCTATTTGAGGTTTTCTTGACAACGATACCAAAGTGGTTTGCCATTTCTTTCTCCAGCTCAAATAGGAAACTGAATTGAACTGGATTAAATTATATCATCCTTTGAGTATGACATAACTGGCAAGTGTCTGAAGCCAATTTTCAACTCAGGAAGATAAGTTTTCCTGACTCCAGACAAAGAACTCCATCAATTGTGCCATCCATCTTCCCCTCCACACAACTCATCAACACAAACATATGCATAATACATATAAATTAAGTGTATATATCTGTGTATATGTGGATGTATATAGTTTAACAGTATAGATGTGCATATATATACACATATAGACATTCACACAAACATATATATATCTATACATATATAAGCTTGTGCTCATAGGCTTACTATTAAACTGATTGATGATTAGTTATGTGGAGTCCAGAGCAATCTTATTTTGAGAATATCTTAGAATTCCTCACAAAAATATTTTTAAAATAATATACAATACTTTCCCAAATTCATGATGTTTTCTGAAAGCTTTTTCCTCTATATGTTTTTTATCTTATTTTAGTTAGGTTTGTTCTATGCTAATAAAAACATTTATTTTTGCATTATCTCAGATTTGTTGTGCCTTTTTATGTTTGGGCTATTTTCTTTGATCTTTAGCTCTAGGTAAAGAAGAAATTTATTGCTTTTATGCATAGATTAGAAGAAATATGAAAGGACTTCCAAAATCCACTTTCAGTTATTTTAGTCAATTTCCCTGGTTCCTCTTTGTCTGACTGAAAGAAGTCACAGTTGTAGCTCTTCATCTTTAACGGTGTAGCTATAAATATGAAGCCAGATGTAATTGTCTCCTATCTATAATATGTCTCTCTTTTAGGAATTGATATCCACATATAGTCGCAGAGATGTGTATACTATTGCAGGTAGCTGTGTTAAATGGAAAGAGGGTAAAATAAATTAAGCAACCCTATAGCTTTTAATTAAGAAAAAAAGTGGGGTAGGAGGGAGAATTTAGGTTTTTTTTTTTTAATGATTTATCCAACAATTTGAAAAGGATGAGAAACTTACAAAAGATATGGATATGTTGACATTTAATATGTTAATCAATTTAATGCATTCATAGGAAAATCTATTCTAAGAAGAGTTTTGTGTAATTGAGGTCTTTGTCTCATAAAATTTCCCCTGGTTCACTTATGAGGAAAAATTATCATATCAGCATCCTATTGATAGTAAATCCAAATTGCCCTGAGAAATGAAGTTAAATTGGATGATGTTACTCATTTGTTTATAGAACATTCATTTTTTTTATTGCAACTATTCAGGAAACACAGTCATTTACATAAGCCCAAAAGTCATGATTTTTGTTATAAATAAAAATGAATCTTGAAGGATTATTACTAGATTTGTAAGCATTTATTACTATAGAGAAAAGAGAGAGAAACTGGGATTTAGCCTTTTTAACGTAAGGTAAAAATTCAGTCCCCCATTGCAGCCAGCACTCTAAGCCATTTTGGTTGGCCAGACATGGGCAGAGAAGAAAAGACTGCCAATATGGTTAGACAGTCCACTAAGCCAGAGAGATAAAGCCCATTTGCTTCACCCTCTCAGCCCTTGATCTTTTTGTCGGCCAATGGTTTTCAGAAGTCATGCCTCGATGACTTTCTGTGACACCAAAATTAAAAATTAGTGACTGCTTCAAAAACTTGCAGATTACATGAATATAATTGTCTAATGTTTGTGAAGTATTTTATATTTAAAAAATATAACTGCAATTTATTAAAAGGAAAGAGCAATTAGCAAAAATATTTTTCTTAAAATAGGAAATTCTAGTAAACCACAATATTTCACAAGATCTTCTGCTGAATACCTGTATCATCTATATACCCACATAGTCATGAAAACTAACCTTTAATTATATGACATCTATTTTTATAACAGATCTATGAATAGTATTGCTTACTAAATTTCCCATTGACCTTCAAACCTTGGGGATTTTTAACATTGGCAACATTGATTAAGATAATACTAAAATAAAGTCAAATACATTTTAAAAGAAAATTATTACATATAAATGGGAACATACAAGATCAAATTACAAAAAAATAACTTGGAATTGGAAAATTTAGGTAAAACCTAACATACATTATTTAATTGAGAAATTTAATATAAATTCCAAGACATCCATTCATCCAAAGATAGAAAAATGTATAGAACTATATTATATTTCAGCTGAATTCTATTTCACAAGCAATCCAATAGGCTTATAAACCAGGAAGGAGATTATTATAGAGAGAGTACAGGATTATCCTCTAATCTTGAGAGAAAAATGAATGTCATATACTTAGCTCTTGTTTTGAAAAATGTGGCACTTCTTCCCATGACTTCCAATTGAATACTTCATGCCATGCTATTCTAGAAAATCTGGATCATGAGAAAAGTCTTACACTTGATGTTCTGCTCCATCATATCGGGTTGACATGGGACAAGTCCCTTCTACTTCTTGGACTTCATTTTTCTCCAAAGAAAAATGAGAATATTTGACTAGGTGTCACCTAATAACCTTCCTAGTTCTACATCTATAATATAATTCATGTCTGTTTTGCAAATATGATTACACCATTGGCATATGTATATATGTGTCTGTATACACATATATATGAGTTCTCTCTCTTGTGCGCACATGCACACACACACACACACACACACACCACACACTATAGACATATTGGATTCCTAAACTTTGTTCAAAAGACCAAACATAATCCACTATCATGTGAGTTAATATTCCCTAGCAGATGAAGGGAAAATGACTTCATTCTATCTCTTTATAAATTTTCCTTTTTTCTTTATGACCAATCATTGTTCTTCTATTTTGCATTTGTTTCCCTCTTCATACTGAATAGCTCTATGTCAACAGAATTATTGTTTCAATTGCTGTTTGTCCTTTAATGAAAAGAACCAATGACATCACAAAGTGATTTCCTTTATACGTCATGTTCAATTTAACAACAATTTTTAAGCTCTTATTATGTTCTAGGCTCTGTTTCTGGGAATAAAAACACACAAATAAAATGGCCCCATCCCAAAAAGAGACTATATTCTTCAACAATATAATTCTAGAGGTAGCTAGGGATATAATGTGTATGGAAGTGATGCAAATCTATGGCACACATGCCCAAAGGGACACATAGAGCCCTCTTCAGCCATGCCTGCATTTGCTGATCAGAGTTCCTCAGACTGGAGGTTTTCCCCTCCTCCTCTCCATACATTTGAGAAATTATTCAGTTTACCTATCCCTTTATCCAGAAACCCAATGGAAGCACTTCCTCCCTGCCTTGTCTAGTGTAAAGGGGAGGTGAGAGGGAGTGAAAAAGGATGGGAAGGGCATGGCACTTGGTCTCTAGGAAGGGTGGGGAGTGGCATTTGGTCTCTGAGGGGGGCAAACAGGGCACTCAGTCTCCCACTCAGAATGGGGAGAGGATTGGCACTCCATCTCCAAAAGTTTCACTATCACTAGTATAGGGTATTGGACTTGGAGTCAAGAAAAGATGTCTGAATGCTGATTTAGATACTTACTAATTGGGTTCCTCTGGGAATATATTTAACTCCTCTTAGCTTCGATTCCCTCATATGTAGAATGAGGATAATAAATATGAAGATCAAATTGGATAGTATATGTAAGTGATTCACATATATAAAAGTATTATATAAATGATAGTTTATCACTAATATGTTGTTTGTCCTTTATTTTCAAAGAGGACCTATGGCATCAAAAGGTGATATTTTGATTTGTACATGACTTGAAGTGAGGCAGAATTGCCTAAAATCATCAGAGTGATTGAAGTCCAGTGACAAAGCAAAAGTTAAGACAAATAGTAATGGTCCAGAATGAAGTGGATAACTTTAGCGACTTTGATGTTTGGCCCCAAGCCCTAAGTGTTCCACAGCTCCTGCTTTAGCTGCCTTCATGACCATTGAAATAAATTGTTCTCATCCTCACATTCCACTAGGATAAATCTTCATATGACTGAGGTAGACAACTCTTGAACTCACTGATGTATCTATGGTCCATCAGTTACCCTCAACTTTGTCTAGCTTTCTTGTGCCAACTTCGTTTGCTGGATGCATGCTATAGCTTCTTGGAATGACAGAATATGATTGAGTGGCAGGTGGACACCAAAATTGAATGAGCAACCCTGAAAAGGCTTCAGAAAACCCTCATACCAAACTCATACACTTTATATTATTAGCCATACTGCAAACAATATGAGGTCATATATGTGTCATTCCTAGAAAGTCAGCTTTTCTTCCTAGAGGAGTCTATATAATTTTAGCACTATAGTGATTTCTGGTTTTCTTATTCTGGAGAATGTGTAATTGCAGTGATGTCCTCTGCCAGCTCCTGTTGGTGATTTCTTTAAATTACTCATTTTCCAATTCTCAACTGGACTTTAATGCTTCCTCCCTGAGAGAGCTAGGAAGTTGCTCTCTTTATTGGTTTATGTTATTGGCCATATTGTTATTATTACTTTTCTTACTTGTCAATTGGGATCCTCATTATTCTGATATTTCTTGTACAAGAACTAGAGACAATGGGTTTTAGTGGTTTCCCATTTTTTTTATCACATACTTCTAACAGTTAAAAATGATTAATAGTCTCAATAGGGTATGTTTATTCATATATTTCTAACATCATTGTCATTGAAATTATTTATTTATTCATTTACCAATGAAAACATTAAATAGTGAACTACCATGATGTTAGTTACAAAATAAATTGAAAGGAGAAACCTGATATAAAAAGGAACAAAAATTCTCCTGGCACCAAGGCAGGTGTTCTTTGTTTATTTTTC
Organism: Monodelphis domestica; assembly: GCF_027887165.1. NCBI lineage: Eukaryota > Metazoa > Chordata > Mammalia > Didelphimorphia > Didelphidae > Monodelphis > Monodelphis domestica. The sequence continues at coordinate 669,033,329 of NC_077227.1, read as the reverse complement.
TTTTCTGTATAATAGACATGTTTATTTTTTAAACATAAATATAAAAATAAATTATATTTATAAAATATAGGTATAAAATAAAAATAAAGTTAAATAAATAAATAAAAAATAAAATGCATGGAATGATAAAGGAAAGCATTTTTTCAAATATAGGCATCAAAATATTTTTAAAAATTCCAAGACACCAAAATAATAATCTCTGGAATAAAAAAAAAAACACTGGAATTTATTGACTAGTGGGTTGGCATAGAAATAGAAATACAGGAGACATGGAGACACTAGAAGACTCTTATGAGATATTAGCCAAGAAACAAAGAGGATAAAATTAGATGAGGAGTAAACTGATGGTTGTGTAATAGAAAGAAAGTAATAGACACAAGCTGTGGGGGGAAACAGACATCCCGCACATGATTCAACATCGGAATTTGTGCCTAGGGAAAGTAAGAAATTGAAGATTACATCCAGTTAGTTAAAACAGGATTTATTCATGGAAAGAGGCAGCCCTCATTCATTGTATGAAAGTAAAGAAGAAGGATATGTCAATCCATTCATGTCTCCTCATACAGTGTGACTTACTCTTTTCCATCTAATAAAAAGAGGGGAAAGCAGAATGTCTACTCAATTATGATAGGCATCAAATCTAGAGATTCACTTCATCTTTTGAAGATTAAATTAACTCTCCCCTGCCAATTTTTAGTCACCGGAAGCATATACATTCTACTTAAACTTGAGGGGGGAGGTCTGTGATGAATCAGAATCAACTGTCTGCCCCCTGGACAATCCGAAACAAAGCTTTAGCTGTAATTGGTACATGTCAAATTGAAGAAAGTCACAGGAAATGATGAAAAGTAATGATCTGTAAAAATGTCAAGAACTTCCTGTGAAGAAGTTTTTTTGGTCTTTCATTTTCAACTTGACTTTGGAGGAGCTCTGACTGAGGATCTTGGACTACTTCTACTTTCCTTAAAACTACCATGTGGGTTGAGAAAAAGGCTGACTGCTTTCCTGGATTTTCTGAAGGGACTAGCCTCAGGGGAGACCTACCCTATTAAGAGAGGCTTCCATCATCCCCAGGTCCTTGGCTCAAGGTTGAGGCCCCTCTGGCTAAGAGCTAATTAGCCCTGCCTGGATTGAGTCAGGGGCTAGAGTAAAACACTGAGTGTTTAGGCTACATATTTTGTCCTATCCTCTCTCTGATTTTCTTACTTTCACTCTTTCTATCTTTTCTAAATAAATTGTTAAAATAAATCTCTTTGGAATTTGTGAAAATTCCTGGTGACCCTACTCCTAAATAATCTAGTACAACCATTTATATTAACCCCTTACTTTCTGGTCCTTACACTCTGCTCACAGTTGCAATCTAGCTATAATAATCCCTTTTCTGCCTCTTGCTATCTGAGGAATGGTAGGGTATGACTGGTTCCTGACATGAATAATGTATTCACCACTATTTTGTTTGCTATCAATAAGTAAAAAGGATGAAGGACCCTGTAGACAAGGACCAGTTGAGGTTTCTCATTCTTATTCAATGGACTAAGGGCAGTATATTAAAAAAAAAAAAACAAAACCCTGGTATAATCAATTTATGTCATCATTTTACCTTGCTGCTTTTGAAATGTTTGTCCTAGCCATTTTAAGATCACTTCCTACCAATGAATAATGGATCTGACTTCTGCACCACTGATTATTTCCACATTTTCTTGGGCAGCTAGAAAAATTAGGTGGCACAGTAGATACAGTGTCTGACTTGGAGTAAGGTTCATCAACCCAGGTTCAAATCTGGCCTCAATCACTTTCTATCCCTGTGACCGTCATCAAATCCATTAATCAGGTTTTCCATAGTTCCTCATCTATAAAATGAGCTAGGTAGGGAAATAACAAGCCACTCTAGTATCTTTACCAAGAAAACCCCAAATGATATCACAGAGTTAGATACAACTAAAAGAACAACACAACACATTTTCTTATAAAGTGAAATATTGATGACAGTTCCTCCCAAACTTTGAAGGCATAGACATATCAGATCTCTTTGCTAAAAAAGGCAAATACCAAAGCTTTAGCAAGAACGTGTTTTGGAAGTATGGCTGAACCTTACTAATAGTGTCATTGGCATTCTACATGTATTTAGCATGATGGAAAAATCACTGAAATTCTGAGATTCTCTTTTATTTACATTAGGACTGACAGTTGGTTTCCTGCAAGGAAACACCTAAGGAATTATGCTGTATTGGCCTACGTCTTGAAAAAATACACCAAATGTTCAATTTATTTTTTCTTATTAACTGGAAATAATTTTACAGAAGACCAAACAGTGTCTCTTGTACCATTTGTAATTCTCCGAAATCAGTTTAGAGAGGAAAAAAAAGGGGAATGAGTGGGGGGAAAGTAAAGAAGAGTGATGTTTGAACTAGACAATGCAAAGAAATATTACAAGATTCCCTCATAAGAAAAACTTTGCATACAAAAGGAATTAGATAGCAATGGGCTGTTTCAGATGGAGGCCTTAAGCAGAGCTTGGGCTACTGGCAGATGTTTTAGGCAGGATTCATTTTTATGAATGGTTTGAACTAGATGATTTCTAGGATAAAAATTCTACAAAATCTATTAAACTCCAGATTAAATTAAGGTTCTGTATTAATTGAGCTGTGAGAAGATTTATTTGTAGTAAAGAACTGAAAATTCCAAAGCAGAATCTCAGATTTCAGAAATCCTCAAGATTCCACTTCCTACAATCTAGAGTAATGAAAGTAAAATGGCAAGAGTACCAGTAATACAATATTGTTTTCCAATTTTTTGGAGAATTGGGAAAAGGTAATACATTTCAAAAAAAAGTTGGGATTTTGTCCAAAATGCTCTGAAGAATTAGTCAATCAAAAGGTATGTGTTTTATATGCAGAAGAAATTTCTGTGAGAATGTGTATAAAGATAATGCTATTTATAAAAGAAAAAAAAACAACCAAGTAAACTTTTTTATTCTAGATTCATATGTCCCCTTTCATGCCATTGTCAAAAAGATAGCAACATTTGTGGATTTCAGGAAAAATCTGTACCAATGAGAACAAATGAACACAAAATACTTCTAAGGAAACAAAAAAAATCAATAGAAATGACTTATATCCAACAATATTTCTATCTTCCTCCACTTTGCATCTACAACTCTGCCTGATTTCAACTCCATGAATAAAAGATAACTCCTGGTGCCTCAAACCCAACCTGCTTTCTAACTTAATTTTATATATTTTCTTTCCTCCTGAGATTGTAAATTCCTTGAGGGCAGAGATTATCTTTCTATTTGTATCTCTAACACTAAAAAGAGTCAGTGCCTGGCATAGATGATGTGTTTCACAAATGTTTATTGAATTAAATTATTGAATAGAAAAAGAAAAAGAAGGTTCAGCACATTAAACCACTTGAGATTTAAATGGCATTTTGTGAGAAAATTCAGCTCTTAGTGCATCTTCTACAGTCAAAATATAAAATTCCTCTCCATTAAACCTATATGTTGCCTAGAAACAACCAAACTTCCTGGCATCCCAGGAACAGTTGTTATGCACTATAGATAATGTAAGCATTTTGTTAGCAGAAATCTCTATAACTCTCTTGCCATCTAATGATCCCTATTGATGTGATTATATGTATAATACGCATATTAGGACAGACTTCTGTCTCAGTTGCTACATTATATTGATTTTATTATAGTTTAGAGAACCTTTTCTTTGTAACTTTCCTAATAATCTATTTTCTATGGGACTCAACTTAACTTCATCTTCCTTTTTGTTGGGGAGTTTGGGGCATGTTTGTGATATTCAGAGACTAAAAGAATTGGTAAAGACTTGGGGTTAAGTGGAAAATAGAATGGATAGTCAGAAAATCTGAGTTCAAATATTGGCACAGTTGCTTAGTGCCTGTGTATACCTGCCAAAGAACTGTAACCTTTCAATTTCTGACTGTGTAAATGGAAAAAATAATTAACTTGAGCTTTCTTCCAACACTAAACCCAATTTAAAGGATGGAAAAGGATTTTAGGAAAATTAATTCACCAAAAAAAATAGTAATGTAACCATAGTCCCCATTAAATCTTCCCTAAGATCTGAAAGACTTGAGAATTCCCTCTTCTTCCTCTAGCTGTCTCTTTCCTTCTGACTCTCCCCTCATTTTATTCTCCTCTCACTTTTTTTATTATTGTGTGCATATGTATGTAGGTATTTTTTCCATAGTTGTTTACATTTTCTATATCCCACTATACAATGAGCTCCTTGAGAACAGATATTTTTTAGGAGGGGTGAGTTTATTTTAATCTCCAGAACTTAGTCCAGTACATAAGACAAAGTAGATGCTTAATAAATACTGGTTGAAAGACAATTTTTCTTTATTTCAATCACTAAAAACAGCTTTAATCATTTTCTAATATTTCAAAATATTATATTTTAGTTATATCATAGATTTTTAAAAATTCTGTAGACCAGCAAGGTATTCTAAAATTGTTTTGTGAAATATGTCTAATAATAATGTCTAAATTAGGTTGAATAGCTAACATGAATCATATGTAAATAGCTGTGGTGGTAAGTGGAACAAATTTGTTTTATAAATAATGTCATTTTCATCATACATTGAGATAATCATTAACTATAATTAGAAAACACTCTCATCTTCCCCTTCATCTAGATTCACACTCTTGGAGTCACCCGACTTATCCCTTTCCCTCACCCTCATATGCAAAATTTTTCTAAGGTCATTTCCACCTCCAGAACATTTACAAACCTTCCTCTTTTTGGATTCCACTGATACATTGTTAAATGTTCCTCCATCTTTAAAAAAATTCTATATGTGTCTTTATAGAAATTTCCTTTATACAATAGATTGTGGGGTTTGGGGAAAGTCCTATTATCCTATAGATCTAGTTACAATTACTTTATATTAGGTACATAATTCCTTTCTTTTTATATTTTGGAGTTGGAGAAGTTTTCAGAATACAACTATTCTTCTATCTTATAAATGGACTTAATATTCTACTTAACTTCATCTTTTCAGTCTTGCTTTAGGCTACCTTTTGAATACAATTATATACTAGTACAATTATATACTATTTCTGACATTCTGCTTTCTGACCAAATAGGTTCTAATAAAGATTACTATCCTTGATTTCTGTGCTTTTGCACCAGGTGTGTCCTGTCTCTACAGTGAACTTCCTCCTTTGAATCCCTTAAAAGTCTGATTCAAGTACAGTGTACTACAGAAGAATTGCCAGACCTTCCTCTACTTGCTAGTGCAATTTTATTCCTTTTCCCTCCTCTGAAATTATTTTAAACTAAGCTTGTATGTATTTTATTTTTATTCATTTTATTTCTCACGACACATAAACTTAAAGTTCCTGCAGAACTGGTACAATTTTTTTCTTTTTTTAAATAAAATCTCCAGAGCCTAACAGAGATCTTTTCATGTTGTAGACTGTTAACAAATACTTGTTGATTAATACCAGTTTACTCTGAAAATAAGCAGCAATTATATAAGTTTATATATGTCTATTGAATTATAATGACTTTCAAGATTTCTCTCATATGACTAAGATTTGGATCAAGTACATCAGATAAAGGTAGTTACAGCCAAAAAGTCATTAGATACTATGCCTGAGGTTTTAAAGGAACCATAGAGAGAATTTACTCCGTAAACTCTATTCATTTTACAAATGGAGTAAAAACTTCAAAGTGGTTAAGTGGTTTATATAATGTAACACAACTTACATAAGAGCATTAAAGAATAGCAATTCTTTTAGCTCCAAATTCAGAGAGTTTTCCACAATATCCCACTTCCCTCTTTACCCTCACACATCCCCAACATGTCTCCTAATGGACAATAATTTTAACCCATAAGAAGAATTGTCAAGTTCAGGTGCAAAATTGCTTTGGAAAATTTAGTGTTGTATATATGTAATTATATATGTATATATATAATTATATGATTTATATATATAATTACATGCACCATAAATAATGAACTTTCCTCACTTGTCATCTCTCAGGGATAAATTTCTAGAACATTTTCCCTATATCATATGAAAATTCATATGTATTTTACTAACACAACAAAAATCCCTGGATATCTAACATCAAAGACTGATGAATTGCCCCAAATATTAATAACTGTAATAGAGTTATTTGTTATTAATTCCCCCAACTCTACTATATATTTTTCCTACTAAGCATTTCTAAGTCTTCCTATTCAGCAATCTCTTTTTCTGTTGGTTCCCATATTTTTCATGGATGAAAAAACCACCAGCTGTACATTTTTTTCTGTGAGCATGCTGAACTTCACAGGATTCAGATCTAATGAAATGCAGAGGTGTGCTAAATCTTCCCCGAATCTTTTTATGCTGGTGTAACAGTAACTAAGATGTGGCCTTCACAGAACGCTTCTCTCATTACCTTAGATCTCGTCTCAGTGGGCTAGGGATGTCAGGAAAAATGGCATTCTCATGATAAAACCAATTTGTAAGTTCTCAGAAGAGATCTCAAATGACCCCCTTCCAGGACTCAAAGTCTTGCCTGAAGGTGATTAGGCTTTCTTTACATGGGATTTTTAAGGAGTCTTAAATTCAGTAGTTTAAGGTATTTCTTTAGAAACTCTACAATTTACAAACTTGTCAGTTGTTTCAAACTTTAATCCCAATCTCCTTCAATTAAAATAAATAAGTAAAAGGCTATAAATATCATAATAACCTATTAACATTTAGCTGATATGCTATATGGCTTAATGAAAAATAGAAATTACATAATCTAACATTTATATAGTGTCTAAAAGATTATTAAAATATTTATGTGTTAATTCATTATGATAGTCGTCATTCTTTTACTAAGGGAGATTATTCACTCTAGTAACACTTTTATTTGTCAGGAAAGTCATTACCAGAACTTGATGCAATAAATAAGGGGACAAAAATATGTTACAAGATGATAGCAAAGATTAGTCTAATATTCGTAGGTTCACATATTAAAATGAATAAAACCATAAATGTTATTGTCTCCTCATTTTACAGCTGAAGGAACTGAGGTTGAGAAAATCTAACGTTTGGGTTTTTTTCATATATTATTTCATTTAATCCAATGTTAATCTTACAATGTACAATAACTGTTTACATTTTACAAAAATAAACACTGATACAGAGGAAAATTTTAAGTAACTTGGGCAAGTTTCTAGATCTTTGGTATAATGAAGGACATTATTCTGGGTCTTTGTGATTCCAAGTTCAGCATTCTATTCACTAGGTAGATGAAATGAGATAACTTTTCAAATGTTAAAGCATTGCAGAAATGCTCATGATGATGGTGGTAATGATGGCAGTGGTGGTGGTGATGATGGTAGTATCATGCTGCCTCTAAAATTCTGGGAAAATTTATATTGGACATTCAGGAAAAGTGTTGCCAAATATTCTCTTTAAAGCAACATATTACCTACCATTTTGTTATAGATAACAAAAGACAAAAGTGAATAAATTAAATGCAATGGTTGTTTATGAGGATGTTCTATGTCTGCAGGATCCCAAATAGATCATTATGGAGTTGTAATCTCAACTCCCATTTACAAAATTTTATTTTCCCTAATGATCAGGTTCTATAAGATGGTTGTATCCCTAAGGCTTTTCAAATGCTGGCCCCTTCCTTTGCAGCTCTAACCACAGCTATCTGGCTTCTATAGACTCTTTCTTTGGCAACTGACTCTTTCCTAGGTTATTTTTTACACTAGCCTACTACATTCTTCTCTGTTTCTCATTGACTTTTTCAGCATTTTGCAGTTAAGGAAATTGAGGTAATAGACATGTTACTTTCTCAAAGTCACACAGTTATTAACTGAGACCAGTAACTATTCCGAAGCAAAGTGAATTTATATGTTTTCTTATCAACACTAAGTATGGACTCAGTATGGCAAGCTCCCAAGATCTGAGGTACATGAGACACTGTACTGCCCTAAAAGGAGGCAAATTGACTTAAGTCAGAACTAGACAGCATCAAAGCTCCCTTATTAATCAATAGGTTAGGACCTGGCACTAGGGGGTGATATAGAAACACAGAGTTACAGTCTCAAAATAAACAACTAACAATTAACTAATAAATAAATCAATAAAACAATTTAATGAATTGTTAAACAATAGAATAAATGAATAAATTAACAAATAAATAAGTGAATAGTTATGCATATGGATTTGATTAATGATTAAATAATAAATAAATTACCAAATTGATAGAAAGACAAAAAGATCAATACATAAATTAAAGAATAAATTTTCTCTTCTGTATTCCTTGGACACTTTATGGATATAGAACACATAACATCCTTCATTATTCATATCTATATCCATTATTATGCCATCAAGTAATAAAACAAGATTAAATAGAGCCCTCTCTGTTAGTCTACTAATACAGATAGCATTTTATTTTCCCTAATGTAAATATTTGGGTGCTACAATTCCTTTACAGAGGAATTAGATAGACATTTAGCTAGATTGATATTAGAATCTCATCAAAAATTGAAACATAATATAACTTCAAAGTGGATTTTGGTTTTCAAAGAAAAAGTTAAACTTTACGTCATATACTTTACAAGAAATAAAGTAGGAAAACCAAAATGTGGACTTGAAATTTCAAATGAAATGCTGCCTCACTTAGTTCATAGAAAAGTCATTTTATTCATTTTTTTTATTCAGAGTAATTTTTAAGATGAAATTATATTAATTGTAGCACTACAGAAAATACTTTTTTATTCCTTACACCTTTTTAGATGTACTCTTTAAAAGATTGGTTCATCTTTCCAATTGATGAGAATTGATATTTAGATTTCATTGTAACTAAATTAGTTCAAGAAGACTTTTAATAATCAAAACTAAATTCTTCTTTGGACATTTTTTAGCTTTTCTACATAAATTTCTGGCATGAAATACACACAGGATGGGATTCAAACAAGTAAGCATATGTTCTCTTAGTTATACATTGTTTTTTTCCATCTATTCACTACAAGATTAGACAAGTTTTCTTTTAAGTAAAATTAAAATAAATATATAGTAGCGTTCTATTTGAAAAGTGTACAACCATTGTTTATGCCACAATTAAACATCTTTGTGGCACAAGTGCACTATAAGAACAACAATTAAGTTGGCAAATAAATCATTTCTACCTAATACTCTCTGAAACTTTTAAGTTAGGTAAAATAGAAGATGTCAATTGAAACAGGTAGGTGCTGTTCTAATTTTCTTTGTGTATTTTTTTTTTTCATTGAAGACATATCCACAGAGAATCTTTTTGTTCTCATATTGTGTCCTTTTTTATTGTAGTTCCCAAAATGAGGAGGTACAAAAGTGTAGGTGCAGTTGAACTCAGACTAATAAGTCTTCTATTTTGACTTTGAGAAATCTATAGTATTTATAACCAATGGTCAATTGATTACATTCAATTAAACTGTCACTTATTAAATACCTACTTTGGCACGGGCACTGTGCTGTTCACTAATTCTAAATTGACAAAAATAAAATAATCAAAACTTTCAAGTCATTTAAACAATTAGAATCTCTAGTATCCACTCTCTGACCATAACTTCCTATCATTCTGTCTTTCTCTGTGAATGAATATGTACTTATATCCACACATATAAACACATATATGTTTAAATGTATATAAATGTTTCCATACACATCTATAAAAATATATATGTATTCATGTATAAATATATATTCATATATGGGGGAGAGGGAGAAAGAGAGAGATACTGAAGGAATAAACTACGAATTGTGTATATGCATAGATACAGATACAGATAAATGTAAACATATATTTTGATATAAATAAATGTCTAGGTATCTATTTTAATAAGCATTTGTATAAAGATATAGATATATGTGATGTCTTTGTCAATATTTACATCTATTCATCTTTGCCTGGATGTAACTATTATCTATAGAGAAATCAAAATAAATATGCATGTATAGACCATTCTCTTTAGCTTTTAAAATGCTATATGAACTTGCCCAAAACTTTCTAGTTTTAGAGGATCCCTCTCTTCTTTTAAGATTTGGTACAATCTTTTTTCATTAAGTCTTTCCTGATTCCCACTAACTATTCACATCCTCTCGCCCTAAATATTTTACACATATGCTTATACACATTTATTTATTTTATACATATGTTGTGCATATTTATGTATATATTTGTTCCACCCCACATTTAAAAATAAACTGCTTATGCACAGACTTCTTTTATTCTTTATTCTTGTATTCTTAGCACCTAACACAATAACTAGCAAATAGTAGGTATGTAATGAATCCTTCTTGATGGATTGATATTCTATTGAGTTTATATCCTAAAGTGATAAATGTTTTTTTTTTTGAGGAGAACTAATTCTAAAGTGAGAAAATAATACAACCATTTGACCCATTGAGCTTGAGTCCAAAATTCACTACAAATAGATGAGGATCAATAAGCTAAACAATTCACTGATATTTTGTCTTCCACTAATATTCTGGTTATTCTCACTTTGCCATTCAAACTTTGAAGGATTAAAGTCACCAATCTTCTACATACTTTTAAAAATACTAAATAAACAAAATTATAACTTCCATTTCAGAAATGAAGAGACATAATAGAAATTAAAATACTTCTATTCTAAAACTCAATTAGTTGAAATAAAGATAATCAGAAAGTGTACAAGTAAACCTTAATATCATTACTGAGTCATTATACTTGACTTTCAAAATAATCAATCTCATATATCCCCATTCAACTTCCTCTGTAGTGTAAAGATAATTTTAGCATTGTGACTTAAATCTAAATTAATTTTGTCACCAGGGAAAACCCCAAATAATAAAATACCCAAGTCATCACAAGATAGTCTCAAGGAAGCTGTCTGAGGAAGCTCCTCCAGGCTAAATTCCGAATATCTGAAGCCTGCATGTCCAAATCTCAACTTTTCATCCTCTTTTATAGACCTTTCACTCTGTGTCTCCTCCTCTAAATTTTCACATCTACCAATCACAGCAGAGGTTTTTATCCAGGACTGCCCATTCTTTAGTTCTCACCTTCTTTGGTTAGATTTTCTCCAGGACTGTCTACTCTTTAGTTCTCACCTTCTCTGATTAGATTATATCTTTTGAGCTACTTCACACTTCTGCGATTAAACTAACCTTTATAGATACTTAACATCTTGTTGTATTAGATCTAAAAATACTCAGCTTAACAGTTCTAGCTTTACTATAAGGTGAAAACTAAGTACTTTTATGGTTCAATCAGGAGATTATAACTTTATCTTCCCTTAAAGTACATGCAAGTAGGGTGGAGTAATTTCCAAGTTCACAGTAGTAGATATCAATTTAATTTCATATCACATAATACCTTTTAACTGAAGATATTTGGACCTTAATACCAGCATCCCTTGCTCTATGACTGTGAGTAGAGATCAACTACTCTGCTATGTGACTTGATCAAGTTCCTTCTCTTTATTTTCTCAAAATTTAAATGGAAAATTAAGGTAATGAGGAGAATTAGCTTTGAATTAGTATATTAATGTGAAATAAATAAATGTTCCATTAGCATTTCTACTAGGTCATATTGAAATAATCTGTGTGAAGATTGGATTTAGCTATCTCCTGATTGTAGCAATGAAGATACTTAGCTCCTTCATTGTGAAGATTAAATTGTAATCCACAATCTATTTTTAGATTTTAATCCCCAAAAGGTGGTAACTCAGTATTTGAAGTAGATCTGTCCATTTTAACTACAAAAAGGTATTAACTAACTACAAAAGATGAACTAACCAAAAAAGGTGTGAACACCCATTTCATGCATTCAGTGGGAGGTCTGTGACACACCTCTGAATGAGTGGGCAGTCCTGGAGAGAAGCATCTACTGTGATTGGTAAACATGCAATTTAGGGGGGGGGGTGACACAAGAGAAAAAGATCTTAAAATAGAGGACCACAAGAGAGATAGGAGTTAGATCCTCTGACTCAGAGTTGGCCTGGAGGACAGTAGGTCACCTGGGTTTAGGGTGAAGGATCAGTCATTCAGAGCTGGAGGGAAGACAGACACTTGAGGAAAGACAGGAAGGCAGACACTAGAACTTGGAGGTGGAACACAACCCTGAAGTGGCTCCTGCAGGAGACCTTATACTGTTTTCTTTTTAGACAGTGACCCTTGGTGAATGAAAGGCTGACTTAGTGACCTGCCTTTCTGGAGGTGTGAACCTCCAAGAGAGGCCCATGGTCTTGAGACTCTTCTCCCTGATTAGGGCCCTAGAATTTCTACCTGGCTCAGAGGAAGACAGACTTCTCTCTCTGTCTCTGTCTCTGTCTCTGTCTCTGTCTCTGTCTCTGTCTCTGTCTCTCTCCCCTCTCTTACTCTCTCTCCTCTCTCACTCTCTCTCTCTCCTCTCTCACTCTTTCTCTCTCTCTATTTTTCTCTTTCTCATTCCTTAATATCTTCCCTCTATTGTAAATAAAACTATCATAAGTTCCATTATACTTTAGTAATTCATTTTGACATTTAGAAATTAAAACCCTGGTGACCACCTATTAAATATTAAGTCCAACCATATAAAAATTTAAGATCTGCTTATAGGCTTCCAGTCCCCCTCAACCCCTCAACTATTGAACTGCATTAGGGTAGTCTTTCTCTTAAGATTTTACAAGGATTACAGGCACCACTGATCAGTCACAATGAACTTTGATCTATTTTGGAAGTACACCAAGCCAGAGATATGGCGGGGGACCTGGCATCTCTTGGGATAAGGCAAAAACTTGCCTTCCCTATAATTAACTAATGAGAGGGTTGAAGTTTCTAAATCCATTTCTTCTTTCAAAATATCCACCAATTTGGAGTTTTGAATTAATCCAACCATTCTGGAAGGCAATTTGGAATTATACCCAAAGGGCCTTAAAATAATGCCTGCCCTATGATTAAGCCACTGCTGGGTTTATACCCATAAGAGATAATAAGGAAAAAGACTTGTACCAGAATATTCAGAGCTGTACTCTTTGTGGTGGCAAAAAATTAGAAAATGGGGGGATGCCCTTTGATTGGGGAATAGCTGAACATATTGTGGTATCTGTTGGTGATTAAATACTATTGTGCCCAAAGGAATAATAAACTGGGGAAATTCCATGTTAAATGGAATGACCTCCAGGAATTGATGCAGAGTGAAAGGAGCAGGACCAGGAGAACATTATACACAGAGATGGATACACTGTGGCACAATCAAATGTGATGGACTTCTCTACTAGTATCAATGCAATGATCTAGGACAAATCTGAGGGACTTATGAGAAAGAACGCTATCCACATCCAGAAAAAAGTTTTATGGGAGTAGAAACACAGAAGAAAATGAACTGCTTAATAACATGAATCAATGGGGATATGATTGGGGATATAGACTATAAATTATCACTCCAGTGCAAATATTAATAATATGGAAATAGGTCTTGATCAATGACATATGTAAAATCCATTGGAATTGTTTGTTGTCTGTTGGAGGGGTGGGAGGAGGGGAGGGAAAGAACATGAATCATGGAATCATGGAAAAAACATTCCAAATCAATTTATTAAATAAACTTAATTTAAAATAATCTACTAATTGGGTATATGATGGTGATGGAATATTCTTGTGCTATAAGAATGGTAAACTCTACTACAAATTGCAATGTAATGATCAAGAACAATCACATGGAACTTAAGAAAAAGAATATTATCCACATATGTAAGTAGAAAAGCAGAAGAAAAAAATTTGAGTGATCATTTGGTTATATGGGTATATGATTTGGGGTTGTGGTTTTAAAAAGATTACTCTATGACAAATATGATTAATAGGGAAATGGGTTTTGAGTAGTAAGACATGTATAAACCAGTGAAATTTTCTGTAAGATTTTTTAAATTTCATATGTATAGTATCCTATGGGAATTTTATTAAACTTCTATTAAAATCAATTTGAGTAATTTTATCAACATTACTATATTAAGTACATTAATGTAATTCAACAGTGTGCATTTGATACATCTCTAATAGTTTAGATTTTCTTTGCTTTCCATTAAAAATTAATTGTATTTATATTAACTTTTTATATCCTGGGAGAGTCTCAAATATTTAATACACTTAATAATAATTTTAATTAATATTTAAGCTTTTTGTTTTCCTATTTTGACTATATAGAATAATATTCTTAGTAGATTTCCTTGCATATTGTGTGAATTTTAGATTTACTCCACCCTGCTTAGTCTAGCAATCAGGAATGTATACACCCTTACTTAAGGATTAAGTCTTGAGAAGAATGGCCTATGACAGACATGTGCAAGCAAAGGACAAATAAGAAACAACTGCGAAACCCCCTAGACTGTCCAAAGTCAAGCTTAAACTACCATTGGTAAATGTAAGATGCAAGAAGTGAAATATTAAAAAAAAGTCTATATATTTGCATCACTTCCTCTTGCCACTCTCTCTTTGGTGGTGGAGATATTGAGCTCAGGGTCTCTCTCTCAGAGATGTTGGGTTCAACTAGCAGTATGCCTCATGGCAGCGTTTCTTGTCTTGGTTTCCTGGCATGGGTCAGGTGAGGAATCTTCCCTGAGCTCTCTTGGAGTTCAGACTGATTCCTCGTTTTTCCTTTACCTTTCCTAAAATGCTATCCTCCTAGGAGGTCCCTCATCTCAGAGGAGGCCTCGTGGCTGAAAGCCAAGCTAGATTAAATCTTGGAGGAGGCCTCTTTGCTGACAACTCCAAAATCCCTTGGCTCAGGCTAAGCCGGAGAAATCTTATACCCTTTTCCCTCTCTCTTCTTCTTAATTCCTTCCCTCTTATATTAATTAAACCACCATAAAATTCCCAAACTGATGAGTATTTTTATTGGGATTTTGATTAATCCCAGGTGACCATGAATATAACATTAGTCAAAAACCCCTAAATGTACCTCTTATAATTATTATTTCAAATTGCAAATTTTAAATTCTTTTTGAGAGTAATTTAGTTTAAGAAACATGTTACCTCTCCAAATCCAGAAGATGAACTCTTCTTAAAAGGCACAATGAAGATGCCTCCACAGACCACAAGCTACATCAAGAAGATTGAGAATGAAGTTTGGGTTTGGCTGATTGAACTGAAGGTTGATTAAACATTTAATTTGAATGTATAAACTTATGCCAAAAGGGAACTAACCACTAACTGGATTTTTGTCAATGTCCTAGCAATTATTGCTTTTTTTTTCTCTTTTCCTCTTATCCTCAAATTATTGCAATTTAAAAGTTAGTGTGTTTACAAGATCAACTGGAGAGACTAGTCTTCCATGGGTATCAGGATAGAATTGTAGCAGTTAAAATAGGGGAAGATATAAAATTTAATAGTTAAAATGGTTGAGGTCATAAACTTTAGTGATTAAATTAGTGGAAGACTTAAATTGTAGTAGATATAAGAGTGGGTAAGTAAATTTGTGACTGCAGGAAATATGTTTTCACTACAGTGTTTTTTGAAATCAAATATAAGCTGGTCTCCAGAGAAATATTCCCAATTATGAAATATACCCAAGTCAACTGGGTTTTATAGAGATTTTAATTAATTAATACAATGAGGAATCAAAGAAAGAGAGAGAGAGAGAGAGAGAGAGAGAGAGAAAGGAAATAAATGAGAAAAGAATAGGCTGGCCCAGGCAGCCCTGGCCAACCCAGGCCTAAGCCCTAAAAGAAAAGATCAGTCAGTCCTAATCACGCACCGTAAGATCTGTTCAAGTGAGGATTCAGGGGGACAGAGTCTCCCCCAAGGGAGTTCCAGCCAGAGTCAGCCTCCCTTGAGAGACCTCCTTAGAGATTGTCCTTCTCTCAACAACCTCCTTAGAGCCTGTCTCTCAAGAGACCGTTTTTATTCAATAGTCTGTCCTTTTCTTATATAGGGGGTTTTCTCCTATGTCACCTCCCGTAAGTTCTTCCATCTACCAATCACAGGAGACATTTTCCAAAGGACAGCCCATTCTGAATTCACACCTGAGTAGACTAATCCTTTTAGTAATCCACATCTGAGTAGGCTAGAATCTCTGAGTAAGTTTTTTCCTCTTTGTTCCTTGTAAGTTCACAAGTTGCCTGACCTTTATAGGTACATAGCACCCCTTTGCATTAATTCTAAAAATAGGCATGGCTTAAGTATGGGTTTAAGTACTTTTCATTGTTCAGCAAGGAGTTTTCTCCCCTAAAGCAGTCTTAAGTACGGGTGGAGTAGAGGTCTTCACATTTCTGATCTAAGTAGAGTTCTCACATTTTAGATCTAGGTAGCTTCACTGTTTAAAATGGGGAATAGTCCCAATAGGGAATTGTACCAATGAAAAATTCCCCCAATGGGGACTTTTTTAACATTCACAAGTCTGAGAAATTTCAAAATTCACAAACCCCCCTGATGATCATTGGGAGACTAGTCTCCCCATTGATCATTTAACATAATCATTTTGTAGTTCTAAATGCACTTCTAACTATAGATATACACAATATTCAATTTTCTAAGAGAAATTAGAATAGTGAGGGAGGAAATAGAAAAGAAAAGAAAGCAAAACCAATGTTTTGCTGTGCACATTGACAGAAAGCCAAATTAGGAGCAGTCCCTTTTGGCATAAATGTGTACATTTACAATAAATGTTCAATCAAAGTTCAGTTCAATCAATCATATCCAAAGTTCATTCTTGATCTTCTTGATGTAGTGTAGGTTTTCCGGCATCTTTCTGCAACAATTCATTCTCTGGATTTAGGAGTTTCAAGTTTCTTTCTTGAAGATATTTTCTCGAACAAAATCAAAATCTTGGATTTTCATAAAGATACAATCTCAAACAAAAAATCAAAATTTTTAGATTTTAAATTAAAATACAATCCCCCCTGAAGTAGGTGTTAAAAATCATCCAGTTCAGTTCAGGATGCAATGTTAAGTTATGGGGTTGTATGAGTCAATTATCAAAAGAATAGAAAAGCACAATCAAAAAACATAAGGAAAAAACTTCAAAATAGGCCCTTGTATAGATCCAATTTAAAGTAATTTCTATCCCACAAGTCTATAGGACAGAATGCAGTAATATTTCACTTAGCCATTTGCAGCCAAGACTACAGGAAGTTGCCATAATATAAGAAGAAAAGTAACTAGAATTCTATTTTGATAGGGAAGTGTCATTCCCTTGTCTGATTTTTTTGTTGTTCCCAGAGATATAGGGAGCCAGCATGATAGTCAAATTTTGTACTGGTATGAGTACTTCACAAAGAGTGTAGATACAAGGAAGTCCTACGACTTAACGTATGTCAAGCATTGCAACCTCGTGTCTCACATTAGTATTTCCTGTGTGCTCTTTTTGGCACTATTTCAGGTTAAGTCTGTGCTCCTTGTTTTTATCCCACTTTTTCTGGAATTGGATACAAATATTAATCACAGTCCCATAATATTTTATCAATAAATGGCAGGTTCCCATAGTTTAAAGCTTTTGGGGTTTGCATTGATATTATAGCAAGTATTTATATCAAACTTATATTACTGCAGAAAAATATTATTAATATTAATTATGTGTACCTTTAGTACAAGAAATGAGGAAAAATCAAACATTCTGAACAAAAATAAAGAAAAGCAATGATAAAAATAAGGGAAAAATCAGTAATTTAATGTGTTTTTTGAAAAAAAAGTATCCATTTGTCAATGGATTATTATCTTCAATGCATGTGATAGGGTACAGTCAATCAGTCTAAATAGAAGATGCTTTCTTCACATGTGAGCAATGAATCCAAGAGTCCTTTTCTCCAATCTTTAGAAGTTAACAATATTTGGAATGGTCCTTCCCACAAAGGTTGAGTTGCTCCAGTACGCTTGAAATTCTTAATATACACTTTGTCTCCTGGTTTCAGGTCATGAAGAGAAAAATCAGTGGTCCAGCTTTTACTGCAGCTCTGGATTCATGAAGTTCACGTAGTTTGTGCTGTAACTCCTGTATATAGGAAGCAATAGTAGTATCTCCCCCTAATAGTGAGGTATGTGCAGGGGAAAAAGGTTTAGCCTGTATAGGTGGATGTCCAAAAAGCATCTCAAATGGTGAGATATGTAGGTCTCCTCTAGGCCTGCTTTTAAGATAAAATAGGGCAAGAGGGAGAATTTCAGGCCATTTTAAATGTGTCTCAGTGCATAATTTTTCAATCATAGTTTTAAGTTCTTTGTTCATTCTTTCCTACTATTTGTAAGTAGAGACAAAACTGAAAAAGGTTAATTAATATCAACAAAATCAATAGAGTCTAAGAAGAATCACCTTCATTATATTTGGGAAGTTCCTTGGGCACCCTCCTGAAGGGCACCTCTCTGAGGGTCATTATAATTTTCTTCATTTTGAGCATTGTCATTATTTTCCCAATTCCTATTTCTATAATGTTCTTATTTCTATATTCATTATAGTTATTTCCATAATCATTATTATAATTTCTAAAATTTCTAAAACTCTGGTTTCTATGATCATTATCATCATTTCTATAGTTGTTCTGGTTTCTATGACCATTATCATCATTTCTATAGTTGTTCTGGTTTCTATGACCATTATCATCATTTCTATAATTATTATTTCTAAAGCTATTATTAAACTGCATATTCCTTCCAATCATCTTAAGAAAGGTTCTACATTCCATCATTTTGTGGCCCTTCTTCTCATAGAAGTGGTAAGTTAATGATTTATTTGTGAATTCCCATAAAGGGGCTATAGTCCCTCCTTTATTTTTCAATTGTCTCTTTAACATTTCAATTTCTTTCTTTAAATCTTCCACTGATATATCGTCTTCCTCAGGTCTTTTTACATGACCTTTATAAGCATAGGTTGCTACTCTTCTCAATTCTTCAAGGTCCATAGAGTCCCAATTAGGACAGCTAGTTCTAAAGTGGTCTTTTACCACTGAACAACAATTCTTAACTAGTTGCCTACGCATTTGTCTAATGTCTCTTTCTCTGGATAAATTAAGGTCCATATATGTATTCCCTACATCAATAAGTCTGTCTATAAACTGGGAGGATGTTTCCTCAATATCTTGTTGGGTTCTTTCAAATTTTGACCATTTTTCAAGTCTATCAGAGCAAGCTCTCATGGCTGTCAATAATGCTTCTCTGGCCTGGTTTAGTTTTGTGTGATTAATTCAACATTTGGGTTCCAATGTGGATCTTAAGTTGGCCAATAATGTCCTCTTCTACCTCGCTTTTCATTAGCCAGAGAGACGATATTATTTTTCTCTCTGTTAATAATGCTTCTAATAAATTCTCAACATCCAACCAAGTGGAGTCAAAAGTTCTGAATATGTTCTCTAATTCTTTTATAATTAATATTGGTTCATCCTCAAATGATGGCATATCTTCCTTCAATTTTTTTAAATCCTCAGGGCTAAAAGGTGTATGATGTCTCACAGATACCAAGTTTCCATTTTTATTAAAAGTGGGTCATTCAGATACCACAGAACTATAGTGAGGATAATATAGGATATGGCTGCATTTACACTGAAGGACCAAAAAGCATGAAATATGATATTACAGAAAGCAAGGGAACTAGGTCTACAACCAAGAATCAACTACCCAGCAAAACTGACTATATACTTACAGGGGAAAATATGGTCATTTAACAAAATAGAATAATTCCATGAATTTGTAAAGAAAAGACCATAACTGAACACAAAATTTTATTCCCAAGCACAGAATACAAGAGATTCATCAAAAGGTAATTTAAAAAGAGGGAAAAAAGAAAAACAAAACAAAAAAAAACACCTTTTTTAAGAGACCAAATAAGAGGTCATTGGTAACTCTTAAAAATTGTTATTATCACTTGGGAACCTAGAAGAAATACACTTAGAGGGAACAGTGACAAACTATATGGGATGAAATGACAAGAAATAAACATGTATATAGATATGTATGCATAAATACATATATGTGTATATAAATACATATATATATATGTACAACTAGAGCTAAGAAAAGAGGTTAATACTAAAATAAATGGGGAAAGAAACTGAAGGGGGTAAATTAATATGTCACAAAGAAGCACATGGTGGCAGGGGGGAGAAAATCAATACACTGGAATGGTAAAGAGGTTGGAGATAGGAAATACTCAACTCGTACCTGCATTAAAACTGACCCAAAGAGGGAAGAACAATCCAATCCATTAGGACAGAGAATTGATTTGCACCCTATAGGGAAGTAGAAGGGTAACAAACAGACTGGTGGGGAGCCAAGCAGTACAAAGGAGGGAGCGGGTGAGGGGGTTTAAAAAGACTGTAAAGAAAATCAGAGGGGAATAAGAAGGGGGGCAGAAAGGGAAGTAAAATAAGGGTGAGAATTAGGGGACCAATTAAAAAACAAAGCATTGATGTAGAAGGAAATAGTGAAAGAAGAAAAGGCAGGATTAGGAATAGAAATCAAAATGCTGGGAAATACACATCTGGTAATCATAACACTGAATGTGAATGGAATGAACTCACTCATAAAACACAAGCAAATAACAGAGTGGATTAGAATCCAAAACCCTGCCATATTCTGTCTACAAGAAATACACATGAGGAAGGTAGATACTCATAGGGTGAAAGTAAGAGGATGGAGCCAAATCTATTGGGCATCAACTGATAAAAGAAGCCAGGTGTCACAATCATGATATTTGACAAAGCCAAAGTAAAAATTAATCTGATTAAGAGGGAAAGGGAAGGTAATTACATCCTGATAAAAGGCAGTATAGATAATGAGGAAATATCAGTACTCAACATGTATGCACCCAATCTCATAGCATCTTAATTTCTAAAGGAGAAACTAGTGGATCTCAAGGATGAAATAGATAGAAAAACTATACTAGTGGAAGACCTGAACCTTCCTTTCTCAGAACTAGATAACTCAAACCAAAAAATAAATAAGAAAGAGGTAAGAGAAGTGGATGAAATCTTAGAAAAATTAGAGTTAGTAGATATGTGGAGAAAAATAGAGACAAAAAGGAGTCCACTTTCTTTGCAGCAACACATAGTACATTCATAAATATTGACTATGCATTATGGCATAAAAATATTGCAAACAAGTACAAAAGAGCAGAAATAATAAATTCAACTTTCTCAGATCACAATGTAATTAAAATAATAATTAGTAATAGTACATGGAGAGGCAAATCAAAAAGTAGTTGGAAATTATACCATAAGATTCTCCAAAATCAATTAAAGAACAAATCATAGAAAAAATTAATAATTTCATTGAAGAAAATGACAATGATGAGATATCCTTTCAAAACCTATGGAATGTAGCCAAAGCTTTATTCAGGGTGAAATTTGTATTCTTGAGTTTATATATTAAAAAAAAAAAAACTAGAGAGGACAGAGGTCAATGAATTGGGCATGCAAATAAAAAAAAATAGAAAGTGAACAAATTAAAAATCCTCAGATGAAGACTAAATATGAGATCCTAAAAATCAAAGAAGAAATTAATAAAATTGAAAGTCAAAGAACTATTGATTTAAAAAATAAGACTAGAAGCTGGTACTTTGAAAAAACAAATAAAATTGACAAAGTGCTGGTCAATCTAATTTAAAAAATAAGGAAAGAAGAAAACCAAATTGATAGTATCCAAGATGAAAAGGGAGACCTCACCTCTAATGAAGAAGAAATTAAGGCAATCATTAAAAACTCTTATGCCCAATTATATGGCAATATGGCAATCTAGGTCATATGGATGAATATTTACAAAACTATAAATTGCCTAGACTAACAGAGGAAGAAATAGATTACTTTCACAAGCCCATATCAGAAAAAGAAATTAAACAAGCCATCATTTCTCCCTAAGAAAAAATCCCCAAGTCCAGATAGATTCACAAGTGAATTCTATCAAACATTCAAAGAACAACTAATCCCAATATTATACAAACTATTTGACAGAATAAGCAAAGAAATAGTTCTACCATATTCCTTTCATGACACAAATATGATCATGATTCCAAAGCCAGGCAGGTCAAAAACAGGGAAAGAAAAGTATAGACAAATCTCCTTAATGAATATATATGCAAAAATCTTAAATAGGATACTAGCCAAAAGACTCCAGCAAGTCATCACCAGGGTTATTCACTATGACCAGGGAGGATTCATACCAAGAATGCAATGATAGTTCCATATTAGGAAAACCATCCACATAATTGACCATGTTAACAAGCAAACTGGCAAAAATCACATGATTATCTCAATAGATGCATAAAACACATTTGACAAAATAGAATACCCATTTCTATTGAAAACACTGGAAAGTATAGGAATAGAAGAACCTTTCCTAAAAATAATAAACATTATATATCTAAAACGATCAGCAAACATCATCTGCAATGGGGATAAACTAGAAGACTTCCAAATAACATCAGGAGACCATTTTTAGTTTTTAAAGACTAGTTTTCAGCTATGATACTTTGATTTTCCTTTTCAGTTTGGCCTATCCTACTTTTCATGGCTTCCAGCAGATTGATTCTGGTCTCCAATTTGCATATCATTTCATTTGATTTCTGGGCTTTTTTTCCTAGAGGGAGATTCTGTCTTTTAAACTGTTATTTTCTTTTTGAATTATTTTCCTCTTTTCTTGCCAAGTTTATTTTATCTTTCTTAGTTCTTAAACTCAAATTTGAGTTCCTTAAGAGCTTGTGACCAATTTTCATTTTTTGGGGGGAAATTTGGATGTGTTTGCTTTTTTGTTGCCCTCTGCTGCCTCCTCTGTAGTCTACTATTTTTCACCATACAAGTTTCTAGGTTCAGAGTTTTTTCGTATTTTTTCCTTAGTTGTAAATTATAGTTCTTGGTGTTCTTGACCATTGCTCTGTTAGTTTTTTTCTTCCCTTTCCAACCAGAAGTATGAATGAGGAGTATTAGGTTCTCTGTATATTGAGCTACAGAATAATTTTTGCCCTGAGGCAGTTTTTCAGTCTCAATTGAGTCTGCTGTCAGAAGCCCTTTCTCTGTGCTGAAACTCTGCATTCCTAATCCTCCTTGGGTGCCAAGTCTCACTGTTATCAAGGGTTAGTCCATGTTGTTCTCAGCCAGCCCCCTGAGAATGTAGAGATTTCCCTACCCTCTCTCTGAATCTGGTGCTATAGGTAGAATGGGGGAGGGGTGACCAGCTCATGCTTTGGTAGGAGTGATTTTATCCCCTTCTAGCATGGAAAAGTTCAAACCCTGTCTACCTTTTAGGCTGATCCCTACAGTAGAGCCTGTTTGCTCATCGGATTTTGATTTTTGTCCTTTTGTGGATCTTTATATTGGTCAGTTTTGAGGAGAAGAAGACCCTTCCTTCTATTCTGAGGCCATCTTTCTGAGGAAGCCAATTCTTACTCTTTCAAATGATTATCAAAACTTATTTTTTTTTCAAAATAATGACTATATCATGAACTATGATGATATATCAAATGTGATATAGCAAAGATCTAATTATTCAAATTTACAAGTTACTAAATGAATTGTACAAAAAATCAAGCCATTCTTCAATTGATAGATGGACAAGGGACATGAATATGCAGTTTTCAGATAAAGAAATCAAAACTATCAATAAGAACATGAAAAAGTGTTCTAAATCTCTTCTAATTAGAGCAATTCAAATCAAAACAACTCTGAGGTACCACCTCACACCTAGCAGAGTGGCTAATATGACAGCAAAGGAAAGTAATAAATGTTGGAAGGGATGTGGCAAAATTGGGACATTAATGCATTGCTGGTGGAGTTGGGAATTGATCCAATCATTGTGGCAGGCAATTTGAAACTATGCCCAAAGGGCTTTAAAAGATGGCCTGCCCTTTGATCTTGCCATACCACTGCTGGGTTTGTACCCCCTAAGAGATTAAGGAAAAATATTTGTATAAATATATTTGTGGTCACACTCTTTGAAATATCAAAAAATTGGAAAATGAGGGGATGCCCTTTGATTGGGGAATGGTTGAATAAATTGTGGTATATGTTGATAATGGAATACTAATGTGCTAAAAGGAATAATGAACTAGAGGAATTCCATGCTAACTGGAATGACCTCCAGGAATTGATGCAGAGTGAAAGGAGAAGAACCAGGAGAACTGTACACACAGAGACAGATACACTATGGCAAAGTCTAATATAATAGACTTCTCTACTAGCAATAATGAAATGATCCAGGACAATTCTGAGGGACTTATGAGAAAGAACAGTATTCACATTCAGAGAAAGAACTGTGGGAGTATAAAAACAGAAGAAAAACACCTGTTCATAATACAAAATATACATAATACAGAAAATACAGTTCAATGGGGATATGATTAAGGAGGTTGACTCTAAAGGATCACTCTATAGCAAATATTAATAATATTGATATAGGTCTTGATTAATGATACATGTAAAACTCAGTAGAATTTCTCATTGGCTACAAGATGAGGGTGTCAGAAGGGGAGAGAAAGAACAGGGATCATATAACCATGGAAAAATCTTGTAAATTAATTAATTAAATGAATAAACTTTAAAAATGATATGGCTTCCTCTTTTTTCTTTAAGTATTTAATGAAAGTAAAAAAAAAAACCTTAAAATATTCCATCTGTATTTTTTGATGTCAAAATGGGAGAATTTTACATGTAATAGTAGAAATGTTATTTATTAAATTAATAGATTAACCATACAATGCATGAAATAAATACTATGCTGCATACATTTCTGATTAAGTTTGGAATTACATATATTAGCATAACCTGGGCTTCTTTTTGCATAGGCAGTTTTCCTAACATAAAGGTACCTTTGAGTAACCTATGGGGCTTGTACAAATTACCTAACATATAGGCCTCAGTATTCTCTATGTAAAGGGGAAAAAGGAGTTTTTTAAATAAAAATGTTGGGGTGGATTATTCAAAATTAGGGTCACCAGGAATTTATTTAATTCCAAAGAGATTTATTTACAATTTATTTATAAAATATAGAAAGAGCGAATTTAGAAAATCAGAGAGAAGATAGGGTAAGATATTTAGCCTAAGCACAACATATTTTGTCCCAACCCCTGCCTCAAAAACAGGCAGGGGAATTTAGTCCTTAACTGGAGATGCCTCGGCCCTTGTAACCAAGGACCTGAGGATGCAGGGAGCCTCTCTCAAGAGGTTAGATGTCTCCTGAGGCTAGTCTCTTCAGAAAATCCAGGAAAGGAATCAGCCTTTTTTACTCACCACATCAGTCCAAAGGGAAGAGATTCAAGGACAGTCTCACCAGGTACAGGGTATTAGTTCCAGGGAGCAGATTCATCACCAGCCTCCAACTCAAACTCAGAACTCCAGAAAAAATCAAAGTCCTCTCTGAGGATTTCAGACAAAGATCTCCAAAGATCTCCCCAAAGAAGTTGTAACTCCCCTTTAACAACACTTTCTTTTGCATCACTTCCTGTGTCTTCCTCCACTTTTTACATGGACAAATCATAGTCTAAAGCCTTTCTTAGGACTGCCCAGGGAGTAGTCAGTCAATTCTTATTTTTCACCCACTATTGCATACATGGGTCACAGACCTACCCCCCACTCAAGTGTGAATGGGGTGTTTACAACTTTGGTGATTAAATCTAAAAATGAGCAGGGGAGTTTAATCTCATCTTCACAATCAGGGGAGAGATTTAATTTAATCTTCACATATATAACTGTAGTCTTTCCTTTGATTGACTGATTATATATTTAAAATAAAACCTTTACTTTCTGTCTTGGAATTGATACTGTCATTTCCAAAGCTGAAGAGTAGCAAAAACTAACAACTGGGGTCAAATGACTTTACCAGGACCTAGAAATATCAGATCTTAAACTGTAATATAAAGTAGTGATCATCAAAACAATACGGTACTGGTTAAGAGAAAGAAGGGTGGATCAATGGAATAGACTAGGAATAAATGACCTCAGTAAGCTAGTGTTTGATAAACCCAAAGATCCCAGCTTTAGGGACAAGAACTCAGTATTTGACAAAAATTTCTGGGGAAATTAAAAAAAAATATGTTAAAAATCAGGTCTAGATCAACATCTCACAATCTATACTAAGATAAATTCAAAAATTGGTAAATGACTTAAATTTAAAAAGTGAAATCATAAATAAATTAGATGAACATAGAATATTATACCTGTCAGCTCTGTGAGAAAGGAAGTAATTTAAAACCAAGAAAGAGGTAGAGAACATTACAAAATATGAAATGAATGATTTTTGTAATATTAAATTAAAAGGCCTTTGTACAAACAAAACTAATGCAACCAAAATTATAAGGAAAGCAATAAACTGGGAAAAACTTTTAAAACAAAACTCTCTGACCAAGCTTTAATTTCCCAAATATATAAGGAAGTAAAGTCAAGTTTACCAAAAAAATCAAGCCATTCCCTCATTGACAAATGGTGAAGGGATGGGAATAGACAGTTTACAGATAAAGAAATAAAAACTATCAATAAGGTCATGAAAAAGTGTTTTAAATTCCTCTTTATTGGAGAAATGTGAAAAACAAACAAAAAACCAACTCTGAGATACTACCTCACACTTAGAAGATTTGCCAATATGATGGCAAGGGACAATGAAAAATGTTGGAGGGGATGTGGCAAAATTGGGGCACTAATGCATTGTTGATGGAGTTGTGAATTGATCCAAGCATTCTGGAAGGCAATTTGGAATTATGCCCAAAGGGCTTTAAAAGAATGTCTGACATTTGATTCATTAATACCACTGCTGTGTTTATACCCCAAAGAGACAATTGAAAAAGTATTTGTACAAAAATATTTATAACTGTGATTTTCATAGTGGAAAAAAATTGAAAAATGGGAGGGGTATACCTTTTTTGGGGAATGGCTGAACAAATTGTTGTATCTGACAGTGATGGAATGTTATTGTGCTGATAGGAATGATGAATTGGAGGATTTATATGTGAACTGGAAATACCTTCAGCGATTGATGGAGAGTAAAATGAGTAGAATCAGAAGAACATTGTACAGAGAAACTGAAAAATTGTGGCACAATCAAACATAGTATACTTTTCTACTAGTAGCATTGCAATGAACCAGGACAATCTTGAGGATGCTATCCACATCCAGATAAATAACTGTGTGATTAGAGACACAGAAGACAAACATATCATTGATCATGTGGTTCTATGAGGTTATGATTTTTTTCTTTAAAAAATCACACTACTGAAAATAAGAATATGCAAATAGGTTTTGAACAATAATACATATATAATTCAGTGTAATTTCTTATCATCTCTGGGAGGGAGAAGGGAATAGTGGTGGGCAAGATCATGAATCATATAACCATTGAAAAATCTTCTTAATTAATTAATTAATTAAAAAATTATTTTCCCAAAAATTCAGCACAAGTAAATTATCATGTAGTGTCATATTTTATACACCTAGGAACTTTTAATAGATCAGCAAAATCTTAGAATTAGATTGTATAAAAGCAAATACAATATGAATTTCCCAAGTGAACCATCCCTACAAAACAATGTTAACCACCCTTGCCAACAAATTCATTTATCTCTTCCTATTAACTCTGAGGTATAATTATCTAAATAATGTTAATTTTTTTTGCTGAGAAGTAATGCTCTTCCACTTAGAATAATTAGTAAATATTGAATAAATTATGGGGGGAAATCACAAAATCCAAGAACAAATAAAATAAAGTGTTATTTTCTTTTAGATAATCTATGTATACGTTTAAATGTTGTATTCAATTTAGCTGCTACGAATTGTTTTTTAATTATCATTATTTTGCTGTGGTTATTTATATCAAAGTCATGAACAAACAGGTCTCAAAAGAAAAATCTCAAGTTGTTAACCATATAAAATAATGCTTTTAATACACTAAAATAAGAGAAATATAAATTAAAAGAATTCTGAGCTGTCTCCTCAAACCAGAAAATTTGGGGAAAGAAATACTGGCTACTGTTATAAACTTCGTGAAGTTGTAAATGGAGCCAACAATCTGTTAAGCAATTTGGAACTCTGGGAAGACAGGGACTAAAATGTTTAGATCCATTGACCCAGAGATCCTCCATCTAGGCATGTACTTCAGAGAGGTCCATGGAAAAAACAATGGACACATATGCCCAATTATTCTTATCTGCACATTTTTTTTTTTTGTGGCAAAGAATTTGAAACACAGCAGATGCTCATCTATTTCAAGATGGCTAAACAAATTGTGGTACATGAATATACCAAATATGAATACATACACACATGGTTAATTCAAAGAAAAAAGGGAATACATGTTAACTATTTCAGGGTGAAGCAAACAGATTGTTTTATAAAGTATTGTATAGAATGACTGCAACGATGTGCATTGAAACAACTGGGATTTAACTTTATATAATTATGGTTAACAAACTTTGTTCCAGAGAAGAGACAAAAGCACATACCTTCATTCCTTCATTTCATATGAGGTGAAAAGGAGTACGTTGATTGGTCAGGAGAATTTTGCATGCCTTCAGATATAGTAGATACATTGGTTGTTTTTCCCAAGTTATTTTTTCCCATTAAAAATATACATATATTTGTTATAAGAAAAATTTCACTGGGTAAAAGGAGAGATTTGTGAGAAAATCAATGTGATATAAAACAAAAAAACCACTTATTTTGAAAAATAAAATTTAATATAATTTAAATTATTAAATATGAGTCTGCAGTCCTAAGTGTTTGACTGCTTTCTTTAATTATATAATTATATATATATATATATTATTATATAATAAAAAATAAGGAATCTTTAATTCCTAAATCTAATTCATTAAATATAAATGGAGTGCTTACTATGTATGGTATAATACTCTGTGTAGTGTATGGGGTGCTCAGGGAGGGGTAGTATCTCTGGTATGGAGGGCTTGTCGTGCCCTCCTAGGGCAGCTCTCCAGCCTCTGACCCTCACCTGACACCCAGCTCTCACTTGTGGCTCCCAGTAGCTGCTAGCATGTGGCAGCGGCCACACCCCGGGCAACGGCTTCGACAGGCCAGCTAAACCTTATGAGGGTAGCCATCGGGTCATCGACACCTGGTGAACCAGGGCTTTGCTCACCGAGCATGTGGAGACTGCTTCGGCTGAACAGACGGAAGAAACCAATAAGAAGGTTCAATGGCTGAGAGGGCGACGCAGCAAAGCACTGTGGAGTGCTTAGGCGTGTTGGAGCACAAAGGACAACATGGCCATCCAATGCAGCTGAGGAAGTCTCCAGGCATAACAACTTTTCATGCCACTGGACCCAGGCTTCCAACGCCGAGAGAGTGGGACTGTCTCTGTGCATCGACTTTTCCACTTAAATCTCCTTCACACACAAGTGTCTTTGTGCACACTCATCTATCATAGATGAAAACGCACAAAGACAATCGTCATCCTCGGCTATGGAGAGACTACTACCAGTAGCTACAAAGGCATGAAAGAAAATATAATGTAAACAAACACTGGATCAGATGTTCTCAAAGATATTTCCATCTCTGAATTCCTTCTAAGATACTCTGAATATAGTTTTATATCAATATATAAAATTTCTGATTCATTACTGAAAAAAAGACACCACACATTCAAAAGTCAGATTGATCAGGTCACTTATTATATGAATGATATTTTTTCTACTGTGTAAGCATTGTTTATATTATATAGATTATCTTCTCAAATTCCAAAATATTGGTCAATGGGACATAATATATGATTATGTCTCCTAAAGGAACTCTATATAGATAAAGTTCATTATTTAGTTTTATGTAAATAAACAAGTTAAGAGAATCCAAAAGCATATTGTGAAATTTTGATTGATCCAGCATACATTTTGTTTTTATATTGAGACTATTGAAATCAGCTATACTAGTTTGAGATAAATCATTTTCTGTAAAAGGTGTTATCATTGAGGAAGAATTTTTCCCATTAAAAATGGAAGTAGGCTTAACTGTGACAAGTAGAGATAAAACCTGGGAAAGTCTAACTCATTCTAGTGATAACTTTTTTCCTATTACTGCTACTTGGCTGACATATTGTTTTCCCCTTCCATCTGCAAGAAAACTAACCTCAAGGCACATTTCACCTTTGTAGTCTATTTGTTATGTTTGTTAAATGAAGAAAAACAATCTTTACATTTTTTATTACTAATAGGGAAAGAAAACCTTCTAAAATGCATCTCCACAATAACAGAACAAATTGCAAAACTTGAGTTAAAATACAGACATTAACTGAGAAGAAACAATTGCTGAGAAAAATAAGATATCCCCCCCAAAAAATGGAAATAAAATAAATACTCGCCTGTGTAAACTGCCAACCTGGCAGGTTTCAAAGATAAGAGGCATTGAGAAAGATTCTTAAAAAATAATTCCCCTTGAAATAAATAAATGCTTCTGCTTGAACAATGACTTGCATTTCTCTCAATTTCCAGCTCTCTTTGTCCCTCTTTTTCCTTCTCTTACCTTTTCCCCACCAACTCCAAAGTTATCCTACTATCTCCTCTTTGTTTCCTTCCTTCCTTCCTTCCTACTCCCTTCCTTCCTTCCTTCCTTCCTTCCTTCCTTCCTTCCTTCCTTCCTTCCTTCCTTCCTTCCTTCCTTCCTGTTTTCAAGAGTTACTGTGTCCTAGGCACTTTTTAAACTGGGATTCTGAAACAAGAAAAAAGAAACATAGCCCTATCCCCAGGAATTAATACAGGAAGGATAAAACATAAAAGGGGGATGGAAGAAGAGTGAGCTCATAAGGGGAAGGTAGAAAAACAGTCCAGAGAACCAGAGGATAGACAAAGTTAGAAATCAGCATTTGGGGGAATATTTTCTTAAATAGAGGTTCTAGGAAAGAACTCATTAATCACAGGAGGACACTGGAGAGATGGACATATTGCTAGCTTGAGAAAGAGGAGATAAAGAAGTAATCTGAGGAATCAATGAATGATCTACATTGAAGAATTAGCAGAATGAGGATTTAAACTGTTCTTATCAGATGTCAAATTCATTTTTCTTTATATCATACCCAGCTTGTGAAACTACCTAAAAAGATTACTATGCTTCTTTCCTACTTAAATTATAACTTTTCCAAGAAGCAGAATTTTGCTGCAGAATTATTATGGGCTTCAGCTTCATAAAAGGAATCAAATTCATGCTTTTACCTCACCTAATTGTTGGAAAAGTTCATTTGATCTCTTCAATTATCAGCTTCCTCATTTGCACAAAAGATTGACTGAAGGAAAACATTTTTTGTAAGTCTTTAAGTACTATATCAATGTGATACATTATTCTCATTATTTGATATATCTCTAATCTATGGTAGGAATGAAGATCACCACCAAAGATTTCAGTTTCTAATTACTTTAATCTCTCCTTATCTGTTATCTCTAAACCAGCAGAAAACTTACTGAAAAAAGAAAACATCTATTCCTAATTCCCTCCTTTCCCATATTGCATTTAAATTCATCCTTCTCTCTTCTTTCTTATCTCTCCATCTTCCTCTCTTCCTATTTTATCCATCATCCTCCTCCTCCTCCTAATTATTGAAATTTTGGATCAACAGGAGGATAGATTCTACTTAATTGTTTGGGATGAAAGTGAAATTCATCTGTTATGGAAGATTTAAGGGAAAATGTGGACAAGATTCACAAGGAATTAGTATAGAGTTCTTTCAATCCACACAGGTGAAGTTAAACCCTTACCAGGAAGATCATAAAAATATTTCTGGAATCTACACTATCAATTCAAATTTAAAAAAAAATGACAAAAAATGTATATAGTAAAAGGCATGAAATTTCAAAGATTAGATTAGGAACTTATCACTAACCAGAAAATAGGGTCCACAGAAGGATACTTACTTAATTTATTATTACTGCTATTTTGATTTATCCCCACAATTCAGTTCCAGAAATGTCATTTTTCCTGAAAATATTTATATTCACAAATCATTCATTCTTATCCTCCCCAAAATACTATGATTATTAGGGCAATACAATATACATAGACAAGAATAAGAATTACAATATTTCAATAGCAGATCTCCTTGCTTATTTAAAAACTTCAAAATTAATCCTCTATCATTCAATGATGTTATTTCAGAATTTTTTTCAGTTATATATCATTACTTGAAGGGCAAGGTTTCTTGAAATTAAGTTTTGCACTAATGGAGGTATCATCCATTCATAGGTAATTATACCAGGTAACATTATTTGTTATTGTTCTGTCATTTAAACAGCTTGTGATTCTTCATGAATGCATTTGGAGTTTACTTCACAAAGATATAAAGAAGTAGTTTACCACTTTATTCTCTAGAATATTTAGAAGAGTAGGAAACTGAAGAAAGCAGGGTTAAATTACTTGTTCAAAGTCACAGTTAACTGTCTACAGAATTTGAGATCCAATTTGAACTTAGGAAGATGAGTTTTCTTAATTCCAGACCCATCACTTTTTCCAGTGTGATACCTATTTGTTCCCAAGTAAGATGAAGGAATTCCCATTATATATATAACAGCTTTTGTGGTGTAAATTTTATATTTACTCCACCCTGCTTAGTGTAACAAAACAGGAATGTCTACACCCCTACTTAAGGATTGAGAAGAATGGCCTTTGACAGACATGTGCTAGCAAATGACAAATCAGAAACAACTGACAGACAGCTGGGCTGTTCTAAGTCAAGCTTAAGCTACCATTGGTACATATGAGACACAGGAAAGTGACATAAAAATGGTCTATATATTTCATGTGACTTCCTCTCTCAGGCTCTTTGTGTGGAGAGGTGACTGGCAGCAGTGTGCTGAGGTCTTAGCATCTTGGTGTGGCAGAAGCTATTGTTCTGGTTTGGTGGTGAGTGTCCTTGATACACTACTGGGGGTAGCCTGGTAACCTAGTTCAGGTGAGGAATCTTCCCTGAGCTCCCTCAGAGTTTAGGTTGATTCTTTTCTCCTTTACCTTACAAAACATTATCCTCTTAGAAGTGTCTAATCTTCTGAAAAGACCTCGTGGCAGATGCTTTTGAACTCCCCCTGGCTCAGGCTAGGCAGGAGAAATCCTATACCCTTTCCCTCTCTTCTTCTTCTTAAGTCCTTCCCCATATAGTAATTAAACCAACATAACATTTCCAAACTGACTTGGGTATTTTATTTGGGATATTCCCTGGCGACCAATTAAATTTAGATTAAGTCACAACCCTAAGATTTATGCTTACAGTGGTATAGGAAAAATGGACTACAATTCCAGCATATGACTGCTTTGGAGAAAATAATATCTTTACTTCAAGGAAGTGAGAAGGACAAAGAATTAGGTTAGAATTTATCAGTTAAATATTATTGTTGTTCCAGTTATGTTCATTTGTTTGTGACCCCATTTGAAGTCTTCTTGACAAAGATACTGGAGTGGTTTGCTATTTCTTTTTCCAGGATGATTTATTTTTTTCTGAGAATTAAAAAATACAAAGAAATAGTGGTTTGTGAAGATGCCAATAAATCTAGGCACTGTTGTTAGTTACTATTCATAAATTCTCACTTCACTGATGATGAGTAAAGCTTGACTTTTCCTTCCATGAAATTCTTAGACAAAATGTCAGTTGGATAAAACTAAGGAAGGGTAGGTAGGTAAAATCCATAAGAATCATATATAAATATATTTGCACCTTATTTGCACAGAATATGGATAGTCAGCATTGTGGTATTTGAGTAATTCTGGATTTTCAAGTCCAGTTTTAGAAATTGCCTATCATACTCTTCATGGTACTGAAAATAACACTGAAATTGTGGCACTAAAGTAGTAAAATAGGTTCTCCTCTAATATTGCACTACTATCCTTTTCACCAAGCAACCAAAATTCACACTTAAAAAATTATCATATTTTTTTGTTGTTGCAGAATCCTCTATCTTCCTACATAGAAAAATCTCAATTTACTTCTTCCTTTACATCAAATGTATACCACCCTCTTCCTTTGACTTAATGAGATATATTAGAGTTTTGTATATCAATATGTGAATTACGACTTTGTTTTATCTTATTTATATCATTTGCTGCATGTGCTTTGTTCAAATTCACAGTCAATGCAGAAAAGTCTGACTTGTCCATTAGTAGAATTAAAGAGCTGAGATCTGGTACACACAATCCATACAGTTCAAGAGGATGTAGATCATGACATGTAAACCAGATTTTTTGTTTCCTAATCCAAGTCTTATAAAGGAATAGAAGGAACAAATGAAAGGCTTAGTTTGGGGGCTGAATAATGTCTCAAAACTCAGACTTAAGAAAACTCTGCCCATTAGAAAGTGACCCACACATTATCCTGGATGTCAAATTCTTATAGTTGGTTCCATAAATCATTCTGAAGATTGTGATACAGATTTTGAATTTTGAGTCAGTCACAGCTTCACATATTCCTCCTGAGTCTGTTGGAACTTAGCTGAACCTGTCTCATAGGATGAAACAATGTTGTTCAGTTATTCACATTATCTGCAGTGGCCTCTTTTAATTAAAAACATTATTCTAAATGATTCCAGCTTCTCTCTCATACAAATTCTCAACAATACAGAGAATCACTCCCTAGGCCTTCTGATAGGGCATGAGATACATTCCGTCCAATAAGCTCATTTGAATCTCCACTTTGAGAGTGTACCACAATCATTCAGTTGGTTTCCAAATCATTAGTCATGCCATTAAAAGTTTCCTTTGCCACTTTGTAGTAATTCTGAGCAGTTATATCAGCTTTTGTATACAATTTATAAGGAAGATAACAAGCAAAAGCCAAGGTAGATAATAAGGGCTCAACCAATCATTTCATTATTAGATAGTACCTTGGTCCCATTAATTGAAATGATGAATTCTGTAAAAATAAAAAAAAAAAATAATGGCGAGCTAAACAAAATAGATAGAAAAACTGTTCAAGACTGTTAAAAAATAACCAAGCAAGACATAGAAAGAGTCACAAAATGTAAAATAAATAATTTTGACTACATCAAATTAAAAACTTTTTTACAAATAAAACCAATGTAACTAAAATCAGAAGGGAAACAACAAATTGGGGGAAAAATCTTCATAGAAACCTCTGGCAAAGGTTTAATTACTCAAATTTACAAAGAGTTAAATCAATTGTACAAAAATCCAAGCCATTCTCCAATTGATAAATGGGCAAGGGACATGAACAGGCAGTTTTCAGATAAAGAAATCAAAACTATTAATAAGCACATGAAGAAGTGTTCTAAATCTCTTATAATCAGAGAGATGCAAATCAAAACAACTCTGAGGTATCACCTCACACCTAGCAGATTGGCTAACATGACAGTTATGGAAAGTAATGAATGCTGGAGGGGATGTGGAAAAGTAGGGACATTAATTCATTGCTGGTGGAGTTGTGAACTGATCCAGCCATTCTGGAGGGCAATTTGGAACTATACCCAAAGGGCAATAAAAGAATGTCTACCCTTTGATCCAGCCATAGCACTGCTGGGTCTATACCCCAAAGAGATAATGGACAAAAAAGACTTGTACAAGAATATTAATAGCTGCGCTCTTTGTGGTGGCCAAAAATTGGAAAACGAGGGGATGCCCATCAATTGGGGAATGGCTGAACAAACTGTGGTATATGTTGGTGATGGAATACTATTGTGCTCAAAGGAATAATAAAGTGGAGGATTTCCATGTGAACTGGAACAACCTCCAGGAAGTGATGCCGAGCGAGAGGAGCAGAACCAGGAGAACATTGTACACAGAGACAAATACACTGTGGTATAATCAAATGTAATGGACTTCTCCATTAGTAGCGATGTAATGTCCCTGAACAATCTGCAGGGATCTAGGAGAAAAAACCCTATTCATAAGCAGAGGACAAACTGTGAGAGTAGAAACACCGAGGAAAAGCAACTACCTAACTACAGCGGTTGAGGGGACATGACAGGAGAGACTCTAAACGAACACTGTAATGCAAATACTAACAACATGACAATGGGTTCGAATCAAGAACACATGTGATACCCAGTGGAATCACACATCGGCTATGGGGGGATGGGGGGGAGGAAAAAAATGATCTTTGTCTTTAATGAATAATGCTTGGAAATGATCAAAAAAATATTATAAAATTTAAAAAAAAAACTGTTAAAATGTTTAATTTGCCAATCAGGTTAAAACTGTTCAGATACTTTTGATAGACATAATCAAAGGTATCCTCAGTGATGAAGTGAAACTCAAATATGAACTTCCCTTCAGGGCCAGGTGCAAGGATGCTAAAGAGACTCCAATTATAAACATAAAATATTGAAATATATAAGGATGAATAAAGGATTTCTAATTCCAAGGGATTCTAAATCCACCCAAATAAACTCCTTTGTTCCACAAGGAACCTCTTCTCCTGTGTTTCACAGGCTACACTAATCCTTCCTGATCTGACTAACCCAAATTTATACTATCTAAATAAAAACTACTACTATTATCCTTAAAATATTAACTTTGCCTTCAAATTATAAATTAGCATTGTAAAATAGTGAAGGCTAGCTGGTTGAATCTCAACAAGAATCAAGTCTTAACAGATTCAGAGTCCAAACCAAAGATCAGGTTTTTCTTTGGTCTTCTCAGAATTAAACAATTTAAAAAAACAATCTATAAATCTATAAAAATCACAATAGATAGTCAATAGTGTTTCCCAAATTGGGAAAGGAAAACACTGAGTTCCTTCAGATCTTTTCATCAGACAGAGAGAGAGAGACAAAGATGTTACCTCCTCTAGTCCTGAGAAAGAGTCTCTGAGTGTGTCTCTGCCAACTGTCAGAGAACAACTTGCAACTACTAGAGAGAGTAATTGAAATAGAACACCAGTTATAACTGTCACATCTGAAATTAACACACTCTCTCAGCTCTGTTTCAAACTTTAGTTCTTTTCTCAAGCCAGCCACTTTACTTCATATCCCTAAACTAATAAAACAATACTTATTTTCTAATATCATCCTTACATTTCCCATAGACTCTTTATGTCTTCATTAATCATTTATTTCACCTCATAAAGAACTTCCTAGATGCTATGGAGCAAGACTCACCAACAAGCTTGAAGTCAATAAAGAACAATGACTAGAGTAGATTAAAGTTAAGCAATAGGGGACAACCACAAATACATTTTAAAATAACTAGGAAATAAGTATTTTAAATATTTACTAATATATTTATTATAGTATAGTAAATATATAATATATAAAATATAAATATATAGTAATATAATGTATTTAATATTTAATATTAAAACTTTAAAATAAATAGGAAAGAAAAAAAAAGAAAAAGTCCCTTCTCTAAAACCAATTATAGGGTTCCTTCCAGTGTCATAGTCAAGATGGAGTAAGGCAGAGCAGCTCAAGGTCATTATCATAATCCCCTCCCAATCAATAGGCCACAAAATGAATGCAGGAGTCAAAGAACCAAGAAGGAGACAGAAAGAAACAGCATTCAAGAAAAGACTTAAAAGGTTGGCAGAGAACATGTGAGGCACTGGGGTGACAGGGGAGCACAGTAAGCAAGACTATCGCAAGGAGTGAAGAGTAAGCCAAGATCAAGTCACACACCTCTTACCTCACAACTGCTGTCCCAGGTTTGGAATCTACCTGGGCAAATAAAGGTCAAACTCAACGCATATCCCTTGAAGTTTCAAACCTGTGTTAAATTCCATAATCCCACCCCAGGGCAATTGGTACTGATCTTTGGTAAGAACATAGATCCCAACTTGGGGTAGTTGATTTTCCCAAGGGAAATACAGATGTTTTTCCAGGGGTCAGGGAAGAGCTCCAGGACAAGTCAATCAACTGTGTGCCTGTTTGGGTCAAGTACACAATGGGACCAAAAACTTTCACCTAAGTCTGGAGCTAGAATTTTATCAGGCCCTGACCTGAACAAGTTCAGAGTGAGATCAAAAGAACAAAAGCTTATGCCTAAGCATGAAGAAACTTTTTAAGCTATCAGCATCTCAAGGGTTAACTGAATCAGCAGTGGGAGGAGGCCCTCTAAGTTCCCAGCCTTCAAGCCATCAAATTATCCTCCAAGACCTGAAACTGGCAGAAATCTAGAAAATAAGCTAAGAAGAGCATAAAGGAATAACTGAAGTTTAAGAAGGTACCCCAACTTCCCCAAAACAGAAATTACCTATAATTAGATAGGAAAATGAGAAAAATGTTCAAACAACTAAAAAGCATCTAATTCTAAAGCATTTTTATGGAGACAAAGGACAAGGCACAGACACAGAATGGGACAGTGAAAACAAAGCAAACAGATGCAGAGTCCAAAAGAAAAATATGTATTGGAAACAGATTTGGGAAGAGTTCAAAAATACTTCAAAAAACAATTAAGAGGGGCAGAAGAAAAGTGGGGAAGACAACAACAAAAACAGATATGCAATATGTAGCAGAAATATACCCAGGTGATCCATAACTGTAAAGAATTAGAATGACTAACTAGTTTCTATAGAGGAGGATGGACTGGGATTTTCATTTGCATTTTTTGGCACACTTTTTTTTTCTGTACAAAAAGACCTTAGTTTCATTGTTGAATCTGAAAAAAAAAAAGAGTTGGATGTTAAAAACTAAACTGGATAGTTTTTTGCTTAGGACTCAAAATAGTTAATGGCTTCTTTACATAGTAAGAAATTGAAAACTAAACTTTATGATTTAGTATACATCAATTAATTGATATCTACTTTTTCTTCTAATGCTTACATAATTCTTTAACTCAAAGTTATTCAGAAAAGGATTATCTCATCTATAGCAGTTTTGCAATTATAGCGATTATCCTCCTTTCCCACGGTCATGTAAATATTTATAAAAAAAAAACATTTTGTGTATATACACGTTATTGATTTTATATTTTTAAATCTCTGAAGTTTAGCTCCATGGAATACTTCTGTTCTCTGATGAATGAATATATGACAGTGTTACTTTTTCCTTGTCAGTTGTCCAGTATTTGTAGTTTAAAAAAAAAAACATATTTTTAAAGGCAATTTAACTTTGGGTAATAATCTAGCTCCATCTGGTTAGATGAATTTAATATTTTAAATGTATATTTCTGAATATATGTTGAGATTAATTCAACCAGTGAAAATTATTAATTTGTCATTTAGTTTTATAAATTGCTAAGAAATGAGGAAATGAAAAGCTATTGTGATTAATTTTAAAATGAAAATAAGAAAAATTCTATCCAGAAAGGAAATGGTAGCTGTAGTAATTAGAGAATAAAAGAAATTGAAGCAGTTAAAGTAGTGTTACAAGGGAATCACTTTAAAAGACTGATATATATTAATTTAAGGTCGCCAAGGAATCAGCTATGTAATTCCTAAATGAAAAACTCAAGTCAGCCGTCAGCCTTTTTTGGAGTTTAATTACAATAGGAGCAAGAAAGGAATTAGAGATATATATAGAGAGAGAAAGGGGAGAGAAGGGAATAGGGCTTAAATACCCCTTCTGTTTAGGCTGGGCCAAAAGGCCCAAGCCCTTAGATAGCTGGGGCAAAGAAAAGAGATCAGTCCCTTTCACTCACGTGTCCAAAATGGAGAAACAGTCTCAGAGGCCCCCACCTTCAGCTTCCTTCAGAGCAAGCTTCCTCAGAGCCCAGGAACCACCGACTCAAAAAAACTCAATCCTCTCTCCTCCTCAGTCTCCAGACCCTCCTATCTTTAAGGACACCATCCAAGTTGCCTCCCCTCAGTCCTCACATCTACCAATCACTCTTCATCAATTTCCCTGTCAATGGAGGCTCTCGCTTAACCCAGGACCGCCCAGAGGTTTCTGGCTTTTTGCACATGTCTGTTGAAGGTCATATTTTTCAAATGATTAAATCTTTACTCCTTTGTTCCAGCCCTTTCTAAATCCTGTTAACTTGAGTATGGTAGAGATTGGAATAATTAAATTTTGATCTAGGCTGCAGCCCTTACTCAATCCTATTAGGACTGAATAGGGTGGAGATTTATTCCAAGTATCTCCATTGTATCAATTCTAAAATCAATCAAGACTCAAAGAAATTCCTGTTCTATGCTTAAGCATAGGTCAAAGTCCTTTCCATTGTTCAGCAAAGGGTTTCTGTCCTAAAGTAATCTTAAGAAGGGAAGAGAAGGAACCTCCCATGCCAATGGAGTTCCCATTCCAATAGACTATCAGTAAGAAATTTTCCAAGTATGAAATATCCCAATGGTGAAATTTTCAACAATTATAAGTCTAAGGAAATTTGAGGTTTACAATCCCCCCTGATGATCATTGGGAGACTAGTCTCCCCATTGATCATTTAACATAATCATTTTGTAGTTCTAAATTCACTTCTAACTAAAGATATACACAATATTCAATTTTCTAAGAGAAATTAGAATAGTGAGAGAGGAAATAGAAAAGAAAAGAAAGCAAAACCAATGTTTGCTAGGCGCATTGACAGAAAGCCAAATTAGGGGCAGTCCCTTTTGGCATAAATGTTACAATAAATGTTCAATCAAAAGTTCAGTCCAATCAATCACATCCAAAGTTCATTCTTGATCTTCTTGATGAAGTGTAGGTTTTTGGCATCTTTCTGCAACAGTTCATTCTCTGGATATAAAAATTTCAAGCTTCTTTCTTGAAGATCTTTTCTTGAACAAAATCAAAATCTTTGAATTTTTTTATAACAGTAAAATCTTAAACAAAAGTCTTGGATTTTTATAAAAATAAAATCTCAAACAAAAAAATTCAAAAATTCTTAGATTTTAAATTAAAATACAATCCCCCCTGAAGTAAGTATTAAAAAAAAAATATATCAAGTTTAGCTCAGAATGCAATGTTCAGTTATGGGGGTGTATGTGTCAATTATCAAAAGAATAGAAAAATAATCAAAAACATAAGAAAAATTCAAAATAGGCCTTGTATAGGTCCAGTTTAAAGTAATTTCTATCCCACAAGTATGTAGGACAGAATACAGTAATATTTCACTTAGCCATTTGTAGCCAAGACTACAGGAAGTTGCCATAATATAAGAAGGAAAGAATTAGAATTCTATTTTGATGGGGAAATGTCATTCCCTTGTCTGATTTTTTTCCTTCAGAGATATAGGGAGCCAGCATGATAGTCAAGCTTTGTACTTGTTTGAGTACTTCAAAAGGAGTGTAGATACAAGGAAGTCCTACGACTTAAACATAAGTTAAGCGTCGCAACCTTGAGTCTCACTTTAATATTTCATGTGTGCTCTATTGGCACTATTCAGGTTTAGTCTGTGCTCCTTGTTTTTATCCCTTTTCCTGGAATCAGACACAAACATTAATCACAGTCCTATAATATTTTATCAATAAATGGCAGGTTCCCATAGTTTAAAGCTTTTAGGCATATATTGATATTATAGCAAGAGTATATATATTAACTTGTATTACTGCAGGGAAAAAAAATATTAATATTAATTATGTGTACCTTCAGTACAAAAAATGAGAAAAAAAATCAAATATTCTGATAAAAAATAAAAGAAAAGAAATAAGAAAAAATAAGAAAAAAAATCAGTAATTCAATATATTCTTGAGAGAAAAAAAACCAGCATCCATTTGTCTATGGATTATTATCTCCAATTCTTATGATAAGATAGAGTCACAATTCATATGATAGGATAGAGTCAATCAGTCTCAGCAGAAGATGCTTTCTTCACATGTGAGCAGTGAATCCAAGAGTCTCTTTCTCCAATCTTTATAGATGTTGGAGTAGTTAATAATATTTGGAATGGTCCTTCCCATGAAGGTTCAGTTGCTCCAGTTCGCTTGAAATTCTTGATATAAACTTTATCTCCTGGGTTCAGGTCATGCAGAGAAAAGTCTAATGGTCCAGCTTGTACTGCAGCTCCGGATTCATGAAGTTCACGTAGTTTGTGCTGTAACTCCTGTATATAGGAAGCAATAGTAATATCTCCCCCTAATAGCGATGTATAAGCCGGGGAGAAAGGCTTAGCCTGTATAGGCGGATGTCCAAAAAGCATCTCAAATGGTGAAATATGTAAGTCTCCTCTAGGCCTGCTTCTAAGATAAAATAGGGCCAGAGGGAGAATTTCAGGCCATTTTAAATGGGTCTCAGTGCATAATTTGCCAATCATAGTCTTAAGTTCTTTATTCATCTTTCCTACTATTTGGAGAGGAGAGAAAAAAAAACTGAAAAAGGTTAATTAATATCAACAAAATCAATACAATCTAAGAAGAATCATCTTTATTATACTGGGAAGTTCCCTGGGCACCCTCCTGAAGGGCACCTCTCTGAGGATCATTAGCACCTCGAATAATTTTTGGACGAGCGCCATTTCTCATATATTGTTGAGTATTATCATTAAAATTTTCTTCAATTTGAGCATTGTCATTAAATTCCCAATTCCTATTTCTATAATTCTGGTTTCTAAAGTTCTTATTTCTATATTCATTATAGTTATTTCCATAGTCATTATTATAATTTCTAGAATTCTGGTTTCTATAACCATTATCATAATTTCTATAGTTATTATTTCTAAAACCATTATTAAACTGTGTATTCCTTCCAAACATCTTAAGAAAGGTTCTACATTCCATCATTTTGTGGCCCTTCTTCTCACAGAAGTGGCAAGTAATGGATTGATAATTGGATTTCTGGAGAGGGGCAATTATCGTTGGTTCATTATCATGCCCACTTTCTAATTTAGTTATCCTATCTATTACACATCTCATTTTTTTCTTCATTTCCTCCATGTCATCATTATTCTCTTTCTCCTTTTCTTCGTTTCCCTTAAAAACATATATAGCTGTTTTTCGTAATTCTTCAAGGTCCATATCTGACCATCTTGGGCATTGTGTTTTAAAATAATTTTTAATTACTTTGCAAGAATTATTTACAAAGATTCTTCTAACTTGTCTTAAACTATTCTCTTTATTTAAGTCCCAATCTAAGTATCTGTCCCCAAACTCGATAATTCTGTCCATAAATCTGGAGGGTGTTTCGTTTTCCTTTTGCTTAATTTTTTCCAGTTCCATCCACTTATCTGTACTGTCCGCACATTCCTTCATGGCCGTGAGGATGGCCTCTCTACAACGGTATAGTTGTAGATAGTCCTCAGGATTATTATAGTCCCATTCGGGATCCTGAGATGGCCAATGTGCTGCATTACGCCCCCGGGTTTTGTTGACATGAGCAATTATTTTATTTTTTTCACGTTCACTTAAAAAAGCCTGTAGTAAGCTCTCAACGTCCTTGTAAGACGGATTATATTGAAAAAATATGTCTCCCATCTTTTTTGTTACTAGAAAAGGATCTTGTTCATATGTGGGGATATTTCGTGTAAATTCATTTATTTCTTGGGGAGTAAACGGTATCCTATGTCTTAAAGTCACCACATCCCCATTTCGTCCTATTTCAGGTACTTCTCTTAGAGGAAACAGGCCTCTAGTTGAATTTTGCACCTGTGGGTCAGTTTGACAAGGACAGGTTTCTCTAGGAGGACAAGATCTCCCTTGCATTGGAATTTGGTTTTCTGTAGGAGAAGGAACATGA
Source organism: Monodelphis domestica (assembly GCF_027887165.1). Taxonomy (NCBI): domain Eukaryota; kingdom Metazoa; phylum Chordata; class Mammalia; order Didelphimorphia; family Didelphidae; genus Monodelphis; species Monodelphis domestica. Next base: position 668,989,917 of record NC_077227.1, on the reverse strand, counting down.
GAAGCTGGGATTGCAGGGGAAGGGTTTTGGGGATTAAATTCAGACAAGATTTGCACTGCACGAGAGAAGCAGTCTGTTAACTGGGCTATAGGGAAGGTGTTTTCCATCTCTATTTCAGGGAAGGAAATTTCCTCATTCAAAGGTTCAGAAACAGGTCTGTTTCTGGTAGAGTGGGTGTTTGCCCATTGATCCTGTAAGAAACATTTTAGATCTTCTAATTGGGCTTGCATTTTTTCCTCAATTTTTCCTATTTTATCTTCCATATCTCCCATTTTATCCTCAATATTTCCTATTTTATTCTCAATATTTCCTATTTTATCCTCAAGTTTTTCTATTTTATTCTCAATATTTCCTATTTTATCCTCAATTTTTTCTATTGTATCCTCAATTTTTTCTATTGTATCCTCAATTTTTTCTATTTTATCCTCAATATTTTCTATTTTATCCTCAATATTTTCTATTTTATCCTCATTTTTTTCTATTTTATCCTCAACATTTTCTATTTTATCCTCAATATTTTCTATTTTATCCTCATTTTGTTTTATTTTATCCTCATTTTGTTTTATTTTATCCTCATTTTGTTTTATTTTATCCTCATTTTGTTTTATTTTATCCTCAATATTTTTTATTTTTTCATCTCTAAATATAGTATTGAGGAGTACAAAAATGACAGTACCTATTAATATAAAAATTTGGAGGTATCCTTCATTCCTCAATGCCCCTACTTCTTCAGCTGCCATATAATTGTCAAAGAATGTAGTACTCATTTTTATATGTATATTTTGTAATTTCACAAAACACGTGGGGAGCAGGGCAAAGCAACAAACTTTCCACAGGGTTTTTTTTTTTTTTTAATCCAGGAAGTTGTTCCTTAAGGGAAAGGATATTTAGAAACAGTTCTTCCAGCCAGGACTTTAGAGTCCTGTTGCTGAGATTTAAAAACAGCTGTTTTCTGTCTATCAGAGTCACACAGCTGGGAAGTATCTGAGGTCCGATTTGAACCCAGGACCTTCTGCCTCTAGGGCTGGCTCTCAATCCGCTGAGCTACCCAGCTGTCCCTTAAGATTAAAGGGAAGAAAAAGAAAAAACTGCTGATTCCAATTTAACTTAAGGAGAAAAGAGAAAAAGTTTTTTATACTCACGTGTTCTAGCAGCTGTGTCTTTAAGCCAAGTTTTTTTTTTTTAAAAAAAAGGACTAAGTGGTGAAACAGTATAGTAAAAAGGCAAGGAAAAAGTTTTATTGAGAGGATTCTTTAGACTCCCGTGTGGTCAGCCACAATGTTACAAGGGAATCACTTTAAAAGACTGATATATATTAATTTAAGGTCGCCAAGGAATCAGCTATGTAATTCCTAAATGAAAAACTCAAGTCAGCCGTCAGCCTTTTTTGGAGTTTAATTACAATAGGAGCAAGAAAGGAATTAGAGATATATATAGAGAGAGAAAGGGGAGAGAAGGGAATAGGGCTTAAATACCCCTTCTGTTTAGGCTGGGCCAAAAGGCCCAAGCCCTTAGATAGCTGGGGCAAAGAAAAGAGATCAGTCCCTTTCACTCACGTGTCCAAAATGGAGAAACAGTCTCAGAGGCCCCCACCTTCAGCTTCCTTCAGAGCAAGCTTCCTCAGAGCCCAGGAACCACCGACTCAAAAAAACTCAATCCTCTCTCCTCCTCAGTCTCCAGACCCTCCTATCTTTAAGGACACCATCCAAGTTGCCTCCCCTCAGTCCTCACATCTACCAATCACTCTTCATCAATTTCCCTGTCAATGGAGGCTCTCGCTTAACCCAGGACCGCCCAGAGGTTTCTGGCTTTTTGCACATGTCTGTTGAAGGTCATATTTTTCAAATGATTAAATCTTTACTCCTTTGTTCCAGCCCTTTCTAAATCCTGTTAACTTGAGTATGGTAGAGATTGGAATAATTAAATTTTGATCTAGGCTGCAGCCCTTACTCAATCCTATTAGGACTGAATAGGGTGGAGATTTATTCCAAGTATCTCCATTGTATCAATTCTAAAATCAATCAAGACTCAAAGAAATTCCTGTTCTATGCTTAAGCATAGGTCAAAGTCCTTTCCATTGTTCAGCAAAGGGTTTCTGTCCTAAAGTAATCTTAAGAAGGGAAGAGAAGGAACCTCCCATGCCAATGGAGTTCCCATTCCAATAGACTATCAGTAAGAAATTTTCCAAGTATGAAATATCCCAATGGTGAAATTTTCAACAATTATAAGTCTAAGGAAATTTGAGGTTTACAGTAGATAACGAGGAAACTAAAATTATCACACTTTGCACATGATATAATGGTATAGTTAGAGAATCCTAGAAAATCAATGAAAAAAACTAGTAGAAATAATTAATAATTTTTACAAAGTTGCAGGGTACAAAATAAACCCACATAGACATATATTTCCAACAGAACTCAGCAAGCAAGAGTTAGAAAGAGAAACTCCATTTAAAATAACTCTAGACAATATAAAATATTGGGTAATCTATCTGCTAAGACAAACTCGGGAATTATATGAACACAACTACAAAACAGTTTATATACAAATAAAACTAGATCTAAAGAATTGGAAAAAAAAAATGTCTTGCTCATTGGTAAGATGAGCTAATATAATAAAAATGACAATCCTACCTAAACTAAGTTACTTATTCAGTGCTATAACTTTCAGACTACCAGAAAAACTTTATTATAGAATTAGAAATAAATTTTACAAAGTTCATCTTGAAGAAAAAAAGATTGAGAATATCAAGGGTAATAAAAAAAAAGTGAAGAATGGGGGCCTAGCCATATGAGATATTAAACTATACTACAAAGCAGTGACCAACAAAACAAAATGGTACTGGCAAAGAGAAAGAAGGGTGGATCAATGGAATAGACTAAGGATAAAAGACCGCAGGAAGCTAGTGTTTGATAAACTCAAAGATTCCTGTTTTGGCACAAGAACTCACTATTTGACAAAAAAATGCTGGGAAAATTGGAAAAGAGTATGGGAAAATTTTGGTTTAGATCAACATGTTACACCCTATCCCTAGATAAATTCTAGATGACTAAATGACTTAAATATAAAAATTGAAATAAATTAGGTGAACATAGAATAGTATACCTGCAAGATCTGTGGGTAAGGAAGTAATTTAAGACCAAGCAAGGGATAGAAAGCATTATAAAATATATATTTCTGAATAATAAACTGAATAATTTTGAATATATTAAAATAAGGTTTTCTACAAACAAAACCCATGCAACTACAGTTAGAAGGGAAGCAACTAACAAAGAAAAAAATTAAAACAAAACTCTATGACAAGGGTCTAATTTTCCAAATATATGAGGAGATAAATCAAATGTATAAGAAATAAAGCCATTCTCAAATTGATAAATATTCAAGGGACAAGAATAGGCAGTTTTCAGATAAAGAAATGAAAACTATGAATGAAAAAATGTTCTAAATCTCTTCTGATTACAAAAATGCAAATAACAACTCTGAGGTACCACCTTAAACCTAGCAGATTGTCAAATAGGAACTTAAAGGAAAATAATGAATGTTGGAGGGGAGGTGATAAAATTGGGACACTAATATACTGCTGGTAAAGTTGTGAATTGATCCAATCATTCTGGAAGGCAATTTGGAATTACCTCCAAAGGGCTTTAAAAGAATGCATATCCTTTGATCCAGCAACACCACCTCAATGTACCCCAAAAGGATAGTAAGGAAACATACTTGTACAAAAATATTTATAGTTGCACTCTTTGTGGTGACAAAAAAAAATTGAAAATGGGGGAGTTTCCCTTGATTGAGGAATGGCTGAACATATTGTGCTGTATGTTGATTATGGGATACTATTTTGCTATAAAAATGATAATGAAAAGCAAATGCTTGATTTCCATATGAGCTGGAAAGACCTCCATGAATTGATGCAGAGTGAAATGAGCAGAACCAAGAAAGCATTGTACACAGAGACTGACACCTTGTTGGATGATCATATGTAATTAACTTTGTGACTGACAGCAGTACAATGATCCAGGACAACCCAAAGGGAATTATGTGAAGGAATGCTATCCACATTGAGAGAAAGAACTGTGGGAATAGAAACATAGAAGGAAAGCATTTGATTTTTCACTTGTTTTATGGGTATTGGATGTGGGATTTTATTTTTTAAAAGATTATTACAAAAACTATTAATATGAAAATAGCTTTTGAGTGATAATACATGTATAACCCAGTGGAATTGTTTGTCAGCTCTAGGGGCAGGGGGAAGGAGGGAAAGTACATGAACTATGTAACCATGGAAAAATACTTATAAATTAAAAACAAAAAATAAAACCAAATACAATGTATTGGTATGAGTTTGGATTGGCATATAATGTATATAAATAATTAAGTATAAAAAATGGCAGCTAGATGGTATAGTGGATAGAGCCCCAGACCTAGAGTCAGGAAGATTCATTTTTTTTTTTGCTTAAATCTGGCCTCAAACACATATTGTCAGTGTAACTCTGGGTAAGTCACTTAAGCCTGTTTACTGAAGAATTGAAGAATCGCATCTGAAAAATGAGGTGAGGAAGAAAATGGCAAACCACTCCAGTATTTTTGCCCCCAAATTGGGTCATGAAGAGTCAGATATGACTGAAAAATAACATGGCAATAATAAAATATAAACAAAACATAGGGATCTCTTTCATATTGTAAATGTTAGGGGAGTGGTGCTACTATGATCTAGAAAATCCACATAAAAACTTCTGGCCCCACCTTCCTACCAGATATACCTGAATTTTTAATTTTTCTTTTATGGGATATTTACTGTGTAAATTTATGGTATTAAAAGGTAAAGTATATTGATATTATACAATGCCATACATGTATTTTATGCATTTCTGAGTTTCTAAACATTTCCTGTGTCATTTCCTCTCTGCTGGCCTTTGCATGTTGTCTGCCACTTTGCAAATCTGTAACAATTTCCCCATTTAATTTCTAATGCTGACCCATATATAGAAACCACAATGAGAAAGTAGTGATATGGAAGGAATACTTGTATATATAGATATATAGTTTGGAGGAATGACTAGTAACTTTGGGAATCAGGATAGGATTTATAGAGAAGAATTGTGAGCTGAGTTTTGAAGGGGTCTGAGAAATATTAGAAGCACAAGAGAACAGGTAGTGCATTCTAGGTATGAAACCTATAAACATACATGTAGGCAGAAGAAGGAATTCATACTGAGACAAGGCAAGTAGGTTGCTTTGGTTGGAATGTAATAAAGTAAGAATAAGTATAATAATCAGAAATCCTGGAAAAGGAGATTAGAACCCAATGGTAAAGGCCTTTAAATTCAAAATAGAAGGGTATTATTTTGTCCTAGATCAGAGTTAGTGTGTATTGTTTCTTGAACAGGAAAATGATACAGTCATTTTTTCAGGTGACTGGAGGAGACTGGAGAGGAAACAAAATTGAAATTTGAAGACTAATTAAGAGACTTTGTTTTTCAAGTAGGGTACTATATGAGAAATAAATGGAGTACTTTCTTCTTTGAGGCCAAGTGTTCCTTTAGGAAATATTTCTAGGAAGTTCAATGTCTAAAGATAGCTTGGTGGAACAATTGAAAACCTGGAATTAGGAATGCTTAAATTCAAATGCAACTTATTAACTCATACTATTTATTTGATTCTGGGTAAGTCATTTAAGTCTGTGTCGATTTCCTTCACTGTATAATAGGATAATAGTATCTATTTCCCATAGATAAGCATTATTTTTCTTGTTGTGATGACTGAATCATATAATACTAGTAAAGGACTGTGACAAGGAAATCAATTTTAAGGTTTACAGGACTTAGCACTATGCTGTAATATTTATAGGGAAAATGTGTTGGGGATTGAAGAACAGGGGCTGCTGAAGGTTTTATAACAGGGAAATGAGGAGTTGAAGGGAGAGAGGGAATATAGCTGCTGGTGAGGTAAAAGGAGAGAGCTGTCCCCTGCCAAGAGGCTATTTTTGAAAAATGGGGTTCCTGAGAAATGGGTCACTTATGATAGCCTGAGGTGATGTCTTCTCTATGGATTGATGTTGAAGATACCCCAGAGCAGGTTAGCACGGACCCGCCTGAGGGACAAGTCTCTCCCTGACCAAGGTCACCCAACAGGGGTTCAATAAGGACCATCTATGGTTGAATGGCTGTCCTGAGGTACAGCTCCCTCTATGTTCACCTGAAATTATAGTCCTTTTATCTGACTGAGATTATTTAAATATAGATGAATTTTTTTTTAAACCCTTACCTTCCGTCTTGGAGTCAATACTGAGTATTGGCTCCAAGGCAGAAGAGTGGCAAGGGCTAGGCAATGGGGGTCAAGTGACTTGCCCAGGGTCACACAGCTGGGAAGTGTCTGAGGTCAGATTTGAACCTAGGACCTCCTGTCTCTAGGACTGGCTCTTAATCCACTGAGCTACCCAGCTGCCCCCTATATAGATGAATTTTAATAACAAGTTTGGATGGGAGGTATCAGGGAAGAGGGAAATGGGATTTCCTTAGATTGGGTTTGAGTCTCTCTCAGCTTTTGAGCTGAGACCAGGCCTCACAGGCTGGTGGAGGGTTTCTTTTATTCCTGTCTATGCTAATCTGTGCTAGTTTTCTTAAGTTAACAGTCTTTAGCATTAGATAGCAAGAGGAAGAAAAGGTTCTTACTTTCAGAGCTGGTTGGGCCTGTGTCTTTGGGCTATTGCCCCTAAAGACCAGCCTTACAGTTTAAACTACTCCCCTTAAAACCTTTTGTTCGATGACACAATCACAGGAGTCCAGATAGAGCACACAGTTGGGAAAATCAGTAATAGAGGCTCTTATATTCAGAGTCAGGGAAAGAAGCTCCCTACAGTCTGAAAGCCAGGAAAGAGAAAGCATCAGGAGACCAACTGTCACTCCCAGTTGCCCCTCCCCCTAAAAACTGTCATTCTTGTCAATATCTTCTCTCTAACATTCCAACTGCTGTTTGTTCCATCTGATTGGCAGAAAGTCCAAAACTTGCTTTAGTTTTCCTTTCCACAGTGCCCAGAAGATAGTAGGTACTTAAGAAAAAAACTGTTTCCCCTTTCCTTCCTTTCTAAACTCTGAAATATCTATCCTCTAATTGGAACCAAGCCAATCAAATAGAATTGTATTTTATCACTTACAGGACTGGACATCAACACATTCAGTAGCACAGAAATTCCTTTCTCATCAATTATCCAATAATTATTTTGCTGCTTCATTACTTCCAAAAGAAAAAATTTAAAGAAGTTATTACAAGAATTGCCAACAAGGAAAGAATCTCTTTTAAAATTAAGGTGACATTTTCCTGAGCCTAATACATAAAAAGATCAGATTTGGACTGTTAATATACATTGTGATATAAAATTTGATTTTCAAAATTCTTTTATATTATGATCAATGAAGTGAGACCATTATAATAACAAAATACCGTCACCAGTGAACTTGGTCATGGAATTTTATTAAATTTAATAATGTTGAAATGAAATTGTTCAGCTAAAATTTTTCTCAGTAATTTCATTTCCCATTTCTTGGAGAGAAGAAATGAAGACAGGATACAATCTCTGCTTTCGACTGAGTTCTACTTTTCGAAATTCTCCCACACTGTCTACTCATCTATTCAACACAACAATAATATAATTACTAGTTAATCTCCTCAAACACATTGGGTTTCATTTAATTTCTTTTTAAAAAGTGAACTTTTGCAAACACAAAGTATATGAGTCATTTCAAGGACATTTCATTTTAAAGTAAAAGGACTCAGCATGGAGTTTGGGAAAGCAGAATTGTGTGTGGAAATATCTAAAGACTTCTACTGAGTTCTTGTTTGAACAAGGAGAAAAAGGAAAGGGTTAGGGTGGAATAAAGTACAAATATTAACTTTCCCATACTCATTTGATTAGATGGTACTGAAGGAAATGAGATGTTTTCAAATTTACATTGCCTCACAAGCTCAATTCCCTTTTGTTAAAAATCCTTTAATTTTGAAGGTGATTGTTTAGAGTAAAACTGCATTTATAAAATGTTTGACTTTAAAGGAGATTTAAATTTATTTTTATATACTAAGTTTTAATGCACAATCAGAAGGGTATGTAAATTAAAACTCTACAAGGAACTCATCTCAGGAAACCACCAAGAACTACAAGCAAAACAATAATTGAAAGTATATATTTTCCATCTTATTCCTACAAATCAAATTACTTTAGACTTTTAAAATGTTCCTCTTACAGAGACTCCAGAAACATCTTTAATTTACTATAAAATGTAGCATTTTTTTCTACCTATTTTCAGGTAGTAGTGCATGATTTTGAGTGATAAAATCTTGAGCATCATGAGCAAAGCCTTAATGTAGTCTTGGTTTTACAGCAAGAAATGATCTATATTAACTCTATTAGTTACTCATTTAGTCCCTTGATATTTGACCCATTAAAATCTTGTCTTCAACTTATTTAATTTTTATCTTTAATTTCTTGTAGTACATTTTTTCTAAGTTATTTATTTCCTCCTCTCTACCCCTAAAGATACCTGATATTTTACTAGGTAAGAGAAGTAATGTGACTCCTTAAAAAGATAGACAAAGGAAGGGAAGACAAAAATAGAAACAAGAGAATTTAGGCAAAAGTTTCTAAAATGGGATTGATATCAAAATATTATAACTGTACACAGAGAAATAAAATTGAAGTTATCAATCTAAAGGGGAAATAAAGAAGGAATTTTAAAATAAATCAACCACTACTTCCATTTTTTGCATATTTAAAAACATTTTGAGGAGTTCTGTGTGACAGCACCTGAGCTTGGAATTATGGGTCCATAATTTCAAAAATGGCATAATAGTATAAGGTAAGAGTAGCCTTTTCTTTTCATAAAGAGCTTAAAAATGAATACTCCCATATATACACAGAAATATACACATCTATGTATGTATGTGTACATATAACCTCACATAAATACAATATACTATATTAAAATATATGTATCATTATTGGAAAGACATTTTCAGTACATATTCAAAAGACTACTAAGCACTTTAAAATGCTAATAAGAAAGTGATTTATTGAAAGAAAAAATGAAATGAACACTGGTAATTTTCTCTCACAAGTATCTCTAATTTAATTTAAAACCATTGATTCAACTTTTTAGGAAAAGAAACTTTAGGATTTCTTTGCAGGCTAATTTTAACAAGTCCATGCCTATTTCCACTCTGATTATGTTGAAGAAATTGAGGTTATCTTTTAATTTATTGGGATGAATAGTTGAAAACTTGTTTTTACCATTTGATGAAATACAGTGGAAAATTTAAGAAAGTTGTGGAATGAGAACAAATATTAGGTGTTCATTTCTTTCATTTTTAGTAATTGTTAAATGACCAAATGACCAATGACCAGAAGATAAGAAGCAATTTTATTTATATCCTTTTATTTATATATTTATATAATATGTGTATATGTAATTTATATTGATTTTGTTCAGTTACAATTTTCTGATCTCTAATGAACCTTAAAATTTCACTTAAGAGACATAGAACATAAGATTCAATTGGTTGTAGTCTCTACATATTCACATGAATGGAAGTGGTAAGTGTTTTTTTAAAACCCTCACCTTCTGTCTTAGAATCACTACTGTGTATTGGTTCTAAAGCAGATGAGCAGTAAGGGCTAGACAGTGTTAAAATAAGTGACTTGCAGAGGATTATCAGATAGGAAGTATCTGAGACCAGATTTGAATCTAGTACTTCCTCTCTCTAGGCCTGACTCAATCCACTGAGTCACCTAGCTGCCCCCTGGTTCTTTACATTTTATCCTAAGGAAAATCTCCAATGATTTTACACCTAGCCAGTATGGAGTGAAAATTCCAAGTTGTATTTATACTCAATAATTAAAAAAAAAAGAACAAGAGGAAAATAATTAGAAAGTAGGCTGTTTTTTTTCTTCTTATATTTGAATTCTTCTGCATCATTACTCTTTACAACTCAATATATTAGTTTTTCTTGTGAAATTATGTTGTTTTGAAATACAATTGACCAAAAATACCCTTCAACTACTCTCCCCATCCCAACCAGTCATTTAATTTGTTATAGGAACTCTCAATGAACAAATCCCCTCCACAAAAGCAGGTGAGAGAGAGAGAGAGAGAGAGAGAGAGAGAGAGAGAGAGAGAGAGAGAGAGAGAGAGAGAGTGAGAGAGAGAGAGAGAAAGAGAGAGAGAGAGAGAATAAGCCGAATAAGCCCCTGGAAGCAAAAGCAAAAAGACAATGAGTGACGTGTACAGGATCATATAGTAAGTATGTAATCGTAATAGAAGTAGTACATGAACCGAGGTTGTCATAACTCTAAACTCATTGATTAATAGATTTAGAGGTGGAAATATTGAAGAGGCTATCTCATCCAATTCTCTCATTTTGTAGATGTCATTGTTGCCTTCCCTCATACACATGTATCCTGAATGAAGTTGGAAAAATTCGTGCCACCATTCTGACTAAATCCACTGCATAATTGTGTTACACAATTTCTACTGCGCCATCTCTATTTCTGGGTAATTCTATGCCTCCCTTACTAATTCATTATCACATTCTCCAAGTGACTCTTGTATTTTTTTAAACCTTATTCAAACCTCTTATGGTTCCTTTTCCCTCAATACTCTCATACAAGAACTTAATTCCTATTTTACCACAAAAAAAAAAAAAAACCTCATTTGCTGAGAGATTCCTCTTCCTTCTTTGTTTCACACTCTGAGCTCACACTCTGAGCTTTCTGTCATTATCTCCTTCCTTACCTCTATATTAAAGGAAGAGGTGGTATTATTCCTTGATAAGATAAACCTCTCAACTCACACAAGTGATGCAATTCCACCTATTTCCTTGAATGGATTGCCCCTCCTATTGTCACACACATTTTCTCATAAATCTTTTCTCTGTCTCTCTGTCTCTGTTTCTCCTACAAACATATTCATCTAAACCTCATCCTTAAAATCCTCATTTGATCTTTCCATCTCAACTATCATCCTCTTTTCTTCCCCTAGTGATAAAATTGTTGAGGAAAAATATTACACTAGATGGCTTCATTGCTTCCTCTTATTCTCTCCCTAATCTCCTACATTTCAACTTCTCATCTCACAATTCTACCAAACCTAACCACTCTAAATTCATCAGTGGTCTCAGAATTGCCAAATTCAATGCTCTTTCCTTAAACTTCTTTCTCTTTGCTGCCTTTAACATTGTTAATCACCCTCTTCTCATTGACACTCTTTTTCTTTTGGGGTTTTGGAGATATCACACTTTCTTCTTTTACCTTTCTAAACACAATTTCCTAATCTCCTTTATAGGATCCTCTTTCAGATCATGCCTGTTCTCTGTAAATATCTCTCACTAATTTGCTGCAGGGTGGGGTGGAGCCAAGATGGTAACTTAGTACAATGAAAGCTAGAACCACTCCAAGAATCATAATAAATCAACCTTAAAATAGTTCATCAAAACTACTGAAGACAAAGAACAAGCAAAGAGATTAAGTGAGGGGGCTCCCTTGTGGAAAACAACTTGAAATGTAGACAGAGTTGATTTTCACAGGATATTGGGGAACTGGAAGTAAAACTGCACACAGATAAGTTTGGACTGACTACCTCCCACCTAATGCACCAGCTTCCAAACCTGAGCATAGGCCAAATTTGAGATCCCATGAACTTCACTCTACATCCAAGTGCTCTTATGCATTCCAACCATCTCTTATACACCCTCCCCCCTCCAAAAAAAAAAATCCTAATTTTTAGGAAAGCATATACATGAGTTTCAAATATAATAGTTTGTATATAGTAGATTTATAAGGTGTTTTGTAGCACTACTGTCCTGATAAGGAGGCTAAAATGACACTGAAAATATAATTATTATTCCTCCATCCAAACTCTCTTTTCTCTAATATATCTTCCATGTAGCTGATAACTCCATATTTCTTAAGACAAGTTTCACCAACTTCCCTTTCTTGGGGAGCTTGGTTGACTTTTTCCTGCCTGTGGGGGGAAATGCAAGTTCTTTTTTATAATGATTTGCTTCCAAAATATGGATCAGAACTCCTTAGCAAAATTAAAGTCTCACTTCAATTGGTATACTCTTTAACATGTTTTTCACTTGTTAATGTCAGCTGTCCCCAAATAAGTTTTTTTTTAATGTATTTGATGTAGGTACTTAATTTATTTATCTTTGAACAAAAGAAAAGGAGTTTCAAGGCCATCTACTCAAACTCTATTTTACAGTTAATAAAAGTAAAGCCCAGAAGTTAAGATACTTGCCTTATGTAACACATGTAGCAAGCCTACAGAACAGGGATTTTTTTTTTCCCTAGGATGTCCTATCCAAGTGATGTGATTGTGTGTGGAGGGGCCAAAGGTAAGGATGAAAAATAATAAGAACAAAAAAATGAAGGTTACACAGGTTTATTGCCCACATTTTTATTCTGTCTAGGACTAGCTGCAAATCCATTACCCATTTTGGCTTTTTGTGCTGAAGATGCTAATTACATATCTACATTACATGTAAGTAAAGAAATTATAAGATTAAATGTGAAGGATATAACTTACAAATATTGCTTTATATATTTAGCACTTGTTTAGAAAGGATGAATTAGCATATTTAAAATGTTTATAGGTAAATTCATTAAAAATTTCTGCTAAGCAGGAGATTCATTTCTAACTGTTATGCTAAATGAATGAGGGAGAAATGTGAGAATTATCTTCAGGTTGAAAGATGTCTGTTGTGATTTGGAAACAGTAAATCCCATAATGTTAGTTTAGGATCTCTTCTCATTCATGGAATACCATTAAAATCAATTTCTCCTAGATATTTGACATGAAGCAAACATCTGGTTGATCTCTTCACCACCATGTTAAGACAATCACTGATATTTTCGAGCTTGGGCCTGTAAAATCTTTGTTTTCCTGGAAAGCACAATCCTATACTTCATGTAAAACCTTAGGATGATTTATGACACAATAATAAATGAATGCCTCCTGGATATGCCCCATAGCGGGAAAGTATGCAACCTGGTATGAATTACTGAATCTGAGTGTATTTCTCATTTCTCCCAAATTTCAATTTACCATTACCAGATGTTAATAATCATAGTTGACATTTACATAGTGATTTGAAAATTTGTTTAAATGTAATGTCTCCTTTTATCCACTATAATGGATTTTTTTTTTTACAGGTAAGGTCCCTTCCAAATCTATACATATTTTTTCACAATAAACCAGTAAGTTAGGTACTATATATTTTTTCTTGTAGGGACTTATAGATGGTCCAGTGAATAGAGTGCTGGTCTTGAAGTTAGAAAAACCTCAGTTCAACTCTAAACTCAGACATTACCTGTGTGACCCTGGGTAAGTCACCAAACCTGTATTACCTCATTTTCTCCAACTCTTTAATGGGGATAATAATGTCACTTATCTCCCAGGATTGTTATGAGTATTAAATTATACGATTTTATAAAGTTTTTAATGTAATGTCTGGCACATTGTAGAGATTAATATTCATTCTTTCCCTCATTCCCTCTAAACAATAAATAAGCAAACTGAGTCTCAGAGAAGTTGCTGTCATATCAATTATAATATATATTTAAAGTGTTTAAAATGGGATTTGAATATCTTTTTCTCCTTTCCCAGCACTTTTTTTTTATCATATCACGTTATTTCCCAAATGCTTTAATTTGCAGACTTTAAAAAGATCAAAGTGTAGTGTTTAGGAAATATGATAGATGGGAATCCTAACAAGCAGCTTTGTATTATATAGCTTCCAGATACTTAATTTGGCCTCTTCAGAGTTTTTGAGAATCATTTTAGTCTGATAAACTACAGGGGAGGACAATTACATTCAGTGGGGTGCTTTGGATTTTTATTTTCCTTTGTTCTCTAAAATGATATTAATAATTATCTCAGTTTCCAGGAATGACTAGTCTATGTATTATTTGTGGTTTAATTGCTGGTTTCTTTGAAAGTCTTTGAACAATCACCTAGAAATTCAATAAGAATTCATTAAGTGACTGATGTATATAAAATATTGTGACATACCATTTGGGAAATATAGACTTTAGATGATAGATGGTCTCTTTTTTAATGGAGAGTTCATAAGATAACTGTAATACAGATAACTGTAATACAAAGTTATGTTTCAAAAGAATTTGGTAGAACAAATAAGGAACTTTCTGATGTTTGTTGGAAAATTCATTAATACAAGAACATATCACTTGGGAATTCAAAGAAGATAGGGGTTTCAAATTGAACTTAAAATAGATCTAAATTTAGGGCACATAATGATGAAAGATATTCAAAGAATAGGAAAACATATAAGCAAAGTCATAAAAATGATAAAGTTCATCTGGTATATGGTTTACAATGGGAAACATTACATATCTAAATCTGGAAGATCTTCTATAGCCAGAAAACCACTTATTTGAGGTCTTCAGGAGAAAAATGATTATCACACTAGGGACGATCTTTTTCAAATACAACTCGAATAAGATGGCTGATTTGATTCCCTGTAATTCTAAAATTCTCTAACTGTGGAGTACTCCAGATATATTACTATTAGACAATTTCATCCATTTTCAAGGAGATTTTTCTGTCAATATCTATTAAAACTCACAAGTTTATATCAATATGTTAACCCTCTACTAGTCAGCAAAAGGATACAATTATTTAAAAGCAAAATAATTTAATAGAATATTCTAGGAAGAAAGAAGTGATAGATTAATGATATACGTTCTCATAAATAAATATAATATTTGTAGGAAAATGGATATACCTAGGATGGATGTATAGAATACAAATCACATAAGGAACAAAGCAAGCCAAGGAAAAGCACACTCTAAGAATATATTATAGATAAGTTACAATATTGAACAAATGAAGCATTATTTAATATTGCAGGGACATTGACATTTTTAGATGATGCTATCGAACTTGGCTTTGTCCAGGTTGTTCTCATGGAAAGTACAGTCGCATACAGGTACCTATTCTCTTCCATGTGTATGGTTTGGCTCTAATCCTTAGACTTTACTGGGCATTGCTTCCTGAAATTTTGTGACATTGTAGGATGGATCATTGCTAGTCATGTGGTCAATTCTATTCTATGTCATAGATGACTTTGTTTTGGGGATAGATCAAAAAGGACTTTGAATTTTTACAACAGGAGTTTATATTTCATCTTAGATGAATTATGGCATCACTTGAGTTGAGAAAATAGTATGATAGCATGGTCAGACCAGTGGTTAAGGAAAAATCACTTTATCCATAGTATGAAAGCTGACTTCCAGAGCAGAAATATTAAATTAGAAAATCTATTGTAAAAGAATAGCACAATAGTCCAGGTGAATGCTCTGCTTTAGGGTTTTGTCCATGTAATTGTGAACTTTGACTAATGATATCAACCACTCTCTAAGGACAGAAATTGTTTTGTATTTTTACAAGATTTCTTGCCAAGAAAGTGCATTTATGCACTGGTTTTTTTTGAGTGGCCACAACCATCTGGAGAGGTGGCAGAGTTCATATAGTACTGAATGAGCAGGTAGAAACCTTTGGGTTTCAATTTTGCCTCAGTCATTTAATTACTACTTAGTTGTATAAATATAATGAAGGTCCTTATCTTTTCAGATCCCTAGTTCCTTAATCTTTAAAATGGCAATAACAATGGGTATAGTAACTACATTCACCTGGTAATTTTGAGGTTCAAATGAAATAGAGTATATTGCTTTATAAATAGAGGTACAGCAAAGTATGGATTTCAGTTGCTATTTATTTATTTATTGGGTTTTTTGCCAATACCAGTAGTATGTAAATGCTGTCTTAGTTCTCTCTAGCTGAAGTTCGTCTCCTTAGTTTTATGTTCTAGGGTAATATGAGCCCCAAATCTACCTTCCTTAGAGGCATTCTCATCTATTCCCTCTTTTTTCCCATTCAGCAGTCATTAGAGGACAATCCATAATATAAGGATTATTAACTATTTTTCTGATGTGATATGGACCCCTTTGGAGTTTGATAAAACTAATGTGACTTTTCCAAAATGACTTTTTTAAATACTGAAGTTAAATGATTTAAATAGTTATATTAGATATTAATAATTTATCAGATAGATATTTATACTTATGGTTTTTTTTTTCACTCAAGATCAGAGCCCTCTCAAATCTACCCACAAACTTCTTTGTGGGAAAGGCAACAAAGATTCCCAGATTCAAAATTCCTGCTCAAAGAATTCCTTTGAGCCAACTCATATACTCAGAAATTGTCCTTAAAATATTCTTTATAGTTATCTTCCTTCATCACCCCTGCTATCTCTTCATTGCTCTACTAGGCTAATTGGTAACATAATACATTGTGTCCAAACTTAAATTCATTTTCATAATAAAAAATGTTTGTTTTCATGATAAAATTTCCTCTAATATCATTTTAATAGTCCTATAATGTTTTGTGGCCTAATTCAAATGGTATAAACTGAGACATTTGACTTTTCAAAAGAGCAATTTTATATTTCTCATTAAGTGTTTACTATATTCCCTTCACTGAACTAACCATTGGAGAAAAGCAAAAAAAAAAAAGAAAAGCAGAAAGCTGTGCCCCCTCATAAAATAACTCACATTCTGACATTTGCTATTACTGTTCATAATCTTTTAAGATAGTTCCTAATTATAAATCAATTTATTTTGTATTTTATTATCATTTATTAATCTTAATGTTATGCACAGCCAGGTGACTTAGTGCTTGTTTCTAATCAAGCCTCAGACAATTCTTAGCTGTGTGACTGGGCAAGTTACTAACTCCCAATGGCCTAGCCGTTTTGCTCTTCTTACTCAGTTCTAAGATGAAAGGTAAATATTATTTATTTTGTTTCTTTTTTAACATGTAAATTTTGTTCCTCATTGCCCTTTGTGTCTAACACTAAAAGGTTAGTGCTGATAAATATATTTGAGTCACTTTCTATTTTTTCCTTTTATTCCATTAGTCATTTTTATGTTTTGAAAAATTTATTTAATTAGTCAATTTAGAACATTTTTCCTTGGTTACAAGAATCATATACTTTCCCTCCCCTATCCCCTCCCAATAGCCAACATGCAATTCCACTGGGTTTAACATGTGTCCTTGATCAAAAGCTATTTCCATGTTGTTGGTTTTTGCACTAGGGTGATCATTTAGAGTCTACATCCCCAATCATATCCCCATCGACCCATACAATCAAGCAGTTGTTTTTCTTCTGTGTTTTTACTCCCAGTTTTCCCTCTGAATGTGGATAGTGTTCTTTCTCATAGATCACTCTGGGTTGTTCAGGATCCCTGCATTGCTACTGATGGAGAAGTCCATTATATTCAATTGTACCACAGTGGGTCAGTCTCTGTATATAATGTTCTCCTGGTTTTTCTCCTCCCACTCTGCATCAATTTCTGGAAGTCATTCCATTTCACATGGAATTCCTCCTGTTTATTATTCCTTTGAGCACAATAGTATTCCATCACCAACATACATCACAATTTGTTCAGCCATTCCCCAATTGGAGGGCATTCCCTCATTTTCCAATTTTTTTTTGCCACCACAAAGAGTGCAGCTATGAATATTCTTTTACAAGTCTTTTTCCTGATGATCTCTTTGGGGTGCAAACCCAGCAGTGCTATAGCTGGATCAAAGGGAAGCCAATCTTTTAGCACTTTTTTGGGAAGAGTTCCAAATTGCCCTACAGAATGGTTGGATCAATTCACAATTCCACCAGAAATGCATTAATGTCCCAACTTTGCCATATCCCCTCCAATGTTCATTACTTTCCTTTGCTGTCATGTTATCCAATCTGCTAGGTGTGAGGTGCTCCCTCAGAGTTGTTTTGATTTGCATCTCTCTAATTATAAAATATTTATTTTTCATTTACTTATTATTAGATTTGATTTCTTTATCTGAAAATTGCCTATTCATGTCCCTTGCCAATTTATCAATAGGGAAATGACTTGATTTTTTGTACAATTGATTTAGCTCTTTATAAACTTGAGACCTTTGTCAGAGGTTTTTGTTATAAAGATTTTTTCCCAATTTGTTGTTTCCCTTCTAATGTAATGTAATTTAATATAATCAAATTATTTATTTTACATTTGTAATTTTTCTAACTCTTGCTTGGTTTTAAAATCTTTCCATTCCCAAAGATGTGACAAATATACTATTCTGTGTTCACCTAATTTACTTATAGTTTCCTTCCTTATATTCCAAGTCCTTCATCTATTCTGAGTTTATTTTGGTATTGGGTGTGAGATGATGATTCCATCCCTCCCATACCATCTTCCAATTTTCCCAGCAGTTTTTATCAAATAATTGATTTTTATATGAAAAGATGGTTCTTTGAGTTTATCATAGAGTGTCTTGATGAGGTCACTTGCCCCAAGTCTATTCCACTGATCCTCCTTTCTGGTTCTTAACCAGTACCATATTGTTTTGATGACCATTGCTTTATAGTATAGTTTGAAATCTGGTAATGCAAATCCTCCTTACATCTCATTTTTTTCATCATTTCCCTAGATATCTTTTGTTCTTCCAAATGAATTTTGTTATGCATTTCTTTCTAATTAAGTAAAAGAAAAGTTTTTTTGGTATTTCAATGGGTATGAGACTAAATAAGTAAAATAGTTTGGGTAGTATTGTCATTTTTATTATGTTAGCTCATTCTACCCATCAGCAATTAATGTTTTTTTTTTTTTTTCCCAATCATTTAGATCTAGTTTTAATAGTGAGAAAAGTGTTTTGTAGTTCAGCTGATATGGATCCTATGTTTGTCTTAGTAGATAGATTCCTAAATGCATTATATTGTCTAAGGTGATTTTAAATAGAATTTCTCTTTCTATTTCTAGCTGATGAGATGTGTTAGAAATATACAGAAATGCTGATGAGCTATGTGGGTTTGTTTTGTATCCTGCAACCTTGATAAAAGTTGTTGATTATTTCCACAACCTTCTTATTTGATTCTCTAGGATTCTTTAAGTAAACCATTATATCATCTGCAAAGGGTCATACCTTGGTCTCCCTAGTGACTGTTTTAACACCTTCAATTTCTTTTTCTTCTGTAATTGCTACTGCTAGTTGTTACAAGGGAATCACTTTAAAAGACTGATATATATTAATTTAAGGTCGCCAAGGAATCAGCTATGTAATTCCTAAATGAAAAACTCAAGTCAGTCGTCAGCCTTTTTTGGAGTTTAATTACAATAGGAGCAAGAAAGGAATTAGAGATATATATAGAGAGAGAAAGGGGAGAGAAGGGAATAGGGCTTAAATACCCCTTCTGTTTAGGCTGGGCCAAAAGGCCCAAGCCCTTAGATAGCTGGGGCAAAGAAAAGAGATCAGTCCCTTTCACTCACGTGTCCAAAATGGAGAAACAGTCTCAGAGGCCCCCACCTTCAGCTTCCTTCAGAGCAAGCTTCCTCAGAGCCCAGGAACCACACCGACCAAAAAACTCAATCCTCCCTCCCCCAGTCTCCAGACCCTCCTATCTTTAAGGACACCATCCAAGTTGCCTCCCCTCAGTCCTCACATCTACCAATCACTCTTCATCAATTTCCCTGTCAATGGAGGCTCTCGCTTAACCCAGGACCGCCCAGAGGTTTCTGGCTTTTGCACATGTCTGTTGAAGGTCATATTTTCAAATGATTAAATCTATACTCCTTTGCTACAGCCCTTTCTAAATCCTGTTAACTTGAGTATGGTAGAGATTGGAATAATTAAATTTTGATCTAGGCTGCAGCCCTTACTCAATCCTATTAGGACTGAATAGGGTGGAGATTTATTCCAAGTATCTCCATTGTATCAATTCTAAATCAATCAAGACTCAAAGAAATTCCTGTTCTATGCTTAAGCATAGGTCAAAGTCCTTTCCATTGTTCAGCAAAGGGTTTCTGTCCTAAAGTAATCTTAAGAAGGGAAGAGAAGGAACCTCCCATGCCAATGGAGTTCCCATTCCAATAGACTATCAGTAAGAAATTTTCCAAGTATGAAATATCCCAATGGTGAAATTTCCAACATTTATAAGTCTAAGGAATTTTGAGGTTTACAATCCCCCCTGATGATCATTGGGAGACTAGTCTCCCCATTGATCATTTAATATAATCATTTTGTAGTTCTAAATTCACTTCTAACTAAAGATATATACAATATTCAATTTTCTAGGAGAAATTAGAATAGTGAGAGAGGAAATAGAAAAGAAAAGAAAGCAAAACCAATGTTTGCTAGGCGCATTGACAGAAAGCCAAATTAGGGGCAGTCCCTTTTGGCATAAATGTTACAATAAATGTTCAATCAAAAGTTCAGTCCAATCAATCACATCCAAAGTTCATTCTTGATCTTCTTGATGAAGTGTAGGTTTTTGGCATCTTTCTGCAACAGTTCATTCTCTGGATATAAAAGTTTCAAGCTTCTTTCTTGAAGATCTTTTCTCGAACAAAATCAAAGTCTTTGAAAATTTTTTATAACAGTAAAATCTTAAACAAAAGTCTTGGATTTTTATAAAAATACAATCTCAAACAAAAAAAAATTCAAAAATTCTTAGATTTTAAATTAAAATACAATCCCCCCTGAAGTAAGTATTTAAAAAAAAATTATCAAGTTTAGCTCAGAATGCAATGTTCAGTTATGGGGGTGTATGTGTCAAATATCAAAAGAATAGAAAAAATAATCAAAAACATAAGAAAAACTCAAAATAGACCTTGTATAGGTCCAGTTTAAAGTAATTTCTATCCCACAAGTATGTAGGACAGAATGCAGTAATATTTCACTTAGCCATTTTTAGCCAAGACTACAGGAAGTTGCCATAATATAAGAAAGAAAGAATTAGAATTCTATTTTGATGGGGAAATTACATTCCCTTGTCTGATTTTTTTTCCTTCAGAGATATAGGGAGCCAGCATGATAGTCAAGCTTTGTACTTGTTTGAGTACTTCGAAAGGAGTGTAGATACAAGGAAGTCCTACGACTTAAACATAAGTTAAGCGTCGCAACCTTGAGTCTCACTTTAATATTTCATGTGTGCTCTATTGGCACTATTGAGGTTTAGTCTGTGCTCCTTGTTTTTATCCCTTTTCCTGGAATCAGACACAAACATTAATCACAGTCCTATAATATTTTATCAATAAATGGCAGGTTCCCATAGTTTAAAGCTTTTAGGCATATATTGATATTATAGCAAGAGTATATATATTAACTTGTATTACTGCAGGGAAAAAATATTAATATTAATTATGTGTACCTTCAGTACAAAAAATGAGAAAAAAATCAAATATTCTGATAAAAAAAATAAAAGAAAAGAAATAAGAAAAAATAAGAAAAAAATCAGTAATTCAATATATTCTTGAAAAAAAACAGCATCCATTTGTCTATGGATTATTATCTCCAATTCTTATGATAAGATAGAGTCACAATTCATATGATAAGATAGAGTCAATCAGTCTCAGCAGAAGATGCTTTCTTCACATGTGAGCAGTGAATCCAAGAGTCTCTTTCTCCAATCTTTATAGATGTTGGAGTAGTTAATAATATTTGGAATGGTCCTTCCCATGAAGGTTGAGTTGCTCCAGTTCGCTTGAAATTCTTGATATAAACTTTATCTCCTGGGTTCAGGTCATGCAGAGAAAAGTCTAATGGTCCGGCTTGTACTGCAGCTCCGGATTCATGAAGTTCACGTAGTTTGTGCTGTAACTCCTGTATATAGGAAGCAATAGTAATATCTCCCCCTAATAGCGATGTATAAGCCGGGGAGAAAGGCTTAGCCTGTATAGGCGGATGTCCAAAAAGCATCTCAAATGGTGAAATATGTAAGTCTCCTCTAGGCCTGCTTCTAAGATAAAATAGGGCCAGAGGGAGAATTTCAGGCCATTTTAAATGGGTCTCAGTGCATAATTTGCCAATCATAGTCTTAAGTTCTTTATTCATCTTTCCTACTATTTGGAGAGGAGAAAAAAAAACTGAAAAAGGTTAATTAATATCAACAAAATCAATACAATCTAAGAAGAATCATCTTTATTATACTGGGAAGTTCCCTGGGCACCCTCCTGAAGGGCACCTCTCTGAGGGTCATTAGTACCTCGAGTAATTTTTGGACGAGCGCCATTTCTCATATATTGTTGAGTATTATCATTAAAATTTTCTTCAATTTGAGCATTGTCATTAAATTCCCAATTCCTATTTCTATAATTCTGGTTTCTAAAGCTCTTATTTCTATATTCATTATAGTTATTTCCATAGTCATTATTATAATTTCTAGAATTTTGGTTTCTATAACCACTATCATAATTTCTATAGTTATTATTTCTAAAACTATTATTAAACTGTGTATTCCTTCCAAACATCTTAAGAAAGGTTCTACATTCCATCATTTTGTGGCCCTTCTTCTCACAGAAGTGGCAAGTAATGGATTGATAATTGGATTTCTGGAGAGGGGCAATTATCGTTGGTTCATTATCATGCCCACTTTCTAATTTAGTTATCCTATCTATTACACATCTCATTTTTTTCTTCATTTCCTCCATGTCATCATTATTCTCTTTCTCCTTTTCTTCGTTTCCCTTAAAAACATATATAGCTGTTTTTCGCAATTCTTCAAGGTCCATATCTGACCATCTTGGGCATTGTGTTTTAAAATAATTTTTAATTACTTTGCAAGAATTATTTACAAAGATTCTTCTAACTTGTCTTAAACTATTCTCTTTATTTAAGTCCCAATCTAAGTATCTGTCCCCAAACTCGATAATTCTGTCCATAAATCTGGAGGGTGTTTCGTTTTCCTTTTGCTTAATTTTTTCCAGTTCCATCCACTTATCTGTACTGTCCGCACATTCCTTCATGGCTGTGAGGATGGCCTCTCTACAACGGTATAGTTGTAGATAGTCCTCAGGATTATTATAGTCCCATTCGGGATCCTGAGATGGCCAATGTGCTGCATTACGCCCCCGGGTTTTGTTGACATGAGCAATTATTTTATTTTTTTCACGTTCACTTAAAAAAACCTGTAGTAAGCTCTCAACGTCCTTGTAAGACGGATTATATTGAAAAAATATGTCTCCCATCTTTTTTGTTACTAGAAAAGGATCTTGTTCATATGTGGGGATATTTCGTGTAAATTCATTTATTTCTTGGGGAGTAAACGGTATCCTATGTCTTAAAGTCACCACATCCCCATTTCGTCCTATTTCAGGTACTTCTCTTAGAGGAAACAGGCCTCTAGTTGAATTTTGCACCTGTGGGTCAGTTTGACAAGGACAGGTTTCTCTAGGAGGACAAGATCTCCCTTGCATTGGAATTTGGTTTTCTGTAGGAGAAGGAACATGAGAAGCTGGGATTGCAGGGGAAGGGTTTTGGGGATTAAATTCAGACAAGATTTGCACTGCACGAGAGAAGCAGTCTGTTAACTGGGCTATAGGGAAGGTGCTTTCCATCTCTATTTCAGGGAAGGAAATTTCCTCATTCAAAGGTTCAGAAACAGGTCTGTTTCTGGTAGAGTGGGTGTTTGCCCATTGATCCTGTAAGAAACATTTTAGATCTTCTAATTGGGCTTGCATTTTTTCCTCAATTTTTCCTATTTTATCTTCCATATCTCCCATTTTATCCTCAATATTTCCTATTTTATTCTCAATATTTCCTATTTTATCCTCAAGTTTTTCTATTTTATTCTCAATATTTCCTATTTTATCCTCATTTTGTTTTATTTTATCCTCATTTTGTTTTATTTTATCCTCATTTTGTTTTATTTTATCCTCAATATTTTTTATTTTTTCATCTCTAAATATAGTATTGAGGAGTACAAAAATGACAGTACCTATTAATATAAAAATTTGGAGGTATCCTTCATTCCTCAATGCCCCTACTTCTTCAGCTGCCATATAATTGTCAAAGAATGTAGTACTCATTTTTATATGTATATTTTGTAATTTCACAAAACACGTGGGGAGCAGGGCAAAGCAACAAACTTTCCACAGGGTTTTTTTTTTTTTTAATCCAGGAAGTTGTTCCTTAAGGGAAAGGATATTTAGAAACAGTTCTTCCAGCCAGGACTTTAGAGTCCTGTTGCTGAGATTTAAAAACAGCTGTTTTCTGTCTATCAGAGTCACACAGCTGGGAAGTATCTGAGGTCCGATTTGAACCCAGGACCTTCTGCCTCTAGGGCTGGCTCTCAATCCACTGAGCTACCCAGCTGTCCCTTAAGATTAAAGGGAAGAAAAAGAAAAAAAACTGCTGATTCCAATTTAACTTAAGGAGAAAAGAGAAAAAGTTTTTTATACTCACGTGTTCTAGCAGCTGTGTCTTTAAGCCAAGTATTTGTTAAAAAAAAAAGAACTAAGTGGTGAAACAGTATAGTAAAAAGGCAAGGAAAAAGTTTTATTGAGAGGATTCTTTAGACTCCCGTGTGGTCAGCCACAATGTTACAAGGGAATCACTTTAAAAGACTGATATATATTAATTTAAGGTCGCCAAGGAATCAGCTATGTAATTCCTAAATGAAAAACTCAAGTCAGTCGTCAGCCTTTTTTGGAGTTTAATTACAATAGGAGCAAGAAAGGAATTAGAGATATATATAGAGAGAGAAAGGGGAGAGAAGGGAATAGGGCTTAAATACCCCTTCTGTTTAGGCTGGGCCAAAAGGCCCAAGCCCTTAGATAGCTGGGGCAAAGAAAAGAGATCAGTCCCTTTCACTCACGTGTCCAAAATGGAGAAACAGTCTCAGAGGCCCCCACCTTCAGCTTCCTTCAGAGCAAGCTTCCTCAGAGCCCAGGAACCACACCGACCAAAAAACTCAATCCTCCCTCCCCCAGTCTCCAGACCCTCCTATCTTTAAGGACACCATCCAAGTTGCCTCCCCTCAGTCCTCACATCTACCAATCACTCTTCATCAATTTCCCTGTCAATGGAGGCTCTCGCTTAACCCAGGACCGCCCAGAGGTTTCTGGCTTTTGCACATGTCTGTTGAAGGTCATATTTTCAAATGATTAAATCTATACTCCTTTGCTACAGCCCTTTCTAAATCCTGTTAACTTGAGTATGGTAGAGATTGGAATAATTAAATTTTGATCTAGGCTGCAGCCCTTACTCAATCCTATTAGGACTGAATAGGGTGGAGATTTATTCCAAGTATCTCCATTGTATCAATTCTAAATCAATCAAGACTCAAAGAAATTCCTGTTCTATGCTTAAGCATAGGTCAAAGTCCTTTCCATTGTTCAGCAAAGGGTTTCTGTCCTAAAGTAATCTTAAGAAGGGAAGAGAAGGAACCTCCCATGCCAATGGAGTTCCCATTCCAATAGACTATCAGTAAGAAATTTTCCAAGTATGAAATATCCCAATGGTGAAATTTCCAACATTTATAAGTCTAAGGAATTTTGAGGTTTACATAGTGTTTCTAGTACAATGTTAAATAATAGAGGTGATAATTGGCATCCTTGTTTCACTCCTGATATTATTGGGAATGTTTCTAGTTTATCCCCATTGCAGATGATGTTTGATGATGGTTGTAGATATATACTGTTTATTATTTTTAGGAAATGCCCATCTATTCCTATACTTTCTAGTGTTTCCAATAGGAATGGGTGTTGTATTTTATCAAAGGCTTTTTTCTGCATCTATTGAGATAATGATGTGATTTTAGTTGGTTTGCTTGTTGATATGATCAATTATGTGGATGGTTTTCCTGATATTGAACCATTGTTGAATCCCTGGTATAAATCCCACCTGATCATAAGGAATAACCCCTGTGATCACTTGTTGGAGTCTTGTTGCTATTATTATTTTATGATTTTTGCATCTATGTTCATTGAGGACAAGGGTCTGTAGTTTTCTTTCTCTGTTTTTGACCTGCCTGACTTTGGAATCAGTACCATATTAGTGTCATAAAAAAGGAACTTGGTAGAACTCCTTTGTTTATTCTGTCAAATAGTTTGTATAATATTGGGGTTAGTTGTTCTTTGAATGTTTGATAGAATTCATTTGTGAATCCATCAAGCCCTGAGGACCTTTTCTTAGGGAGTTCTTTGATCACTTGTTCAATTTCTTTTTCTGATTAGTCTTCTGTTTTGTGGATGAGTTGTTACATGATTTCCTCATTTTTTTCATACTTTTGATTTTGTTTTCTAGCTTCTTGCTGCCATGTGAAGTCATTTACTTATAGTTGTTGGATTTTAGTTTTTAAGGACTCAATTTCAACCCTGGCTTTTTGGTCATCCTCCTTCTGATTTTATTTTTTTTTTTGGTAGGTGATCTTGCATTGTCTTTGCCTCATCTTTCATCTCTTTTGTCTCATTTTAAAGCTTTTTATTTCTGGCTTTTAAGACACTGTTTTCTGTTTCCCGATGTCTTATTTTGTTTTTTAAATTCTTTTCCCATTTTTCTGCAGTCTCTCTTAATTGTTTTATGAGTTGTATTTTGAGTTCTTCCAAAGCCTGTGTTCAATTTGCTGGAGTTTCTGTGTTTTTGCTTGGTATTCCTTGATCCTCTTCTGTACCATTGACCCTCCTTTGTTCATGGCTTGGATAGAAGCTGTCAATTATAATTTCTTTTTTTTCTTTTTCTGTTTTTTACCCATATTTTCCCTTTCTTTCCCCCCTGTAGTTGCCTGTAGTCTTGTTCCTCTCATTATGTTCTGCATCTGTGAATTTTGACTGTTCTGCACTGAAGGGGCTTTTTCTCTGTTCTACTGATTGATCAGGTTAGTCAGAGCTTCCCCAGCTGACAGCAGAAGCTGAGAAGGAACTGAGCTTCCCTCCCTGTTATCAAAGTTGTTTCCTGTAGTTTGTTGCTGCTTTTTCCCCTTGGAGTTTAGTCAGCAAGGTTCTCAGATCAGTCTTTAGGCTAGGGTGTTGGAGCTTAAGCATCCTTGCCCTCTGAAGACTTCTTATCTGCCCTATTGATGAGATTGAGTCAGGGCAGAGTTGATCTTCCAAGATAACTATGCCCTGAGGCCAAAACCTCAAGTAGGGGGTGGGTAAGATGGAGTATCTTGGCTGTGACTTGTCTGACTGCTCTGGGCTTCTCCTCCAGGCTTCTTCTCCAGATGCCTCTACATTGCCTGTGTTCAAGGCCCTGAGCCTAGCACAGCTGTGCTCCATACTAGCACCCTTGCTAGCCCACAGATTCCAGCCACTGCTGGAGGCTTAGCACTTTAGGTGGGGGAGTGGTCCTGGGACTTTCCTTCTTCCTTTCCCTTAAACCCACATGTTCTTGAATTCAGGTTTTTATGGGAAAACATACCTTTTAAGTTGGCTACAGGAGGAGTGTTCCCTAGTTCTGTACTGATGTTAGATTTGGTTTTCAGTCCCTGGAAGCATTGTGTTTTTGATCAGTGAGGAAGGATTTGAGGAAGTCTGTGCTGTTATTGTCTCTAAGCTGCCATCTTGAATCACTTTCTAAAGAGAAGGTATGTGAATAATTTGAAACAGGCAACTGCATACTCTCCCAATAATGTAAGAATATGGGGTCTTTTCCTATGAGAGATAATCATTGAAGGTCAGAGAAAGAAAAAATAAAGGGTAATAGTAGGCAACTCCCTACTAAGATCTGCTGAGTGAATTATTTCTTATTCTGATAGGGATATCTGCTCTTTTCCTGGGGTATGTAGCTAAGATAGAATAGAGAAATTCTGTAGATATATTCAGACTTTTTCACTATATTGAATATTTATAAAATTTTAATCTTCTTCATCTTTTTTTCTTTAAATACCACAATTTGGTAAATGGGATGTCTCTCTGGGAAGGAGTAGTACAAGGAAGTATGTGGAAGGATTATGGTGACATAACATTTCTCCAAAATAAATACAAACTTACTCATTAAAAATAATGTATTACAAATGATTCTGCCAACTAGAGTAAGAATTGTGCCATGTTTCATCAACACTTCCCTTTGAATGCAAGTGATAAAGATACACACACACACACACACACACACACGTACATACACACCAATTTGGTAAGTGAGCAACTGGCTAAAAATCTGATGGCTGAAAATGGGATTCACATATCTGTAATATTTATTGGGAAAGGAAATAGGATTGGAAAAATGGGGATAATGGGAAGTTTGTAGCAGGGTATGGAGGAGAGAGGAGGGAGAGGGTATATTGCATGGAGAGGCAAGGGAGGGAGATGCCCCCTGCTGAGAGAAAACAGCAGGGGTCCAATGAGGTCTGTTTGTCTTTGAATGACTGAACTGCAGTTCAGCTCCCTCTATGACCAGAAAATATAGTCCACTTATCTGACTGCAAATTCAAATAATATAAAGTTTAATAACCAGTTGGAATTGGAGTTTTTTCTCAGCTTCAGACCTGATGCCAAGCCCCAGAGGCTGGCGGAGGGTTTGTTCCAGTCCTGTCAACTCTATATCAGTCCAGTTTTGTATAATTCAGAATCTTAGCAGTAGATGGAAAGCAAACAAGAACACGTCTAACCTTTAGAAGGCTATGTCTTCTGGCTGAACCAAGAAGAGCATGCCACTCTAGACTGGGCTGAATAAGCACCTACCTCTTCCACCACCAGGAAGCAAGAACCACCCGGCAGGAAGGAAGTGCTAATCACAAGACCCAACTGCCACTCCCAGTTGGCCCCTTCCCCCACAAACTGTCAGTCTTGTTTCCTTTCCACAATCGTCCACTTTTTTTGTTGTGACCTTCCCAAGGTCACATATTTATATTATAGTTACAAATTTACTAAATCTACTCTAAGGAATTCTTAGCAGGAAAATTTGGGCAAGGGTAGTTTTGGGGTGTTACAATAAATTCAGTACAAAAAATGTTGAACAAAACTATTACAAGAAATTTGAATCTTAGTGCTAATACTACTTACTCTACATAACTAAAACTAATACCTTATTTCCAGAAATTATTTACATATAATACAACAATATACATTGTTCCACATCATGATGTCAATCAAATAGAAATATCTATTGATCTTTCTATTTGCCTAAGACCTTATGGAACTAACTATATACATATTTACATCTTGCATAAATACAATTTCAGACACTTGTTTATATAAACAAGGTCTCTTAATATGTTAGTGATGCATGCTATTTCCCTAATATGTGAAATTACTTTTGTTTTATTATTTCAACACACTCAGTCTTACATATGTCTCGTTTTTGATCTGTCCTCTTCTTATATAAACACATTTACAAAGTTCAAAGTCTTAGCTGTTCATTTCAGCTTTTCCTCTTTGTTTCTTGTCTCTAGCATCTTTTCTTGATGCTTTTCCTCTGGGCTGGTTTAAAATCTTTTCCTCTGGTATGCTTTTCCTCTGTTATGCTTTTCCTCTGTTATGCTTTTCCTCTGGGTTGCTTTTCCTCTGGGAGGCTTTTCCTCTGGGCTGGGAAGTTATCTCAAATGTTATGTTCCACTATTATTTCTTTGTGGTGTACTTTTAAGGTTAATCAGTTTTTGTTTTCATTTCTCAGCACTATCTGTTGTCTAATTATCTTTGATGTCTGTTACAGTGGTGTTGAACTTTTTCTGGTTTCATGTGGGAACAGTGAAACCATGAGTCTTTCCATGCAACTTTTATAGATGTTGAGGTAGTAAGCAATACTTCATGTGGTCCAGTCCATTTTATGTCTGTAGCCAATTTTCTATTGAAATTTTTTAAGTATACTATGTCTCCTGGTTTGATGTTGTGCAAATTGTAATCCAGGGGTACTGTTTGTTGTATTAAGCCCATTTCATGCAATTCTGTTATTCTTGTCTGTAAAGCTTGTATATGTTTTGTTAATTGATAGTCTCCAACTATCATTGC
Organism: Monodelphis domestica; assembly: GCF_027887165.1. Classification (NCBI taxonomy): domain Eukaryota; kingdom Metazoa; phylum Chordata; class Mammalia; order Didelphimorphia; family Didelphidae; genus Monodelphis; species Monodelphis domestica. The sequence continues at coordinate 668,960,147 of NC_077227.1, read as the reverse complement.
AATGTAAGCTGGTTTACAAGTCCTTCTTTGCCAAATTGCATGTCCATATAGCATCTCAAATGGAGAGATGTGCAAATCTCCACTGGGTCGTGTTCTAAGATGGAACAGAACTAATGGCAGAATGTTTGTCCATTTTTGGTGTGTTTCTGCACAAAATTTTCCTATCGATGTTTTGATGTCTTTATTTAATCTTTCCACTTTCCCTGAACTTTGGGGATGACATGGTGTGTGGCATGTTGTTTGTATTCCTAGATTTTTATAAATTTCATTTCATATTGACTGAGTAAAGTGACTTCCACAGTCTGAGTCCAATTTTGAGGGAATCCCAAATCTAGGTATGATTTCTTTTAATAGGATTTTGACCACAAATGCTGCATTGTTCTTTTTGGAAGGAAAAACTTCTGGCCATCTAGTCAGTCTGTCTATGATGACAAGACAATATTTAAACCCTTTGTCTTTTGGCATATTGATAAAATCTATCTGTATGCATTCAAATGGAGTATATGCTGACAATGGAGAGACTACACTTGAGAAGAATTCCCTGAGAAGAATTTATTTGCCTGAATCTTCAGTATTTAATGGAAAAGTCTTAAATGTAAGGAAGCAGAGAAGGGAAATAAACTTCTTAATATATTCATAAATACAAAATATTATATCACAAATATTAGGTGAAATATAAGAAGATTACTATACTGAAACATGTAGACAGTGACCAAAAAAAAAAAAGGCCAAGAACAGATACAAGAATACATGGCTCGAAATATTTATTCACAATGCACAAAATAGGGGACAAATAAATGAAATATTTAAATAAATAAAGGGAAGGTCATTTAACCACATTGTTATCATTGAGATTTTGTGTAACAAAACGTAGACATTATCTAGAATGTGACTCTAGAAGAACATCTCTAATTGTATTTACAAATGCTCTGTACAGAATTCAGTTGAATTCAAAATTCATGAAGAAGACACTGTGCATTGAGGATAGAAAAACTAAACAGTCTCTGGCCTCAAGGTTCACATTGTTAACAAACAATAAAAGGAAACAAAGATGGTCATGGGAGAGAAAATCGAAAAGGACTTAATCACACTTATTTTCCAATAAGTGGTAAAGTTGATAGAATGACAGGGCTGGATTCAGGAAGACCAGAGTTCAAATCTGACCTCAGACTTTTACTAGCTCTGTGACTGTAGGCAAGTCATTTAACCTTATTGGTCTTAGTTTCCTCATGTATAAAATGGTCTGAAATGAAAATGGCAAACCACTCCAGTATCTTTGCCAAGAAAGCCACAAATAGGGTCAGAAAGAGCCAGATATGACTAAAATAACTGAAATAGAACAAAATAAAATGTATGAAAAGGTATGAAATGCATAAAGCTTGGAGAATAAATGAGATAAACTAGATATCATAATTTACTGAAGTAAATTTGAGCACAAAAGTATCATTGAGATACTATAATATAAAACACACACCAAGAACATCTCTGAAAGAGTAGAGGTTTGTTTGTTTGTTTGTTTGTTTTTTAAATAGGCAAACATAAGGATTAGTGGGAAGAAGAGTATGTGCACAAAGTTTAATGAGGCAGAAGCAAATATTCTCATTGGAAATACTCTTCATTATATATGAATGAATATATATGTATAAATATTACATATACTATATATACACTATCTATATCAATATCTATATATACTATAGCCCATCTAGACATAAAAAGGAAATTGATGAAGAATTTGGAAATATATAATAAACATAAACCAAACAAAAATTCATGAAACAGGAGTAATAGCAGATTTTCTTATCTGGACACATGCTATAGCTTTCTATCAAAAGAAGATCAGTGAATGATTTTGATTTAATGGCAATTTCATCTTTCAAAAGCAGAAGACCCAATAATGCAAAGTTATCTTCTGTCATTGATTCTATTCCAAAGTGGAGGAATTTGATGTGCAGGTATGGAAAAAAATTAAAACTTTATTGTGGAAAGAACTTTAAATCTTATAATTTGTGATGTGGCAGAGAAAATTCGGTCAATATTTCCTCCATTCTATACTTTCCTTTGGAGGGAAGGATTTGAAGAAAAAAGTAGGGTCCTGTTATCTAAACAACACTATTATTTTCACAAAAATCATGTTATACCTTTGTCCTTCCTGACTAAATGCTTTAAAAGGCTTTTATGTTAAGAATTTCCACTTCTGTTCCACTCATCACTACTAAAATCACTTCATTTTACCTCCTGACCCCATATTTTAAGTTTAAACGTTCAATGACTTCTCTTTTTTTTCTTTTAAATGTTTACCTTCTGTCTTGGAACCAATACTTTGTATTGGTTCAAGAGCAGAAGAGTGGTAACAGGGTAAGTGACTTGCCCAGGGACACAAAGTTAGGAAGTGTCAGGACAGATTTGAACCCAGGACCTCCTGTTTCTAGTCCTAACTCTCAATCCACTGAGCCATCTACTTGCCCCCTCCAATGACTTCTTTTTTTTTTAAACCCTCACCTTCCATTCTGGAATCAATACTGTGCATTGGTTCCAAGGCAGAAGAGTGATAAGGGCTAAGCAAAGGGGGTCAAGTGGCTTGCCCAGCTTGCCCAGGTCACACAGATGGCAATTATCTGAGGCCAGATTTGAACCTAGGACCTTCTGTCCCTACACCTGGTTCTCAATTCGCTGAGCTACCCAGCTGCCCCCTCCAATGACTTTTTAATTACAAAAATAAATCAAAAAGTTTTATAAAGATAGAAAAAACTATTAAAAACTGTTCAATATAGGTTCAAAACTTTTTAGATACTTTTGATAGAGGTAATCATATGTATCCTCAGTGATGAAGTGAAGCTCAAATGCATACTTCCCTTCAGGGCCAGGTGCAAGGACACTAAAGAGACTCGTAAAATTAAAGTATTTGTTGAAATATATAAGGATAAATAAAGGACTTCCAATTCTAAGGGATTCTAAATCCACCCAAATAAACTCCCTGGTTCCACAAGGAACCACTTCTCCTGTGTTTCACAGGCTACACTAATCCTCCCTGATCTGACTAATCTAAATAAAAAAAAAAAAAAACTATTGCTATTATCCTTATACTTCTTAACTTTGCCTTAAAGTTATAAAATAGCATAGGCTAGATGGTTGAATCGCAACAAGAATCAAGTTAGGTTTTAACAGACTCAGAGTCTAAACCAAAAACCACATTTTCCTTTGGTCTTTTCAGAGTAAAACAATCTATAAAAAACAAAATAGATAGTCAATAGTGTTTCCCAAGTTGGGAAAGGAAAACACTGAGTTCCTTCAGATCTTTCCCTCAGATAGAGAGGCAAAGATGTTACCTCCTCTAGCCTTGAGAGTTTCTGAGAGTGTGTCTCTTCCAACTGCCAGGAACCAACTCCCAAATGCCAGATAGTAATTGACACAGAAAAAATGGTTATAACTGTTGGCAATTGAAATTAACATGCTCTCAGCTCTGCTTCAAATTCCAGTTCTTTTCTCAAGCCAGCCACTTTAATTCTTATCCTTAATATAATAAAACAATACTCATTTTCTAATATCATCCTTACAGTATTGGTTCTAATGCAGAAGAAAAATAGTAAGAAAAAGGCAATGGAGGTGAGATGGCTTGCCAAGCATGCCAAAGCTAGGAAGTGTCTGAGGATAGATTTGAACACAGGGCTTCACAACTCTAGGCCATAATTTACTTTTAATTCTAGCTCTTAATTCACTTAAACATGATGCTGCCCACCCTATCTTCTTTCATAACATGATGAACATGGAATTATGCATTGCATGATAGCACATGCAATCTATATCACATAATCAACAATGCTCAGCAGAGGGAGGTATGGAAGAAAGGGAGAGAGCATAAATCACAAAATGTCATAAAACAATTATTAAAATTGCACATACATACATTTAATCTGGAAAATATGAAAAATATTTTTAAAAGGATGGAAGAGAAGACTCCTGAGCTGTCCTTAATTCTGCCTGAATGCAATGCAAGTATGGGACATTAAATGATTCGGCTCTGTCAAGACAGAAATGCAACTGGACCCAAGGAGGAGTCTCATACAATTGGTCCTTTGAAACAAAGATTATAATCCCTCTGTGGTGGATAAATTGAATAAATCTGAGAATACTAATTTAAGCTTTGATTGACTGTTACTCCTTCAGTATCCTCCCCTCTTTTTGGAGAGCTTAAGGGGAGAGAATTAAACTTCTCCCAATGCTTTTCTTTATGAAGGACAGAAAATGGACTCTTAGATCACTCTCTTTTGCTCTACTACCTCATTTCAATTAAAAAAAAAATAAGATGTCCTCAGGTGAGATATTCTATGACATCTTTTTCTTTCTGTCATGCTTTACTATATCCTTTTGTGCGTAATCTTCCTCTTTAGATTGTAAATGCATTGAGGATAAAATCTGCCCTTTTTTATTAACTATCCTGAAGATTTATCACAATGTTTGGCACATCATAGGTCCTTAAAAACTTATTGGATTGCATTGGACCAGACAAGCAATTAGGCATCTATTACACCTGACCAGGAAATGCACTAGTAGCTTAGAATAATGATACTATCAATTCATATAGAGAATTTGGGAGGAGGAATGATGATGAATTCTATTTTCAGCTTTTTGGCTTTGAAGAAATAATGTGACATACTGGTGTTCATGTCCAAAAAGCAAATGAAATTTTGATATAAGACAGACAATTGTGACTGGCATAGTGACTGAGATTCAGTACAGTCACATCAGTTCTGTTTTGAAGCATTAGTTTAATATCTTACATTTATAGAAGGTTTAAGATTTTCAAACACTTTAATTTTCTGGACTTCAGGTTGAGTATTTTTTAGCAAATATTTTTTGTTAAACAAATATTTAACAACCTGTTTAACAATGAAGGCATCATCAACTTGAATATACATGTATCTGAATAAAATGACAGGGGAAAGGATGGAGAAAAAAGATATTAAGTCAGACATGATGTTCTGGATTATATTTCATAGCAACACTATGGGATGGCATAACCATTGGAACCCATATATGTGTGCCATTCTCTTCTGTAAACCTTAAAATTTCTTAGACTTATAAATGTTGGAAATTTCACCATTGGGAAATTTCATACTTGGAAAATTTCTTAGTGATAGTCTATTGGAATGTGAACCCCATTGGCATGGGAGGTTCCTCCTCCTCCTTTCTTAAGATTACTTTAGGACAGAAACCTTTTGCTGAACAATGGAAAGGGCTTTGACCTATGCTTAAGCATAGAACAGGAATTTCTTTGAGTCATGATTGATTTTAGAATTGATACAATAGAGATACTTGGAATGACAGAACCAGGTCTTGGAAAATAAAATTTCCACCCCACTCAGTCCTAACAGGATTTAGGAAGGGCTGCAGCATAGATCAAAATTTAATTATTCCGATCTCTACCCTACTCAGGGTAACAGGATTTAGGAAGGGTTGTAGCAAAGGATCAAGATTTAATTATTTGAGAATATGACCTTCAACAGACATGTGCAAAGCCACAGACCTCTGGGCGGTCCTGGGTTAAGCTAGAGCCACCATTGGCACAGGGAAGACATGGACAGTGATTGGTAGATGTGAGAACTGAGGGGAGGGAACTTGGATGGTTTCCTTAAAGATAGAGTGGTCTGAGGACTGAGGGGGGTTGGAGAGTTTTGGCTCTGAGTGGTTGGAGAGGTGCTCTGAGAAGCTTGCTCTGAAGGAAGCTGGAGGTGGAGGCCTTTGAGACTGTTTCTCCATTTTGGTCACGCAAGTAATAGGGACTGATCTCCTTTCTTTGCCCCAGCTATCTAAGGGCTTGGGCCTTTTGGCCCAGCCTAAACAGAAGGGGTATTTAAGCCCTATTCCCTTCTCCCCCCCCCCTCTCTCTCTCTCTCTCTATCTATCTATCTATCTATCTCTAATTCCTTTCTTCCTCCTGTTTGTAATTAAACTCTATAAAAGGTTGAAGGCTGACTTGAGTTTTCATTTAGGAATTACATAGCTGAATTCCTTGGTGACCTTAAATTGATATATATCAGTCTTTTAAAGTGATTTCCTTGTCACACTTCCAAAAGAATATTTTAAAAAATAAGAACTTGTCTGTTTATCAGTGGGATGAATTTTAAACCTAGGTTGCTTTTTAGAGTGGCAGTATCTTTTAGGTCAATAGAATACAATTTTAATCCATCATTCCAATCCATACATCCAGTCAATCCATCCATCCAATATAGGGCTTTCAATAAATCCTGGGATTTACAATAGAGCTAGGAGAAATTGTAAAGATTATTTAGTTTTACACCAAAGAATTTCATTGACTTCATTCTGAGAAGTGAAAATCATACCTCAGATTCACTTTATTTGCTTTCCCAGAAGAATGTAGTAATTCATACATGTATATCAAGTCAAATTGTCTTTCATCAATTAATTCATAATTTATTAATTCAACCTCCTAAAACTCCTCAGTTAATTCCTTTCTGTACCATTAAGTAATCTTTGTAAGAATCTTCACATATCATATACTCTTACTTTGTTTCCAGGATCTACATGACTGTCTATCAGAGAGAGTGAGACAGAGAAACAGAAAGAGACAGAGGAAAGGGAGTGGGGAGAAAGAGGCCAAAAAGAAAGAGAAGAGACAGAGAGGAAAGACAGAGACAGAGACCAAGATGGAGATACACAGAGAGAAAAAGAATGAGAGCAAGAGGGAGAGAGAGAGACAGAGAAAGATTTCTTTGGTGAAGTCTATTGGTCTCTTCTCATGATAATGCTTTTAAATACATAGGACCACAAAGGCTAGTAAAAATAAAGCATATTTTCCTATATAAATTCTTAGATCCCTATTCATATGTCTGAGGACTCTGTTAACCCCAGGTTAAGAATCCAAAATCTACACCAAATCTTCCCTTCAAGGCACTGATGCATACTCTCAATAAAGATTTGCCAAAATTATGCATATGAATGAAAATCATTTTTGCAACCTCCTTAGTCCTTTGGGTATAGTAGTGCTTGCTTATATATGTGTATAATTTTGGGGTAGGTCTCTAATAGTTCTTTCTTTGAATGTGTGTCTACTCAGGTTTGTTTTGCATACAGAGTAGAATGTTCTCCAAATTATTCCTTAACATCTTCTTTATCACCCTGTAAAATTACTAGTAAAGTGTCATTAACTTAGGATAAGCAACATTAGCCACAGTATTACCTGCAAACATTCATTGAACACCTATTTGTGAAAGACTCTGTGCTCAAGTTTCTCATTGTTGGTACAATCAGATCAAGTCTTATTAGATGATTGGACTTTTACAAAATAATAGGATAATAGTTCTATTTAAAACTCTAATATTTTGCTTTTCTTTTACTAGGAATAACGTCCTCTTCTGAACTTTTCAATTTACTAAGGAATTTACAGTTAATGTTCTTAACTACATATTCAATATTATGTAAAATAGAACCACATCATTTAGTAATAAATATGCACTTGATAATTATAAAACTGGAGATAATTATGATTCAAAATTGATATATTTTATGTATGTCAAATGATGGACGCTAATTAGAGGATACTGAGAGTTTCTGAGTTGCCTCTTTCTGGAGACATTATCACTGGTCCCCTGTCTAGGAACTTGATAATAAATCCTAGAAGCACTATTGAGACCTTGAAACACTATAGCTAACAACACAGAAGAGCTTAAAATAGACTGGCCATCCATGTTCGCTGTCAGCCACCACCTTACAAGTATCTTTGGATATGTGCCCAATGGTTACCAATTGGAAGTCACAGCTTGCTTTTGACTCCTAGGTCCTGAAGAGATCAAATAGAAATGACTTGATAAAATCCATGACTTGAGACTAGAAGCCTTTTAAGGAGATGAGAATTCCTTCTTTTTTTCTTTTGTTTTACTGTATTATCATAGTGTGAACATGGCCCTAGGTTCTCACGACCTATGCTATTTGAGAAAATGTTTGTTCTGACAGCTACTACTAATCTGGGAAGGTTTCAACGAATGCCTAGTGATGATTTCACCTTGAAAGAATATATAATTTGCTTAAGTTTTAAGCTTGTTTTGAGAACCACCAAATGGTTATATAAATTCATCACTAAGCTAGGCATGGGCCAAGCTATTTAGCCAAAAAAATTTTGAAAATTATTTTCAGTTTAGGAAAGGACTTCCCACCTACATGGTCACTAATATAATTTTAGTTCTCATATCTCTTTGCTTGGATATTTCACTGACCTGCTAATTGGTTTCCTTGATTCATTTGTCCAATTCATTTTCCAGATTAGAGACAGGAAGATCTAAATTCAAATATTGATTCATAACTTTTAATGCTTATATCACTATGAAAAACTTAACCTCAGTTTCCCTATCTATGAAATATTGGCTAATAGTATACCTATTTCTCAGGGTTGTGAGAATCAAATGAAATAGGGTAAACATTTTGGAACCCTTAAATCATTATTCAAATACTTCCTATTATTTTATGACTTATTTTGCTTATTTTCCATCTAATTTCATGACTTTTAACTTAATGCAAAAGTTGGGTTCTGCTCCTGGGGTGGAAGGGACACTGTGTCAAACTTCTTAGGCTGGGGACACAGAACTGTCTGCCTGCAGGACTGTGCTGGGGTAAGATGCACTTTAAAAACAAGTCTATGGTTCTTTTTTTATATATGACACTCCATCTTCTGTTGCTTTGCCTTTTTGCAAATCACTCTGAATGCCTGAAATGTATTCATTTCTCCTCACATTTGCTTCTTAAAATCACTAAATTTCTTCAAAGTTTAGGTTAAATGTTTCTGCCTCTGAGGATTGATTTCCTTAGCTACATATACCACTACCCAATTAAATCACCTTATTTTATTTTGTATACATGTATATAAATGCATAGCCCCAAACACACCATCTTCCATATTGTGCATAAATATTAAATCAGATTATATGTGTATACATATATGCAAACATGTTTGTGTACACAAATATGTATATATATATACAATTTTATTTATGTGGACTTACTAGTTCCCTTAATAGATTTAGCTCCTTTGAGATCACAGGTGGCTTGAATTTTATGTCTATATCATCTCATTTAAAATAGTGCTCAGCACATAGTTGGCAATTAAAAGATTGTTGACTTATTATTGATTTAGTAGGCCTTGTAGAAATCGTATACTGAAATCAATGGAAGAGGTATCCACATCCTTAAAAATCACAGTTAATTAAAGTTTTAAACTCTGATACTCATATATACTGAAGTGGATACATGGTATAGTTTGTAGAGTGTTGGGCCCAGAGTCAACTACAACCTGAAATATAATTCAGCCTCAAAAATTTCTTGCTATGTGATACAGAGCAAGTTACTTAGCCTTTGTCTATCACTTTCCTTAAGTGTAAAATAGGTATAATAAAGTATCTACTTCTCAGGGTTGTTGGGAGAATGAATTGAAATATTAGGTGGAAAATGCTTAGCATAGGGCATATTCCTTTTACAGCTATTTATAGCCTCATTATATGCTCACTGAATGATTTTAAAATGCAAGTATTAATCTCTATTACTGTGTTTATTATTCTTCATATTGAAAAAATGCTAGAGAATGTATTTACAGATCAATTGCATTAGAACACTAATTATTTATTAAGGAAAAAAAAGGAAATCCCTCCATTTATTAGCTTATGCCTTGAAATATTAGTTTGGAGTATTTCAAATGGAGTAGGGTCTATGTTCTGTTACCTTCTTCTTGGTCAGAGTTCCTAATGTCTTGCTAAAGTAGATATGTAATTTTATTTGTTTCCTATGGATCCCGGTGACTAGAAGATATATCAGGGAAGATTAGAAATTGAGGTAAGGAGAAATACCCACTATCAGAAGTATAATCCAGGAGGAAAGATCACTTTAATGTCACTTCTTATCTGGATTTAATTATAACACAAATGATTTATATCTGTTCTTGGCTAAATCACCAGTTAAAATGGAGCCAACATGGTAGGATAAGGCAGGAATTCCCTGAGCTCACCCAAATTTATCTCCAAACAACTATAAAACTAACAAAAATGCCTAAAAATGAATTTTAGAGCAGCAAGACCAACAAAAGAACAGGGTGAAAAAATTACCTGGAAGGTCTACGGGAAATCTGTCTCATTGGGATAAGAGGGAAGCACAACTCAGTTCAGATAGTTTCCAAGGGAGTCAGTAGTAGAATTCAGCCCAGAAAGCCAGCAACCAGGTCCCAATACTGTAGCTAGACAACCAGCATCCTGGAAGAGTTCTATAAGTAGTTGGAAATATATGACACTAACACAAACTAATAAGAAGTCCTGGTCATGAGATCCCAGTCCAAGAAGATCGGGACAGTATCTCCTTCACTTCAGGAGCAGGACCCAACTTTAGCATAAAGGTAAAAGTCACAAAATAGGATGAAAATGAGCAAAGAATAAAATAACATTACCATAAAAAATTATCATGGTTATAGGAAAGATCCAAACACAAACTCAGAAAAGGACAGTATTAAAATGGCTACATGTGAAGCTTCAAAGGAAAATGTGAAATGGTATTAGGTCCAACAAGAATTTCTGAAGGAGCTCAGTTGTTTTTGTTTTTTTTAATAAAATAAGAGAAGTAAAAAAGTGTATAAGAGAAATTAGTGATACAAGAGAATCATTAAAAAAATCATAAGTTTGGTAAAGGAAGCACAAATATGGAAAGAAAAATAGTAGAGGTATTTTGGAAACTGCTTTTCTGAAGTAAAGATAGTTCATTTAAAAAGGTCTATGGGTTGATCAGATTGGAAGTTATTTTGGCATAATTTATGTGGTTACTGACAAATTTTGCAGAACAGAGGAAGGCATTATTGCTAAAGCTATAATGTCAGTGAAAATAGGATAAAATCCATCCAATAAGGAGGAAATGGCAGAAATGACAAAAAAAAAAAAGACTATAACAAAAGCCAAAGAGAAGACAAATAAAGTTATTTTCATGACACTGTGAATCTTAAAACTGCTCAGACTCTACCTTAGAAGATTTGGTTAAGCTATTCCCTTATTGTAACAAATGGAGGTACTTGATCAAGAATATATTGGGAACTTTTAAAATTACTCCACCTTGCTCAGACAGTGCCCTCTTAGGGGAAGATAAAGTTGTAAACTCCTGATGGAACAATGAAAAGTCCCTAACTCATACTTATAGTAAAGCTAGAACCTTAAGCTAGGTCTATTTTTAGATCTAATTCAAAAGGGTGCTAAGTACCTATAAAGGTTAAATTAATCACTAAAAGGTCAAGCAACTTACAAAGGGCAAGCTTAGTAAGAGGTGTGAAGTTTTAGTCTACTCGGGGAAGGTGATAACAAAAGAAGATGTGAATTAAGAATGGACAGTCCTGTGGAAAACGTCTACTGCAATTGGTAGATGTGAAAAATTAGGGGAGGTGACATAAGAGAAATTTCTCTTTAAAAGGAGCTGTCTGAACTCAGTTCAGGAGGTTGCAGTCGAGAATGCTTGGAATGACCTTGTGGTGAGTGATTAAAGACTGACAGTCTCTTAAAGACTAAGGCCTAAGCCATTTGGCCTAGGCCCTTTTCCTACTATTTCCTCTTACTCTGTCTCTCTCCCTTCCCTTAATTCCTTCATTTGTATTAATTAAAATCTCCATAAAACCCAGATGACTTGGGTATTTCATATTTGGGAATTTTTCCCATGGTGACCACTTATTTTTTATTTAATTCAAGACACTAAAATTATCTTTACAGTTTTGGCAATTCACAGTCTTGAAACCCACATTTCCATGGTCACAACACTAATCCTAAATCCTTTCTTGTTATCTTTTTCATAAAACTAGCCTTCTCAGTTTGGAATCATGGCCAAAGGTCTTTAAAAGAGACTACCTGCACTTTGATCGATCCATACCAGTGCTGGGTTTGTGCCCCAAAGAGATTATAAGGAAAAATACTTGTACAAGAATATTTAGAGCTGCACTTCTTGTAGTGGCAAAAATTAGAAAACAAGGGGATATCCATACATTGGGGAATGGCTGAACAAATTGTTGTATCTGATGGTGATGGAATACTATTGTGCTGAAAGGAATGATGAACTAGAGAAATTCCATGTGAATTAGAAAGAACTCTAGGTATTGATGCCAAATGAAATGAGCAGAAGCAGGAGAACATTGTACACGGAGACTGATACACTATATCATATAACAGACTTTTCTAATAGCAACAATGGGATTGATCACATGGTTCAATGGGGATATGATTGGGGTTTTGGCTTTAAAATATCATTCTATTGTATGTAAGAATAATTTGGAAATAGGTTTTGAACAATGATACATGTATAACCCAGTGGAACTGCTTCATGTAACCACAGAAAAAATATTCCTAATTAATTAATTAAAAAGAAACTAATAAAGAAAAGTCTGACTTGCAAAATGTTAGAAAATAATCAATTTTTTCCTACATGTTTTTCAAGAAATAAAATTCGATTCAAAAAGAAATAAAAATAAAAATAGCCTTCTCAGAATAAATATGTGCAACTCATAGTGGTCCAGCCTACATAGTTCCAGGGATTCTAAGAGTCACTGCTCACTAATTATAGTAGCTAAAAATATTTTTTTCCTTTTTCTTGAGCAGATGAATGTTAATACTTTACTGAAACTTGACAGGTATTTTTTTTTTCTTTTTAAAGTAAAGATTTCAGAGTTGAGATGATCTCTGAGGTCTCTCCTGGCTCTAACATTTTATGATTACATCATTCTTCTTCATTATTTCTATTTGTCCTCTAGGAATGAAATCAGTTTTAAGTCAAAGTTTTGTTGTTAGATTTTTTCCACTGCTCCAGGGGTTTAGCCAAACAAAATATAATATCCTAAAATTCCTTCCAAAATATAGCTAATTGTTACCTGTCTAAAAACTACAATGACAAAGAATAGTCCTACAAGTACATTTTGTTGGACATTCCCCTTCTTTTTTAAGATATGGGGTTTGGATAAGGTTTTATATAGTGAATAACCTCTTTGGGAATGTAAGATTCTAAGATAATATCGGTTTATTTAATTCAAAGATTTGATGTTTAGTTGGTTTAGTGAATTGAGAGCCAGTACTCTATAATCTAAAACACGTAGATGAATACTTGAATTAAGATGAAGTGACCTACATATATGTACTTATTTGAGACCAGAGGAGCCCAGTCCTCAAGATGACTCTTTCTGAAAGAATCATGAGTAAAAAGAACAATCCTGGACCAGACGTGAAGATTTATATTCTTCTAGTCCCAGCTTTATTTCTAGTTGGCTGTGTGATCATAGACAAGTCATTCTGTATAATTCTGTTTTCTCATTTTTAAAAAGATAATATTCTCATAAAAAATCCTGAGAGTGAAGAATACAAAATATTTTCAAATGTAATTTTTCAGTTGAAATCCAAAAGAACTCTGTGACCCTTCCCATTATTTCACTTTAATAGATGAGAAAATTGAGTCTAGAGTAGTTGATTTATCCAAGGTTATATACACATAGATCAAATACTGAAGCAAGAACTCCCAGGCCAAGGCTCTCTCTCCATTACAACATTCTAAGATTCAACATCTTGAATATTTTACTCCACATATAGAGAACAAGTGAAGTTGATCACAAGAAACAAAAAGAATGTAAAGATACAATTGCTATAAGATGCCTGTAGTGTTTCTGCTCACTCTTTCATGGAATGGAATTTGCCAATAGACATACGCCATCTTGCTTTTCTTATTTGGTATATTTGATTATTTGATTCATTTTGGATACTTTGTGAAAAAAGCTCAACCTATTTCATCCATGAGAATGCCATTGAGGATGTTTGTTTCTCATTGTTACTAAAGCAAACCAAATCTCTTCCAAATCATCTGAACTCATCTTTTTTGTACCCATAATGGAGCATTAACAGATATCTGTATCAGAACTTGCCTAGGTCAAATATAATTCCCAGTGTCCACATTGTTGTATATTACTCAGGTCCCTGAATTTGCATAACAAAGTCCTCAAACCATATGTTCAACTAAACTTATCCAAAACATATTTCAAGGATACTTAAATAACATATCCCTAGCTTGCAATCTGTGAAACAGATGGTGACTCCTTAAGCTCAACTTACTAATTATACTCAATGTTTCCATCCAGGTGTTCCCTACCTGACACAAAATTCTCAAATTACTGCCCTATGGATTTAAAGAAATCTATCTTTCTTAGGGGCATGGTGAATAACATGTTTGAAAGAGAAAATTATTCTATAAGATCTTTGCCCTGACTTTTCAAATTGGAACATTTTCCAAGGGCAAATATTCACTAGTACATGAATAAGAAGAAAGCTACTAATAAGGAGGAAGGCACTTCAATTCAAGTCATCAGGCCCACATGACAATATCTCAGTATACCAAAATAACTGATGAATACTCTGATCAATCTATTAGTAATCTTTGAAAAGATCATAATAAAAAGTAAGATTCTAATCAAGTCAATGTTGCCACAATGTCCCCAAAAAGAAGACTAGATTTTTTTGGAGCATAGATTTGTGATGTTGACTTTAATTTCTGGCAATATTTTAGAATATACTAAAATAATGTATAGGAACATTTGGAAAAGGAAGTGGTGATCACTAAGAGCCAGAATAGGTTCAGTAAGAAGAAGGCACACTGGGTTAACCTAAATTCCTTTTTAAAAAATAATTTGGCACATAAGAAGGATGCCATGCCATAAACTTTGTGTATCTGTATTTCTGCAAGATTTTGCACAAATATCATGTGATACTCTCAGGAAAAATATTGTCAATAGTTGTATTGACTCAAAATTTTCTGATTAAGCATCAATAAATTTATTAACTTCATACTCTGGTATTTGGAAATCATTTAGGGATTCAGAGACAAAAAACTTTTCTCATTAAAACATGTAAATATATACATATAAATAATGAAAGTCTATGGTATATTGAGGATTCAATAAACCTGAAGATCATAATTCACAATGAGAAAAGGGCAGAGAAGATATGATCATGTCCTGGTAGCAAATGTATCTTTTTAAAAGATGCTTCTTTATATTATGTGTGTGTATAATCTATGAGTATGTGTATATGAATGTATTCATACATATGGCTATGTTTGTAAGTATAGGTATTAATGTGAATGTCTACCTCTTAGGATTATCCTTCTAAAACCGACACTGATTAGTCTCAATTCCCAGAGCAATGCTTTATCTCCCACTCAGGATTCTAGTAATACTGTAATGATTTGGAAGTGATTCTATAATTTGATTAACAAATCTTCTACAGGTGTATCACACTACATGATTATCTCTTGAAAATCATTTTAGCCATCCAGTCTTATGAAGCTTTTATAAAGAGGTATTTTCTAATTAATACAGTAAGAACATGATACAAGATGTCCTATCAAATATCTATGACAGATACTCCTAAGAAGTACAAAGGGAAAGTGGGCTTAAACATAGATTCACCATGATAAACCAGGAACTCTAGTTGGTAGTTGTGTTGTGGGTATGATAGCCCTAAGTTAGATACTTGGTTGATTCATAAATTTAATAGAGGAGTAAAAGGGAAAGATGTGTGATGTGGAAAAGAAACAAGACTAAAAGATGGTGGGGGAAGGGGAAACTGGGAGTGGCAGTTGGGTCTTGTGACTAGCACTTCCTTCCTGCCGGGTGGGTCTGGCTCCCTGTGGTTGGAGGAGGAAGAAGCTTATTCCGCCCAGTCTGGAGTGGTGTGCCTCTTCTTGGTTCAGCCTGAAGTCACAGGCTTCTGAAAGTTAGACCTGTTCTTTTTTGCTTTCTGTCTACTGCTAAGATTCTAAAAAAAAAAAAAACAAAACTGGACTGATATAGAGTAGACGGGAGTGGGAGAACCCTCCACCAGCCTCTGAGCCTGGCCTCAACTCTGAAGCTGAGGAAAAAACTCCAATCCCAACTGGTTATTAAACTTTATACTATTTGAATTTGCAGTCAGAGAAGTGGACTATCTTTTCTGGTTATAGAGGGAGCTGAACTTCAGTTCAGTCATTCCAGGACAAACAGTCCTTATTGGACCCCTGCTGTTTCCTCTCAGCAGGGGGCATCTCCCTCCTTTGCCTCACCGAGAAATATTCCCTCTCTTCCCTTAACTCCTCCATACCCCCCCAAAAACCTCCCATTATCTCCCATTTTTTCCAACCCCCCCATGTCCTTTCCCAATAAAGATTACAATGATCAGGGAAGAAAGGTGAAAAAAAGAAATGGAGTCTTCCCCCTCTAAGGCAGGGAGAGAATGAGGAGGTGAGGTTGATAAGCCAAAAGAGAGAAAGGAGAATGGGTTTGTCTTCCCCCCCTCAGCACTCTCTGACAAACCCCATTACCATGGTTGCCTTCAACTCTTAACTGCTGGGTTCTTTGAAGTATCTCATTGAAGAGGCTTGGTGAGCCTCTGTTTTCTTCCTGGGGAGAGAAATGACACTTCCTTCCCCATTAAGCTCAAGTTTCCCTAAAGTAACAGTTTGAGTCAGTTCCTGAGTCTTATTAAGTGAAATTCCTTTGAGGGAAACAGTGATTCCCCAAGTTCAAAATTCAAGGAGGTTGATGAATGTCTTTTTCTTTAATGGACAGCTTGTGTTTCAAGATCCTGTCCAATTGGCTTGTCTTCTTATGAAGGTTTAGTTCAGGAATCACAGGGAACGAGATCACTGGATCAGGGAATTAGCTGTAGTCAACCTCTTTGTTGTGTGTTTCAGACAGAAGTCAGTTTCCCAACTCATGGATCAGCTCACTTCCTCCTTTCTCTCCAAAGTTCTGTGTTCCTTTTTTTGCCCATCCCCCACTGCTGTAGAATTCTGCAGCTCTTCCAAGTTCATTTCTTTCCAAGGTTTCAAACCTTCTCTTACATTAATTAGGGACTTTTAAAGAGTAATTGAAGTCCTCTTTTCTTTGCTTTTTTTTTTCTTATGTGCTTTCAAAAAGAGGGCATCCTAATTGATTTCTATGGTTATTTTATATGAGTTAATTGAGACTGCCATTTGTGCATTCTTAATATTTCATAAAAAGTTTTGTACAATATTTTGCAATGGAACTCATGGGAAAACACAACAGATGATTGTAATGCTTGAGAGGAACTAAAAGGATAGGCACTGGATCAGTATCTGACTAAGTAAATCAGTCAGTAAATCCATATATTAATGAATGGGAAAAGCATTGACACAAAAGGGCAGAACTTAATAGAAAGAGGCAAAAAGAACTTGGTGGTTACAACAAAGGGCCTTCTTATGTTGGGTGATGCTTATAATTAAAGATAATCTTTTAATGGCAATACTTGACATCACAACTAATGAAAAGAATCAGACAAATACTAATAGTGCCCCTAGTGGCCATATGAATTTGTCTTTTTTTAAAGCATGCACATAGAAGATATACTTACATTTACAAATACACACAGGTTATATCTACAAAAGACAATATTAAAAATATAATGAAAAGATAACAAAATTATTAGGTGGGCCAGTCTACTAATCTGGCCTTGATGTTGGGCAACTACCTAGAAAGAACCTTTGTTCTATCATCTTGGGACTTAGGTTCATCTTGCTTCTGATGCTTCCTAATTCTGACACTTGGGCACAATAGTTAGCCTCACTGAAACCAAATTTACTAATGTGCAAAATTAGGGGATTATAATAATTATGCGAGGTTCCCTTGTAATTCTTGGTCTTTTATACATTAGCTAAACCTCAGTTTCTTTATCTTTAAAATTGAAGCTAAGATTAACAACTGTCATTTTACATTTTTCCTGACATTTCCTCATTAAAACCTCATGACAACACTACAAGGTAGTTAAGTAAGATTATAATTACCCTCTTCCAGAGAAGGACAATAGACTCTAAGCATAGAATTCTTATTAGATATGTAGGTTAATGTCTTCTCTGGCCTCATTTCCCAAATCTCATTCACATTATTTGGAAGATACCCAATAGCTGACTATACTTACACTAAAGGTTTTAGAAATGATCCTGAAAGAGTGGGGTTTTATAATATTGTAGTTTACAAGTCAATATCGGATGTGTTTCCTAATATCAAATATTGATTGTTCAGTCATTTGGGGTTTTCTTGGCAAAGAAACTAGAATGGTCTGCAATTTATGTCTCTGGATCATATTATTGAGGCAAACAGGTTTAAGTGACTTGCCAGGGTCACATAGCTCTTAAGTGTATCTGAAGTGAGATTTGAACTTATAAATATGAGTATTCTTGATCCCAGGTCTTGTCCTCTGTCTCCTGTGTCACATAGATTCCCCCTAATATTAACTAGTTGATATTAAATAGTTTTTATAACTATTATATGGAATTGTAGGAAATAGAATTTTTACAGAAGCTTTCCCTCAATTCAGGGCATGCTCTCCTTTGTATATGTGAAGTTCCTGGAAAGGACAGGTTCATAATAAGCACATATGATCAATCAAATTAAATAAATAAGTAAAAATAAAAATCATAGTTCCTGATTATTAATTTTTTTCTTTATGGAGTCCTTCTAAAAATTCCTTTAGTATAATTATCTTCACATTCTAAGGTTGGTACAACTGTACTTTCCTTAGTGTGTCTAGTTTTTCCTCAGTGTGTTCACAATCAGGACACTAATCTCAGCTTCTATGGCTAGGAGACATTCTATTACCTCTGGTAGAACACTGCTGCCAACCCTGATTCATTACACCAGATACCAGATCTTTTGGCTGAGCATGCCAACTTTTCAGGGTTTTTGGGAAATCAATAATATAATGTATATGAGAGAGTTTGGAAAAGCTCATCATATATTGGCTATATGACATTGAGTAAATAGCTTAAATTGTCACTGGCCCAGAGAGTTCCCCGAGTCTGTTAGGAGCATAGCAGATATCAGTCTGCATTGGCAGAGAATTTTTAACTGAAAATCCTTCATCAATGATTATAGATTTACTCCTTCTCACAAGAGCTTTTGTTATGCCATGAAGTAAATATTTGAAGTGATCATCTTGACATTCTCTTATAACCTTATTTAAAGGGTGCTTTCTCCTGGAATTTATATATAGTTAAAGCTAATCTGTTTTTCTTCTTTGAATGATATAAAAATCTATGTATTTAAAGTTACTTATGAGTTAGGTGCTTAAAAATATTTGTTAAGTTATATCAGATTATCACATTATAAGTAAATACAATCAGTTCATTTAATGTGACTTCTTTAGTTGCCTTTCACCTTTACAGATTCCAAAATAGTGTGTCTTCATTTTAGATAAAGCAAAATTTTCAAGTTCTCTTGTCCATCTAGAAGCTGAGTAGAAAGGTTCTGAGTTTTCAGCTGACCACTCAAGTTATGGCACCCCCTATTCAAAGGCTATTTCATATTCACTCAATTTAGCTAACAAATCAATTTTCAAAGTACAACTTCTATTGGTAAGTGGAACAAATTTATTCCAGTTGACTTATTTGATGACATATCACAACATGACAGGCATGAAGATTTCACTGTGGGAGAAAATGGATAGAGTTCACCCAATTGAAACACTGGTTAGTCCTCGTCACAGTTGTGAAAAAATTCCCTTTCAAATATATTGGCACAGTTGTACTAGCACTTTTCCTCCCCTGATCTCTTTCCCTTTTCTCCTCTCCTGCTGCTGTTCCTTCCCAGGGGCATCACCCAGATAAATCAGGACAGAATCCATTTTTAAGTTATCTCTAAAGGTGAATTGGGAGTGAATCCAGAACCTTCTGAAAACCACTTCTCCTAGATAAGGAAAGTTAGTTCAGTGGCTTTGAATCACACACAGCATGACTGCCTGAATTTAAAGCTTGTCTCTATACCTAATCAATTCTGTGACATCAGGAAATTCATTTAACCTCCTTTCACCTTATTTTCTCCAGATTTAAAATAAGGAAAGTGGGTCAGTGAAAGAAAGCAGAAAAATACTTTGAAAATATATTTATAAATTCTTGGCAGTTATCTCAAGTTCCTTTTAAGCCCTAGTGAAATACTCAGAAAAATAAAATAAAGCTCCAGTTTTTAGTGAAAAGGGAAAACAAAGGCTATTGTTAGGTAAGAATCATAGTGTTTTGTTTATAGATCTTCAGCCAGAAGAAACCCATCAATAATTTTGTTCAATAACATATTTTGATAATTTAGGAAACTGAGGCTTCCAAAAGATGATTTGGTTAGCCTATGGTTGCAAAGATAATGAGTCTAAACTACATTCAGACACCTCCTTTGACTCTTAATTGTGAGACATTTTGATCATTCTAGGTTCTCTTCCAATCAGATCTCGTCCCCATTTCTCAATATCCTTTGATGAACTGCATACATTTCTTGCGCAGTAAGCATATTTCTCCCCCAAAGCTTTGTACTGACTGGACTCTCTTCTCTTCATATCCTTTTTTTCAATTTCCTCAAAATTTGTAAGTTCTATTGCCATTCCAATATAACTGATAAGAAAATCTATAAAAGCAATTTCATTCCATCTTTGGCTTCTAAGTTCCCACTTCCAATCCTTTGAACACATAAGTGGCAAATTACTCTTGCTGAACTACAATTCTCCCAATGATACTCTCCTCGGAAATCTTTGATGGCACTCTATTTTTCCTCAAAATATAGACTCATCAGAATGGAATTTAGAAGCTTCTGTCAGTTAGTTACTCCTATCAGTCATTTCAGGTATTTCATTTCATTTCCTTCTCTACACTTTGTATTCCTTTTCAACTTATGTATTAACTGTTTTTTTTTTATGTGACTTTCCATGTCCAATCTCCATTTTTTTATTAGCTATCCCTGTGACTAAAATAAACCCCTGTCTCTACTTTTCTGCGACTCCTTGCTGTTTTCAACATGTAGCTTATGGGCCATTAATTAAAGCCTTTCCTGACTCAGAAACCTCAGTTTATTTGCACACACCCCTTCCATAAATTTCCATTTGTTGCTTACCTTTGTACATTTTGTCCTCCAAGGTCTACATCATACAACTTCTTTGAGAAGAGAGATTTATCCCCCTTTTATCTTCTACACTTAGTGCAATGTCTTGTACACTGCAAATACTTTGTGGATGCTTTTGAACTCAACTTGGCATAAGCCAAGATACTTATCTTTATCTGGCCACATTCATGTCTCTTACAAATAACTACTTTTTGATAAACAACTCCAGTTCTGGGACCTGGAGGAGTTAATTTCATGATCAATGGGAATCTGGATAAAAAAGTGACTGGTTTAATGATCATAAGAATATGGATTTAGAGAGAGAGCTATGAGGAACACCTCACCTTCAGACCCGATGGTGTACAAAACCTTCTTTTATTGCTGTGAAAATTGTTTCACATAAATAATACTACCAGAGATGGGTCTCTGAATCCAGGTCATTTTGACTACCGTGCCCTTGTACATTCTATAAGATACAGTCAGAAAAACATAGAAAACAGGCAGAAACAAGCAAACAGGAAGGCAAAAATAGACAGAAGGGATAAGAGAGAGACAAAGTCAGAGACAGGGACAGTGAGTCACTTCTTAATAAGGTGAGATATTCAGAAATTGGGCAGTTGATATATTATTCCTTTCCCACAGAAAGTAAATTCTACTAGTACTAGTACTACTACAACTACTAATAGTAGTAGTATATTACACTTTTTCTTTGCTAAATTAAATCATTCATTTTCTATTTTCTTAATTCACTATAAGCACTTGTTCTCATTACAAAGTATGGAGAATGAGGTAAGGGCAGATGAGTACAAATATATTTCTTTATCAGACTGGATTTCTGATGAAAGATGAAAGAGTCAGTAATCAAGATACTTTTTTTCTGTAAAATCTAAAGGAAGGGTCCAGTTGTATTAATTCCCCAGCTTCTGCTATGACAGCTAATAAACATTATAGAATAGGTGAATTTCTGTAAGAATCCTGTGTTGATTATAACTTAGAAACTAACAGATTTTATCCTTAGCAAAGATCTTCTTCCTCTAACACACACATACATACATATATGTATATACAACCATACACATATGTATATGCATACAAATATAGGTTTCAGTATTTTTATCAAATGAAAAATGTAAAATTTTAAAACCAATTTATTTGTTAAATAAATTTCTATGTAATTAAATATTTTGAGGTATTTAAGTATATTATTGTGGGTTAGATAAAGAGTGAGAGGTAGAAAGGAATGAAGTTTTAAAAAAGGAAGAAAATCTAAGATTAAAAAAAGGTCTTTTCTATGGATGGCATTATTTCAACAAACCACTGCAATGCAGTAAGCTTTTGTGGAGATGCATAGAATTTATTGTAAGAATGCAGAACTGTTAACTGGGATTCAATCCAGCAAGGGCAACAGACCCTACTAAAATTGTGTCTTCATGCCACCAGGCAACTGGTTGATGAAGTGGTAGAAATCAGTGAATTCAGTTATTTGGCATGCTTTAGATGAAACAGCAAATCAATAGGATTTTTCTTCCATTTTGCCTCTAGCTGTTCTGACATCATTTATGAACAGACTGAATTGGAGAGTTTAAATAATTATAATCAAGTTGTTCACAGTAAATTTGGTCAAGATAGTGTTACATAAAATTTGCTAAAATGTGTCATAAACCCATTTATTTAATAAACATTTATTAAGCATTCAAATTCACTGATGAGTATTAGCTAACCCAAAAACATATGGCTTACTATATCTCACTGAAAGCAGGTATTAAAATATATTTCTCATTCCATGCAGTCATTCACCCCACCCCAATATCCATTGTACCACTGATAAGTATTAGACCATAGAATCTCCTGAGCCCATGTTCCAAGTGACAATACAGTCAAATTTGGAATCACTGACCAGGTGCCATGTTGTTCATATTAATATCAGCCAGCATCAACAAATATGAGCAATATCTAGCTATCTCCAAAACCTATGTCCCACTTCACATTCTATACAACCATCTTATCCAATGCACTTTCAGAATATTAATTCACCATCTGTATGAAAAATTGGTTGGAGAAAGGAGAAAGGAGAGGTAATGCAGTTAGGATACAGTTGTAATTGTCTTATTAAAAAGTGATGGGCACTTGAACTAGAAAAATTGTGTTATGAATATAGAAAAAAGTAGGACTATAAGAGATATGGTAGAGGTGGAATTGGTAATATTTAGTGAATAGTAGGATATGGGTAATGAAGGAACTAAAAGACTATCTGCATGGCGGTACCTGCCTCACATATAGGAAAGTTGGGAAAAAGTAGTGTTTGTGGGGGAAAATTTGATTTGACCATGTTAAGTTGGAAAAACCTATAGGATATGTAGGTAGAAATGACTATTTGATAGTTGGTACAGTGAGATTGGGCTTAAGAAGAAACTATAGACTTGATTATATATGTCATCTATATAGAAATGATAATGAAACTCCAAAAAATAATCAGGTCATTTAGAAGTAGAATTAGTAAAGAAGGTCCAAATAGAGCCTGAGAAATTAATGAAGGGGTGAATTGGGGATAAAGATACAGCAAAGGGGATTTGAAATTGGTTATTCAAGCAACAAAAGAGAACAAGAATCACCAAGGAAAGATTGTCCAGGAGAAAAAAATGATCAATAGTTTTAAGTAATATAAAGAAATTAAGAGAGATAGAAGAAGCCCGGGAAGGAAGTTGATAAAGTGCTAGGCCTGAAGTCAGGAAGACTCATCTCCCTGATTTAAATTTGGTCTCCGAAACTGAATAGCTATGTGAACCTGGGGAAGTCATGTAATTCTGTCTCAGTTCCCAATCTAAAAATGAAAGGGAGAAGGAAATGGAAAACCACTAAGTTATCTTTGCCAAGAAAACCCCAGATAGGGTCACAAGGAGTTAGGCATACTTCAAACATAACAATAAAACACATAGAGAAGGGACACTTGGTTGGCAATTAAGAGGTAAATGGGACTATTTTATATCCAAAGAAGTGATGAGAAAATGCAACTTCTGCCAGTCTTCGAGGAGGTAGAAAACTATGAATCCAATACATTGCATGTGTTCTCAGGCACAGTTAATATATGAGTTAATTTTGTAAGAGTTTTTCCTTTATTTTTGGTTCTTTCTCATGGATGATATTTTTCTGGATTGTACATGTATTATCATGAAAACATATTTACATGTTATTCATTTTTGTAAGTGAATAATCTTATAAAACCAAAATCCCAAAACATATCCAAATAAACAAGTGAAAAAGCACATGCTTTCATCTACATTTCTACTACAACAGTTCACTCTCTGGAAGCAGACAACATTCTTTTTCATAAGTCCCTCTGGGAAAGGCTTTATAAAACTAATCTGTCTTTTGGAAGGTTCTAGAGAAGGTCATTAGAAAGATATTTGATGATGACCTAAAAAAGAGGTTTTGATTATCACAGTACAATATAGCTTCTTTAAGAGTAAATTATGTGAAACTTCTTATTTCATTTTTGTTGATGTCTATTTGGTTCTTACATATTTGGTATCCTTCTCCATTCTTCCCTCCTCCTTATAATTATTAACAAGACTTCTGGACCCCTTGAGGTTCTATATACTGAGGATTGCCTGAACTTTGGAAATATCTCATCTTTTGCTTAAAAGGGCCTCATGGTCTAAGTCCAAGAGATATGAATGGTTTGTAACTTCAAAGAGAGTGGGAGTTTTAGTTTGCTTGGAGCAGAACCCTTGTTTCCCAATCTTGTACACCATAATACTTTTACTAATACCTCCAAAGGATAACAATTAATTGTTTCATTAATAACCCCTATATATAGTCAAAACCCAAACTTCTCCTAGAGAGGGGATATCTACTCACAGCCTACAAAAGCATCTGGTTTTCTCCTCCCACCATTCTCTGAGTGCCTAATATTCCTCAATGGTCAGTGCTAGTTGGATCTCCTGCTATTTAGTACAGGACAGTTGTAAAGTATGGCAGGCCATGGGATGGCTAAACCCATGAATTTAAATTAATTTCTCTCTTTTTGTGACAATCCTTGCCTTGAACAACCTCTTTAAGCAAACTGATAAAATGGGAATTTATCTTTATGTGGTCAAGTATATACAAAATCTTAGACTCTTAAAAGACAAAAGGAGGCCTGCTTTTGAGACATCTAATTCAAAATAAATGTCTCTGGAAATGTAAATAATTTTACAGCAGGCTTTGTTCTAATGACTTATCAGTTGCACAGTGATACTTCTACAACCTCCTTAATATTCAGATGAACACACACCCTGCAACTGCTATGTAAAGGAAATGCTTTAAAGGAAGTGGGTAATAATAGGATTCACTCAGGACCTTCTTATAATCAATGATATTCAACACTTCTATTTCTCCAACTCCCAGTTTCTCAAATATAGCACTGAGCTCAGTGGTATTTCTCTCTCTTGTGTCCAGATAGAAACACATCTGGTCAGCAGGATACTTAACATATGTCAATCAACTCTTTTTCCATTAACTTAAAGCACTCAGTATAAACACATAAATCCTTACATCCTGAGTAATATTAAAGTTAATCAATTAATTTAATAGAAGATAAACGTGAAGAAGCAGATTAAGGAAGTAGAGATTTTTACTGAAACAAGAAACAAACTTAGAATTTAGCTCAATTCTTTCAAATATCAAGGTAATTTCTTGCATCATCCTTAACAGCTATGTTGTTCCTCTCTCTCTCTCTCTTTCTCTCTCTCTCTATATATATATATATATGTCTCTGTCTCTATTTCTCCTCAACATGCAGTTCACTGTATCAATATCTATTACATATCAATACAATGTTAGAAACAGGAGGTGATGCAAAATACAACATCATCCCTGAAATCCTTATATAATGACCTCATGAAAATTATAGAATTTTTGGAATAATGTCTTCTGAATGCAAGTTTATAAGATTTCACAGTACAAAAGTCAACTCAAAGTCATCCAGTGGCAGAGATCTGTTAAGTGTAATTTTTTCAGAATATTTGTAGGGCTTTAAAATTTTAAAATATCCTTTAAAATCTTATGAAACAGCTAACTGACACATAATCCTCATATAATGTATTTCTGCTTAATTCTATGTACATAAAACTCAATTTGAACCCAATTTGACATACCCATTCATGCAAAGGCATACATTACTGTTAAAACTGGATTTTACCTCATATATAAAATGAAAAGAATAGTTCTTATGTACATTAAAGAGAATCATCTAACAGAATAGTTTCTAAAATAAATATCTGTCTATGTTAGTTTTAAATTATACTTAACATTAATAAATTATTTTCCAAAAGACCTGCAAATTCTACAAGCTCACCTCATAAGAGATTTCTCACTCTCTGTCTAGATATCAAAATGGACTTGAAAAAGAAAATAGTTACTTATTTTGCTCTAATCTTTTTTTCTGAAGTCAACTTCAACTTCAAATTCATCTATTCCTTTTGGTCTTCCATTTGTGCCAAAGGAATGTATGTTAAAAGTACTTATTGTATTAAGTAGTTTCCAAAGTTCTTTTTAACCTGGTTTAAAATGTAAGGGAAGATTGAATATTCTTTGAGAAAAAAATCATAATTGAAAAAGCAAAAGAGAAATCAAACTGTTCTTTCCTGATATTTCCCTTGGAACATGCCCTAACCTATGTTTCTAAAAGCTGTGTTTCACAGGTTCAGACTCTACTTATTCTGTGATCATCTCAAGAGTGCACCATTTTTATCTGGGATAGCCAGGGACATTAGGACATAAATAACAATTAAGTCTGAGCACAGTTACTTTGAACAAAAATGGAGTGATGTCAAGGAAGAATTAGTATAGAACTATATATTTTATATATAGTTATAGATGTAATTATCCTCATCAAATACTGTGAAACTGAGTCACTTTAATGGCCTTAGATTAGAGAGCTCTAATCCAGCTCACATCACAGTATTTAAAAAGTAGCATAGTGATTTTCCTTCTATAAGTTAAGGGAAAAAATTAGGGGAACTTAATGAAGAGATTCAGGTGAGAAAATGCAAAAATTTCATGTATCATATCATCATGATATCAACAGACTTTCATATATAGGTGTATACACCAATTTTCATAAATATAATTTTTAGGGAAAGGAATCTAAACTTTTTTTTTCCTTGTGAACATATATGCTCATGACAGAAAGAAGAGGAAACCATCCCTATGGCCAAGATTATTAATGAAACCCAGTAATTTCCTGAATAATATGTGTTGGTTGAACAAAGTAGGTATAGTATGGTATTTTATCATCAGCCCGTCTTCTTACCATGCATGACTGCACTTAGTGATCACTTATCCCAGTTCTACTTTTTAAAACTATTGTTAATCAAGGTCTTTGGGGCTCTCTCTCTCTCTCTGATTCATTCCAACACGGCAGCTGGAGTCAACAACTTGGGGCTGTTTTGTTTTGTTTTTTCTTAGAATCACATCTATAATTACTGCTACACAATGGTGAATGTGCCCTTTTCACTCAGTTATGGAATAACTTGTACAAGGGCAACACAAACCTAATTTAAGTTATAATTACTGACTTCATTTTCTCCTTTTGTCCATATACCTTCAAAAAATCTATGTACATGATGAAGTAATGTGATTGGTTTGATTTGCATGAGATCTGCTTCTTAGAGTTTTCAGCCTGGATTTCATTTGGCAAAAATATCACAAAGATATAGGGTTAGGAATTGAGAAACTAGAGAGAGACTTGTGGAAATGACTAAATCTTATTTTGTTACATGGGGTTTTGTAATTTATTTAGAAAGAACCAAGGACAACATTTTGTCTGAAATAAAAGAATCCTCTAGAAGTTAATACAACACTCTAGAAGTAATACAACAATATTACATTTGAAAAGAATAGATAGGAACCATATGTATGTGTAGACTCAGCTATCTATTGTAACTCCCACAGTATATGGAAACAAACATTATTATTTTGATCAAATGCAGACTCATTAATAAATTCTAAGTACTTTTTCAGAGTATGATGTGACCTTTTGAACCTTTAGTAATTTTACTATTTAAAAAAAAAAAACATTCTCTCCTATGAGGAATTACTGTCATTAAGAAGGTTTAAATTACTCTATGAAGCATGGAATTTATTAGGATCTTGTAGAGTTGAACAATTGAAACGAACATTTCTCTTTACATACTGGGCACATATTTAGTCAGTCAGTAGTTAACTATTGGCAGGTATGGGATGGAAAAACAATGGATCTTAATGGACCAAGTGTTAAAATGGGAGCAAGGAATATCTGGTACTAATCTCACTTGTACCATTTAGAAGTTATGTGACAATGAGGTAGTGATTTAATTTTTTAAACCTCACTTTCCTCTTATGCAAAAAATAGGAGTTGAGAGCCCCTCTTTTGTTGCCTCTCTCAGGGCCTGCAAAGATGCTTCTTTAGCATTATTAAATTTCCATGGAATCCCTAGTTATCAGTGGGGTAGCATCAGATATCTTGTGCTTTCTCATTACTGCCCCTCCAAAAAGAAGAGAAGAGACCAGGGTCAAACATCTCTGCATTCCAATGCCTCCAATTCCTGAGACAGCTTGGGCATGATTTTGTCTACTAATCCCTTTTCTTCAATAACCTTTCCTTTCTTTCTTCCTAGGGATTTTTGGGTAGAGAAACCACCTACACAGAATCCTATCAGGCTGCAGGGTAAAAAAAGTCATTTGAGATAACTATAAACAAAAAAGTTGAAAAATACAAGCTCTCGGTCTCAGAAGTGGACCACCAATTACCTTTCATTTCCACCCTCGGGAGTTCAGTTATAAAAACAAATAGATTAAAGTAGCTTAAAAATATGTTCCAAGGAGATCTCTTTGACCATTCATCTAGGAATGAGATCCTAGCTTATTCATTTTTTAAAATATAAAATCTCTTCAAAATTGTACTCTCCCCTCTCTTAGCAGATTTCATTGGAATTTATAATAATATCCATCAAAAACAATGTGGAAGGAATGGTTAATGTAAATGACAAAAACATCATTTCACCATGAAAGATCCAGATAACTGTGAAATAAATTTATAGGAAAAAAAACAATGACTTAGCCTTCACATGTAAAAAAAAAAAAGAGTTGTACAAGGCATAAAGCCATGAGTCTCTTGAGTGTGCAACCAAAAGGCAAAAAAGAAGGAACAGAGGGGAAAAGGAAGAGAAAGAGGTGAAAAGAAAAAAGGGAGGGGAAAGAAGAGGAAAGAAAAAAATGGAAGGAAATGATAGAGGCAGAAAGATGGATGGGAGGAAGAAATGAAGGGAAATAAAATTTTGATTTTATAAAATGTAAATGTTTTGAAATATATAAGGATCAATATCCTTTTCCCTAATCCTCATTCCTCATCCTGACAGGTCACATATTATTTACATATTTAATATTTCTATGCTTTGAAAATAAATACTGCCTCAAATGGAAAAAAAAATGGGTTATGTTCTTTTTATGTCATTGACTATGTGTGTCAAATACTCTTCAGAAGAGTGGGAGTATGTACCAAATTCCACAAGGATTGAGACAAGATCTGTCTGACTACAATCCTAATCACATACATGGAGGTAACACAATTATCTGAATGAAGAGAGCAGTGAAACTGGAGGGCTCAAACACAATATTTGTTTTGAGGATCATTGAATAAGCAGACTATAGGTCAATAAGCATATCAATAGGGGGGAGGCAAGATGACAGAGTAAAGGAAACACTCAGAAATCTGCCAACATTCCCTTCTGGCACTGTTAAAATAACAGTAGATTTTGGAATAACAGAGCATATAAAGATGAGAGGAAGACATTTTTCCTATTCTAAGATAATATAGATTGGAAAGATATATCAGTGACACAAGGATGGAATATCAGCTTCAAGAACTCTGCAAAAAGTTTGGCAAACCATCTAAACAAAGGTTCGCCCTGAATAGCTATATGTAACTTCTAAAAAATTTTGTCATTATTAGGGAAGTTGGAAGAATGCTACAGAATAAAGAGGGTGAAGGAGTGAATCAATTATTTGAGATGATGTAAAAAAGTAGATAGGTAATAAATAGGGATGCCCTGGGAGAAAGATAAGAGGAAGAATAAGATAAATTATCTCACATAAAAGAGGCATATAGAAAAAGCTTTTATAGCGGAGGGGCAAATGGTAGGTGGCAATCAATGTTTGAACTTTACTTTCATCTATATGAGTTCAAAGATGGAAACATGACATGCTCAATTGGGCATTGAAATCTATCTGAACAAAAATTGCATTGGAAGAAGAATTCAGAGACTAGGTAATATCTAATGAGGGAAAGCAGAGGAAAAGTGAAAGAATGAAAGATATTTAAATCATGGCCCTTTCAGGGTAGTCCAGCTGTGCAGTAAGAGACTGAATAAGGTCATTGAAATATCTAGGTTTGTGGTAGTGGGGTGATCACAATAATAACTAAAATGTTTATAGTGCTCTAATTTTGAAGTATGTTTTAAATTATATATCTCATTTGAAACTTTTGTCAGTCTTCTGCAATAGATAACAGAGATATGATTATGTCCTTCATGTAGATGAGGAATCTATGACTCACAGAAGTGAGATGAATTATCCATTTCCATAGCTAATAAGTTAAAGATGCATGATTTGACATAGATATTCCTGATTCCAGATTGATATTTCTCTCTGTAATACCATACTGTCCTTTGAAATAAATGCATGCAAAAGCAGAAATTTTGACATAGAGAGGAGATGGCATATAATGGAATTATCAGTGAAATTAGAAATGAACTCTATGTATCATCCCCAGTTCTAACACTTAATAGCTTTTTGACCTTAAAAAAAAAGTAATTTGATTTCTCTGAACTTTAGTCACACTTTTTCTAAAGTGAGGATAATAACATCTAAGCATTCTACTTCATAGAAATGATTAAATTCAGAAAATATATTTCAGTTCTCTGTAATTATGAAGAATTATAGTAGTGCCAGAAAATATTAATTAATTATTAATAGATTTAACAATTGCAATCACAAGCACATTTGTTGAAGAAGGGGCAAAAAAATCCCTTAATATATAATTACTACTTTAATCCCCTAGTGTAAACCTCAAAATTCCTTAGACTTATAAATGTTGGAAATTTCACCATTGGGATATTTCATACTTGGAAAATTTCTTACTGATAGTCTATTGGAATGGGAACCCCATTGGCATGGGAGGTTCCTTCTCTTCCCTTCTTAAGATTACTTTAGGACAGAAACCTTTTGCTGAACAATGGAAAGGACTTTGACCTATGCTTAAGCATAGAACAGGAATTTCTTTGAGTCATGATTGATTTTAGAATTGATACAATGGAGATACTTGGAATCAATCTCCACCCTATTCAGTCCTAACAGGATTGAGTAAGGGCTGCAGCCTAGATCAAAATTTAATTATTCCAATCTCTACCCTACTCAGGTTAACAGGATTTAGAAAGGGCTGTAGCAAAGGAGCAAAGATTTAAATATTTGAAAATATGACCTTCAACAGACATGTGCAAAAACCAGAAACCTCTGGGCGGTCCTGGGTTAAGCTAGAGCCTCCATTGGCACAGGGAAATTGATGGACAGTGATTGGTAGATGGGAGAACTGAGGGGAGGAACTTGGATGGTTTCCTTAAAGATAGGAGGGTCTGAAGACTTGAGGTGGTTGAGGAGTTTGGTCGGGGTGATTGTGGTGGACTCGGAGAAGCTTGCTCTGAAGGAAGCTGAAGGTGGGGGCCTCTGAGACTGTTTCTCCATTTTGGTCACGTGAGTGATAGGGACTGATCTCTTTTCTTTGCCCCAGCTATCTAAGAGCTTGGGCCTTTTGGCCCAGCCTAAACAGAAGGGGTATTTAAGCCCTATTCCCTTCTCTCCCTTTTTCTTTCTCTCTATCTCTAATTCCTTTCTTGCTCCTATTGTAATTAAACTCCAAAAAAGGCTGACGGCTGACTTGAGTTTTTCATTTAGGAATTACATAGCTGAAATTCCTTGGCGACCTTAAATTAATATATATCAGTCTTTTAAAGTGATTCCTTTGTCATACTAGTCAGGGTACTTATAATGGCACATTTACCCACAGTATTTGGCAAAGGATAAGTTGTGATACACACAGAGACACTGCAAACAATCCATTTTCCTAGTAATGTTATGTCACAAAGACACAACTTTAGCTTGATTATCTGACCAAATATGCTTTCCATGAACTTAGCTGAGAATGATATGTTTTCAAATTGAATCATGCAGAAATACTCATGCTTAAAGAGGCCCTCAGAGGCCACATCTTCTGACATGTACATGAACAAGTAGCTCCTGTTCTCCATAGCACACAAAAGTGACAAGTGATCTTCTAGTTTTTCTGGGTCCCAAGGCAACCCATTCAACTTTTGGATGTATTTAAATATTAGGAAATTTTTCTTATATTAGCCTGAAATCTGCCTTTCTACACGTATGCCCATTTCACCTAGATTTTTAGACTAAGAGCAAATGGTACCTCAGTTCAAGTCTTTCTCTACTGCTACTTATATTCCATACAGCTCTATCAGGGAATTTCTTCAATTCTAACCATGTCATTCTCATGCACAATAGATTTATCAGTTCAAGGATTGAATCAAATCTCTCTTTTTTTTTTTTTGGTATAGTGCCCAGTATATATAAAATTTTACTTCAATTATATGATGGTCCAAAATAGTCAAAATTAATCTCTTTGCTATTCCTAACACATGACAATTCATCCCCCGTTCAATGTCTTTGACTTCCCCATTCCCACTCTTGGCTTAGAATATACTCCTTCACGATTTCTCTTATAATTCCTATATTCCTTCATGGCATGATAAAAGTGTACTTTCTATATGAATCATTTAGTAATTCTTCAGTCTAGTAGTACACCAACCTCAATATTACTCTGCATCTTTGTTTGGTACATATTTTCAATCTTTACTCATAAACGTTATCTACTAAGTTATATTTAAGAATGTGTACTATTTCATTCTTGCTTATGTACCTTTCACCCCTTGCACATTGCGTTACATGCAAGGGATGCTTAATAAATACTTATTGATTCAATGGCTTGATTTTTCAAAATGGTAGTCTGGCCTCCAGTCCAAAGATCCTTGGTCACTCAAAGTATCAAATGACCCAACACATTCCTAGAAAGACCGCTTTAGGACCTTCGCACATCACCAAATCCTTTCTTAAAATGTAATCCCTAGGATAGAACACAATATTCACAATTTAGTCTGAATTGGGCTGTCATTCAATACATCACCAGCATTAAGTAACTAACTTTCACAAAATGAAATATCTTGTATTTTTAAGTGCATTTTTTATATTAACTTCTATATATATATACATGTCATTATGTCTCAGAAATAATGCTGCTACTTGAGATATGAAACATCTTTGTTTCTATTTTTTGTATTCTTAGAGCCTGACTTTATGCCTGGCACAATGTAGGTGCTTAGTAAATGCTTATTGCTTGATTTATATTCACCTCCTTATTTAACAAAAATCTATACTTCTCTTCATTATAAATTTATTTTGGTACTTGAGAGGGATGAAAAATATAATTTGGAAATTGAAATACAGTATTTTATTTAGGAAAGTAAAAAAGAGCTGCTTGAGTGAATACTCAAACACAAGCCAAAGGAGTATCACTTCCTTCTTGTTTAACATGAGATATCTAACATTGAGAACCACAGTTGAATGAGTGGATGGTGCTTCAAATCCATTTACCTTCCTGAGTAATGCCGAAAATCTTTGGATTGTCTTTGGAATTAAACCTCTTTACCTCTATATTGTCCTTATTTCTGTTCTGATGAACTGTAGTGACTACTCATGCTACCAGATATGTGACAATCAGGGAAAAAAAAGGAAAAATGAATTATTTTAAAAAGAATATTCAAAATAGCTACTAATTGGAGATTTAAGTATCTGTCTTCTAGTAAAATCTAGTCTGTGCACTTCTACTAGAAGCAGAAAAGGAAAGAGAGAACAAGATTATTAGCATTTTGCCTGACAAGCTATTTTTAGGAGAAAGAAGATAATTGGAAATCTTTGCCTTTCTGATTGTGTATTTTAGAGGTTCACTCAAATGAATTTTGCTGAAGCTTCACTATTTTTATTATTAGTAGTTCATAAAAAAACAAAGGCAGTGAGTGTGTATGTGTGTTTCAGCTTGTTATTTTGTAAAAAAGGGAAAGATGACAGTTATCATAAATAAGAAACTGAAACAAACACAGCCATTGAATCATGAAAAACAATCTGGAAAGTAGAAAAGTCCGATGCCCTTGGTAATAAAATAAAATAAAATGGAATACACAGATTAAGTATATTTGCAAATATTACCCTATGAGATAACATTGCTTGTGAGGTAAGGAAGAGATAATGAGATCCAGGATGCAGGCAGACCAGTGTCTACAAATCATTACTTCCAATTGACATACGTTCTCAGAAGTAGTGTCTAAACATGAAAGAATTGGCTGCTATTATTACTTCCTTCATCATCTCTTCTTTGAAGCAGACAGTACATACATACATATATATATGTATTCACACATATATACACATATATAGATACATAAATATATGAGTATGTATATATAATGCATGCATGAATATATTGAATGTTTTATGGATATACATATATATATATAATTATGTATAGGTTTTTGTGTATATGTATATGTATAAGCATATTTGTACATACATATGTAGAAATTGGAATGAGTTGAATCCTAACTCCCAGGAGTCATTGTGTGATATGATTGGGTAGAAAACAGCATGGTGATGGGGGAAAGAGACAAAAAGCACTGATAACATCATTATTCAGTATAGAAATTGAAGATAAAACTTTATTTGAACAGTATAGAAAGGATATCATCCCAGATCATTTTGAGAAACCCTCTTATTGGAAAGGTTCTGAGACCTACATGGAAAACAAAAGTTTTGATTTCTCTATTTCCCAAAGTTGATGTATCAAATAATATAATATTTGTAAAACACTTGGGACAATGCCAGTGACATAGCAGAGGTTTAATTAATACTTCTTTCTCTTTCTTTCCTTCAAAAGGTGATTTTACAAATCACAAACAAATTCAGTAAGATATTTCACCAGTAATTTCTCCACATTGAGTTGACTACTAGATTGCTGATTCTAGAACAGGAAGCATACTTATGTGGTACTGAGTAGCAAAACTGTGAAAGTGAACAATGGAAATTATCTATTTCTACTTTAACTATACTGATTCCAGGAGCTGAATTTTAAGTTATAATGATTCTTGATATTGAATTATGGGAACTGAAACAACAGAAGTTAGTGAAGAGAATAGGTGAGTAATATCTAATGCACATTGAAAGCTGAGGGATTCTACATATATGATTGGGAACAGAACGGATGAAGGCCAGTAACCAGTTATATTTGGAGACATGTGAAAGTCAGTGAAGACGATGATATAGACAATGTTATTATAGTAAAACACTGGCATGGAGAGAGAAAAAGCATGCCATTTTTCTTCTTTCTTTCTTTTTTCCTTTGTTTCTTGATTTTCTTCTTTCTTTCCCCCACTTATGGTACCACTTTATATAATAAAGATTCTATATAATGGAGGGCTAGAAACTACTTTTTGTGTATGACATAAGTGTGCAGGATGTTCTTGAAGTTATAGAATCAGATAAGAGTACTTCCTGTTTTTTAATTGCTAGAACAGGGTGATTCTATTTATTGAGTCATGGGAGCATTTGTGCTTATTTTAAAAATTAATGATGGCTACCCTTTTGTGAGTGCCATTTCCTGATATTCTCAGAGTCAATGCAGAGAGATACAATGAGGTAGAGAAATGATAAATCCACAAATTCATCTCAGATTCTTTGTGTCAAAAAGGTGCCATGGAAAATGAATATTTTTGAAGTTAGACCCTGGCAAAATCATTAACCAAGTCAATTTTTTTTTCTCTACTTAAATTCTCTCACAGAAAATTAGAAGAATGATGTGTTCAAAGGGTTAATTATTCTATGTGTATCATTATACCTATTTAATTCAGATAGAATTTCAATATTTTCAATATATGAAATACAAGTAGAGAAGCAGAGGAGCCTTTTGGCTAACAAAGTTCACGCTGCATTTCAATGTTGAGAACACTGATGAAATTATTTAATGACAATAGATGCAATATCAAATATTTTAGAAGGGCCATCTAATTCTGGATCTGAGATATAAAGCACAAAGAAACTGATCAATCAAGATGCTGTTTCATTAATTCAGTAATAGTATATCTCTTCTTTTTGTCAGAAAAGGCCCATGAATGCACATGACATTATTATGTTGAAGAAAATATATACTAACTAAAGGAAAGTATAAAAAAGGAAGAAAATAATTGGAAATGAACTGGCAGATTATTTATAAAATATGTTCAATGGAGTCCACAAAATAAATGAGGCCTAAGATCATGGGTCTGAGAATTAAAATCACATAGTTTATTCTAATAAGATTTTCATTAGAAAGAAACTGAAATTAAATGGGAGATAATTATGAAATAACATTCAAAACTAATTCTATTTTCTATGCATTCGATAAAAAATTAGCTGTCTAACAGAACAGCTCACTCTATCACTAATGGGTTGTCAATGTGGAATCTAGAAATCCCCAAACTTGTAGCTTGGAGGAATTTGGTGATCCCCAGTTTATTTAGTTTGGAGGTAGAAACCCCAGGTTTGACCTGGTCACAAAAGAGTTTCTCCCTGAGGGAAAGTCCTATTTCACTGGTCTCAGGCTAACAATAGACCATGAGTTTTAGCACAGTAGGTAGCGTGTCAGTCTCATAAGTCGAAGGTCCTAAATTCAATCCTCAGAAGGGGAATGTGGTACAATGGGAGAATCTTCTAAAGCAAAAAGAGGCATCTGATGGGATTAGTCATCCCCATTCAGAGCTAACAAGGTCTATTGTTAGCTTGAGACCAGTGAAGTAGGACTTTCTCTCAGGGAGAACCTCTCTTGTGGCAAAATCAAACCTGGGGTTTTTACCTCCAAACTAAATAAACTGGGGATCACCAAATTCCTCCAAGCTACAAGTTTGGGGACTTCTAGATTCCACATTGACAGGGCATATAGTAATTTAATGTTATATTAATTTAGTCTTGAGAAAGATTGTTTAAACATACAAAGTATCATTTTTTTCTCTACATATAAGAGAATCTATCCAATAGAAAACCTGGGTGACCCTGGTCAATTCACTTAACTCTTTTTGCCTTAGTTTCATCATCTGCAAAATGAGATAGAGAAGGAAATAGGAAACCACTCCAATATGTTTGCCAAGAAAATCATCTAAAAGGGGTCACAAAGAATCAAACATGACTGAAAAGACTGAACCAGATCAGCTCTATAGAATATCACAAATTCATTATAATGCCAGATAGGAACTTAACAATGCTTTGCCTTAAGTGAAATCCATTCAGCTCTTTAGTTATCTTGCTAAATGAGAGACTTTGTACATTAGATCCTCATTGATAGTATTTATTATTATTTCTACTTTAATAGGGAAGGAAAAGGAAGAGAATAGATATGTCTTAAGGCCCTACTAGTCTGTATTATGCTAAACATTTCATTAAAAAAATCTCATTTGGACTTTATACTAATTCTGAGAGATAGATGCTATTATTATTATAATTATTACTATTTTACAGTTAAGGAAACTGAGGAAATCTGATTTTAAGTATATTGGGCAGAATCATTACAATTAGTAAATACCTGTAACCAGATCTGAATTCACATCTTCCTAACTCCATGTTCAGTACTCTATTGCATTTAAGTAATTTGGATGCATATATTTTAATACTCTACCTGGAAATAGGCAAATCATTTTTTAAATGATGATAAATTGTGAATAAACATTTCATTACTCGACAGAATTGGTTTATCTGTTTTTCACAGGTCTATATTTTTCCAATGGAAATTAATAGTTTTAATTCATTTCCAGTCATTCAGTGTCTCCATCTATATAACCATTACCATATCAAATAACTAGGAATTTTCTTTATCTCATTCATCAGAATTAATTTATATATCCACACTATTCATTGAGGACCAAAAAGCATTTAGATGGCACTAAAACTATGTCTTCAGCAAACCAGGCAAACTCAGTATATTTCAGTTTGGGCTCATGCACTTGTACGCTTCAGATCACATTGACTCATTTATGTTTCTACATGTTGCCATAAATCAAGGACAAAAAAACCCCAAATATTTATTAAATGGCTTTAAGAACTATTCCTTGCTTTCATGGTAACCTTTTCTCACTGATAACATGTATGTAATATAATTCAGGTCCTAGCTATTTACCATATAATTAATTTCCAAAGTATTTTAGGCTTTCAAAGTTTGTCTGGAAATAGAAGAATATTGTCTAGCAAAATTTTCAATATAGAATCAACATTAATTTCTTAGGCACCCAAAATGTTCAGGGAATTAATTACAGTGGCTAATCAAGAATATGTTCAAACTGAATGAAATATATCTTCAAAATAGACCCCTAGAATTAGGCATATATGTAGTGGAGGAGTAATAAGGTAGTAAAATAGTTGTAAAAAGTTTTAATAGAAATAAAAATATATAACTTTTGATGACTAAATCTATAAATTGAATAACAAAATAGACAAGTAATTAATGCAGAGATATAGGATTCCAAAGAATTATAGATAGATATTATTTAACTGTATGTAACGTGAATTTACACAACAGTAAGAAGAATTTAATTTCAATTGTTTTTCAAATTACATATATGTCATGAAAAAATAACAAAAGGTTTTATGGAGTAGCAGAAAGGCAATGTCAAATTCAAGAATACATGTGTTTAAGTTTTGTCACTGAAGCCTAAAGGCTAAGCTAACTTTGGAAAGTCATTTATTTTATCAAGTGTTGACTAGGTAGAAATTTTCCCAGTCAATCTTAAAAGAGAAAATTTCTTTTAAAGTTAATTCATGACATAGATAAAACATAATAATGAAAACAAAACATGGGAAACACTAAATAGTATTACAAATGTATTTCTTTTTGTGGGATGTATCTATAACATAATTTGATTTGAATGGGTCATTCTGTGTTGAAAAATTATCCACTGATATACATTGGCAAATCATCTATAATATAAAGTCTTAAAAATCTATCTACAGCATGGGTGCATAGCCTTTCGGTCATGTATAGCCCACAACCCTCCTGAGTGCAGTCAAACAAGAGTAAAAAATAATAGGTAAATATTTAACAAAATAAATTACAATAGACTCCTACATAATATTTTAAAAAATATGTGACCTATTGGGATCTTTATTTACCAATTAATGGCTGCCATTTCTTGCTGTAGTTTTAACCCCTGGTCTATAACAATAAAAAGTTAAGTGATTTGCACACAATCAGAAATCTATTCTATAATAGAGATAGGATTTGAACACATACCTGACTCCAAAGCCATCTCTCTATCCTCTAGGTTAAATATTCCTTTAATTTTTACACTGCATAGATGGATCTTTCTTTAGCACTCCTAACATGTCTGTCTTTTATTCTTTGTCTTTTGTTATGAAGCTCATCAGTATCCTTTCAATAAGAGGGATCCTTAAAGGGCAAAGCTTCTTAATACTCTATAATATTTTAGAAATTAAAGTTCAAAGGGTTTCTTCTCCCATTGAAAGGAAAATACACTTCTAATTAATTTTCCTTTAATCATTATTCTTTCTTTCCTTACTCAAAATTTCATTTGCAAGTAATTTCCAAAAAAAGACTTGTATTGAAACTTAGACTTTCTCTTAACACAAGAGTCTGTATGCATACATACCATGGTCTTTAAGAATTCCAACATATACTGTGCAAATCTGAGATAAAGTTGTAGATTTGGGATTTTATTTTCTTAACTTCATCTTAACCCCAACCCCCAGCAGAAAAAAGGAAAAACAACAACAAACAAAATTAAAGTCTTCATTTACCTCACCTTGGGATTGGAAGCATCTCTTGCTTATCAAGGTCTCTGATAGTGGAATATAAGCTTTCACCGGTCCTAAAAATTATGAAGATTGTGTTTAAAGATATGGCATCTAAAGTCATGTCTGTTAAAGAAAGAAAAATCAAACTGTAACACCATATTAATTTCTGAACAAAGCAACTTTTGTAAAACCTATTCATGCATGAAGAGTGCAATCGGTATCTCCAAGAGAGAATCCATACAGAAGAAAACTGTGAATTCTTTGAATAACGAAGTATTTTCTTTCTTTTTACAGAAAAAAATATTTCCTTCTTTAGAAAACAAAATATGTTCTTGTCCTCTTTACTCTCTGTTTTAATAACAACTGTAAGGCAGAAGGGCAAGATGTAGCCAAACATGTTTAAGTGACTTTTCCAAGGTCAAACTACTAGGGAGTATCTAAGATCAGATTTGAACACAAATCCTCCCAATCATGGGCTTGGTGCTTTACACATTGTGCCACCTAAATGCCTTATGTCACCTTTATTTCAAATATAACCATATTGTTCTCCTACACAAGGATCTTTTCCTTATATTAAAAAAATAAAATCCAAGAATTGATGAAAATAGTTCAGCAAAACTAATTGCATTAATAGAGTCTTCCACACTGATACATTTTCTCCTCCCTGTTTTAGAGTCAAACAAAATGTTAGAATTAAAATTTCCATTACTATTTTGTTTCTTATCAAGATGTTTATATGGATTCTTCTCTAATTTCTTCCTATTCATCATTTCTTCCAGCATTATGCTTTTCTGTTGCATTCATATAACAAAATTTGCTTAGCCTTTTTTCTAACTGATAGCATCTCCTATTCTTCCAGTTCTTTGACACAACATAAAGTTCTGCTCCAAACATATGGATAGATAGATAGATACTTTTTTCTTTGTGTTCAACCCCTTAAGGTATGTGACAAGCAGAAAGATATTTGGATCAAAAAGTCTGAATAAATTTTTTTTTTATGTTTTATGTAATTCTCCAGTTGATAAATGGTCAAATTTTATGATCAGGAAATTCTCATATAAAAATTAAAACTATATTTAGTCATATAAAATGTTCCAATTTACAATTAATTAAAGAAATTCAAATTAAAACATTTTGTTGTACCAGTTCACATCTGACAGATTAGTTAATATGAACTACTACATGTATCAGCAATGCCTAAGAAAACTCCAAGGGACTCATTATGGAAAAGGCTATCCATCATTGTAGAAAGAACTGATGGAATATGAAGATTGAAGCATATTGTTTTTCATTTTATTTCCTACATGAGATTTTTTCCCTTGAATAAGTGCTATGTATCTTCTTTTAAAACATGACAAAGATGGAAATATATATTGCATTATAGTACATGTATAACCTGTATGATAATATCTTCTATCTTGAGAAGCAAAGAGGAACAGAATGAAAGGAGAGACCATGGATTTCAAAATGGGAGAAAATAATTATTAAAAATTGTGTCTACATATATTTAGGGAAAATACAACAAAATACTCTTCAGCCTATTGTTATAACAGGCACATAATAACTAGGGTTTAATAAATATATATTAATTAATATGGAGTGTGACATAATAGATAATTAGCTTGTCTCAAATGCAAAAAGTTGTGAATTCAAACATTTCTGGGAAACATGGATTTTTTAAGTATGGACAAGGCACTGACCCTCATAATTTCCATGCTAAATCTCTGTTCTTTCTAGAGGAATCAAGGAAGTCAATCTGCAACTTTGATTTTTCTTGGATAAGGTTGAAAAGTATACTTTAAAAGTAGTTTCTGACAACACTGGGTGGTTGTTGACAACATCCTAGGCCATCTTACGTGAGAATGTTTATGGGTTCCTGTGAGTGGATAAAGAACTGATTGGTTTAGGTGAGGAGTCAGTATAGTAGGGAACAATAATGTTTAGTGAGGAAGTGTTCCCCAGAATGATATGATTCATAATCACTATTATGGATCCATTCTCTCTTTGTGTATGTGTCTCTTTCTCTGTCTATCTCTCTGTCTCTGTCTGTCGGTTTACATCTCTCTCTCTCTCTCTCTCTCTCTCTCTCTCTCCCCAAGAGTCTCTCTGTCTTATTTCAATCCCCCATGCTTTCAGCAATCTAATCACTCTAGAAGACTTCTATTTTTTTTTATTTTCTTATCTGAAATCAATCAATGATTCTTTATTTCCTGTAGAATGTCATTAATAGGGCATTTAAGAGCTTCTAACCTATATCCCTCACTAACTCTTAAATGTATATAAATTCTAAACACATTGGACTGCTTAATGTTCTTTTATTTCCCCAACCATATCTCAATTTTGCATGACTGTTTTGCTTCATATTTCTTCTTGTAATGCTTTACCCTCACCCTCAAAGCCTAAGTACAGGGAAATCCTATCCATCTCTTGAGGCCCATCTTAAAAGCAAGTGCTTTCCATATAGCTTTGATTACTCTCATCCTCCCAAGTATTCCTCAATTCTTTTAATATCTGAGCCAAGGGACTAGAATTCATTGTGGGGTACATGATACTCTCTTGGCAGATTTTTATAGTTTCTTTTATAAATCTTTTGCAACTTTTAAAATTCTATTCTCTATTTTGGGTAAGTAGAAGCAAAATAAACATTGAATGATTTTGCTTATTTGCTGGCATATATAATCAACATTACATCCATCTGAGCGTTGTTCTTATCCCTCTTATTCCTTGTGTCGTTCCTTTATTCCCCACTATAGCTAAAAAGTAAAGCTAGCCTAAAGCCCTGTTTTACATTTATCACCATTCTTTGTTCATTTTGAGCTTTAGTATACCTGACACACCATAATGGAGCCATGCAAAGTCACCTCTTGACTAAATCAAATTTTACAATGATAATGGTGTAAGATGAGAGTATAACTAGTCAGAAACACTGCATCACTAAATATCACTAAAATTAAAGAAGAATTTT
Organism: Monodelphis domestica; assembly: GCF_027887165.1. Taxonomy (NCBI): domain Eukaryota; kingdom Metazoa; phylum Chordata; class Mammalia; order Didelphimorphia; family Didelphidae; genus Monodelphis; species Monodelphis domestica. The sequence continues at coordinate 668,917,305 of NC_077227.1, read as the reverse complement.
CTATACCATCAGTTCTTTCCAGAATTTGAAGGCAAAGAGCTCCTGATACAACCTACAGAACATAGTAAATGCCTTCTTCACATAACTGCCAATGAAGTTAAAAATATTACTATACAGTCTGTAAAGGTAATGGTCCTTAGCTTGTGGACTAATGGATTTGAATGCAGGTTCTTCATCCAGAAGGGGCATCCTAAGATAATATGCCATTTAATATCCTATAAGATGAAGCCAAGGAATTTTTCTAGATAATTCTTCTCCTGGTATAGGGTGATCTAAGTCATTCACTTGGCAGTAAACTACTAAAATTATACATTATTTAGAGACCAAAGTAAGATGCAAAATTATATTAAAATAATACATCATTTATAACAATGCTCATATGAAGACAATGTCACTATAACCTGAAAATCCATTGTGGATGTGATTTAATTATATTCAATTAAAACATCAACAAATTCAAAAATCATGAAACTCCCTTTATGTTTATTGATGACTGAACATTCTTAAAGATTAGGGTTATCATTCAGTTTGTATTGCTTGGAAATTATATTTGGGATACTTAGTATGGTTCTTTTGGAGGCAACTTAGAAAGATCCACCAAAAGTTAAGGTCATGTGGAAAAAAAAAAAAAACAGAAATCTCTAGCCCAACATGTGTAGAGCAGAGGGAGTTGCATTTGGTTCTTGTGACTAGTACTTCCTTCCTGCCAGGTTGGTCTTGCTTCCTGGTGATCGGAGGAGAGAGAGGAGCTTATTCAGCCCAGTCTGGAGTGGCATGCTCTTCTTGGTTCAGCCCAAAGACACAGGCTTCTGAAGGCTAGAACTGTTCTTGTTTGCTTTCTGTCTACTGCTAAGATTCTGAATTAGACAAAGCATGACTGATATAGAGTAGACGGGAGTGGGAGAAACCCTCCGCCAGCCTCTGGGGCCTGGCTGAAACTCTGAAGCTGAGAAAAGAACTCCAATCCTAACTGGTTATTAAACTTTATATTATTTGAATTTGCAGTCAGATAAGTGGACTACCTTTTCTGGTGATAGAGGGAACTGAACTTCAGTTCAGTCATTCCAGGACAAATAGTTCTTATCGGACCCCTGCTGTTTCCTCTCAGCAGGGGGCATCTGCCTCCTTTGCCTCCCCAAGCAATAGCCCCTCTCTCCCCATGACTCCTCCATACCCCATACAAACCTCCCATTACCCATGTTTTCCAATTCCACATTTCCTTTCCCAATAAATATTACATTATCCAAGACATTCATAGATCAGCTTAACCACAGAATCAATTCATATTTGTCCAAGTTGGCCTCCAGTGAAATAGAGGATTGCAAGGATTAGAATTCTAGGACAATTGGACTAGTGATGGTGCTACAGGACAAAATTAGTTCCTAAATGTCTGTAACTTATAAAAATAATCAGTGAGTTAGAATCAATACTATGTGACTTGCCCAGGGTCACACAGCTGGGATGTGTCTGAGGCCAGATTTGAACCTAGGACCTCCCATCTCTAGGGCTGCCTCTCAATCTACTGAGCTACCCAGCTGCCCCCTGGAAGTTCCTTTTCATGGAATTCCAAGTTTCCTATCAGATTAGACCAATGTAGGACAAATTTGTTTTTTTCACCTTCTAAGATGAGTCAATTTACTCCATTTCACCTTTGTCTTATCTTTTGCTCTCAGTACAATCCTCTTTTTCACCCCTTGATATAGTTCTTCTTGTTGTTTGTTGTTTTATATATTCTATTGTAACAGTTAAAATTTAGGGGAGACTGAGGCAGGTAGAAATTAGTTTCTCTCTACAAGGAGTATTATATTTTTAGAGGTTTATTAAAAGTTAAGGATTAAAAGAAAATACAGGATAAGGAAAACATGCCTAGGCCAGAGGCCTAGATAAGACCTCACCTACATTATGGAAAGAGCCACGTCTGCTCCAAAACGGAAATCCAAAAAGAGAGAGAGTCCCCAAAAGCCCTTGCAAAGCAGCTTAAATACTTTCTCGATCTTGCTCACCTCAGAATTCCATGAGATTACAAAGCATTTTGGGGAAGTAGAGCAAGGGCTTGTGGGGATTGAAGTCCAGAGTTCAAATTTCAATTGTACACTATCAACCTGATTAGTTTTGTCCCTCACTTTGTATACACTATATGAACTCCTTCTAATTATTATAATGCTGATTTTTTAAACAATTACAAATATCCTCTTTCTACATGACAATATAAAGTTTGACCTTATTGAATTCCTTAAATTTATTTTTTTTATTTACCATTTTATGCTCCTCTTGCATTTGGACATCAAATTTTCTATTTAGCTCTGGTCTTTCCATCAGTAATACCTGGAAATTTTCTATTTTATTAATTTCCATTTTCCACCTGAAAGACTATACTCAGTTTTTTTCTGGATAAATGATTCTGGATTGTAAACTTAGTTATTTTTCCTTCTGAAATACAATATTCTAAGTATTCCAAGTTTTTTTTTTTTTTTAATGTGGAGGCTTTAAATATCTTGTTATCCTTACTGCTGCTCTATGGTATTTCAATTGTTTCTTTCTGGCTGCTTGAAATTTTTTTTCTTCTTGGCTTTGGGTTTCTTGAATTTGACTATAATATTCCTTGGAATGGTCATTTGGAGATTTGTTTCAAAGGAGTGACCTGTAGATTCCCATTTTATCCTCTTGTTCAAGAACATCAGGGTAATTTTCTTTGATAAATCCTTTTAATATGGCATGAATGCTTTTTCTAAGACATGGCTTTCAGGTAGACAAGTAATTCTTAAATTCTTTCTCCTGCATCTATTTTCAAGGTCTGTTTATTTTTTAATGATCTATTTCATAGTTACCTTTGTTTTTTTTTTCATTTTTTCATTTTTTTTCTTGTCTCATGAAGTCATTAGCTTCTAGTTGCTCAATTCTAATTTTAAGGAATGATTTCCTCCTGGAAGTTTTTGACACTCCTTTTGCATTTTCTCAATTCGACTTTTTAAGAAACATTTTTCTTCATTGGAATTTTGTTTCTCTTTTTCCACTCCATAAAATATGCTTTGCATTGTTTTCCTTTCTCTTCCCAATTTTTGCTCTGAATCTCTTTATTTATTTTTAAATTCTTTTTTAAAGCTTCCATAACCTTAAACAAAATCATATTTTTTTCTTTGAAGTTTTGTGTGTAGCTACTTTGCTTTCAATGTTCCCTTCTGGGCCTATAACTAGTTCTTCTTTGTCCCCATACCTTATGACATTTTGACCAGAACAAAACTTTTGACTTTTACATACTATTTTTCAAGCTTTATATCATAATGTGTTCTAGTCAACTTGGATGACTTTCATTTTTTCCCAAATTCATCTCTTTTAGGAACAATGTCTAATTCAGTGGATTTTTGTAGTTTTGTGCATTTGTTTATTTGTGTTTCCTTTGCTTTCCTTCAAACCAAATGCTTGAAACCACCCTTTAGACTTAATTGACATAGAGGCCTATGGCTCATATCACTACTATAGTTTCCTGGAGATACAAGCACAAAATCCCAGTCCATGAGTAATCAGGAACTCCTCCTTCAGGAGTTTCTATGTATTTCCTTTAAATATTCCTTGAAAGGGGAATGATAATGTCTAAGTTAGTGCTAATAAAAGATTGCTTTGAAAAAAATTGCTTTCCAAACTTGAAAGTACTATATAAATATGAATTATTATATATATTCTTATTTTTTCATATTATTTTTGTCATATTTTTCATGGGGAATCAGAGATAAATGGTGCTGAGACAAGTCATTCTTCTTTCACAATTATTTCCTGTTTCATATTCCTAGCTAGGCTGTTTCACAGGTGGATAAGGAATGTTTCTAGTTGTTTTGAGTAATTTAATAGAAGTATTGGAATGTAAGTTCAGAGTCTGCAGACTCATTAGAAGAATCTTCAGGTTGACTATATATACAGGATAATAGGGATGAAATGTACTTTAATGTATTCCAACATGCTTTTTATTTCTCTATTAGGCTCATCAATTTGTAAAACTTTATTAAGCTAAAAGATTATGCATGCCTTATGAAGTGATGTATTAAATATGATCATCATCAAACATAATTATCATTATCATCATCACCATGTCATTTTGTCAATAGCAGTTATGTATGTTTATTTACTATTCCCCTAATCCATTGTAAGGCATTTGAGGGCAATTACATGGCATTATCTAAATTTTGTGTATATAGTAGGTACTTAAAAATTTCTGATTTTAATGTATCTTAAAAATATGCCTTTCCAGAAGATCCTTTTCATATTCCCTGAGAGATGGCACACAGGCAAAACTAGCACTGAAATGTCAGCCACAAAATATTAGAAGAAACCAGAAGATCTAGAGCATTTTGGCAAATGCCTTTATAGAGAATTTCTGGAAATTCATGGATGAGTATTAGAGTCAACTTTGTGATCCAGTAAAAGTTCTAAACATAGCCTTAGGTCTTCAGAGACTCAATTCTGTGTCTAGATGAGATCAAGCAAGTCACTTCATCTTTTTGAGATTCAGTTTCTTTATTCACTAACTGAAGAGCCTGAACAAGTAATTTCTAGGAAGAAATTTGCATGGGTTTAAAGCTACATCTTTGAAAGGAATACTTAAATCAATAAGATCATGAATTTACTTTATGAGAATAATTTATTTAACCAGATTCTCTCTTTGGGTTACAGCTTGACCTGTCTTACAGTTTTAGGCCTTTTTATTTTGTAATATTAAATATATTTTATTTGCTTCATGCATTTAGTTATAGATTTTAAGATATGTTAGTCCATGAACTATTCGTATTCTTCAGTAATATAGTACTCCTTTTTCCTGACCCATTGAATGTAAACTTTTATAGTATCATTTATAGAGTTAATGCCTAATAAAAAGGGAGAAAAATGAATTGACTTCTCTTTGTTTTCAACCTATATTTAAAGATCACTTTTGGTAAGTAAACTCGGTACAGCATTTTAGAATCGCATTATATTGATACTCCTGCAGAGATAATCATTTTTCCTTTTATTCAGTCTGTGCAAAGGTCGATTTTTTTTTCCTTCAGGGGACAGAGTGGGCTTTTGTATGTAGGAGTTAAAAATTGCTATGGATTCAAGAACTTTGTAAGAAGTTCCGGGACAAAATATCCTCTACTGGCAAACTTAGAATTAATTTTGTATGGACACAAGAGAATGATCTAAATGTCCTCTATGGATGAGTTTTTAACTATAATTAGAAGTCATATTTTCTTCAATAAGGAAAAAAAAATCTGGTTTATTTAATTCATACTCCTAAGCCCATGCAAAATAAGGAACTCCATTTTCACAGTAGTTATATTCCATAATTCTACAGAATGATTTGATTGTAACCCTGTTATTGTATAATAATTTATTTTGAAGGAAAAAAAAAACACTTTTAGTCAGAGGAATGTCAATCCTTCTGTTCATAGGGATAGAATTCAGAAGTGATGCAGGGGTGGCAAGATAACAGACACACTAAGAGAATAATTGTTGCTGTTGATAGTTACTCCTTCACAGATACCTACATTGCTTTGAAATAATAATAAAAATAGTGTAGGGATAGGTACTCAGTTATGACTTATTTGATATAGAGGGGAATGAATCAGAAAAAACTGAAATAAAAATAAACTCTTAACAATGAAAGTTGTTACCTTTTCTTCTCCCTAAATTCTTAGACAGTTACTTAAAACACTGAGAGGTTAGGTGACTTACCCAGGGACACCTAGACAATATGCATCAGAGGCAAGACAATGCCTTGAACATAGTAGCAATTAATAGTGTCTCATTGAATTTAACACAAAGTAGATATGGGTATTATGAACTGAAAACTACTAAATCAATAAATTATTCAAAATTGGTGGATGCTTTCCAGAGCAAAGGTCTTTATTGATCTATTCATGAATCCAAGATATTTAGCACTAATTTTAATGCATGACATTAATGATAACATAGAGAGCATGCTTTTTGAATTTGTATAAGAAATAGAACTTGAGGTATATTGAACATTCTGGGATGATAGATTCATGGCATAAATACAAAAACATTGTTTCAAAAATTGATTTTATTCTAAAATTATAAGGAGTTTATCCTTAAAATATCTAGAAGTTTTTGATGGCATTTAGGTGCAATAAAAATTTTAGTGTAATATGAGATGCAAAAACAAAACAAAAATCTTACTGCAATCTTTGGCTGAAATTCTGAAAGATTGATTGTGATCTACATTAATGATAACAATAGACATTTGAAAAAATATGGAATGTGTTATATTTGCCTTATCACAGCTCTATCTCTGCTTCTTTTCCTTTTCTTCTTTCCATTTATTTGCCACCAATAAATCAAAATACTTTTGGGAAAAAAAGAACTGAGGAGAGTCACAGTCAAAATCAGCTTTTGGTGATTTTTTCCATGTTGGTCAATGTTGTAAGAGAATACTCATATAAAAGGAAAAACTCCAAAATAAAAACAAATAAACTTAAAAGAAAATTATATACATTGATACATATTCTGATACCAACAATTGCTCTTTCTCTGAAGATTGATATAATTCTTTGCTTGACGTCCTTTAGAATTATCCAGGATCATTGTGTTGCTAAGAGTAGCTAAGTCTTTTACAACTGATCACTGTACAATATTGACATTTCTTTGTACAATATTTTTGTCACTCTGCATAAGTTCATACAGGTCTTTCCAGGTTTTTCTGAAATCATTTTCCTTCTCATTTCTTAATACACAATAGCACCCAATCACCATAATATAACATAATTTTTTTAGCCATTCCACAGTTGATGAAAATTTCCTCAATTTTAGATTATTTTGTCACCATGAAAAGAGCTGCTATAGATATTCTTGTACAAGTAGGTACTTTCCCCCTTTTTAATGATTTCTTTGGGATATAATTCTGGAAGTGATATATCTATTCTTTAAGAATAGAATGGCATACACATTTTTATAGCCCTTTTGACATAGTTCTAAATTGCCCTCCACAATGTTCAGTTTAGTTCACAAATCCACTAACAATTCATTAATGTTTCAGTTTTGTCATATCTCCTCCAACATAATCACTTACTTTTACTATCATATTAGCCATTTAATGTGGTAACTCAGAGTTGTTTTAATTTATATTTCTACAATCAAGAGTGTTTTAAAACATTCTTATATGAGTATTGATGCTTTGACTTCATCTGAAAACTGTCTTCACAACCTTTGACAATTTGTCAGTTGAGAAATGACTTATTTTTTATAAATGTCATTTAGTTCTCTATAAATTTGAGAAGTTAGATCTTTATCAGAAAATTTTGTTGTAATACTTTTCAGTCTGTTGTTTCCCTTCAAATCTTGGATACATTAGTTTTGTTGATTAAAAAACATTTTTTTTTAAATTTACTTAATAAAAATTACTCATCTTACATCTAATAATGGGTTGTATTAAGTCTGTTCTTCCTATTTTAAAATTCTTCCCTTTTTCAAAGTTTTGACAAACTATTCTATGTTCCCCTAATTTACTTATACCATCACTGTTTATGTCAAAATCACATATCTATTTTGACATTGACCAAGATATGCCATCTTGGCATATGGTATAAGATACTGTTCTATACTTAGTTCTTCCATACTTTTTTTTTCTAGTTCCTACAGACATTTTTTTTATCAAATCTAGAGGTCTTATACTAAAAGCTAGGATCTGTGAGTTTATCAAACACTAGATTGCTAAAGTCCTGTACATTGTATAATCTAATTGATTTCATTGTCCTCCATTTTTTTCCTTAGCCAGTACCAAATTGTTTTGACTATGATGGTTTTATAGTACAGTCTGAGATCTGGTACTGAAACATCACTTACTTTTGTATGAATTAAATATCTAGGGGACCTCCAACGTAATCCAATACCAGAAAAACTCACCATAATAGTCACAGAATCATATATCTGCCAATGACCAGCACCATGGAGGCCAGGGAATATGACTATCAATTATTTGGGCTAATTGAAGGACCCAGGGGAGAAGCTAAGATGAGGTTTAAAAAACCAACTTGGGAGGCTTAGTCACTCTCTTGGCTTCTCTCCCTTTCTTTGGCATCCCTCTCTCTATCCTTCCTGGTAGTTCCTACTTTTCTGGCAATCTCTGAACAGCAGCTGGGTTAAAGGGACAATACTGGGCTGGAATCCAGGATTTGATATTATGAGTTAGAAATACTGGAAACCTTATTGCTATCTTTCTTTCTCTTTACTCATATTTTTAGTATAAAGCCTCCTATATATTTTTCTTTGTGTTTCTGATTATTCTATTTTATCTTTTTAAAATCATTACTCTGAAGGGGCAGCTGGGTGGCTCAGTGGATTGAGAGTCAGGCCTAGATATGGGAGGTCCTAGGTTCAAATCTGGCCTCAGAAACTTCCCAGCTGTGTGACCCTGGGCAAGTCACTTAACTGTCATTGCCTAGCCCTTACCACTCTTCTTCCTTGGAGCCAATACACAATATTGACTCCAAGACAGAAGGTAAGGTTTAAAAAAAATCATTACTCTGAGAAGTGGAGAATAGGTTTCACCACAATGCCAAAAGGGTTTAGAACACAAGAAAAGATGTAAACATTAGTCAAAAACATTATTAGCAAAGGGCAATAGGAATCTCTGCTTTACTGACCCCTTAATCTAATAAAGATAAAGTGCTATTTTACTTTTATTTTTTCTTACATTTTAATTTTTTATTGATTATTTAATCAATTTAGATTTAATCAATTTAGAATATTTTTCCATGGTTACATGATTCATGTTAATCCCTCTCATTCAACCTTCCCCATTGCTGGATCTGACAAGCAATTCCACTGTGTTTTACATATATTCGTGTTCAAAACCTATTTCCATATCATGAATATTTGCAATAAAGTGATCTTTTAAGGTCCAAACTCCAATCATATACCCATTGCACTATGTGATCTATGATATGTTTTTCTTCTGTGTTTCTACTCCCACAGTTCTTTCTCTGCATGTGGATAATGCTTTTTCTCATAAGTCTATTGGGATTGTCTTGGATCATTGCATTTCTACTAGACATGAAGTCTTTTACATTTGATTGTGTCACAATGTACCAGTCTCTGTACAATGTTCTCCTGGTTCTACTCCTTTTAAAGCCTCCTATATTAATTTTTATTTATACCACTTTTATTTGTTTAATTAATTCTTTTCATGCTGTTGAACTTTTGTTGTTCCAGATAAATTATATTTCTAGTTCTATAACAAAATCATTTGTTAGTTTGATTGGTATGACACTGAATGAATAAAATAATTTAGGTAGAATTGTCATTTTATTAAATTAGCTCTGCCTACCCAAGAGTAATTAATTTTTTAAAATTGTTTAGATCTGATTTTATTTGTTTGAAAAGTGTTTGGCAAATGCTCTTATATAATTCCTGTGTTTGCCTTGGCAAGTAGATTCCCAGGTTTTTTATATTGTCTAGAATTATTTTAAATGGAATTTCTCTTTCTATCTCTTGCTGTTAGACATAATTAGTAATATGTAGAAATGCTGATGATTTATGTGTGTTTAATTATATTCTGAAATTTTGCTAAAGTTATTGATCATTTCAACTAGGTTTTTAGTTGATTGTCTAGTATTCTCTAATTATAACATATCTACAAAGAGTAATACTTTATTTTCCTTGTTGTCTATTTTAATTTCTTCAATTTCCTTTTCTTCTCCTTTTTCTAAAACTAGCACTTCTAGTATAATATGAAATAACAGTGATGATAATGAATATCACTGCTTCAACCCTGATCTTACTAGGAAGGCTTTTAACTTATCCCCATTGCATATGAGTTTAAATATGTACTACTTATCATTTTAAGGACAGGTTTCTTTATACCTATGTTTTCTAGTATTTTTAATTGGAATGGAAGTTGTATTTTGTCAAAGACTTTTTATGCATTTATAGATACAATCATGTAATTTCTGTTAATTTCATTACTTATATGATCAATTATTCTTATAAATTTCCTAAAATTAAACCATCCGTGCATTCGTAGTAGAAATCTCATCTAGTCACAGTGAATGGCCTTTGTAAATTATTGCTATAGTCCCCTAGTTAGTATTTTATTTGAATTTTTTTGTAAATGTCAATTTAGGAAATTTTACTAAAATTTTCTGGTTTTGATCTTTCACACTTAGATATCAGCACCATATTTATGTAACAAAGAAAATTTGACAGGACTCCTTTACCTATTTTCCCAAATAGTTTATATAGTGTTGAGGTTAATTACTCCTTGAATGTTTGAACCAATTCAGTTGTAAATGGTGGAAATGAAAACTGAATCAAGCTTTGGCCTTTCTGCCACTAAGGTGGAGGGGACAGAAATTGGAATGTTAGAGTGAAGATTGATGGACAGTGATGACAGTTGGTGGAGGGAGGGGAGAGTTGGTGAGTGACAGTTACTCTCAACTGACTCTCTTTCCTAGTCCATGGACTGGAAAGAGCACTCTCTCCCTGTGTCTGGATGGTAGTAGTCTCTCAGTAACCGGGGATAACAATTGTCTTTGTGCATTTTTGTGCACAAAGATACTTGTGCGTGAAGGAGATTTAATTGGAAAAGCCAATGCACAGAGACAGTCCCACTCTCTCAGCTTTGGAAGCCTGGTTCCAGAGGCACGAAAAGTCGTTACACCTGGAGACTTCCTCAGCTGCGTTGGATGGCCGTGTTGTCTTTTGTGCTCCAACACGCCCTGAGCACTCCACAGTGCCTTGCTGCATCGCCATCTCAGCCATTGAACCTTCTTCTTGGTTTCTTCTGCCTGTTCCGCCGAAGCAGTCTTCACATGCTCGGTGAGCAAAGTTCACCAGGGGTCGACGACGACCTGATGGCTACCCTCACAAGGTTTAGCCGGCCTGTCGAAGCCATTGCCTGGGGTGTGGCCGCTGCCGCATGCTAGCAGCTACTAGAAGCCACAAGTGAGAGCTGGGTGTCAGGTGAGGGTCAGAGGCTTGTAAACCTCAAAATTCCTTAGACTTATAAATGTTGGAAATTTCACCATTGGGATATTTCATACTTGGAAAATTTCTTACTGATAGTCTATTGGAATGGGAACTCCATTGGCATGGGAGGTTCCTTCTCTTCCCTTCTTAAGATTACTTTAGGACAGAAACCTTTTGCTGAACAATGGAAAGGACTTTGACCTATGCTTAAGCATAGAACAGGAATTTCTTTGAGTCTTGATTGATTTTAGAATTGATACAATGGAGATACTCCACCCTATTCAGTCCTAATAGGATTGAGTAAGGGCTGCAGCCTAGATCAAAATTTAATTATTCCAATCTCTACCATACTCAAGTTAACAGGATTTAGAAAGGGCTGTAGCAAAGGAGTAAAGATTTAATCATTTGAAAAATATGACCTTCAACAGACATGTGCAAAAGCCAGAAACCTCTGGGTGGTCCTGGGTTAAGCGAGAGCCTCCATTGACAGGGAAATTGATGAAGAGTGATTGGTAGATGTGAGGACTGAGGGGAGGCAACTTGGATGGTTTCCTTAAAGATAGGAGAGTCTGGAGACTGGGAGGAGGTTGAGGAGTTTTGGTCGGGGTGATTGCGGTGGACTCTGTGAGGTGGTTGAGGTTTTGGTCGGTGTGGTTCCAGGCTCTGAGAAGGCTTGCTCTGAAGGAAGCTGAAGGTGGGGGCCTCTGAGACTGTTTCTCCATTTTGGACACGTGAGTAATAGGGACTGATCTCTTTTCTTTGCCCCAGCTATCTAAGGGCTTGGGCCTTTTGGCCCAGCCTAAACAGAAGGGGTATTTAAGCCCTATTCCCTTCTCTCCCTTTTTCTCTCTCTCTATCTCTAATTCCTTTCTTACTCCTATTGTAATTAAACTCCAAAAAAGGCTGACGGCTGACTTGAGTTTTTTATTTAGGAATTACATAGCTGATTCCTTGGTGACCTTAAATTAATATATATCAGTCTTTTAAAGTGATTCCCTTGTCACAGGCTGGAGAGCTCCCCAAGGAGGGCATGACAAGCCCTCCATACCAAAGATATTACTCCTCCCTGAGCACCCCATACACCCCTGTCTCTGGATAGAAGTATCTCTACTTATGGATTTTTCCCAACTGTGTGCTCTACCTGGATTCCTGTGATTGTGGCATTGAACAAAAGGATTTAAGGGGAGTGGTTCAAACTGTAAGGCCAGTCTTTAGGGCATTAGCCCAATAAGACAGGCCCAATCAGCACTGAATATAAGAATCTTTTTTTACCTCTTGCTGTCTACTACTAAGACTTTGAATTTAAGAAAGCTAGCATAGATATAACATAGTCAGGAATAAAAGAAACCTTCACAGGCCTGTGAGGCCTGGCCTCAGTTCAAAAGCTGAGAGAAACTCAAATCCACTCTGTGGTAAAGTATAGGGCAATCCCTATTCCCTATACCCTTATACCTTGCCAATTGAGTTATTATTATTATTATTAATTCCATTATTAAATTCATCTTGAGTTAAATAATCCACAGTCAGATAAAAGGAGGACTATCATTTCAAGGGGACATAGAGGGAACAGAACTTGAGGACAGCCATTCAACCATAAACAGCCCTTATCAGACACCAGCCAGGCAACCTTGGGGGGAGGGGAGGCTTGTCCTTCAGGAGGATCCTTGCTTACCTGCCCTAGGGTATCCTCAACATCAATCAATAGAGAAGACATACTCTCAGGTTATCAGAGTTGACCCATTTCTTGGGAACACCATTTTTCAAAGATAGTTTCTCAAGCAGTTCATCAGTGACTTGTTCAATTTATTTTTCTAAGATACAATTATTCAATTATTGTATTTCTTCTTTTGTTAATCTGAGAAATTTATATTTTTGTAAATATCCAACCATTTCACTTGGATTGTCATATTTATTATCATATCATTGGGCAATATATCTACTAATGATTGGTTTAATTTCTTCTTCATTGGTGGTAAATTGACTTTTTTCTGTTTCCATACTGGTAATTAGATTTTCTTCTTTCTTTTTGTAATGAAATTAACTAAGGATTAATCTATTTAATTTGCTTTTTAATAAAACCAACTCCTACTCTAACTTATTACTTCTATGGTTTTCTTTCTTTCAATATTAGTTTCTCCTTTAATTTTTAGGATTTCTAATTTGTCTTTAATTGGGTATTTTGAATTTTTCTTTTTCTACTTTTTTTAATTGCATGCCCATTTCATCAATATGCTTTTTTCTCTGCTTTCTTGATGTGTTTAGACCTATGTATAAGAACTCCTTAACAATGTGATACACACACACACACACACACACACACATATATCTTTGGTCTCTCTGAAGAGGAAATTTTATAGTAAAGGCTCTGCAACTTGAATATTTCTTCTTGATGAAAGGAACAGCTAAAGGATTTGTTTCATTGGTTGTTTATTTTGTTTTTGTTGTTGTTTTGTGTTTCTTCCTTGCAAATCTAATGATTGATTAGGGGAAAAAAAAACTACCCCTTTTTTTAAAAAAAGGATTGTTTTAAGTCCCTGGACTCTGAGTTAAAATAGAGACTGTACACCATATTCTTCCTTTCAATAGGAAAAGGTAGTATCTAAGCTGAGCACTGTAAATGAAGCAAGCCGGTAGAAACAGAGAGGAACTCTATAATTACTTGTCAAAAGGAGCAATATATGGCAACAATATGCTGTCACCATGAGAACAATGAAATAATGTCCAACAAGGACAATATGACCCCAGAAAGCAGAAACCACATGCTCCACGGCGATTTATTGCTATACTTTATCAATAGCAGAAGACTTGGTCAGAGTAGCACAATGATATCAGAAGATATGAGTGGCACTATTTTATTGACACTTAAATACATGTGCTTAATCATATTCTTTATATTTTTGTCTCTACATTAGGTAGTAAGTACATATTTTTGATCACAACCTATTTTATATCCCCTAATTATGTGAATGATCCATGGTTCTTCTCTTTATCTATTTTCTATTCTGATGATCTCATCAACTCCTATGAATTCAACTGTATGCAGATTACTCCCCAAACTAAATATTAAAAACTCATCTTTTTCTTGAGTTTCAATTATATATCTTTAACTACTAGCTGAACATTGCCAATCGGACGTCCAATATAACTAACAAAATTAAACTGAGTACCTTTAATCCTAAATTAACATTCCTGTATTGAGGACATCATGCTCTTCCCATTAACCTAAATTGGAAACTTTACCTTCAACACTTCATTCTAATTCATTCTCCTATGTCTAATCAATTGCCATTTTTCCTAATTATTACCACTTAGCTGAACTATTCTAAATATTTCTTAACTGGCATCCTTTTTTCTATCTTCTCTCTCCCATTCAATTTCCCCATAGCTGTCAAATTAATAATATTTATAAAACACAGATCTGACCACATCAGGAAAATTAGTAATTCCTCTTGCTTATGGCATATACTGCTAACTCCTATTTGAAAATCTCTTACAATCTACTTTAAGACTATCATTTCAGGCTATTTATAAGCTACTATCATATACTCATAATACAGCCAAAATGAAATCCTTTCTGTCCCACATACATAACATTCAACCTACTTTATATTTTGTCAGCCTCTGTAGATGATCTCCCTCTTGTAATTTTTATGTTCTTCCATTTAACTTTAACCCTTGATAATTGTTATGCAGAAAAAACTCAAACTAAAGAAGAGACAGCAGAAGATGATAAACACACCAAAATTTTCAAAAAAAAATTGAAATTGGTCACAAGATCTTGAAGATGTTAAGTTTGAGATTGTGAGAAAAATTGAAGAGATGTGGCAAGAAAAGTGGGAAATAGTTCAAAAAGAAAATAACATTTTAGAAGACAGGATCTCCCACTTGGAAACTGGAGCCCAGAAATCAAATTAAATTATAAGAAAATTCAAGACAAGAAATGATGTGCTGGAAGCCATGAAAAATAGGATAGATAAAACCAAAAAGGAAAATCAAAAGATATTAGCTAAAAACCAGTCTTTAAAGACTAGAATTGGGCAAGTAGAAGTTAATGATGTGACAAGATAGCAAGACTTAATAAAGCAAAGTCAAAAGAATGGCAGATTAGAAGGCACCCTCATTGAGAGGATGGTTGACCTTGAAAATAGATCTCAGAGAGATGGTTTGAGAATCATAGACCTACATGAAAATCTGGAAACAAACAAAAACTTTGACATTATACTACAAAGAATTATCCAAGAAAACTGCCTTGAGGTTCTGCAAGAAGAGGACAAAATAGAATTTGAAAGAGTCCATAGATCTCCTGCTACACTAAGTCCTCAAAAGACAATACCCAGGAATGTAATAGCCAAATTCAAGAGGTTCTAAGCTAAGGAGAAAAATATTACAGGAAGTCAGAAAAAGGAAATCAGATATCAAGGAGCACTAATTAGGATTACACAAGATCTGGCCACCTCCACACTAAATGATCAGAAGGCTTGGAATATGATATTCAGAAAGGCAAGAGAAATGGGTCTACAACCAAGGATCAGCTACCCACCAAAATTGACTATATACTTCTAGGGGAAATTATGGGCATTCAACAAAATAAAAAACTTCCAAATATTTGTAAAGAAAAGACCAGAACTAAACAGAAAATTTGGCATCAAAATACAAAAACAAATAGAAACATTAAAAGATAAATAAGAAAGAGAGGGGTGTCATTATTTTTTTCTTTAAGGGCCTCAATAAGGCCAAATTGTTTCAATTCCTATGTGGAAAAATTTATTTGTAAATGTTAAGAACTGTATTCACTATTATTGTAGTTGGAAGAATTTTTCCTTATATAGAGATTGGGGTACTAAATGATTTAAAATCTTATGTAAAAAAAGAAGAAAGAAAGGGTTGGGGGGAGAGAATATGGCACCAAGAATAACTTGAAGTAATAAGAAAATTAAGATAATCTATACTAAACAAAAAGGCACATGGGAGGGGGAGGGGAAGAATACAAGTATAAAAAGGGGAGGAAGAGAGTGCTAAAAGGTAATACTCAAACCTTACTCTCAGTGGAATCAATTCTGAGAGGGAAGAGCATCTAGATCCATTGGGTTATCAAATTCTATCTTGCCCTATAGGGAATTTGAGAGGGGTAAATTGAGGGGCGTGTGGAGCAGGGAGCTAAAAAAGGGGGAAGGAAAGTGAAGGGGAAGGGAATTTAATAGACCCTAAGAAAATAAAAAGGGAATCAAAAGGGAAGGGGTGGAAAAGGAGGGAGGGGAAGAAAGCAATACTAGGGAGGGAGAATGTGTGGGGTAGCTTAAAAAGACCCCAAAAGAAAAATAAGAGAGGAATAAGAAGGGAGGGGGGAGGGGGCAGCTGGGTTGCTCAGTGGATTGAGAGCCAGGCCTAGAGATGGGAGGTCCTAGGTTCAAATCTGGGCTCAGACACTTTCCAGCTGTGTGACCCTGGGCAAGTCACTTAACCCCCATTGCCTAGCCCTTACCACTCTTCTGCCGTGGAGCCAATACACAGTATTGACTCCAAGACAAAAGGTAAGGGTTTAAAAAAAAAAAAGAAAGGAGGGGGGAGAAAGGAAAGTAAAATAATGATGGCGATTAGGGGAACTGATTAAAAATAGAACATTGGTGTAGAAATAGTGAAAGAGGAAAGGGCAGGACAAAAAGAAAGAAAAAGGTTGGGAAATACATGAGTAGTAATCATAACTTTGAATGTGAATGGGATGAACTCACCTGTAAAGAGGAAGCAAATAGCAGAGTAGATAAGAAACCAATATCCTACCATATGTTGTTTAAAAGAAACACACATGAGGTAGATAGACACACAGAGATTAAGGGTGAAAGGCTGGAGTAAATCTATTAGGCTTCACATGAGAAAAAGAAGGCAGGAGTTGCAATCATGATATCTGACAAAGCCAAAGTAAAAATAGATCTGATAAAAAGAGATAGAGAAGGTAATTACATCTTGATAAAAGTTAGTATAGACAATGAGGAAATATCAGCACAACATGTATGCATCAAATGGCATAGCATCCAAATTTCTAAAGGAGAAATAAAAGGAGTTGTAGGAGGAAATAGATAGTAAAACTATAATAGTAGGATACCTGAATCTTTCTCTATCATATATAGATAATTCAAATCAAAAAATAAATAAGAAAAAGATAAAAGATGTGAATGAAATCTTAGAAAAATCAGAGTTAATAGATATGTGTAGAAAAATAAATAGGGACAAAATGGAATACACCTTTTCAGCAGTACATGGTACATTCCCAAAGACTGACTATATACTAGGGCATAAAAACATGGTAAACAAGTGCAAAAGAGCAGAAGAAATAAATACAAACTTTTAGATCATAATGCAGTAAAAATAATAATTTCCAAAATTGGCTAGTTAAAGAACAAAATATAGAAACAATTAATACTTTCATTGAAGAAAATGACATTGATGAATCATCCTTTCAAACTGTATGGGATGCATCAAAAGCAGTACTAAGGAGGAAATTCATGTCCTTGAGTATATATATTAACAAATTAGGGAGGGCAGAAGTCAAAGAATTGGTCATGCAAATTAAAAAAAAATACTAGAAAGTGGACAAATTAAAAATACCCAAATGAAAACTAAATTATATATCCTAAAAATTAAAGAGAAAGTAATAAAATTGAAAGTAAAAGCTCTGTTGAATTAATAAATAAGACTAGAAGCTGGTATTTTGAAAACACAGATAAAATAGACAAAGCACTGGTCAACCTAATAAAAATAAAAGGAAAGAAGAAATCCAAATTGACAATATCCAAGATGAAAGGGGAGACCTAACCTCTAATGAAGAGGAAATCAAGGCAATCATTAAAAACTATTTTCTCCAATTACATGGCAATAAATATGGCAATCTAGGAGATATGGATGAATATTTACAAAAATATAAATTGCCGAGATTAACAGAAGACAACATAGAATACTTAAATAAACCCATATCAGAAAAAGAAATTGAACAAGCCACCAAAGAACTCCCTAAGAAAAAATCCCCAGGGTCTGATGGATTCACAAGTGAATTCTATCAAACATTCAAAGAAAAACTAATCCCAGTACTTTACAAACTATTTGACATAATTTGAAAAGAAGGAGTTCTACCAAATTCCTTTTATGCCACAAATATGGTACTGATTCCAAAGCCAGGTAGATAAAAAAACAAATCAATAAAACTACAGAACAATCTACCTAATGAACATAGATACAAAAATCTTAAATAGAATACTAGCAAAAATACTCCAGCAAGTGATCACTGGGGTTATTCATTATGAACAGATAGGGTTTATACCAGTAATGCAAGGATGGTACAATATTAGGAAAAACATTCACATAATTGACCATATCATCAAGCAAATGGACAAAAATCACATTATTATCTCAATAGATGCAGAAAAAGCCTTTGACAAAATATAACACTCATTCCTATCTAAAACACTAGAAAGTATAGGAATAGATGGGCCTTTTCTAAAAATAATAAACAGTATATACCTAAAACCATCAGCAAGTATCATCTGCAAGGGGATAAATTAGAAGCATTGCCAATAAGAATAGGAGTGAAACAAGGATGCCCACTATCACCTTTATTATTTAACATTGTACTAAAAACACTAGCAGTAACAATTATAGAAGAAAAAGAAAATTAAGGTAGTAAAATAGGTAATGAGTAAACCAAGCTATCACTCATTGCAGATGATATGATGGTCTGCTTAAAGAATCCTACAGAATCCACTAAAAAGCTAGTCGAAATTATCAACAACTTTAGAAAAATTGTAGGATACAAAATAAACCCATATAAATCATCAGCATTTCTACTTACTTCCAAATCATCCCAGCAGCAAGAGTTAGAATGAAAAATTCCCTTTAAAATCACCCTAGACAATATAAAATATTTAGGAATGTATTTGCCAACACAAACAAAGCAACTATATGAACACAACTACAAAACACTCTCCACACAATTAAAACTAGATCTAAATAATTGGAAAAACATTAATTGCTCATGGGGAGGATGAGTTAATGTAATAAAAGTGACACTCCTACACAAACTAATTTACTTATTTAGTGCCATCCCCATCAAACTATCAAAATTTTATTTTTTACTGAATTAGAAAAAAACAATAACAAAGTTTATTTGGAAAAACAAAAGATAAAGAATATCAAGGGAAATAATGAAAATGAATGTGAAGGAAAGTGGCATAGCAGTACCAGATCTTAAAATATAATATAAAGCAGTGGTCATCAAAACAATATGGTAATGGTTAAGAGACAGAAGGATCAGTGTAATAGATTTATAAGTGACCTCAGCAAGACAGTCAATGATAAACCCAAATATCCCTGCTTTTAGGACAAAAATCCACTATTTGACAAAAACTGATGGGAAAATTGGAAAACGATATGGGAGAAATTAGGTCTAGATCAAAATCTCACAATCTAAGCCAAGATAAACTCAGAATGGGTGAATGACTTGAACATAAAGAAGGAAACTATAATAAATAGTTCAATACAGAATAGTATATTTGTTAAATATTTGGGAAAGGAAAGATTTTAAGACCAAGCAAGTGTTACAAAAAAATTACAAAATGCAAAATAAATAATTTTGATTACACTGAATTAAAAATTTTTGTACAAACAAAACCAATGCAATCAAAATTAGATGGGAAGCAACAAATTAGGAAACAATCTTTATAACTAAAACCTCTGACAAAGGTATAATCACTCGAATTCATTAGGCCCTAAACCAATTGTACAAAAAATCAAGCCATTCACCAATTGATAAATGATCAATGGACATAAATAGGCAATTTTCAGATAAAGAAATCAAAATCATTAATAAGCCCATGAGAAAATATTTTAAATCTCTTATAATCAGAGAAATGCAAATTAAAACTACCATGAGGTATCACCTCACACCTAACATATTGGCTAACAAAGGAAAGTAATAAATGTTGGAGGGGATGTGACAAAATCGGGACATTAATGCATTGCTGGTGTAGTTGTGAATTGATCCAAACATTCTGGAAGGCAATTTGTAACTATACCCAAAGGACACTTAAAGACTGCCTGCCCTTTGACCCAACCATAACACTGCTGGGTTTGTACCCTAAATAGATAATAAGGAAAATGACTTGTACAAGAATATTCATAGCCACACAGTTTGTGGTGACAAAAATTATAAAGTGAGGGGATGCCCTACAATTGGGTAATGGTTGAAAAAATTGTGATATATGCTGCATATTGGAATATTATTGTACTCAAAGGAATAACAAACTGAAGGAATTCCATGTGAACTGGAATGACCTCCAGGAATTAATGCAGAGTAAAAGGAGCAGAACCAAGAGAACAATGTACACAGAGCCTGATACACTCTGGTACAATCCAATCTAAAGGACTTCTCTACTATAACAATGCAATGATCCAGAACTATTCAGAGGGACATATGAGAAAGAACACTATCCACATCCAGAGGACAAACTGTGGGAAAAGAAACACAGGAGAAAAACAACTGCTTGATCACATAGGTTGATGGGGATATGACTGGGGAAGTATACTAAATTATCACCCTAGTGCAAATATCAATAATATGGAAATACCTCTTGATCAATGACACATGTTAAACCCAGTGGAATTGCATGTCATATATGGGAGGGGTTTGGGGAGAAGGGAGGGAAAGAATGTGAGTCTTATAACCATGAAAAATATTTTAAACCATCTAATTGAAAAAAATTTTCCAAAAAAAGAAACATTTTAAACATGTTAATAATTAATCATTTATCTCCCAATTAATTGTAATTATTATGTCCATATCCTTTATGGTCTTGAGTATGGATATTGTATCCTTTCAGTAGAATAAAAACTCCTTGAGAGAAAGTACTATTTCACCTTTATTTTTGTATTTCAAGTAAAAAACACAGTACCAAAAACAGTGTGGGCAGCTAAATTAGCTCAGTAGATTGAACACTGGGTCTGAAATCAGGAAGATTTGGGTCTGAATATTGCCTCAAACATTTATTAGCTGTGTAACATTAAGCAAGTCACTTAAACTCAGTTTGCCTTAATCGACTAGAAAACATAATGGCAACTCATTTTAGTATCTTTGTCAAGAAACTTCCAAGAACAGTATATGGTACATAGAATGATGAAGAGTCATGAAGAACTGTATCTACTGAATAACAAAAAAGCATATAGTAGGCCTTTAATAAATGCTTGTTGATTGGTGATATTATCTACATCATTTTATAATGGTATTTACCTATGTAATTTTAATATTTTCTTGCTTTCTTTGAATTAATTTTATATATTCTATTATCATAGAATATTTGTTACATCTCTTGCCACATGAGTTTCCTTATAATATTTAACTAATTTAATCTTTATAAAGCAAACATAATATGCTGCCAGGACCATTTTGGAAGTATTTTCTGGATGGAACTGACTGACAGAGTTTGTCTTTTGGTGATATGGCCTTCAAAAAGCCAAGTGCTATCAAAATAATAGCTCTGATATAGAGCTTCAAAGTCTGCAAAGAACATTACATAGATAATCTCATTTGGTATTCAAAATAAGTCTGTATATTTTGTAAAAGAGTAAATAATCCTTGATTGTTTAGATAACTACCTCAGAGACATATAGCTAATGAGTATTTGAGACAGGATTTGAATGCAGATCTTACTGATCCCAAACCTGTCATTCTATCTATTATGCCACCTACCTGCCTCACTTTCTAGCCACCATAATGGTCCTAGTAATAATGAGGTTTCTCTAATAATGGACATTAGATCATTCCTAATTGCTCTTAAAATGGACCTGTTTTCCTCTTTACATTGGTCCTTCCTACATTCACTTTCTCCTCAGACTATCATTTATCTCCTTTCTGCCTTCCCCAATACAAAATAAATTGATCACTATTATACTAGTCCTATAATGGAACATGAATATGTTCCATATTTAATAAAGCTTTAATGGCTCACTTGACTTAATAATCCAGTACCAGGAGTTGAGGAGCCTCTGGAAAATGTTCATACTACAATCACTTTCCAGTAATACTATACCCATCCTCAGTGGTGGATTTATACAATTAACCTGCTTTCTGGCTAGAGATAAAATTGAGTTATAAGCCTGTCTGGATTTCATTCACTTCTCCTAGTTATCACTTTGGGCTAGTTTAAAGCATAGCTTCTGGGGGCAGCTCATTGATCCTCTGGTAACTCTAGCCTAAGTGGCTGATTCCAAAATAAAACACTGGTAAATCTATTGCAATTATTCTAAGGTAAACCTTCATCCCATATCTCCTGCCCCATATCTAAGAGCATTCATCAAATGGTCACATAATAACAGCTAATGGGCTAAAAGAGGTAAATTGTTTTCATCTGTTAAGAAAAATGAATCATAAGAACACAAGGAGAGAGTAAACAGAATACTCAATGAGTAGTGATGAGATACAAGTTGATCTGAAAAAGGCAAATAGAGCAAGCAATGACTTCTGTGACTTCAGGAAAGAAAAAGGGCTTCCTGAGTGCTTTTGTATGCATGTACATGTTTATAATAATATATTGTCTCCAGGGGGATCTCACTTCCAACTGGATGAAGTTCAGTTGTATCTATCCTGTCAGCAAAATCTTTATGGCCACTAGATGGGTCAATTTCAGTTACTTTCTTTTAGCTCTAAAATAAAATATAAAATTTTCTGGTTGAATTTTAACACCATCATAACATGACCTCTTCTTATCTTTCTATTTTTCTTCCACTTAAAGTCCCTCAATTATATTGTGATTTAGTGACACTGTCCTCCTTGTGCACAATATTCTATTTTCCTAATCCAATCATTTTTTTACTTCCTGTCCCCATGACTTTAACTCTCTCCTTAATCATCTCCACCTCCTATATTCCCATTTTTTAAGCCTCAGCTAACTTCCCATCTTCTGTAAAAAGCCTTTGAAAATCTTTCCTCTGTTAATTACACTTTATTTTGTATGCATCTTGTCTGTACATAGCTATTTTTATGTTGCCTCATCATTTAGACTGAGGATCAGTGGGATCATTGACTGTATTTTCCATTTCTTTATATCGCCAGGGCTTATCACAGTTCCAAACTAGTTGCCAACACTGACTAAATGCAGCTATTCTGTAGAAATCATTTCTTCCTGTTTTTCTTTTCTGTAAGCTAGAAAATGTGCTCTATCAAATTCTCTGCCTCCTTTTTGTTTTTTTGAAAACCTTATCTGCAAATCAATCCCAGGCATATAAACATTCACACAGCCTACAGAAATGTCTACAAACTTTCATTGCTGTTTGTCCTTGGACATCAGAATGCTGGTTACAAAACTTAGCTCAGAGGCAACTTCTACATGATAGAAAGTTAGAAATTTCCCTGTACATTCAGATTATTTTAAGAACTTTCTTTAATTTAGTATTTGTTTTACACATAAGTAGACAGATTAATTCTTCTGATTTCTAGGAGAGTGAATTGAGATGATTTTGGAAGTAAATGAACATTTAGACACCAGTCAGAATTTTTTTGATAATTTAGGGTCATTTTCTGTACTTGAGTATTTTCTGAATTCCTATTTTTGGCAATAGAAGCCCATCCAAATGAAAAACAAAAACAAAATATATGTCCAAAAGATATTTGTTGAATAATATTCTTTATAGCTTGCCAGATATGAAAGTATGATGATGGGCTCCTCCAAATCTTTGTAAAGATGGGGATAATGGTATGGCTCCCATGATTTCCTTCTTTTATTAAGAAAAAAAGTCATCACTGACATCTATTTAAAAAATCACAATTTCAGGGAGTTCCAGAATGATGATTGTTAGGGACCAAGATGTTATCTTTTAATTCTGATTCTAGATATTTTGAATCTTTGAGTTTAATAGTTGAAGGTTAATTTTTTATATTAGAAAGTTTTTAAATAAGCTTGAGACTGGCTAACAATGAAATATATTGATAAGCTAATTTATAATTCCAAAGGCTATCAAGCTTTTGGGTCCCAGGTGGACCACTATGTATGAAGTAATAATTGGGAACACAGGGAAAGATCTTTTCATCTTTTATTCAGCAATAAAAGCAAGAAAAAATCAAAAGTCAATTTACAATTATATATTTTATAAGATATTAGTGAGTTAATGTAAGCAAAAAGTAGGTATTCCTAAGAAATTCAGGAAATATTCATTTAGGATAAGTTTTCATTATATTATTGGGGAAGAAGGACTCTCTTATAAAGATGCATATAGATTTTTAATCTGAGATTATACAATGCTAACACCTATATTATAAGGTATGGAAAGTTAATATTTCCTATTTGGACATTACAAAATGTTAATAATTACCTTAATTCCTCATTCAGATGTGTATATTTAGTTAAAATGTGCATATCCCTTTCATTCTTTATTTGGGATTTGGGTTTCTATCTCATTTAATTAAATGAATTGAAGATACTTCATTTTTCCAAAGCTTTTACTCTTTCTCTTGATACCAAATGTACAAATTATGTAGGCTTAGAAACCATTATTCTTATGTTTTCAACTCATTAACAATGTAACAAACAACAAAATAAAAATTTAAATGTTTCAGCAACATATGTTACTGAAAATGATTACAGCCAAAAATACTTCATATTATGAAGAACAACTACTGATTTCTTTAACATTGGAAATGCATCCCCTACCATTCAACTCTTTCATGATGTCAAAGATCCTTTAGAGTTAAATCCTTTCAGTATGAATGTTAAACTCCTTTCTTCCTACACTGTATTCTCACTTTAAAAAAGAGTAAGATTATCTATAATCTTTTTGAAGGGATCTACAGTTATATATATATATGCATATATATATGCATATATATATGCATATATATATGCATATATATATATTTAAATATATTCTCTAGCAAACAAATTCTATTATTCAGTCATTTAGTTGAGTCCAACTATTCAATTCTACATAAGCCGTGCTATCAATGAGATTTTCTTGGCAAAATACTGGATTAATTTGCCATTTCCTTACACAATGGATTAAGGAAAATAGAAGTTAAGTGACTTGACCAGGACCATAAAACTAGCATCTAAGACTGGATTTCAACTCATCTTCCTGTCTCAAAGCCCATCATTCTGTCCACTGAGCCACCTGGCTAGCTCATCTAGCAAGCAATCACAACTCATTTACATTGCCCAAAGGAAAAATCACACTTAGAATTATAAATTTATGATAAATTAATCTATTCCTATATATATCTTCGGAAATTGTAAGTCAATAAGCATTTATTAAATGCCTCTACTGCTAATCATGAGGGAGACAAAGAAAAGTAAAAGGCATTCCCTCCTGTCAAGAAACACACAATCTAATGAGGAAGACAGCATGTAGTCAACCTTTTACCACCAATTTAGATACATGCTGAAGTTAAATAATCAAAAAGAGGAAAGACACCAAAAATAAGGATTGGGAAGGAATTCTTATAAAATGTGGAATTTTAGGTGGGACTTAAAGGAAGCCTGAAGGTATAGATAAGGAGAAAGAGAGCATTTCCCCAGGTGGGGTGGGGGGGAGATAGCAGTAATTGATCCAGAGTTTAGATAATGAATGTTTTGTCTGAGGAATTCAAAGGAAGCCAGTGACATTACAAAAATATGTGGAAAGAGGAATAATATAAGAAGGTGTAAGAAGATAAGAAAAGTGGGGGGAGTGAGTTATGAAATCCTTTGAACACCAGAGGATTTTATATTCAGTCTCAGAAGTGATAGTCATTGGCATGTTAAGATAAATCTACTTTAGTAGCTAAATGAAGGATGGAATGAAATAAGGAGATACTTTGGTAGGAAGTCATATCACAGACCATAATATAATTCAGACATTTGGAGATGAGGGCCTGTATCAGGATAGCAACAGTGTCAGAGGAGAGATGAGAGGCAATTTAAAAGATCTCCTAAAGGTGAAATAAAATGAATTAAGAAAATATTTTTAAATAGAGTTGAAAATACTAAATTAAAACAAATCATTCCACTTTATATACCCCGGTTCATTTTAAATAAATAAAAAGCTGAAAATGCAGATTGAATAATAACATATTAAATGTGGAGATCTTTTGCCAAAATTACAAAAATAAAAATTCTGTGGTCTCCTCAGGCAATAACATGACAGAAAATCCCTAAATTTATCAAAACAGATGTCTACTATCCACCTGTGTTGATTCACAAGGACAAAATGATACTGCCATAGAAAGCAAAGCTAAAAAGTATGAAGCATAGTACACAACATAATTTTTGAGGAAACAGGGTTTTTTTTGTTCATTTTCCATAATAATACTTCAAGCATACATTAGAGGCACTTTGAAGTCTCATTCCAATTCTAGAATTCCATGATTTATAAGATATATAATCAAATGGTCAATCAGGTCTCATAAAACATAGACTAACAACTTTCTGAAGTTTAAAATGAGTACAGCTTTATTTCTGACTTTCTTTGTATCTTCAGTTTCAGAATAAAAATTGTGGATTCTTGACAGCCAAAATCCTGTATTTCTTTGGGCCAATGCATCTTCATGTCAGCAGGAAGTGTTACAGCTTTGTCTCATTAAGTAATGTTAATGTGTCATATGTTTGTTTGTTTGTTTGTTTTTACTTTGATGTTTGTAGGAAAATTTTCCCACAGTAGGTTGCCTCTGGATGGGATTTGACATGTTTGAGTCATTGTTATTTAGATCATTTTTGGTAATTTCCAACTCTTTGTCATCCCATTGAAGTTTCAATGGCAAAGACACAAGGCAAAGATTTTTCATTTCCTTCTCCAACTCATTTTAAGTATGAGGAAACTAAGACAAATAGGGTTAAGTTACTTGCCCAGGGCCAGAGAGCTAGTGTCTGAAATCTGTTTTGAACTCAGAAAAGGGCATCTTCCTGTCTCCAGGCTTGACATGCTATTCGTTGTGACATCTGGCTGGTCTATGAGTCATACTTGGACTCCAATAAATGTAAAGTTTAACTGAAGATATAAGGAAAAAATTCTTCCTGTTTCTCACATGAACATCATTAAGTATTTTTGATGTACTCTAACTCTGTATTTTAGACTTCTGGGAGATCTCCAATATTGGCTTTTAGGAAGAAAAATAAATACTAACTTTTCTAACTTTCTCTCCAAGAAATTTTCAGCTACTCCAAAAACTTTGTAGGTATTGTCAACTAGAAAAAACACAGAACTATTAAATAGTCAAAATCACTCTTTAATCAAGGGAAAAGGGGTTAGCGCTACTAATATGACAACAGAGCTGCTTTCCAAGACTGCACCAGAGTCAAGACGCCCTGGTCACCAGCCCCTGGGAGTGCCACCGACTCAGGATGGCCTCCAAGGAACAAAAGAACTTGGGGAACCTATATACCACTCTAGGTGACCTGGGGGCTTTAGGATTAGAGGGACAGTTGATTGACTTTACAATGGTAAGAAAGGAAAATGAAGAGTTCCAGACAGGAATAATAGTGAGGGGCTGGGGCCCTACAATGGACACAAAAGGGAAAGACTCATCCTAGGGCTGGGTCACCTTGGTCATGGACCTTAGCCTAGGGGGAAGAAACCATTGGGACAAAAGGGATGTTCAATATTGGATGGGATTAGCTGTTCCCTCCCAAACTACCAGGAAGTTCACTGTCTGGTGAAGAGGGACCTTCCCTCAGGGGGAAACCTCTCCTGAGACAAGGTCAAAACCTGGGGTTTCTATACTCAAACTAAATAAACTGGGGATCTCTATATTTCCATGTTGACAGTATTATCCCCTTGAATCAAATTTTAAGGTCATATAATTAGCAAATATAAAAGGAGGGCTATTTCAGAATTATTACAGTGAGGGATTTTACTTTCTTTTTTAAAAAAAATTATTTAATTGAATAATTTGGAGTATTTTTCCAGGATTACAAAAATCACATTCTTTCCCTGCCCTCCTCCCAATCCCTTCCCATAGCCGACACACAATTCCACTGGAATTTATATGTGTTATTGGTCAAGAACTATATCCATATTATTGATATTTGCTTTAGTGTGATCATTAAGAGTCTATAACCCCAATCATATTCCCATAGAATAATGTGATCAAGCAGTTGTTTTTCCTCTCTTCTTCTATTCCCACAATTCTTTCTCTGGTGTGGATAGTGTTCTTTCTCATAAGTCCTTCAGAAATATCCTGGAACATTGCATTGCCGCTAGTAGAGAAGTCTATTATGTTTGATTGTACCACAGTGAATCAGTCTTTCTATACAATGTTCTCCTGGTTCTGCTTCTTTCATTCTGCATCAATTTCTGGAGGTCATTCCAGTATGCATGGAATTCCTCCAGTTTGTTATTGTTTTGAGCACAATAGTATCCCAGCACCAAAAGATACCCCTATTTGTTCAGCCATTTCCAAATGGAAGGACATCCCCTTATTTTCCAATTTTTTGCCACTACAAACAGTGCGGCTAAGAATATTCCTGTACAAGTCTTTTTCCTTATTATCTCTTTAAGGTACAAACCAAGAAATGCTATGGCTGGATCAAAGGGCAGACAGTCTTTTAGCGCCCTTTGGGCATAGTTCCAAATTGCCTTCCAGAATGGTTGGATCAATTCACAATTCCACCAGCAATGCATTAATGTCCCAATTTTGCCACATTCACTCCTACATTTATTACTTTCCTTTGCTATAATGTTAGTCAATCTGCTAGATGTGAGGTAGTACCTCAGAGATGTTTTGATTTATATTTCTCTAATCATGTGATTTAGAATATTTTTTCATGTGTTTATTGATAGTTTTGATTTCTTTTTCTGAAAATTGCCTATTTGTGTCACTTACCCATTTATCAATTGGGGAATGGCTTGATTTTTTGTACAATTGATTTTAACTCTTTATGAATTGTCAGAGTGTTTTGGTATGAAGATTTTCCTCCAATCTGTTGCTCCCTTTGTATTTTTAGTTGCATTGGATTTACTTGAACAAAACCTTTTAATTTAATGTAATCAAAGTTATGTGTTTTACATTTTGTAATTTTTTCTAACTCTTTCTTGGTCTTAAAATCTTTCCTTTCCCAAAGAGCTGATAAGTACACTATTCTTTGTTCACCTAATTTATTTATAGTTTCCTTCTTTATATTTAAATCATTCACCCATTCTGAGTTTATATTGGTGTTAGGTGTTAGATGTTGATCTAAACCGAATCTCGACTATACTGTTTTCCACTTTTCCCAGCAGTTTTTGTCAAATAGTGGATTTTTGTCCCAAAAGCTGAGATCTTTGGGTTTATCTATAACTGTCTTGCTGAGGTCACTTACCTCAAGTCTATTCCACTGATCCTCCATTCTGTCTCTTAGCCAGTACCATATTGTTTTGATGACCACTGTTTTAAAGTATAGTTTGAGGTCTGTTACTGCTAGGCCACTTTGCTTTTTGTTTTCATTATTTCCCCACATATCCTTGACCTTTTGTTATTCCAAATGAACTTTGTTATTTGTTTTCTAATTCAGTAAAAAAAATTTTTGGTAGTTCAATGGGTATGGCACTGAATGAATTAATTAGTTTGGGTAGGATTGTCATTTTTATTATGTTAGCTCATCCTACCCATGAGCAATTAATGCTTTTCCAATTATTTAGATCTAGTTTTAATTATGTGGAGAATGTTTTGTAGTTGTGTTCATATAGTTCCTGTGTTTTTCTTGGCAGATAGATTCCTGAGTATTTTATATTGTCTAGGGTGATTTTAAATGGAATTTCCCTTTCTAACTTTTGCTGCTGAGATGTCTTGGAAATAAAAAGAAATGTTAATGATTTATATGAGTTTATTTTGTAATCTTCAACTTTGCTAAAATTGTTGATAATTTCCACTAGCTTTTTGGTGGATTCTGTAGGATTCTTTAAGCAGACCATCATATATCATCTTCAAAGGATGATAGCTTGGTCTCCTCATTATCTATTTTAATACATTCAATTTCTTTTTCTTCTTTAATTGCTACGGCTAGTGTTTCTAGTACAATGTTAAATAAGAAAGGTGATAATGGACATCCTTGTTTCACTCCTGATTTTACAGGGAATAGTTCTATTTTGTCCCCATTGTAATAATTAAAATAGTTGGAGCCATAAACTGTTGCAGATAAAAGAATGGTTGGCTTAAATTGTGACCGCAGAAATATGGGTTCAAGACAATGTCTTGATTTTAATCAAAATATAAATGGTTGCCAGGGAAAAACTCTCAAATATGAAATATACCCAAGTCAGCTGGGTTTTATAGAGATTTTAATTAATACAAATGAGGAATTAATGAAAGGGAGAGAGAGAGAGAGAGAAAGAGGAAATAATGAGAAAAGAGATAGGCCAGCCTGGGCCAGCCTAAGTTTTTAAGCCTTAAGAGAGAAATCAGTCAGTCTTTTATCCATTCACCACAAGATTTGTCCCAAGCAAGATTCTAATGTTCAGAGAGACACCAGTTCAGCTTCAGCTAGCTCAATAAAGTTCAGCCATCAAGCCCTTCAAGGCAGCTTTGGCCAGCTGCCTCCTCCAATTCAGCTTATCCCAGTTGAATCTCCAGAGAACTCTTTTTGACCTCCTTTTAAAGGGAATTTTCTCCTATGTCTTCTCTCCTAAGTTCTCACATCTACCAATCACAGTAGACGTTTTCCAAAGGACAGACCATTCTTAATTCACATCTGAGTAGACAAAATTTGTGAGTAATTCACACCTGAAAAAACCTCTGAGTAAGTTCTCACCTCTTTGCCACTTGTAAGTTTACAAGTTGCCTGACCTTCATGGGTACTTAGCACCCTTTTGTATTAGATCTAAAAATAGGCACAGCTTAAGAACTTTTGCCTTACTATAAGTATGGGTTAAGTATTTTCCACTGTTCAGCAAGGAGTTTACAACTTTATCTTCCCCTAAATTATGCTTAAGTAGGGGTGGAGTAGAGGTCTCACATTCCTGATCTAAGTCCCTTCATTGTTTAAAATGGGGAATGGTCTTAACCAAGTGTTCTGAAGTAGGGTCTGAGAATTTTTAAGGTTCACACCATTGCAGATGATACTTGCTGATGGTTTTAGATATATACAGTTTATTATTCTTAGGAATGGCCCTTCTATTCTTATACTTTCTACTGTTTTTCATAGGAATGAGTGCTGTATCTTGTCAAAGACTTTTTCTGCATCTATTGAGACAATCATATGATTCTTGTTGGCTTGCTTGTTGATATGGTCAAATATGTGGATGGTTTTCCTAATATTGAACAATCCTTGCTTTTCTGGTATAAAGAGCACCTGATCATAAAGAATGACCCTTGTGATCACTTGCTAGAGTCTTTATGCTAGTATTCTATTTAAAGTGTTTGCATCTATGTTCATTAGGGAGATTGGTCTATAGTTTATTTATTTCTCTGTTTTTAACCTGCCTGCTTTGGAATCAGTATCATATTTGTGTCATTAAAGGAATTTGGTAGAACTCCTTTGAAAGTTATGACAAATAGCTTGTATAGAATTGGTATTAGTTTCTGTTAATGTAGGCAATTTATGTTTTTGTAAATATTTATCCATATCACATAGATTGCCATATTTATTGCCATATAATTGGGCATAATAGTTTTTAATGAATGCCTTAATTTTCTCTTCATTAGGGTTGAGGTCTCCCTTTTCATCTTGGATACTGTTAATTTGGTTTCCTTCTTTCCTTTTTCTTTATTAAATTGACTAGTATTTTGTCTATTTTATCTGTTTTTCAAAGTACCAGCTTCTAGTCTTATTTATTAATTCAATAGTTCTTTCACTTTTAAGTTTATTAATTTCTCCTTTAATTTTTAGGATCTCTAATTTAATTTTCATCTAAGAGTTTTTAATTTGTTCATTTTCAAGCTTTTTGATTTACATGCCCAATTTTTTTATCTCTACCATTTAATTTTTTTAACATATGAACTCAAGGATATGAATTTCCCCCTGAGGACTGCTTTGGCTGCATCCCATAGATTTTGAAAGAATGTCTCATCATTATCATTTTCTTCAAAGAAATTCTTAATTGTTTCTATGATTTGTTCTTCATCAAGTTTTGGAGAATCATATTATTTAATTTTCAATTAATTTTTGATTTGAGTCTCCATATACCTGTACTAATTATTATTTTTATTATGTTATGAAAAGGTTGCATTCATTATTTCTGTTTTTTGTACTTGTTTGCCATGTTTTTATGCCCTAGTACATGGTCAATCTTTGTGACTGTACAATGTGCTACTGAAAAGAAGGTGTATTTCTTTTTGCTCCTATTTATTTTTCTCCACATATCTACTAAGTCTAATTTTTTTAAGATTTCATCCACTTCTCTTACCTATTTATTATTTATTTTTTGGTTTGATTTTTTTAGATATGATAGAAGAAGGTTCAGGCCTCCCACTAGTATACTTTTGTTATCTATTTATTTCTTTAACTCCACTAGTTTCCCCTTTAGAAATTTACATGCTATACCATTTGGTGCATACATGTTGATTACTGATATTTCCTCATTGTTGACACTACCTTTTATCAGAATTTAATTACCTTCCCTATCTATCGTGATTAGATCTATTTTTACTTTACCTTTGTCAGACATCATGATTGCAAATCCTGCCTTCTTTTTCTCAATTGATGCCAAATAAATTTTGTTCCATCCTCTTACCTTTATCCTATGGTTGTCTACCTTCCTCATGCTTGTTTCTTGTAGACAATATATGATAGGCTTTTGGTTTCTAATCTACTCTCTTATTTGTTTTTGTTTTTTGAATGACTTCATAACATTCACATTCACACTCATGATAACCCCCTCTGTATTCTCCAACATTTTGATATCCTCTCCTAGTTCTGCCCTTTCTTTTTTTGATATATCTTTTTAAATCAGTGGTTTGCTTTTAATCAGTCCCCCTAAGCCCCACTCTTATTATACTTCCCTTTCTGCCTCCTCCCTTTTTGTTTGCTTCTTATTTTTTAGTGTCTATTAAGTTCCCTCAACCCACTTTCCCTCCTTTGTCACCCAGCTCCCACCTTAGTTTTTCCCTTCTCACTTTTCCTGTAGGATAATATAGAAGGCCAATGGATCTAGATGCTCTTCCCTCTCAGAATTGATTTCACTGAGAGTAAGGTTTAAGTATTTCCTATTAGCAGTGTCCTCCTCTCCTTTTTATAATAGTATTCTTCTCCTCCCCTTTCCATGTGCCTCTTTGTGTGATATCAATTATCCTATTTATCTTATTCCTTCAAGTTTCTCTTTATGTCATCTTCTATTCTTCCCTCCCTTGTTTCTTTTTTTGCATATCATTTTAGATCATTTCTTATCTCAATCATTACCTATGAATGATTCTTCTAATTCCTATAATAGTTAATATAATTTTTGAGAGTTACAAATAACATTTTCCATTTATTAATATAAACAATTTGATCTTATTAAAGCCCTTAAAGAAGAAAATTTAAATAAAAAACATTTTCCCCCTTTCCTCTCTCTTTCTTATTTACCTTTTCATGTTTCTCTTAATCCTTCTATTTGGATATTAAGCTTCCCTCTTAATTCTGGTAATTTCTTTACAAATACTTGGAAATCTTCTATTTTGTTGAATGCCTATTCTTTCCCCTGGAAGTATATAGTCAGTTTTGATGGGATCCTTGGTTGAAGATGCAATTCTCTTGCCTTTTTTGGATGAATGAGATACAGAATGCACTTCAAGGACTTGATTTACAAGGAAACCTCATGCAGGAAGGAGAAGAAACTTTGGCTGACAACAGGGGATGGAATTAGAACCCCCAGCCAAGAAAAGCATATGGACATTTGGAAAGGGGTACTTTTCCCTTCTGAACTAAAAGGGAGAAGATTGTCTCACTGAGCTTAACCTGCTGTGATCCCTCATTGATCTGAAGAACTCAGATTAACCATCTTTCCTCAATAGTGATGGATAGAGACTTTTTCCCTTTGTGGAAGATAAGAGACTATCAACCCCAAAGATTTTCCATTGACATCTTCAAAAGCTCTCACTCTCTCTCTATTAAGAAATTATACCATCCTGACTTCACAACATCCTCAGGGACCCAAATCCCTAGACCTGAGCCCTCGACTCCTAAAGGGAATTTAGGTTGAAATAGAAATAGGAACTTCCTATCTTTTCCCTCTTTCCTAAACCTACCAATAATGACTCTTCAAACAATAAATAGATCTTATCAATTTAAAAGAACTGAACATCCCATTCTTTAAAATATACTAAGGGAATGAAGGTAATATCAATCCAGGGACGAGAACAGAAATCAGAGATTGAAGAGAATTTCCTCTTTACATTTCAGCTCTGGAAATTGATCCAACCTCACCTTCTCTTGGGCAGCTCTGCCTGGAAGAGGAAGTGGGGCTTCTATTTAGCTGTTCCCTTCCTCTCTTAGACCTGTCATGCTTTTGTTCCTGATTTCCCACTAGTACACTTTCTGAATATCATATTCCAAGCCTTGAGGTCCTTTAGTTTGGGAACTGCCAGATCTTGTGTGATCCTGATTGGTGCTCCTTGATATCTGAATTGTCTCTTTTGGGTTTCTTGTAAATTTTTTTCCTTAGCTTGGAAGCTCTTAAATTTGGCAATTATATTCCTGGGGGGGGGGGGTTGTCTTTTGGGGATTTAGTGTAGTGTGTGTTCTATGAACACTTTCAATGTCTGTTTTGCCCTCTTATTAAAGAACATTAAGGCAGTTTACTTGGAAAATTTCTTGTAGATGATGTCAAGGTTTCTGTTTATTTCTGGGTTTTCAGGTAGACCAATGATTCTCAAACTGTCTCTACTAGACCTGTTTTCTTGGTCAATCATATTGTCAGTGAGACATTTCATATTTCCTTCTATTTTGTCAATCTTTTGATTTTGCTTCATTAATTCTTGCTGTTTTGTAAGATCATTGGCTTCTAATTGCCAAATTCTGGTCTTTAAGACTGGTTTTCTCTTATAATGTTTTGATTTTCCACTATAATCTTTTGATTGTCCTTTTTTGGATTGGTCTATCCTGCTTTTCATAGCTTTCAGCTGTTTAAATTTGGTCTTTATCATTTCATTTCATTTCTGGGTTTCTTTCTCCAGTTGGGAGTTCTTGTCTTTTAAACTGTTATTTTCTTTTTGAATTATTTCCCACTTTCCTTGCCAATATTCTTCCATCTTTTCCATGAGCCCCAATTTAAATCTTTCAAGAGCTTGTGATCAATTTCCATTTTTTGGAAGGTTTGGACTTGTCCTCTGCTGCTATTTACTCTGTAGTCTGGATTTTTCCTCCATAAAAATTATCCAGGGTACAAGCCTTATTCTTGTTCTTCTAAGTGTTGGGAAGTTGTTTTACCTGGGCATTTTTTGCCATCACTATGCTTGTTTTTCCTTCCCTTTCCAGTCATAAGTCTGAGTGAGGAGGGCAGGCTCTCTGTGTGTGGAGCTAAGGAGAGAAGTTTTTGTCTCAGTCAACCTCTCAATTCTCTGGAACTTCTATTGTTTGCAGCCCTTTTTTGCTCTCTCTCCACACCCAAAGTCTGAACTCTTCTGCCTCTTGGGGTCTCAAGTCCAGATGCTCTGAGGGGTAGACCTTTTCTGGTCTTAGTCAGCTGTCAAAAACCTAGAGGTGCCCCTCACTCACTCACTGATTCTATTGAAAGCTGGCTCTGAATCTATCACACTGCCTCTGTAGGTGGGGAAAGGGAGGGTAGATCAGCTCACATTTTGCTGGAAGCTATTTCACCCCTTTATAGTGTGGAAATGCCCAAATTCCATCTACCTTCAATGCTGAGCCCTACTGTGGAGTCCCTTCATTCAAGTGAATTCAGGATTTTTTTTTTGGCCTTTTGAGGTATTTTATATTGGTAGGCAATGAGGAGAGGTAGATTCCTGTGTCTAAACTGCAGCCATGTTTACCCAGAAGTCTATTGGAATTTTACTTTCTAAAGTAATGTTTTATATCATAAATAGTATTTGTATTTCAACTTCTCTATTATGTTCTGTTGTTTCTTTAATGAGAGGTTGAGATGGCACACTGTTTTGCCATGTGTGACCTTTGTATTTGTGTAATTACTATGTAATTGCTTGAATAATTGGCATTGAAGAAGAAATAATTTGTCCTGTATTTTCTTTACCCCATTTAGCATGATTATTATAGTATGATATAGGTCACTTCAAAACTCTTCTTTCCATGTTGTCAGTAAATAACAGTAGGTCCCATTTTGCATCTTTTACCACCTGTGGACAATAGTTTTATTTAACTTCCTGGTGAGGTGTGTACATTTCATGAGGGCAGGTGCTAAATTTTAAATATTGTCCCAGTACCTGGTGTATTATGACATACACACAATGTTTTAAGAAATGTCTTTTAAAATTACAATTATGCTTAATTTATTTATTGCTGTGCCAAACTACCAAATAATTATTTTATAAAACTAGAAAAAATAATAACAAAGAAGAACAAAAGGTCAAAAATATCAAGGGAACTAATAAAAAATGTGAAGGAAGGAGTCTTGGCAGTACCAGATCTCAAATTGTACCATAATGCAACAATCATGAAAACAATCTGGTACTAGCTAAAGAATAAAACATTAGATCAATGCAGCAGATTAGATATACAATATACAAGGGTAAATGACCTTAGCAACCCAGTGTTTGATAAACCCAAATATCACAAGTTTTTGGAATAAGAACTCACTTTTTAACAAAAACTCCTGCGAAAATTGGAAAACACTATGGCAGATGTTAGGTTCAGATCAATATCTCAAATGCTATGATTTAGATTCAAAGAA
Source organism: Monodelphis domestica (assembly GCF_027887165.1). Taxonomy (NCBI): domain Eukaryota; kingdom Metazoa; phylum Chordata; class Mammalia; order Didelphimorphia; family Didelphidae; genus Monodelphis; species Monodelphis domestica. The sequence goes on along the minus strand of NC_077227.1, from coordinate 668,880,588 downwards.
TAACACCATAACCAAATTAGGGGAACCCAGAAGAGTTCACTTGGAATATCTCTGGAGAAGGGTAGAGTTCATGATGAAATTAGAAATAAGAGAGTAATGAATAATTTGATTATAATAAATTAAAAAGAGCTTTATACCAAAAAGAAAAAAAAAAACCTAATCTAACTTAAATTATAGGGGAAACAACAAAAGGGGAGAATAACTATAACAAATGTCTCTGATAACAGTCTAACTTCTCAAATTTATAAAGAACTAAGTCAAATTTATAAGAATACAAGCCATTCCCCATTTTACAAATGGTTAAAATATATGAACAAGCAATTTTTCAGATGAAGAAATCAAAGCCACTAAACACTATTGATTAGAGATGTGGAAATTAAAACAATTCTTAAGCACCATATCCCACTTATCAGATTGGTCAATATGGCTGTAATGGAAAGTGATAAATTTTGGAGGGGAAATGGAAAAATTGGGGCACTAATGCATTGTTGGTGGAGTTGTAAACTGATCCAATCATTCTGGAGGGAAATTTGGAACTCTACCAAAATGGATATAAAACTGTGCTTACCCTTTGGTCTGGTAATATCAATACTGGCTCTATATCCCAAAGAGATAATAAAAAAGGGGAAAGGACCTACTTGTACAAAAATATCCATAGCTACTCTTTTTATGTTGTAAAAGAACTGGAAGTTGAGGGGATGTCCATCAATAGGAGAATGACTGAACAAAGCATAGTACATGTTGGTAATGTGATACCATTGTGCTATAAAAAATGATAAGCCAGATGATTTCAGAAAAAATACTGGAAAGATTTTCAGGAATTGATGTAGAGCAAAATAAGCAGTACTAGGAAAACATTATACACAGTAACAGCCATATTTTATCATAATTATTTGTGAAAATTTGGCTCCTTTTAGCAAAGGGACAACCCTGTGTATAAAGGGAACCTGTGGAAGACTTATGATAGGGAATACTATCCACCTCCAGAGATAGAACTGTTTGATTTGTCTTTCACATCAGTGTATTTATGGTTTTATTTTGAGGCTTTGGCTATAAGTTTGCTCTTACAACAATGACCAATATGGAACTGGTTTTGCATGACAATAAAAATTAAAACAGTTTTCACAAGAAATGTCTTGAATGTTGAGCATGTGTTTGGGAATTTGCCACTTCCTTTTTCCCTTTCTCTTTTGAAGAGCTGAGAAAAATATGTATTCCTCAAGGATATGCAGGAGTTGAAGGCTCTGAGTGTTAGAGAAGTGAAGTGTTTTGCCCAAGGCCACACAAATAGTGAGGCATAAGATAGTTCCAGCACTGACTTAAGTGCAGGTTCAGAGGCTATTTCCACTATGTCCATGCTGAGAGAGCATCTGACAATGAGTGAATGAATGAATGAATAGATGGATGGATAAGTGGATGAAGAAATGACAATGCACAATCTGATGGTGTACTCATATCAGGAAATGGAGTGTCAAACATGGATACCATAGAAATTCTGTAGTGCTCACTTTTGTTGATTTCCATGTAAGATATTTCCTTCATTCTTTTTCACTCCCTATAAATGAACATGATGAAAAACATAAAATGTTGATATTCTACCCCCAAAAGTCAAATTTATCTTTTAGGAAGGATTTGATGAGATTCATCTGGCAAGACTGATATCTCCTTTCACTCTCAAGAAAATGTCTGTTCCCCCCCCCCACCAGCTGTTAAAAAAAAGATAAGAGAGAGGGAAGGGATGTACCCTGAGAGAAGGTTTGGACTGTAGATATTGGGAAGGGAGGAAAGAGGAGAATCCCCCCTTCCCACAAAGCAGCATATGCAACAGATTGGCTCAGAGAGGAGAGGTGGTATTGAAGATTTTCCTCCTTCTGCCTTCCCTCCTTAGCTAGAGTTGCTCTCCCCAATTCGCAATTGCCCCTCTTGTCCCCCTCCACTACTAGAGACCAAAAGGTCTCACCTTGATCCATTCACTCACACTCAGCTTGGGGAACGGATAACTTTAATGTGAATTCAAACAGGTAATACAAACAGAAAAAAGGGGAGGGAAGAATGGGAATAGGAAAGTGGGGAGAAGTGGTCCCTGTCTCTATCTAAACCCTTTCCCCTCCCTCCTCGAGTTTGGGGGAAACTCAGGCCTTGGCAGCCTGAGCCCCGGGAGAGAAAGTCAGGTTGACTCACCCCTGGGCAATAGGAGTTGAGGTAAAGTCTGCTCAGGTTTCTCTTCAAAAAGTCCCTTCAGTTGGGAAATGTTGGGGGGAAAGATTTCCAGTAACCAGCAGGAAAAAATAAGTAACCCTCAAGAGAAAGTCTTTATCCACCTTCTCTCTTCAACATCTCAAGATGGAGAGAACCTAATTGTTCTCCAGCCAGAGTCTTCTCTCCTCAGGAAATTCACTCTTGAGGCCCCTCCCCCGTTGAGGTGATCAATTTCATATACTCTTCAGTCTGGCATTTTTTCTCTAGTTTCAGCCTCTATCACATAGCCCCAGAGTCTTCTTTTAGAAGATTTAGGAAGGGCAGTGTATAGAGTTCAATCTATAGTCAAAAAGAGCATGTAAGTTATCTAAACCAAAAGTAATGGGAAAAGAGCAAAGAAATGGAAATTAATCAAGTATCTAATCAAAAACTTTTCATTAGATATCCACAGTAAATAAATCACTATTTTAGATTTAAGGAAGTAAAAGGAAAAACAATATTCCTTCTGTCAAAGAGTTGATATGTGATCAGTGCAGAACACATTTTTTGGTAAATATATATCCATGCATGCATATTTGCATACTGAGGCATATTCATGCAACCACATGTGTTGTATGTACAATACATGAATATAAGTATGTATTTATTATATATACATATACACAATGTACATATCTGTGTACATGAATATATATGCAAAATATAGTCAAATATTTATGCTATTATATTCACATGTAGATATATGCATTGCCAGTGAGTGCATATATGCCTCAAAGAGTCATACATGTGTATAACATACATAAATAACTAAAATGGTTCACTGATATAATTTAAGCACTTTGGAGTTGGGAACAATATTGTTATGCATAACAAAAATGTTTTATATACATATATATAACAAAAATGAATAAAAATACAAAAAAACAAAAATATAATATAGATACATGCATATATTTAAGATGTATTTGTTTGATGTGTATACATATATACATGTATATGTACACATGGGTGTACACATTATATTTTATGAGCATATTTATATACCTACATACATACATACAAAATATATGTTTTTTAAAGGAAGGGAAATATTGATGAATATTAAAAAACATCATGTAGGAGATACTATTTGATGTAAGTTTTAAATTTAAAGGAAGCTGAGGATTCTAAAAATGTTTAGGTGAGAAGGGAGTATCAGGGTCAGGGGAATTTGAATTTAATAAAGACTAAAAGACAGGAGATAAAATTGAATGTGAGAAGAACATTACAGGTTGTTATTTCCCCATTCTGCTGAGCATCTATTTCCTTCTCTGTCAAGTGGGGATACTCTAACTTGTCTGACTTCCCTCATTTTTTTTTATCAAGTCAAATGGCATAATGCAACTCAAAGTGCTTTTAACACTCTAAACTACTATATTCCTTCCTTTCTGGAAACATTAAGATGTCATAGAAGTCTTAGGCTAGAGGCAAGGCAGAAGTAAACTAGGTCTTCTACTTCTTAAATAGGAACCACCTCACAAGGAATTAGTATACACTTTTCATGAAAACCTTCAAGAAATGGAAACATAAATAAATGGATATACCCTATTCCATAAGGAGTTTTACTTATTAGAATTTGATCTTAATTATATGGTTATAATTTCTTTTTATATTATACCTCTTTTATTACATCCCTTCCATTTTCCCCTACACTGTGATTTATCCCTCATAAAAGTGATTTTTCCAAGAGAAGTAACAACAACCAAAATAGTCCAAAAAATTAACTAACACATGATCTGCATCCAAGGACACAAGAAATATAACATTTCTGTCTTTCCCCACCAGCATCATTATTATAATATGGGAGATTGTTTGATTTTTGTGTCCCATTTCCTAACATATGGATGCAGATATATATATGAGAAATCTCTTCTAATTGTAGGAATTGTTAACAATGGGGCTTGAGTTAGGAATTATTTCACCTCTAGAAAATCAATAGCCTAACAATTGTTCTTTTGTGTGTATATGGGTGTGTGTATCTCAAAAAACAAAATAACAAAAATATAATGAAAATAAAATTTTCTGTACAATGAATGAAAATGCAACTATTAACATTTATTATGTGTAAATTATTGTATTTTGGATAATACACATATGAAACATGTAATCATATATACATATGAATGTTCATATGCATAGATAGAGATATACATATTTGTTTTGTGCCATATCAGAAAATTATTGGTAGCAAGTACTACAATATAGTTGTTGCAAGAAATGCAGAATAACTTTAAATTACTGAACATTTATTGATCAAAAATACTATTCCTCCCTCATATTGTGGAATGGCTGAACAAATTATAGTGTATGTTGGTGATGGAATACTATTGTGCTCAAAGGAATAATAAAGTAGAGGAATTCCATGTGAACTGGAATGACCTCCAGGAATTAATGCAGAGTGAGAGGAGCAGAACCAGGAGAATATAGTACACAGAGACTGATACACTTTGGCACAATCGAATGTAATGGACTTCTCTACTATCAGCATGCAATGATTCAGAACAATTTGGATGGATTTATGAGAAAGAACACTGTCCACATCCAGAGGAAGAACTGTGGGGGTAGAAACACAGAAAAAAAGTAACTCGTTGATCACATGGTTCAATGGGGATATGTCTGGGGATGTAAACTCTAAATGATCATCCTAGTGCAAATATCAACAACATGGAAATAGGTTTTGATCAAGGACACATGTAAAACCTCATGGAATTGCGCGTCACCTGCAGGAGGGGGTGGGAAGAGGGAGGGAAAGAACATGACTCTTGAAATGGAGAAAAATATTCTAAATTCACTAACTATTCCTAATGCTATAGAATGCGAACCTTAAAACTACTCAGACCCTACTTTAGAAGATTTTGTTAAGCTATTCCCCTATTTTAACAATGGAGATACTTGATCAGGAATGTATTGGGAACTTTTAAAATTACTCCACCCTACTCAGACAGTGCCTTAGGGGAAGATAAAGTTGTAAACTCCTGATTGAACAATGAAAAGTCCCCAACTCATACCTTATAGTAAATGTAAAACCTTAAGCAAGGTGGTCTATTTTTAGAACTAATACAAAAAGATGTTAAGTACCTGTAAAGGTTAAATTAGTACCTAAAAGGTCAAGTAACTTACAAAAGGCAAGCTTAACAAAGAGGTGTGAAGTACTCAGAAGATATAATTTAACCAGAGAAGGTGTGAACCAAAGAATATGAGAACTAAGAATGGGCAGTCCTGGAAAAAAGCATCTACTGTGATTGGTAGATGTGAAAATTTAGGGGACGTGACATAAGAGAAAATTCTCTTTAAAAGGAGATCACTTGAATTGAGTGAGGAGGCTGAACTCAGTTTAAGAGATTCAGTGGAGGACTGGAGTTTGCTTGGAGACGATCTTGTGATGAGTGGATGAGTGATAAAGACTGACTTGCTATCCCTTAGGCTCAGGCCTAGGCCATTTTGGCCTAGGCTCTTTTGCTCTTTTTCTACTGCTTGGCTCAGCTTGAGCCAGAGCAATTTAAATTAATTCTCTCTCTCTCTCTCTCTCTCTCTCTCTCTCTCTCTCTCTCTCTCTCTCTCTCTCTCTCTCTCTCTCTCTCTCTTTTCTCTCTCTCTCTCTCTCTCCCTCCCTCCCTTAATTCCTTCTTTTTTATTAATTAAAATCTCCATAAAATCCCAGCTGATTTGGGTATTTTCATATTTGAGGATTTCCCATGGCAACCACTTATTTTAGATTTTAAGTCAAAACACTAAAAATTATCCTTTACACTTTTGGCCAAAACCTTTACAGTTTGGCATTTACAGTTTTTAGCATTTACAAGAACCATCATCAAAGTTATATAAATCTGGACAGAACAATGAACTCATTTTTCAGTATATGTGATATTTTTTGCTATCTCAACTAAATAAAATGAATTATCAGATAAGAGCTAGGCCCAAGGAACCATGACCTTGAAATTAGGTGGTCAGATGCAGAATAGAACATCTAATCTAAAATGCCCAAAAGGCATTTGTAATAATGAAGCCAGGAGACATTAGCAGAGGAGAGTACTCAGGAGGGAGGCCTTTGTCAGAGACTGGAAAGAGCTGCGGATCATTTCTTTTCACCTTTATATTGTTTCCCCATCTTGTTCCAATTGACAGCTCAGCTAATGACTATTCCCAATGGCAGAAGGCAGGCCACAACAAACAGCTAGAAAGAACAAGATCAAAGTTACTACTAAAAGAGCAAGGCTGAGATAGCCAACAATTCGTTCATGCATATGAAGTGGGCTATTACTTAAACAACTCCTTTTTAAAATTATTTATTTTTTTTATTTAGAATATGTTCCATAGTTACATGATTCATATTCTTTCCCTTGCCTATTCCTTCCCCCCCACACTCCCTGCTGGTGTTGACAAGCAATTCCACTGGGTTATACATGTATCATTCAAAACCTATTTCCATATTATTCATATTTTAATCAACTCTTTAAATACTGTCTAATTCCATATATATATATATATATATATATATATATATATATATAACTTTGCTCAAGTAATTAGAAAGTACCCAACAATTAGTAACAGAGAACCTAAATGTACCAGAAACCTATTAAAATCAAGTGAGCTGCAGTCAGCAATAACAGGTTATAATATTACTGATATTACTTTAGACCACACAGAACCTATAATGAATGTGATTCTAAAGACACAGTTTTGTTTTGTTTTTTAACAATGACATCATTCTGTTTTACTACTGTCATTTGTTGCAAAACCATTACCTTGCCACAGAGAGAACACTGAAAGCCCTAAATCAAGAAATTAGTATCAATCTATAATAGAATATTTTTAATGTAAGCTCTTCTTGTTGCAAAAATACATCTGAAGAAATTATTTTTATTTAAAAGAAAAAATACTGTTTTGTAAAAAAAAAAAAACAGATCTTCTAAAATTAAGTTTTAAGGTTTTTTTTTTTCCCTCTATGCAGAAATACATATGTATCTTTGGAAAGTATGTGATTTTGTTTTTGTTACAGTCACCAGGATAAAACAGATCCTGATATCCTAAGATTCCTCATTCAACACTGTCTCCGAAGAAGATATGTTGGATAGTCAGTGCTAAAGGTACATACTCTTATCTACATTTCTTAGTTTCTATTTTTTGTTCACCAAGTTCACTAATTAAAAAGAGAACGTTACATATATTTTGCTGTGGAGATTTCCCCACATTGCTCTCTTTAGTGAATGTCTATAATCATCAATATTCATATTTCACTTGTGTCTACTCTTGACTTACTCAATTTTCTCATATCCTAACTAGCAACCTTGTCTTTATTTTTTCTCCTCCTTTTTTACATTTTCCTTTTATATATCATTTACCTTCATTAAAATATAACTTTCTCAATGGTAGAGAATGCCTTTTTAGTTTTTAAGTTCATTCATTTAATTAATTAATTAAGAATATTTTTCCATGGTTATATGATTCATGTTCTTTCCATCCCCTCTTACCAACCCCTTCCCATAGCCAATGAGCAGTTCCACTGGCTTTTACATGTATCATTGATCAAGACCTATTTCCATATTATTAATATTTACGATAGAATGATAATTCAGAATCTACATCCACAATCATATCCCCATAGAACCATGTGATCAAGCAGTTGTTTTTCCTCAATTTTTCTATTCCCACAGTTCTTTCTCTGGGTGTGGATAGTATTCTTTCTCCTAAGTCTCTCAGAATTGTCCTGGATCATTCCTTTGCTGCTAGTAGAGGAGCCCATTATGTTCAATTGTGCCACAGTGTATCAGTCTCTGTGTACAATGTTCTCCTGGTTCTGCTCCTTTTGCTCTGCATCAATTCCTGGATGTTGTTCCAGTTCACATGGAATTCCTCCAGTTTATTATTCCCTTCTAGCAAATTAGTATTTCATCATCAACAGATACCATAATTTGTTCAACCATTCTCCAATCTAAGGACATCACCTCCTTTTCCAATTTTTTGCTAGCACAAGACCATGGCTATAAATATTTTTGTATACATATTTTCCCTACTATATCTTTGGGATGCAAACCCAGCAGTAGTATGGATGGATCAAAAGGCAAGCAGTATTTAAAAGCCCTTTGGTCATAGTTCAAAAGTGCCACTGAGAGAATGGTTGGATCAATTCACAATTCCACCAGTAAAGCATTAGTGTGTCACAATTTTGCTACATCCCCTCCAACAACTTTACTTTGCTGTCATATTAGCCAATCTGCCAGGTGTGAGGTAGAACCTAAGGGTTGTTTTGATTTGCATTTCTCTAATCATAAGAGATTTAGAACACTTTTTCATGTGTTTATTGATAGTTTTGATTTATTTTTTCTCTGAAAACTGCCTATTCATGTCCCTTGCGCATTTATCAATTGGGAGATGCTTTAGTATTTTTGTACAATTGATTAAGCTCCTTGTAAATGTGAGTAATTATACCTTTGTCAGAGGTTTTTGTTATAAAGATTTTTCTCCTCAAATTGTTGCTTCCCTTCTAATTTTGGTTGCATTGATTTTATTTGTATAAAACCTTTTTAATTTAATGTAATAAAAATATTTATTTTCCATTTTGTAATATTCCACATCTGTTGCTTGATCTTAAAATATTTCCTTTATCATAGATCTGACAGGTATACTATTCTATGTTCACTTAATTTACTTAGAGTTTCCTTCTTTGTATTAAACTATTTACCCATTCTGAATTTATCTTGGTGCAGGGTGTGAAATATTGATCTAAACTTAATCTCTCCCATACTGTTTCTTATTTTTCCTAGAAATTTTTGTCAAATAGTGAATTATTGTTCCAAAAGCTGCGATCTTTGGGTTTATTGAACTCTTCTTTGGTGAGGTTGTTGTGGGATGCTAGAGGTAAAGCCCTGGATTTTAGGAAGGGTACCTTTTGTAATAATGCAAGACTCTGAAACTTATATTAAAAAATAAAAGGAGAAATGTATTAATTTGGAAGGTAATGTTGAATCTGGCCAGGAGGAGAGCATAGGTGGAAGTCATCCTCCTAGGTGGAATAGAATGGGTGGAAAGCTAGTCCTTGGAAGAACAGCATGAATGGAAAAGCTGTCCCCCAGATTCCATTGATCTACCCTTCTGTCTCTTAGCCAGTACCATACTGTTTTCATGACCACTGATTTATAGTATAGCTTAAGATCCCCATCCTACACATTAATTCTCTGGATATTCTTGATCTTTTGTTCTTCCAAATGAACTTTGCTATATATTTTTTTTAATTCAGTAAAATTGTTTTTTTTTTGGTAGTTTGACAGTTATAACATTAAATAAGTAAATTAATTTGGGTAGGATTGTCAGTTTTATTAGCTCATCCTACCCATTAGCAATTAATGATTTTCCAATTATTTAGCTCTGGTTTTAATTGTGTAGAAAGTGTTTTGTAGTTGTATTCATATAGTTTCTGTGTTTGTCTTGGTAAATATATTCCTAAATATTTTATATTGTCTATGGTGATTTTAAAGGAATTTCTCTTACTCACTCTTACAGTTGGGATGTGTTCAAATATATAGAAATGTTGGTGATTTATATGGCTTTATGTTGTATCCTGCAACTTTGCTAAAGTTTTTTTTATTATTTCCACTAGCTTCTTAGTTGATTCTCTAGAATTCTTTAAGCAAACCATCATATCATCTGCAAAGAATGAGAGTTTAGTTTCCTCATTGTCTACTTTAATCCCATCAATTAATTTTTCTTCTCTAATTGCCACTGCTAGTGTTTCTAGTATAATGTTAGATAAAAGAGGTGATAATGGGCACCCTTGCTTCATTCATGATCTTATTGGGAAGGCTTCTAATTTATCCCCATTGCAGATGATGTTGGCTGATGGTCTTAAATATATGCTGTTTATTATTTTTAGGAAAGACCCTTCTATTCCTATACTTTATAGTGTTTTCAATAGGAATGAGTCTTATATTTTGCCAGAGGCTTTTTCTGCATCTATTGAAATAATCATGAGATTTATGTTGGTTTCGTTGTTGATATGGTCAATTATGTGGCTGGTTTTGCTAATATTAAAACCATTCTTGCATTCCTGGTATAAATCCAACCTGGTCATAGTGAACAACCCTTATGATAACTTGCTGGAGTCTTTTTCCTAGTATTCTTTTTAAGATTTTTGCATCTATATTCATTAAGGAGATTGTTCTGTTCATTTTCTTTCTCTGTTTTTAGTTAGCCTGGCTTTGGAATCAGGATGAAATTTGTGTGATAAAAGGAATTTAGTAAAACTCTTTGGTTTCTTATTTCATCAAATAATTTGTATAATATTGGGATTAGTCGTTCTTTTTTGTTGTTGTTTTTGATGTATGGAATCAGGGATATAGGTTTTCATCTCAGTACTGCTTTAGCTGCATCCTATTTCTCTTAGTATTATCTTTTTTTTTTACCCCTTGTTTTATATGTATACATTTCATCCTATACAGTTTGTCACTGTTGCCTCTAAGTATATTTCTTCTTACCCTGATGGTAATAACAATTTTTGAGAATTACCAATTTCGTCTTATTTTATAGGAATATAAATCATTTTAACTCATTGGTTCCCTTAATTTTTTTTTCCTGTGTCTGTGTGTGTTTGTGTATTTTTTTCCCCCTTTCTTAATTACCTTTTGGTAATTTTCTTGAGTTCTGTGTTTGGTCATCAAATATTCTCTTTAAGTCCAGTCTTTTCTTTAGGAATGCTTGGAAGTCTTCTATTTTATGAAATGACCATACTTTCTTTTGCAAGAATATAGTCAGTTTTGTTGGGTAGTTGATTCTTGGTTGTAGACCCAGTTCCTTTGCTTTCTGGAATATCATATTCCTTGTCTTCTGCTCCTTCATTGTGGATTCAGCAAGGTTCTGTGTTATCCTAACTGTGGTTCCATGATATCTGAATGACTTCTTCTTAGCAACTTACAATAATTTTTCCTTGGTCTGGTAGTTCTTGAATTTGGCTGTAACATTTCCAGGTGTTATCAATTGGGAATTAAGTGCAGGAGGATATCTGTGGATTCCTTTCAATCTTCACTTTTCTCTCTTGTTTGAGAATGTTAGGGCAATTTTCTTGGATAATTTCGTGTAGAATAATGTCCAGGATTTTTCTATTGTAATGATCTCCTGGTAGTCCAATAATTCTTAAATTGTCTCTCCTCAATCTATTTTTCAGGTCTATAATTTTATTAATGAGGTATTTCATATTTTCCTAAATTTTGTTTATTTCTTTTGATTTTGTTTTATAGACTCTTGCTGCTTTTTGAAGTAATTTGCTTCTAGTTGTTGTATTCTAATTGTAAAGTCTGAGTTTCATACCTGGCTTTTTGGTCATCTTTCTTCTTTTGGTGTGATTTTCTTTGTAAGTGATCATTCACCTTCTTTGCCTCATTTTCAAACTGGTCAATTATGGCTTTCAAGGCACTATTTTCTTGATTTAGTTCATGTGCCTCTGTTTCCAGATTAATTATTTTGCTTCTTAAGTTCTTGTCCCTGTCATTAGCCCCTCTTAATTCTTTTTTGAATTGTGTTTTGAGTTCTTCCAAAGTCTACAACTAATTCACTGGAATTTCTGTGTTTTTATTTGATGTTCTTTGATACTCCTCTGATCCATTTGTTCTTTGTTTATTATCTGAATGGAAACTGTTAATTGTAATTTCTTTTTTCTTTTCCTGTTGTTTACTTATATTTGTCCTCCCCCCCTCCCCCATGTCATTAGCTGTAATCTTGTTCCTCTGTTTATTTGCTGGATCTGTGGATTTGGGCTATTCTGACCTGAAAGGATTTCTCTGCTCTGCTGATTGATTAGATTAGGCTGATGGAGTATTAATGAGCCCTGAGGCCAGATCTTCCCCAGCTGGCAGCAGAAGCTAAAGGTGTAGATGAAGTTGTGGAAGCTAGGTACTATGTAGTGGTTGCAGCCTTGCCTTGGGACTTACTTAGAAAAGCTCTCCTCTCAGTCAGTGGGGGAGGGGTTTTAGAGATTGAGCTTCCCTGTCCTCTGAAGGCTTCTTATCTGTCCTATTGATAAGATTAAGCTAGGGCAGAATTTTTCTGTGGAGCTGGATGTGCCCTGAAGTCAAAACTAGAGAAGGGCGGGGCAAGATGGAGAGTTTTGGCTGCTGTCTCTATGCTGCTCCTCTAGCTGCCTCAATGCTGACTGTGGTCAGCACCCTGAGCTGGGCATAGCTTCTTACTTTTCCTTAAACATGAGAGTTCAATAACTCGGGCTTTTCTGGCTTACCTTTTAAGTTGAATCCAGGAGGAGGGTTGCCCAGCTCTATCTTGTTGTTAGATTTGGTTTTCTGTACCCTTGAAGCACTTTGTTTTTGACTGGTCTGGACTTTCGCTATGTCTAAGTGTCCATCTTACTCAGCCCCCAGGCAATCATTTTGAGACTATTTTTAAATTGCATTTGTATTCTCAGTATTTAGCAGGGTGCCTCAGACACTAAAAAGTTAATAAACACTCTGCCTATCTATTTACATATCAATCCATCTATTTTAAAAGTAGAGTAACTGAAAAAGCAGGCTAATATTTCTAACATTTTTGCGATAACAGCTATACCTTTGAGATTTCACCTTCCCAGAGAAAAACTAAAAATGCTCATTCAAAAGTATCAATAGTCTATCGACTCAATATTAAAAAATTACATTCACAATTACCCATTATTTCATTGCATATATACATATATGTTTACATGTCGATGTATGTAAATATATAATTATGCCACATCTTACATATTATGTCAACACACTTTTTCTTTGGGTAAACAATGTTGTTGTTGTTTTGTTGTGATCTTCAAATCAAATAATTTAAAAGCATGAAGATATGTTGCTCTAATTATAAAGAATCAAGAGGCCAAGCTAGGGAAATAGAATGAATAAAAAAATCTCCATCCTTCAAAAAGTGTCTAAAAAAATATCAACATATTTTCATACTGGCAGCCATCATAGCAAATTAGCCAAAGGCAATAAGAAAAAAAAATGGAAAAAGGAGTTCTTGTTCCATTTCAATATCTGAATGCTTTTTCTCTCTACTGATCCTAGAAAATATGTTAAGTGAAATTTGAAGCATATTTGGTCACCATACTTCATCTAGCCTCAGGTAAATAGGCCACAGTTTTAAAGTACTGGAAATTGTTAATTAAAACACTCTTTCTAGATTCAGATCAAATTAATGAACCTTTTTTCTAATCATAACACTGTCCTCAATGTCATTCAAGAGATATACTGAGACATGTCTGAGTCTTTTGAGATATTCCAACTTTTTTGGTTCTCCTTTTCACTTCAAAACTTATTTTAATATATCTGCTTCAGATTAAGCCAGGGTTGTTTCAGTGCATTTTATATTTCTTTAAGATAAATATCATTTTGATAATTTGTCAATACACCTAGTTCTCTTTACCAATATTCAGTACTTGAAATTACTAGTATTAGTATCATCTTAAATAAGGACTTTATTCAAGATAAAAAATTGCCATGGCTACTTTTCATAAGCATAGTATATCATAAATCTTACATTTTGTGTTAGAAGACATAAGTATCATTAAATCAGCCATATAATTTTATAAGTGAGAATATTCAGCACAAGGAGGTTTAAACTTCAAGAAGTATCATTTGTAAAGGATTATTTAGCCTTGTGACATAAACTATGTTAATTATTTGGCCGCCATGGATATCCCAAATATATATTAAAAAAATATAACCAAGTCAGCTGGAAATTTATGGTGATTTAATTGATATAGTGGAAAGAAATTAAGAAGAAGGAAGAAGGAAAAGAGTGTAGGATTCCTCCTGCCTGGCTAGTGCCAGGAGGAAGACCAGATGTTCTAGGAAGGTAAGTTTTTTGAAAAGTAAGGAGGAAGGAATCAGCCTGAACTCCAAGAGGGCTCAGCCAAGATGCCTGAACCTGAATCAGCTCAAAGGCAAACTCACCGCCAAACCTAGACAATAGCTGCCACCACACCAAGATGTTGGAACATTTAGCATGTTGCCAGGCAGAGTCACCTCTCTGGGGAAAGAGGGAGAGAGAGCAAGTAACATGCCTTATATATATGGTTTTATGTCACATTCCTGCGTATCATCTGTACCAATGATAGCTTAGCTTGACTTAGGACAGCCCAGGGGTCTGTCTGCTTTTTCTGCACATGTCTGTTGAAGGCCATTTCCTCAGATAATTAAATCTTTGAGTATGGTGCAGGCATCCTGACCTTGTTAAACTGAGTAGGGTGGAGAAATGTATAGTTCTCAAGACTTGATTCTGTTAAACCAAGCATCTCCATTGTTACTAATCAGGAAATAGCTAAATCAGATCTTCTAAAGTATGGCCTGAGTAGGGTGGAGTAGTTTTAAAATTCATACATTTGAACTGGACCTTAAAACAGATAGAGATGAAACTTAGAGCAAGGTATTCTAGGCATATGTAACATAAAAAGCATGGAGGTGCAAGGGTGAGATTTAGTTGAAAGACTGAGAATAGTATAGTTTATCTAAAAATAATTTGAGAGGAATTTGGTCCATTAATGTATAGATAGAATAAATTTGTTTTATTATTTAAATCACTGATTATAATTGGAACTGTTGCCTTTTTGAAATGACCATATCATGGCTGAGCAACTGAGCCTGAGTGTCAAATTCTAATCAATAAATAATAAAATAGCATTTTTCATTCATTAAAACTACAAGTTGCTTTCAAAAGAGATTTATCAAGTATAAATGGCAATATAAAGATGTTGTTGCTATCTTTTTCATTACTCATAAAATTTGGTAGCCATCTTATTTAAAAAGTTTCCTGTGAAGAAAGTTATACTTTCAAATGAGTTATCATGTTTTATTTTCATATTAAGAAACAAATGTGATGATAATTTATAATTACATGTTACTTCTAATATTGTAAATCACCCTCATATCCACTGAATAATTTCATTTTTAAAATATTGCTGTAAAGAAGATAGAACAAGAAAGTTTACCCAACTTTTAATAACCACAGAAAATGGCATCCAGAGAAATGAACTCATTTCCCTAAATTTACTTGTCTATATAATAGTAAGGGTGCTTCTAGAATTAGAAAAACATAGCTCCTGCTTCCCAATCCTTTTCTCTTTAGTGTTATTAGAATAACTTAGAGATAATAGGACATAGTCTTTATCAAAACTGGTTAGTGCTCATTCATTGCTGAATATGTGTTACAGAATACTGTATTATAGGAAATGTTTAAGAATCTAATTAGTTTGATATGGTGGTAAACTCTACTTGATGCTTATTCTGAGAAGCAAATTCTTTGTTAAAGAATCAGATCACATACATTAACTCCTTTAGACTTCCCTATTCTCCAGTATAGAAATATTTAATATTTAGCTATAGATAAAAGTATTTTCAAGATGTAGTATTGAGGGAGCACTTCAACTAGTTACCATTCATATAGCACTATAAACCTTGCAAAACACTTTCCATATGGTGTGTCAGTTTATCCTAACAACTCTGGGAAGTAGAGGTGCTAGAAGAATACCAATTTTATAATTGAGGAAACTATAGAAGAACTTAAATAATTTGTCCATATTAAGAAACTAATAAGTGTCTGATTCTGGATATGAACTTTGATTTTCACGGATTCAGGCTCAAAACTCCAATTGCTGTTTTCCCTAGTAGGTGTGGTAATGGGAAGTATTATATATGTTTTTTTTTAAATTATTTTCCTCATCCTCATGTCCAACTCCTCATTAAGCCCTTTCTGATCACATGTTGTCATGTTCATTTGGAAAGGGGTAATAATGATGTAAAAAATAAAAGACTCCAAAAAGAAACACATATTATAATGAGTTATCAGTGATAATAATGATGGCACATAGTGACATTATATTAATCAAGTTCAAGGCATTATTTTAGGTGCTATGGAAATACATATTAAAAGATCTAACCAATGTCCTGAAGGATATTATAGTACAGTAGAGAAGATGAAACAAGTAAATACATATAATGTAATATAGAAATCTATTAATTACATAGAAGTGGTCCAAACTTTTGAAAGGTCTATTGAAGGATAAAATATGTTTAATTGATTGATGCCTACAACACTTTAAGGAAGAAGTGAATAGAGGAAAGATGAATGACTGAAATTTCTAGCCTGGATAACTAGGGGAATCATGACACCATCAAGAGAAATTGGACAGCTATTTGAAAAGAGAATATGATGAGTTCTATTTTGGAAATATTGAGTTTGAAATGTATAGGGAAATATTCAGAAGGCATTTGGAAATGTGTAATTAGTTTGAAAATGGGAATTTGGTGGTCTTCCATATGGAAGAGCTAACTGAAGCAAATGAGAATAACTGACATTGCCAAGGGAAAGAATGTATAAATAGAAGATAAAATATATAGATAGAAGATAAAATTAAATTTAAAGCCTTAAGGGATACATTGACTTTTGGAATAAGAAGGGGAAAATGAAGGACAGAAAGAAATAAAGAGGGATTGGTCAGAGAAATGGGAGGAAAAAGTACAACTTGGGTAAGAACCTTTTATTCTTCAAATTTCCTGGGGAAACAAGAAAACAGTGTAGCAAAACATAGATTTAGATCACCATTTTTAGTATATAAAATATATTGTTTCAAATGAAAACTAGATTTTAATATTTCTAATTTTTGATACAAGATAAATAAGTGAAATAGGAAAATAATGTCCCCAGGTCTTGAAAAAATCTAAATGAGAAAATGAACAACATCTAATTATAATGACTAATTGGGGCCCAAAAAAAAGAGTTAAATGAATTTATCTCTCACCTTTTATTGAAGGGATTTTAGTATTGGTGAGGGACACTGCATACTTTTGAATATATTTATCAGCTCTGGCTTTAACTTCAGTTTTTGTGCTTTCTTTACTTTGCCTTACCTTACCTTTTTTACATTACCTTTACCTTACTCTTACCTTCTGTCTTAGAATCAATACTGTGTACTGGTTTGAAGGCCAGAAGATTGATAAGGGGTAGGCAATGAGGGTAAAGTAATTTGGCTGGAATCACACAGCCAAGAAATGACTGAGGCCAGGTCCAAACACAGAACCTTTCATTTCTAGGCCTGGTTCTCAATCTTCTAAGACACCTGTCCCCTTAAGTTCAGTTTTGAAACAAATATACAATTTAGACAAGCTCTATTTTACCTTTTATTACAACAAGGAGTTTTAGAAAACTTCAAGACAGTAGTAACTTAAATATTTTTTTAAATTACAAGGTAAAATTTTAAACTTTCCCTATCCGTATGAAATATTAATTTGTGATAGAGCAACTCATGGAAAATTGATATTATAAGGGTAGTGAAACTTTTAAAACTTGTCACTCTTTGGGTAGCCCTTCCAGCCTCATGACAGATAGTGCACTACTAGTTTCCAACAACGAATGTTATTTTCCCCTATGATTCTACAATGTTGCATTCTATTATATCAAAGCCTTCCAGGAAACTGCCAATAATAAACTAAATAATAGCAAACACTTCCATATTTTATAGCTGTTGACTGCCCACTATCTATAATTACAGTCAATACTTAGACTAAAAGGAATAGACTTAATTTTCTTAATGTTCCATGCATGGAAAAACAATCAAATTTTCTTTAATTTATAATTACATGGATTGGCTCTAGCTGGCTTTACTTTTTTTTCCATCTCACAAATGAGCCATCCCACTGAAATGTTGAAGAATCTTAATCCAGTAGTATTCCCTCTATGCAGTTTAATGTTAAAGAGATAAATTCTTTCTAAAGCATAATTATCTTTCATTCTCAACCCCCATTTTATATTCATTAACCTTAAATCTTTACTAACTTTCAGCTAGAAGGCAATAATGCCAATGTTGAACAACAATGATTATACATTATTGATGCATGCAATATAAGAAATCAGAAGTAGAAGAAATAACAAATGGTTATCTGTGCCCAGTATCAAGTAAATAGAGTTGAATATCAAAGAATTCATATAGTGCTCAGAATGTAATCTAGCTACTTGGGAAGTTGTAGTTGAACTGAATTGTTTTTAGACAAAGCTTAAAAAATACTTCCAAATGTCAAGTAAAACATTAACAAATCTTATAGTTCTTGTTCATAATTTTATTTTTCAAACTCTTCAATAATTTTTGGGTAGTATGGCACAGAATAGGTAATTTAGTTAGAATTGCTATTTTTTCTTATACTGGCTTAGCCTACCTATGTGTGCAGATATTTTAAAAACGATTGTGAATGAAAGAAAATTTCCACATTATCCACTTTGATCTCCTCATTTTACATCTGAGAAAACAAAGACCAGGAAAATTTAAAGGATCTCACAAAGATTGTACATTAGCAAGTAGTAGATGGAGGACAAGAAAACAGGGCTCCTGACACATTAGTCCAAATTTAAAAAGAATTATTACTGTATTTTTTTTTAAATAGAAGACTTCTGGGGGCAAAAAAAAATTATAAATTAAATTCTTGAGTGACAGAGTCAAGAAAATTTCAATCCAAGACAATTTACAAAGGCAAATAGAAAGATCTATGATAGAAATGGAGGCTGGCTTATAGCCCAGTTACATAAAACACAAGTGGAAGGTCTATGAAAATGGCCACAGAAGAAGCAACAACTTTGGGAGATCTCAAACCAAAGAAAGTAAGGTGATCTGGCAAATCATCAGAAAGAGATAACAAGGAATCCCAATGCTATCAAGATTAAGAAGCAGATATTATTATAGCAAATTGATTGCCTATACCCAGTTCTAGGGCATAGGTCAAGGACAGAAATGACCAGATGAAGTCAAAAGAGAGAGAAGGACCTTAAATAAAACCATTACTTCTGCTTTCAAAAGAACAGAGGTCCTGAGGAAAATTATAACATTTAATCCAAAGGGATCAAGGAAACTGAGAAATTGATTGAAATTACAAGGGATTAGGGCTCTTCTGGATAAAGATCAGGGTGGAATTGAGGAGAATAGTTTCTACACCTTTCTCCAGATCACACATTAGAATCATAAAAAACTTTCATACTGCCACAACCAGCTATGAAAATCCAACTATAAAAAAACCTGAAGCTTGAGGTTGTGCCTCTAATAGTCAAATATAAAAGAAAATACAAAAATTCAATCAATACTCTATGAACTTCAAGAGATATCAATAAATAAATAGTGGTAGTCTCTTGGTGACCGAGAATGACTATTGTCTTTGTGCAGTTTCATCTACAGTGTACCCTCATGTGGCTTTGGAGTCCAAAGAATGAGGCACAGAGTCTGTGGCACATGGGGCATGGGACACCAATTGTTACGGGAGGTGCGGTTGTGGCCAGGTGTCGGCGTTCACGCACAGAGGCAAGACGTCAACGTCGCTCATCTTCAAAGGTGGTAGCGGCATGGTGAACGTGGGTTCTCCAGCTGCTTCTGTCAGAGGCAGCGAGTTCTAGTTGCTTTGGTGTAATGCCAGCCCACTTCAAGTTGGACTTTAGCTGGTCCTTGAATCTTTTCTTTGGTCGGCCTTGTTTCCTGAGTCCAGCTGACAGTTCACCATAGAATACCTGTCTTGGTATTCGCTGTGGGTCCATGCGGATGACGTGTCCAGACCATCATAGCTGGGTTTTGAGGACCATGACTTCGATGCTGGTGGAGTTGGCTCTGTCGAGGACTTCCTGATTGGTGATTTGGTCCTGCCATCGGATCCTCATGATTGACCGGAGGGAATGTTGGTGGAATTGCTCCAGCTGCTTCCTGTGTTTCCGGTACAGTGTCCATTTCTCACAACCGTACAGGAGCGAGCTGAGGACCACTGCTTTATACACTTTGAGCTTCGTCACAGTGCTTACACTGCTGTGTTGGAGGACTTTGGAGAGCAGCCGCCCGAGTGCCTGGCTGGCCATTTGGATCCTGTCATTAATCTCGTGGTCTAGGGACCCATCGTTGGCGATGGTGCTGCCCAGGTATTTGAAAGTATTGATGTTAGAAAGCTGCGTGCCATCGATTGTAATGCACGACTGGTTCGTTGGCCTCCCTGGTGCAGGTTGGAATAGCACCTCTGTTTTGCTGAGGTGCTAGTCAGGCCAAACAGCTTTGTTGGAGTGGAGAACCTGTCCACAATGGTTTGGAGATGATGTTCTTGGTGGGCCATGAGAGCACAGTCATCTGCAAAGAGAGCTTCCAAAATGAGTCTCTCTGTTGTCTTTGTTTTTGAAGTCTGGCGGTGAAGGTCAAATAGTGAGCCATCCAGTCGGTATTTGGTGTAGATGCCCAGGTCTAGATCCATCACAGCATGTATAATATTTGGGTGAAAAATAGGTTGAATAGTACCGGAGTGAGGACACAGCCTTGTTTCATGCCACTGGAGATGTTAAAACGATTGGAAATCTCTCCACCAGATAGGACTTCCCCTGTCATGTCGACATGAAAGAGCTGGATCAGTTTGACGAATTTTGCTGGGCAACCGAGCTTGCTGAGGATCACCCACAATGCATCCCTGTTCACTGTGTCGAACGCCTTTGTCAGGTCTATGAAGACAATGTAGAGACTCAGGTTCTGCTCAAGGCATTTTTCCTGCATTTGACTCACCGGGAAGACCATGTCGATGGTGCTGCGATCTGGTCAGAAGCCACATTGTGATTCAGGCAGGATCTGCTCAGAAACAGATGACAGGAGTCTGTTGAGTATAACATGGGAGAGGATCTTTCCAACAGTGGAGAGTAGTGAGATGCCTCTGTAGTTGTCAAAGGCTGCTCGTGAGCCTTTGTTCTTGTATAGGGCTATGATGGAGGCATCTCTGAGTTCTGGGGGAATGTCTTCCTCTTCCCATATGCTGGTCAGCACTATGTGGAGTGCCTAGAGTGCCTTTCCATTTAAGGCCTTGTACACCTCAGTTGGGATTCTGTCTTTACCAGGTACCTTGCCTGCACTCATTTGTTTAATGGCTTTTTGGACTTCCTCTATTGAAGGAGGGACATCAAGTTGTTCAATGGTGCAATTTTGGGGGATCTGGTCAAGGGCGCTTTGGTCGACTGAAGAGGGTCAGTTGAAAAGCTGACTGAAGTGTTCTTTCCACCTGTTGCTGATGCCTTTTTTATCTTTTATGAGAGTGTCACCATCAGAGGATAGCAAGGGAGTGGTGGTGGGTTTTAATGGCCCATAGACAGTCTTGAGGGCACTGAAAAATTGTAGTTTTTCGTATCAGCAAAACACTGGATTTCTTCTGCCTTTTTTCCCCACCATCGGTCTTGCATCTTCCTGATCTCAAGCTGCACCGTGACTTAGAGAGACTTGAATCTGTCCTTTTTAGGAGCAGAGTTTGGGTTATTGTGCCACTCCATAAAGGCTTTGTTCTTTTTGCTC
Source organism: Monodelphis domestica (assembly GCF_027887165.1). NCBI lineage: Eukaryota > Metazoa > Chordata > Mammalia > Didelphimorphia > Didelphidae > Monodelphis > Monodelphis domestica. The sequence continues at coordinate 668,859,044 of NC_077227.1, read as the reverse complement.
AATAGGTCTTCAATAGCAGTGTTGTTCTCATCGAACCAGTCCTGGTGGTTGCATTGTTTGGGGCCTAGGACTGCCTTTGATGTTTCCTTCACTGTGTCTCTGAACTGGTTCCATTTCTTGGTTGAGCTTCCAGTGAGTGGTCCCTTGGCAGACAGCTTGTCATCCAGGCAGGACTTTTTTGCAAATAAGATGGATCTCAAAGACGACTCACATTGTAAAATGTGCGAACTGTCTGGGCTCGTTTTGAATGGCGAGGCACAATGCACATTTGAGTCTCTCTAACCAATCAGTGGTCTGTCCAGCATTCAGCTCCTCTAATGGCTCTGGTGATCTGTACATCCTGGATGTCTTGCCGGCGTACAATGAGGTAGTCAATGAGATGCCACTGTTTTGATCTTGGGTGCATCCACGTTTTATATTTGTTCTCCATTCTGAACACAGTGTTCGTGATGGTGAGTTTGAACTCTGAGCATTTTCTGAGTAGCAGTAGGCCGTTGTTGTTCATTTTGCCCATGCCTTGTTTGCCGAGCACCCCTTTCCATCTTTCATGGTCCTGGCCAACGCAGGCATTGAAGTCTCCCAGTAGTATCAGCTTGTCATTTGTGGGCACTGAGTGCAGGACGGCACTCAGGTCAGAGTAGAACTGCTCGATGGTCTCCTCTGTGCTGGTCAGTGTTGGGGAATATGTGCTGATGATTGTGGCATACAGGTCTTTGCTGAGAGGCAAACGGATCTTCATGAGTCTCTCACTGATGCCCACAGGCAAGTCTGGTAGCTGTTTGAGCAAACTGGTCTTGATAGCCAGGCCAACACCGTGAATTCTTTCTTCATTTGTGGCTCTACCTTTCCAGAAGAAGGTGTATCCAGTGGTGGGTTCGCTGAGTGATCCCTCTTCTGGTAAGCGTGTTTCACTTAAGGATGTGATGTCGATGTTATATCGTGCCAGTTCTTTACCGATTAGAGCTGTTCTTCTCTCAGGTCTTGGGGTATTCTCTCTATCAATTAATGTTCTGATGTTCCATGCTCCTAGTAGGAGTTTCTTTGTATTTTGTTTCTTTTGATTTCGACCTCTTAAAGGGGATGACCCGCCAGCCGCGGTGTGCTGACTGGGTGTTTGTAGGGTAGGCAATGTTTGGGACACCTTTTCTAGTCCCCTCCCTAGATTAGGGTGAACAGTGCTGTCCTAGAGAGGGCTGCTCAGTCACCCAGGATGCCGCCAAAGGCTTTGCTGCCCTACAGGGCCGAGAGACCACTGGTCCATGGGCCACCTACGTGCAGGATCGTGACTACAACTGCCAGTGGTCACCTCCACCTGTTGCGTCGTCAGTCCCCCATTGCCACAAGTCTTGAAGAGGGTGGAAGGGGTCAGGATAGATGAGTGTGCACAAAGATACTTGTGTGTGAAAGAGATTTAAGTGGAAAAGTTGATGCACAGTGACAGTCCCACTCTCTTGGTGTTGGAAGCCTGGATCCATTGACACGAAAAATTGTTATGTCTGGAGACTTCCTCAGCTGCATTGGATGGCCATGTTGTCTTTTGTGCTCCAACATGCCCTAAGCACTCCACAGTGCTTTGCTGCGTCGCCCTCTCAGCCATTGAACCTTCTTATTGGTTTCTTCCATCTGTTCAGCCGAAGCAGTCTTCACATGCTGGGTGAGCAAAGCCCTGGTTCACCAGGGGTCGATGACCCAATGGCTACCCTCTCAAGGTTTAGCCGTCCTGTAGAAGCCATTGCCCAGGGTGTGGCCACTGCCACATGCTAGCAGCTACTGGGAGCCACAAGTGAGAGCTGGGTGTCAGGTGAGGGTCAGAGCCTGGAGAGCTACCCTATGAGGGTACGACAAACCCTCCATATCAGAGATAATACCCCTCCCTGAGCACCCCATACACCCCATAGATGAGTGTGCACAAAGATACTTGTGCGTGAAGGAAATTTAAGTGGAAAAGTCGATGCAAAAGACAAAAGCATGAAAAAGAAGAAAAACTGAAAAATTACATTGGGAAAAAAGCAATAGACCAATAGATTGAAGAGATATTTAAGAATTGTTGGACTACTTGATAATTATTATAAAAAAGAACCTAAGCATAATATTTCAAGAAATTATCAAATAAAATACATCAAGCAGAGAAAAAGAAACTTAAACTTTCCACTTTTGTAGCTATATTGAGGAAGGATTAAAAAAGTGAGAGATTTGAGGCATGATTACCATTTAAAACTCAACTATAATATTTAGTTTATAAGATGATGAGTACCTGGACTAGAGCAAGGGGTTTATAAAAAGAATGTCAATGAGAATTGATATAAGCAATATTGCAATATCAAAAAGATTTTGGAACTGATTGGGTGTGTAGGGTAATGGATGATAAGGAGGCAAGGATAAAACCAATATTTCAGGCTACAATGACTGGAGAGATGAACGTGCCCTTTACAGAAATAGGAAAGTTCAGAAAAGGGATGGGTTAGAGGAAATAACTTGTAGAACAACTAGGAGGCACAGTGAATAGAGTTTCTGACATAGAGTCAGAAAGACTTATTTTTCTGACTTTAAATCTGGCCTCAAACACTTCCCAGTTATGTGACCCTGGGCAAGTCATATAACTTTTTTGTCTTAGTTTCCCCATCTATAAAATAAGGTGGACCACGAAATGGAAAATCCCTCCATAATTTTTACCAAGAAAATCCCAAATTGATTGCTGGTGGAGTTGTGAGTTGATCCAAACAATCTGGAGGGCAGTTTGAAACTATGCCCAAAGGGAGCTAAAAGACTGCCTACCTTTTGACTCAGCCATAGCACTTCTGGGTTTGTACCCCAAAGAGATAATAAGGAAAAAGACTTGTACAAGAATATTAATAGCTGTGCTCTTTGTGGTGGCAAAAAACTAGAAAATGAGGGTATGCCCAATGAGGGGAATGACTGAACAAATTGTGTTACATGTTGGTGATGGAATACTATTGTGCTCAAAGGAATAATAAAGTGGAGGGATTCCATGGAGACTGGAACAACCTCCAGGAAGTGATGCAGAGCTAAAGGAGCAGAACCAGGAAAACATTGTACACAGAGACTGATAAACTGTGGTACAATCAAACGTAATGGACTTCCCCATTAGTGTCAATGCAAAGTCCCTGAACAACCTGCAGTGATCTATGAAAACAAAAAAAAAACACTATCCACAAGCAGAGGACAAATGGTGGGAATAAAAACTCTGAAGAAAGGCAACTGCTTGACTATAGGGGCTGAGGGGATATGATTGGGGATGTAGACTCTAAATGAACATCCTAGCACAAATACCAAGAACATGGAAATGGGATTAGATCAAGGACACATGTGATACCCAATGGAATCTCATGTTGGCTATGGGAGGGATGGGAGGAGGGGAAGGAGGAAAAGAAAATGATTTTTATATTCAATGAATGATGTTTGAAATTGACCAAATAAAAATAATGTTTAAAATCGAAAAAAAAAAGAAAATGTCAAATTGGTTCACACAGAATTGGACAGAGCTGAAAACTACTGAACAACAATAACAACAAAACTGTGTTTTAATCTTGTTAAGTTTAAGATGTTTATAGAGCACACTTAACTCTGATATTACCTATAAGTTTAGAAGGAGAGTTCACTTAAGACTATTCAGGAATTTAACAAAGAAATTATAATTAGCCATATTTAATAGATATTGGTATTTGTAAAAAATAAATGATTTATCATAGAATTTATAAATATGTAGGTAAAATGTTGTATGAATTGAGGTCTTATACTTCACACACTCTAGAGCAATGATGACAAATGTTTTAGAGGGGCAGGTGATGTCTTCAGTTATATGTAGAGAGATGAAGGGGAGTAGTCTGGCCCCATTCCATTCTGGCTTTTTATTAGAAAACTCTGGAGAATTCTGTGCTGGGGCAATAATTGGTGTACACGTGGAGAGGGTCCTGTGTGCCCCTCTGATACCCAGGCCATAGATTCACCACCATGGGTCAAGTAACCCCTTTATAATTAATATACCACAAATATTATATTTATTGAGGTAGGCTAAAATATTAATAGGAGTTATTTGATCATCTTGGCTGTGGACATTATTTCAAAGTTTGACACTAGAAAGTGTCTAATTTACAAAGACTTTTCTACCTAGCAGTCATTTGATCAATGCTAAATGAATTTGGCAGCAGGAAGAGTCCAGAATCTTTAAACAAGTTCTTCAATGGTAATGATAAATGCTTTCATAGTAAGATAATAGGGATTTCAGAATCATCACATCTTTAAAAATAAATTAAATATCAAAACAATAACAGAAAATGAATTGATTTTAGGTTTCTTTGGCAATTATAAAAAAAAAGACAAAAGGAGTTTGGGGGGATGGAGACAAGATGGCAACTTACTAGCAGCAAAAGCAGAAAATGCTCTAACAATCCTCCCAAACCAATCATTAAAAAGCACCTGAAAATTACAGGAGTCAAAAAGCAACAGCAAGACAGAGTGAGGGGAGTATCACACTGAATTCAACTTGAGAGGTAGGGAAAAAGAGGTGATTTTCATAGTAGAAGGGGGAACAGAAGCATAACTACACACAGAAGAGTACTTGATGAACCACCCCACCCCCACCTACTGAGGCAGATTCTGTAACTGGGCATACACTAATTTCAAGACACCAGAACATGGGCTACATCAACAAAATAACACATCAGATCTGCCTTTTTAAGTCTCAGGCCCTGACATCAGCCTGCAATGAGGCCCAGGACTCCATATTTCTGGACCCTTTCAAGCTTGCTCTGCTGTAGAATAGATTAGACACAGGTCAAAATAGCTCACAGTGCCAATTTGTACAAACCACCAAATGAGAAGAAATCATCAGTTTTTAGAATTCCCAATCCACAGGCAAAAAAAAAAAAACTGGGAAAAAGATATAGCAGAAGAAACATTTAACCTTCAAAAATTTCGATGAGGACAAAGAGTATAGCACAGAAATTTTAGAAAAGTTAGATTCAATAGATACCTGGAAAAAAATTGAATAGTGATAAGAAGGAATATTTCTTTTTTTTTCTTTTTCTGTAGCAAATGGTACATATACAAATTGTCCATGTACTACAACAGAAAAAATTCATGACTAAATGTAGAAAAGTGGACATAATAGATGCAATATATTTTAGAACATAATGAGATAAAAATTATAATTAATAAGGATCAATGTAGAGGCAAATTAAAAATTAATTAGAGATTAAATAAACTAATTCTTCAAAATTTGTGGGTCAAAGAAAAAAACATGGAAACATTCTCTAATTTCAGTGAAGAGAATGAAAATGAGAAGACAACATAACAAAATGTATGGGATAGAGTCAAAGCAATACTTGGGGTGGGGGGGGCGGATTTATATCCCTGAGTGCTCACATCAACAAAATAGAGAAAAAGGAGTTCTATGCATTGGGCATGCAACTAAAAAAGGTAGAAAATGAACAAATTAGAAATTCTAGTTAAAGACTAAATTGGGAATCCTAAAAATCAAAGTAGAAATTTATAAAATTGAAAGTATAACTACTAAACTTATAAACAAGATTAGGTACTGGATCTATGAACAAAACAAATAAAACAAATTGAATACTGGTTCATTTGATTTAAAAAAATGAAAGAAGATAATCAAATTACCAGTATCAAAAATAAAAGGGATGATTTCACCTCTAATGAAGTGGAAATTAAAGTAATTAAGAGCTATTTCACAAAATTATATGACAATAATTCTAATAATCTAAGTGAAATGAATAAATATTTATTAAAATATAAATTGTCTAGATTAACAAAATAGGAAATATAATACTTAAATGATCCCAAATGAGAAAAAGAAATTGAACAAGCCATCAAGGAATTCCCTAAGAGAAAATCCCTAGGGCCAGATGGATTCACAAGTCAATTCTATAAAACATTTAAAGAACAAGTAATCCCAATATTATACAAAGTATTTGGCAAAAAAGCAATAAAAGAGTACTACCAGATTCCTTTTATTATGCAAATATAGTGTGGATCCCTAAACCAGGAAAACCAAAAATGGAAAAAGAAAGTTACAGACCAATTTCCTTAATGAACATAAATGAAAAAATCTTAAATAAAATACTAGCAAAAAGTCTACAGCAATATATCACAAAGATTATTCACTATTACCAGGTAAGATTTATATCAATAATGCAAGGCTAGTTCAATATTTGGAAAATCATCAACATAATTGATCATATAATCAAACTAACAGAAATCATATTATTATCTCAATAGATGGAGAAAAAGCCTTTAAAAAAATACAATACCTATTTCTATTGAAAACACTAGAAATCATAGAAATAAAAACACCTTTCCTCAAAATAATAAGGAATATCCATTTAAAGCCATCAGAAAATATTATCTGCAATCAAGATATGTTAGAAGCCCTTCCAAAAAGATCAGAATTGAAACAAGGATCCCCATTATTATAACTATTATTTAATGTTGTAATAAAAATGCTAGATTTACCAATTAGAGAAGAGAAAGCAATTGAAACAATTAAAATAGGCAATGAAGAACTTAAATTATCCCTCTTTTCAGATGATATGAAAGTATATTTAAAGAACCTGAGATATCAACTAAAAAACTCATTGAAATAATAACTTTAGCAAAGTTGAAGGATATAAATTAAACCCACATAAATCATTAGCATTTCTATATATTTCCAACAAAACTCAGCAGCTAGAGTTAGAATGAGAAACTCCATTTAAAATCACTCTAGACAAAATAAAATATTTGGAAATCTATTTTCCAAGAAAAATGCAGGATTTATATGAATAGAATTACAAAAAAAGGTACTTTTCACATAATATCAGATCTAAACAATTGGGAAAATATCAATTACTCATGATTAGGTTGAGTTAATATAATAAAAATGACAATCCTACCGAAATTAATTTACTTATACAGTGCCACACCTATCAAACAACCAAAATACTATTTTATAGAATTAGAAAAAATAATGACAAAATTAATCTGAAAGAACAAAAGATCAAGAATATAAGGGGGAAAAATGTGAAAAAATGTGAAATTGAAAAAAATGAAAAATGAAAGGATGGTGCCTAGCTGTAGCAGATTTTGAACTGAACTGTAAAGCAATAATCTTCAAAACAATCAGGTAATAGCTAAGAAATTGAAGGCAAATCAATGGAACTTACCAGAGGTAAATTTCTCAGCAATTTATTTGATAAGCCAAATGATCTCAGCTTTTGGGATAAGAATTCACTATTTGACAAAACTTCTGGAAAAATTGGAAAAGAGTTGGCAAAAATTAGATGTAAGTCAATATCTCACACCTTATACCAAAATAAGGTCAAAAGGTGTACATGTTTTAAACATAAAGAGTAATTTTTCCTATTCATAAAATGTCAAGCAATGTATCATTGATCAAGACCAATTTCCATATTATTAATATTATGATTTGCAATAAAATGGTTGTTTAGAGTCTATATCCACAATCATATCCCCATCAAACCATGTGATTAGGCAAATGTTTTTTCTCCTATGTTTCTACTCCCACAATTCTTTCTTTGGATATTACTAACATTCTTTCTTATTCTTTCTTATAAGTCCCTCAAAATTGTCCTGAATCATTGTATTGCTGCTAGTAGAGAAGTCCATTATGTTCAATTGTGCCACAGTGTATCAGTAGGAATAATATTTAAATAAATTAGAGGGAATGTAGAATAGTTTATCTGTCAGGTCTAAGGCAAAAGGGAAGAATTAAATACCAAACAAATGATAGAGAACATAACAAGATGCAAAATGAATAATTTTGATTATATTAAATAAAAAAAATATTTTATACAAACAAAATCAATGCAACCAAGATTGGATGAGAAACAATAAACTCAGGAGAAATATAACAAATTTCTCTGATAAGTGTTTCATATGTCAGATATATAAATAAGTCAAATATATAAATATCCAAGTCATTGCCCAATTGATAAATGGTCAAAGGGTATGATTAGGCAGTTTTAAGATCAAATCAGACTTCCAGTCAAGATGGTGGCTTAGAGAAAGCTAAAGTTCAGATCTCCTGAAACCCTCCCTTACCGATCTCAAAGTGAATCCTCCTAGGGCACCGAAATTCAAAACGATCAACAGCATAGACCCTGGGAGTCCTCCTCCTGGAGCTGGACCTGGACCAAAAGGTACAGCCCCTCCCAAAAGCCAGAACCTGAGACCACTCGGACCTAAGGGGTAGGCAGAAGGAAGGTCCTAGGACCCATCCCCCCCAACCCCGAAAGCCGAGTCCGAGTCTGAGGCAGCAAAGGCAACCTCAGAGCCCCATGGCCTGCTATTCTGAAGGCCACTTCCTGAAAACAACCTGACCCAGTCGAGGGGGCACCCAGACAGCAGGGAAACAGAGAGGGAAGGGGGAGCTCTTAACCCCCTGGGAGGAGCCCTCAGAGCTCCGGGAAGCTGCAGCCCCTCCCCCTCAGAGAGCAGGGTCTTCTGAAACAACAGCAACCCTCAGGACTGGCAAAAGGGACTCTTGGGAGCCGGCTATTCTGAAGGCCACATCCTGAAAACAACCTGACCCAGTCAAGAAGGCACCCAGAAAGCAGAGAAACAGAGAGACAGGGGAGCTTGTAACTCCCTGGCTGGATCCCTCCATCCAAGCGAGTCTCAGTTCCCTGCCTCAGGGAACACTCAATTCAACCCAGGGAAAGCTAATCTTCTTATCAGGAGCCCTGGGACCTCCAGGAAATCTCGGCCCCTCCCCCTTAGAGAGCAGGGTCTTCGGAAACAACAGTAACCCACAGGGCTGGCAAAAGGACCCCAGGGCCAGCTATTCTGAAGGCTGCTTCCTGAAAACAACATGACCCAGTCAAGGGGGCACCCAGAGAGCAGGGAAACAGAGAGACAGGGGGAGTTTATAACCCCCTGGCTGGATCCCTCCATCCAAGTCTCAGGTCCCTGCCTCAGGGCACACTCAATTCAACCCAGGGAAAGCTAATCTTCTTATCAGGAGTCCTCACCCAGAGCTCCGGGAAACCTCGACCCCTCCCCCTGAGAGAGCAGGGTCTTCTGAAACCACAGCAACCCTCAGGACTGGCAAAAGGACCTCGGGAGATGGCTATTCTGAAGGCCACATCCTGAAAACAACCTAACCCAGTTGAGGGGGCACCCAGACAGCAGGGAAACAGAGAGAGAGGGGGGAGCTTGTAACCTCCTGGCTGGATCCTTCCATCAGAGTCTCACGAAAAAAGTCACTGCCTTAAGGCATACTAAATTCAACCCAAGGAAAGCTAATCTCATTAGGAGCACTCAGAGCTCCAGGAAGCCGCGGCCCCTCCCCCCTCAGAGAGCAGGTTCATCTGGCCGGCTAAGGCACAGGAACAAGGGCCAAGCTAGGCTTAGAGCTTGGAAGTAAGGCAATGGAGTAGCATCAGGAGGGTGCTGAGGAGAGGAGGGCAGTAACAGGGACACACCAGCAACTCCTGGCTTCCCGGGAAGACAGAACAACAACTGCATAGAACAGACAATCTACCTAGGGCTAAAACATCTGAATACCAGGCAGAGATAAGAAAAGCTAATCCCCCCCCACTCAGATAGAGATGGCAAACTCCATAGAAGCACAAAAGTCCCAAAATTAAAAAAAAAAAACCAAGAAGGGGGAGACTTTGGACACATTTTATGGAGCAAAAATACAAAACACAGAGGAGATAGAAGAGGAAACACAAGCAAATGCTCCGAAACCTTCCAAAGGAAATGGAAACTCTCCACAAAGCCATGAAGAATTTGAATCTGAAATGATCAAAAAGATGGAAGCCTTCTGGGAGAATAAGTGGGAAATAATGCAAAAGAAATTCACACATCTACAAAACCAGTTTGACCAAACTGTAAAAGAAAACCAGGCTTTAAAACAAGAACTAATAAAGCAAAGCCAAAAGACCAAGAACTTAGAAGAGAACATAAAATATCTCACTGACAAAGTGACAGATTTGGAAAATAGGGGGGAGAAGAGATAATTTAAGAATAATTGGACTTCCAGAAAAGCCAGAAATAAACAGCAAACTCGACATCTTAATACAAGAGATAATCAAAGAAAATTGCCCAGAGATTCTAGAACAAGTGGGCAATGCAGCCACTGACAGAGCTCACAGAACACCTTCTACACTAAACCCCCAAAAGACAACTCCAAGGAATATAATTGCCAAATTCCAAAACTCTCAAACCAAAGAAAAAATCCTGCAAAAAGCCAGAAAAAGACAATTTAGATATAAAGGAATGCCAATCAGGGTCACATAAGACCTTGCAAGTTCAACTCTAAATGATCGTAAGGCATGGAGCATGATCTTCAGAAAGGCAAGAGAGCTGGGTCTTCAACCAAGAATCAGCTATCCAGCAAAACTGACTATATACTTCCAAGGGAAAGTATGGGCATTCAACAAAATAGAAGATTTCCAACTTTTTGAAATGAAAAGACCAGAGCTCTGTGGAAAGTTCGATATCAAAAATCAAAGAGCATGGAATACCTGAAAAGGTAAATATGAAGGAAAGGGAAAAGAAGAAAAATTTTATCTTCTTCTTTTACTCAAACTCTCTTCTATAAGGACTACATTTATATCAATCTATGTATACTAACATGTGGGGAAAATGTAATGTGTAAATAGGGGGAAAAGAAAGACCAAATAGAATAATTGTTCTCACACAAAGATTCACATGGGAAGGGGAGGGGAAGAAAACTCCTATAAGAAGGAGAGGAAGAGGGTATTTACTTAAATCTTACTCTCAGGGAAATCAACTCTGAGAGGGAAAAACATCCAGATCCATTTGGATCATGAATTCTATCTTACCCAACAAGGGTAGGAAGAAGGGAAAACCAAAGGGGGAGGGGGAGAGGGAAAACAAAAGGGAAGGGAAAGAGAGGGGGAAGGGGGACGGAACAAAAAGGGATGGACTATAAAGGGAAACATATCAAGGGAGGGGACAAGGGGGACCAATTTAAAGTAAATCACTGGACTAAAAGGTAGAGCTGAAGAAGAAAAGGTAACAACCAGGTAAGGATATCAAAATGCCAGGGAGTCCACAAATGACAGTCATAACTTTGAATGTGAATGGGATGAACTCACCTATAAAACGTAGATGAATAGCAGAATGGATTAGAATCCAAAACCCTACCATATGTTGTCTTCAAGAAACACACATGAGGCGGGTTGACATCCACAAGATCAGAATTAAAGGATGGAGTAAGACTTTCTGGGCCTCAACTGATAGAAAGAAGGCAGGAGTGGTAATCATGATATCTGATAAAGCCAAAGCAAAAATAGACCTGATCAAAAGGGATTGGTAAGGTAATTATATTTTGTTAAAAGGGACTTTTGATAATGAGGAAATATCACTAATCAACATGTATGCAACAAATAATATAGCACCCAAATTTCTAATGGAGAAACTAGGAGAATTGAAGGAAGAAATAGACAGTAAAACCATATTAGTGGGAGACTTAAATCAACCATTATCAAATTTAGATAAATCAAACAAAAAAATAAATAAGAAAGAGGTGAAAGAAGTGAATGAAATCTTAGAAAAATTAGAATTAATAGACATCTGGAGAAAAATAAATAGGGACAAAAAGGAATACACCTTCTTCTCAGCACCACATGGCACATTCACAAAAATTGACCATACATTAGGTCACAGAAACATAGCACACAAATGCAGAAAAGCAGAAATGATAAATGCTGTCTTCTCAGATCACAAGGCAACAATAATAATAATCAGTAAAGATACATGGAAAACCAAATCAAAAACTAATTGGAAATTAAACAATATGATACTCCAAAATTGTTTAGTTAGAGAAGAAATCATAGAAACAATTAATAATTTTATCGAGGAAAATGACAATGGTGAGACATCCTTTCAAACATTTTGGAATACAGCCAAAGCGGTAATCAGAGGTAAATTCATATCCCTGAGTGCAGATATCAACAAATTAGGAAGAGCAGAGTTCAATCAATTGGAAATGCAAATAAAAAAAATCGAAAGAGATCAAATTAAAAACCCCCAGCAGAAAACCAAACTAGAAATCCTAAAAATTAAGGGAGAAATTAATAAAATCAAAAGCAATAGAACTATTGATTTAATAAATAAGAAAAGAAGCTGGTACTTTGAAAAAACAAACAAAATAGACAATGTACTGGTCAATCTAATTAAAAAAAGGAAGGAAGAAAAGCAAATTAACAGCATCAAAGATGAAAAGGGGGACAGCACCTCCAATGAAGAGGAAATTAAGGCAATCATTAAAAATTACTTTGCCCAATTATATGGCAATAAATACACCAATTTAGGGGATATGGATGAATATATACAAAAATACAAACTGCCTAGACTAACAGAAGAGGAAATAGAATTCTTAAATAATCCCATATCAGAAAATGATCCCATATCATCACCTTAGACAAAACAAGTTACCTAGGAATCTATCTCATGAGACAAACACAGGAACTATATGAACACAACTACAAAACACTCTCCACACAACTAAAACTAGACTTGAACAATTGGAAAAACATTAACTGCTTATGAATAGGACGAGCCAATATAATAAAAATGACCATCCTACCCAAACTTATTCATCTATTTAGTGCCATACCCATTGAACTCCCAAAATATTTCTTTACTGATTTAGAAAAAAACATAACAAAATTCATTTGGAATAACAAAAGATCAAGGATATCCAGGGAAATAATGAAAAAAAAAAACACATATGATGGGGGCCTTGCAGTCCCAGACCTTAAAGTATATTACAAAGCAGCAGTCATCAAAACAATTTGGTACTGGCTAAGAAACAGAAAGGAAGATCAGTGGAATAGACTAGAGGAAAGTGACGTCAGCAAGACAGTATATGATGAACCCAAAGATCCCAGTTTTTGGGACAAAAATCCACTATTCGATAAAAACTGCTGGGAAAATTGGAAGACAGTATGGGAGAGATTAGGAATAGATCAACACCTCACACCCACACCAAGATAAATTCAAAATGTGTGAATGACTTAAACATAAAGAAGAAAACCATAAGTAAATTGGGTAAACACAGAATAGTATACATGTCAAACCTTTGGGAGGGGAAAGGCTTTAAAACCAAGCAAAACATAGAAAGAATCACAAAATGTAAAATAAATAATTTTGACTACATCAAATTAAAAAGCTTTTGTACAAACAAAACCAATGTATCTAAAATCAGAAGGGAAACAACAAATTGGGAAAAAAATCTTCAAAGAAACCTCTGACAAAGGTTCAATTACTCAAATTTATAAAGAGCTAACTCAATTGTACAAAAAATCAAGCCATTCTCCAATTGATAAATGGGCAAGGGACATGGATAGGCAGTTCTCAGATAAAGAAATCAAAACTATTAACAAGCACATGAAGAAGTGTTCTAAATCTCTTATAATCAGAGAGATGCAAATCAAAACAACTCTGAGGTATCACCTCACACCAAGCAGACTGGCCAGCATGATAGCAAAGGAAATTAATGAATGCTAGATGGGATGTGGCAAAGTAGGGACATTAATTCATTGCTGGTGGAGTTGTGAACTGATCCAACCATTCTGGAGGGCAATTTGGAACTATGCCCAAAGGGCAACAAAAGAAAGTCTACCCTTTGATCCAGCCATAGCACTGCTGGGTCTGTACCCCAAAGAGATAATGGACAAAAAGATTTGTACAAAAATATTCATAGCTGCACTCTTTGTGGTGGCCAAAAACTGGAAAACGAGGGGATGCCCATCAATTGGGGCATGGCTGAGCAAATTGTGGTATATGTTGGTGATGGAATAGTATTGTGCTAAAAGGAATAATAAAGTGGAGGAATTCCATGGAGACTGGAATGACCTCCAGGAAGTGATGCAGAGCGAAAGGAGCAGAACCAGGAGAACATTGTGCACAGAGACTAATACACTGTGGTATAATAGAATGTAATGGACTTCTCTATTGGTGGTGGTGTAATGTCCTGGAACAATCTGCAGGTATCTAAGAGAAAAAACACTATTCATAAGCAAAGAATAAACTATGGGAGTGGAAACACCGAGGAAAAGCAACTGCCTGACTACAGCGTATGAGGGGACATGACAGAGGAGAGACTCTAAACGAAACTCAAATGCAAATATTGACAACATAGAAATGGGTTCAAATCAAGAACACATGTGACACCCAGTGGAATCATGCATCGGCTATGGGGTGTGGGGGGGAAGAAAAGAAAATGATCTTTGTCTTTAATGAATAATGCTTGGAAATGATCAAATAAAATATTATTTAAAAAAGATGAAATCAAAGCTTTAATAATCATATAAAATATTTTAAGTCATTCTTGATTAATAAATGCTAATTTAAAAAAACTCAGAGGTACCATCTTACACCTCTAAGATTGGCCAATATGATAGAAAAGGATAATAATATACAGTGGAGGGAATGTGGCAAAATTTGGACACATGCATTTCTGGTAGAATTCTGAACCATTCCAACCATTCTAGAGGGGAGTTTGAAATTTTTCACAAAGTGCTATGAAAGAATGCTTACCTTTTGATACACAATACCACTACTAAGTATGTATCTCAGAGAGATTAAAAAAAAAGGGATAGGACCTTTTTGGTCTATACATATTTATAGCTACACTTTTGCGGTGGCAAAGAATTAGAAACAAAAGGGATGTCCCTCAACTGGGGAATGACTGAACAAATGTGGAATATGATGGTGATGGAATACTCCTATGCAATAAAGATGGATGAACAGGATGTTTTCAGAGAACTGAAAGACCTACATGAACTGATATTGAATGAAATAAGCAGAACCAGTACATTATACACAGTAACTAAAATATTGTGGAAAAATCAAATGCAATGGACTTTGCTAACAGCAATACAATGATCCAGTACAATTCTGAGGGGATTGTGGTCAAGAATTCTATATCCCTCTATATCAGTGGTTCTCAACCTCTCAATTTGTAGCAATGAAAATACATAATGCATATCAGGTATTTACATTCTGAATCATAACTGTAGCAAAATTACAGTTTTGAAGTAGCCACCAAAATAATTTTTTCATTTCAGGTCACTGCAACATGAGGAACTGTATTGCAGGGTCACGGCATTAGAAAGGTTGGGAACCACTGCTCTAGATAAAGAACTGTTGGAGAATAAATTCAGATGAAGACTTGTTTTTGAAACAAGATTAATGAAAAAAGATTTATGATTTTATGAAAACAGATTCATCACTTGTTTCTTTAGGTATAACCTTTTGGCCTTTGTTTTTTTATAAAATGTTCACTTATAAAAACAAATGTTGAGGAAATATGTTTTCTGTGATAATACATGTATAACCCAGATTGAATTGCTTGTCAATTCTAGGTGGGGGAAGGGAAGAAGGGAGGGAGACTATATGAATTATATAAGTTGGGAAAACTTATGTAAAAATTTATCAAAATAAAATAAAGACATAAAAAGATACAAGGAATTCAAAATGTTGAAGAAATTAGTGAGATTATCACTCTTTCATCAATATTTTATATCATCTCACTCTGATGTCCTCTGGATAATTGTACCTTGTTATTTCACTGTCAAAAATGCCTAGGAAACTTAGTTCTCTCAGTTCTGAAAGGTCTAACTTGTTACAGCCAACAATGCTTTTGTGGTGAATTGAATGAGTTTGTTGCATGACTCAGTTTCTAGTTGGTCACATTTATGCTTTACATTCCAACCCTGCTATTTTATTTCCTCCTTTATCACATCATCTTCCTTGGCTTCCCCTAAGCCCTATGGAAAATGAGCTTTTCTAACCATGACTACATGAGCTCTACTTTTTGTTTGACCTCCCTTTTCCCAGTGAGTTCTGATATGACAATCAAATTAATAGTGCCACTGCTGCTTGAAAGACTGTGCCATAGGGATCTACTCAACAAATCTCTAAATTCTCAACTCCTCCCTGGAAACCAAATCAATTTATGCATTCTGATGTTTTCAATTAAAAATTCAGTACCTTGTGGTGAGGGACTGATTAACTTTTATGTTGTTATGTCATTATATATAACACTTAGCACAATGCATGGTTAATTTACTCCAAAATTTCTATCTGAATGATTTTTCTGAAAAACTAGCATTTTTTTTAATATTTATTCTTAATCCTTTTAAAAAATTACTCCCAAATCAACAAAAGGTCAAGGGACATGAATAGGCAGTTTTCACATGAAGAATACAAAACTATAAATAAGGTCATGAAAAAGTGTTCTAAATCCCTCCTGATTAAGAGAAATTAAAAATTAAAAAAAAAAAAAACTCTGAGGTACCACATGACACCTAGTAGACTGCCCAATATAGCAATAAAACAAAGTGAACATTTTGGAGAGGATGTGGCAAAAATTGGATATTAATACACTGTTGGTGGAGTTGTGAATTGGTCCAACAATTCTGGAGGGCAATTTCAAATTATGCCCAAAAGACTTATAAAAGAATGCTTATCCTTTGACCCAGCCATACCACTATTGGGTTGGTACCCCAAATAGATAATAGGGAAAAAGACTTGTACAAAAATATGTATAGCCATACTGTTTGTGGTAGCAAAAAACTGGAAAATTAGGGGTTTTCATCAATTGGGTTAATAAGTTGTGGTATATTATGGTGATGGATATGATTGTGCTGAAAGGGAAAATGAAGTGGAGGAACTCCTTGTGAACTGCAAAGACCTCTAGGAATTGATACAGAGTGAAGGGAACAGAACAAGAACAATGTACACAGAGACTGATATATTATGACACAACAAATGTAATAGACTTTTCTACAAGCAACAATTCAATGACTCAGGAGAATTCAGAGGAACTTATGAGAAAGAATGCTAACCACATCCAAAGAAAGAACTGTGGGAACAGAAACACAGAAGAAAAACACATGATTGATTATGTAGTTCAATATGGATATGATTAGAGTTTTATGTTCAAAGATCATTCAACTGCAAATATGAATAACATGGAAATAGGTTTTGAATAATGATACATATGTAGTCCAGTGGAATTGCTTGTTGGCTCCAGGAGGTGGGAAGGGATTGGGGTGGGGGAGAATGATGAATCATGTAACCATGGAAAAATATTCCAAAGAAATAAGAAAAAAATTTGACACTATACATTGGAATTCTAAATACCTCAATAACAATGTCATTGAATTAATAGAACAGAAAACAAATATATCTATTGAATTCCAATCAAATACTTGAACCAATGATCTCATTGGCCATAATGTGGAAATCATGAAATTCAAGCACTCCAATTTCCCAAGTTACATTCAGTTATCCTTTCTATTCACACTATTGTATGATTTTGATCATTAAACTAATTGTACTTGATCACAATGATTTTCTTTCAATTAAGGAATTAAAATAGGAAAAATAATGGGTCATCAGATAATGCATAAAGGCTCTATATTAAGATTATTTTCTGTCAAAGTTTTTTTTTTGCTTGTTCCAATATATTGAATATTTTCACTGAATTCCTTAATGTAAATTCAAATTTTTGTTTTAGTGTTGGTAGTGTAATATTTATTGGGAAAAGAGATGGGGGGATTGGAAAAATGGGGATAATGGAAGGTTTGTAGCAGGGAATGGAGAAGTTGAGAGGAGAGAAGGGATATTGCTCCTGGTGAGGCAAAGGAGATGCCCCCTGCCGAGAGGAAGCAGCAAGGGTCCGATAAGGACTGTTTGTCGTTGAATGACTGAACTGATGTTCAGCTCCCTCTATGCACAGAAAAGATAGTCCCCTTATCTGATTGTGAATTCAAATAATATAAAGTTTAATAACCAGTTCGAATTGGAGAGATATCAAGAAGGAGGGAAAGAGAGGTCCCTAAATAAGGTTGGAGTCTGTCTCAGCTTTTAGAGCTGAGGCCAGATCCCACAGGCTGGCAGAGGGTTTTGTTAATTGACAAAACAGCTAGTTTGTCAATTTCAGAATCTTAGCAGTAGACAGAAAGCAAACAAGAACAGTTCTAACCTTCAGAAGCCTGTGTCTTTGGGCTGAACAGAGTAGTGGTACTCCACTCCAGACTGGGCTGCACAATCTCCTACCACCTTCAACACTAGGAAGGAAGTGTAACCAGGCAGGAAGGAAGTGCTAGTCACCAGACCCAACAGCCACTCCTGGCAGGAAGGAAGTACTAGTCACAACACCCAACTGCCACTTCCAGTTGCCCCTTCCCCCACCAACTGTCAGTCTGGTTTCCTTTCCACATTAGGGAGAGATTCAATGTTGTCATTCATAAACAAAGAGGACCAGACATGTTTCCTCCTGACTAGGTACAATAAATAATGGATTATAGGGAATATCCTAATTTCATAAGGCACATATTTCATGTCATTGATTACATTGCAATATCACAATAATTTATCTAAGGTTATCATTATCTATAATTATGCCACTGAATTCATTCAGGATTTTCTCTGGTGGATGGTTAATTTTTATGAGTCTTCAAATTATGTCTCATGATGAGAGCTAAAATTTATTTAGGGAGTTTTCATTTCCTAAAATAAGCAGCATATTGGGCACTGTGAAGTACTTTGGAAACTCACTTTGTTACCTGCTTTCTGGGTTTGGATCAAGTATAATTAATAATAAACTTAAAATTCAGAAAAAATTATTTTAAAGAAATTAAAGATGAAATAGTGGAATTGACAAAAGGAAGTATATTATTATGTTATTTAAAAATAGAGAACAATGGAGTACAGAAAGGGGAAGGGAAGAAGCATTTATCAAAGACCTACTTAGTGATAGACATTGTGTTAAATATTTTACAAATACTATCTCATCCTACTCTAAAGATTCATTTTCTTCTCTCTCATCAGTACAGAAAAGCTTTGAGAATGGATCTACTAGTGAACTATATTCCTGTAGTATGAGGACAACTTTTGTTTATTTTCCAAAGATTCATCATCTAGAATATTGGAGAACAATTAATCTTTGGTCCAAATGAACTCTAGAAAATTATTTATTGAATTTAAAAAATAGGTTGCTATCCACATCAGTGGAAAGACTTTTGATGCAGAAAAGACATGTATCTTTGGAATATAAAATATTTTAGAGTCTTTAGGATTTTCGTAGGTTGGGTGATGTGTATATATGTATATATGTGTGTACATGTGTGTGTATATGAATATGAATATGTCTCTCTCTATACATATAAATGAGAACATTTTAAATTTAAATGAATATATCTCTAATGATGTTAATTTTTAAGGGAATCTCTGGCAAGGAACTTGAAATCATATTAATCAGAATTCCTAAGAAGGTGTTGGGTTTGTTTTTTTTTTAATCAGAAAAGTCATGGAACAGCAACTGATTTTTTAAATGTTTGGAAGAAATTAGGCTCCCTCTTCCCAATCAACAAAGGGAAATTAGAAAGTTTCAGTGTGACATATTTTGACTCTACATCAGAAATTTTACACAAATATGAGTTAAAACTATAATTGAAATTTGTTGCTTCAAGATAGTGAATTTGCCATTAATAATTATATTTAAAAATTGGCTGGATGACTTCTTGTCCATATGGTAGAAGGGAGTAATTTCTTGAGGTATGAGTTTGATTAAATGCCCTCTAAAGTGTTATCTAGATTTCAGAGTCAATGATTTCCTGAATCTACCTTCATATGAACTCTGTTGTTTAATTTCTTTCTTTCTTGTTTTTTTTGCCCAGTGTTGGGGGTTTTCCTATTTTCTCAGTACTTTTCCCTGAGGAAATTAAAGTGGAAAGAAGTGAAGCAACATAAATTTAATCACACTCTGAAACAACAGTTCCTCTTTTTCTTTGCATAGTAAAAGTAAAGAGTGTATATGTGTGTTGTGTGTACATGTATGTGAAGGGATGAACTTGTAAGTAAATGAAATCTAAGGTTATGAGGTGAGTGTCAGTGAATTAATTGCACCATAGGTCCACTATAAATATATATCAATCAGCAAAAATTTTAATAATACCAGATG
This sequence comes from Monodelphis domestica, assembly GCF_027887165.1. Lineage (NCBI taxonomy): Eukaryota > Metazoa > Chordata > Mammalia > Didelphimorphia > Didelphidae > Monodelphis > Monodelphis domestica. The sequence goes on along the minus strand of NC_077227.1, from coordinate 668,839,057 downwards.
CTCCCCTATCTTCTGACCATAATTTCTAGGCCTATAATAATAACCTTATAATATTGTCTATTATTTGCCAGATTGTCATTGATTTTACCATTGAAATAATCAAACTGAAAATTATATACAGCTGTGTATTATTGGAAGGGATTCTCTAACTGTGGTGAATTAAAGAGAAAGGAAATAAAATTGCCTGTGTGAGAATGGAAAAAAAAATCACAATAAGCACTGACTACCCTGTCCATATTTTCCAAACTACAATATAGAACTGAAACTTCAGGGAAGCTTTGGCATAAAAGCCTTAAAAGGCCCTCCAGATTCATTGAAACTACATCACAGACTTTTGATGATTCTCAACTGTCTTGAGCAATTGTTTTTTCCCACTTAACTTGGAAGATGTTTAATAATTGAGTATAATAGCTTTGACTACCAGAAGGTGTTTTTTTTTTTTCTTGGTTAGACTAAATTTTTCTCTTTTTTCTTTTTCTTTTTCTTTTTTTTGAAATCATCTACTTAACCCTCATTATACTTCTTTATATGATGGTAATTAGATCCTTCTTTCCCTGATATTTTTCTCACTCTTGAAAAATGTGCAGACTATTTTAATTCTTTCCGTCCATCTTTCTTTTCCCCTTCCTACAGTCACCACAGGACCAAATAGCTAGCAGTCAGGAAGCAGTCAAGCACAAAGGAAAGTTTTATTAAAATGTGTGCCAGCCACTATATAACTTACATTTCATAACCCATCACAAAGTGGCAGAAAGTCTAAAAGGCTACCACAATGTCTAAATGTGGTAAGGAACAGGACCTGCTTATGCCCAGAGTTCTGAGAAGAGTGAAACAAGCCAAAATGTCAGGAGTATAATAGGCAATGTAACTGATACCAGAGCATCAAGTAAAAGTCACAACTAGGAACTGCTATATAAGATGCCAAACTTAAGAAGAAAATGGAATGGAAATATTCAAAATGCTAGAGCTGCTTTGAATACCTTAAATAGAAACCTCATAATGAGGAGAGGGGATAAAAAGTCAAGAGAAAATCAAAGACAAATGTCAGAGGTATAAATTGAAAAAACAAATAGGCAAGCTAGGCAAATTGCTGCCCAATAATATGTTCCTTGGCATCATTTTCTTTTGAGGGTGGGTAGGTTCAAGTTGATCTTACCCTTTCTGATTTTAAAGGTATCTGCTTATCAGAAAATAGGATACTGATACTGCTTAGAGAGGGTAAGAACTATGAGTCATGCCTAATATACCAAGGATCTTATAAAGGAAATATTTCCAACAAAGGTAATGAACAAACAACATAGGGTAATAACATAAAAACATTTTCAACAGAGATTAATGATAAGATAACTCAAATTAGGTCCAAATAATCTCATATAAAGAAAACTATGAAGTGATTAACATAAAATTAGCCATATGAAGGGAACTGAAGAGATTTGGGGTAAATAAAACCTAGGATTCAAATCAATGGAAAAGGTCTTCCTAACCACAAACTTACAGCCCCAAATTCAACATTTATTATATAAAAATTTATATAATTAATCTATAATAACTTATAGATGAACAAAACTGAATTTGATTTGGAGTATATGATAATTTATTTTGGGGCAATGGACACTGAATAATAATTAAAGTAATATTGAATGCCAAAGTTATATTTTTATGAAACTATTTTACCTCCTGAAGGACATCAGTATATAATGGAACAAAACCCAGTAGATAAAATATTGAAACTATAATATGTGGGCTCTAAATGGAGATGTTTCCTTCAAAGTTTTTTTTAATGAAATGAAAAATGAGCAAAAAGATGGCAGACTAGACAATTTCTCTGATCTCCACAAGTTTTCAAACCTTTCCAGAACAGAAATTATGCATGGAATTTAAATAACTTCAGCTGTCTTCATAATATAAAATAGCTAGAATCCAAAAGAGGGGGAAAATTCCCAAACTCAGGAAAACATGCTCATTGACCCTGAATTCACTCAGCACTATTCTTATCCTGATTTGATTAGAAAAACATTTAAGTTTGTAACAGGGTATTCCCTCCCCCCTCAAAGAATGGGAAACTCAAACTCCATTCATTCTAGAAGTAAGAAAAAATTTTATTTGATGAAGAAGTATTTTTTTGGGGGGGTAGTATCATAGCTGGTAGAATTATTTGGGGAATAATCAGGTAGCCTTAGGGCTGATAAATAAGCCCAGGGGCTAATATAGTAGCCTCTTTGGATCTTATAGTATGGAGTAAGCAGTTCTTCTATAGAGTGGCAGTTTTCAGTATAGAGTGGCAGTTCCACCATGAAGTAGCAGCTTTCACTGTGGAGTGGCACCATCCCCAACCTGTGGATCCAAAACTTGACAAGAGGGAGGAATCTATGAAAGTTGGAGAGAACATGGCATTATAACATGGCATTCTTATGTGTTTTATGAAAAGAGAAATGAGAATTTTGGTAGCAAAATTTCTGTCCTGTATAGCAAAAATAATGAGCAGAATAGAAACACTTGAGTTTGCAATGGTACACATAACCAAGGAAACAAAATAAAGAAAAATAATAGATTCAGAATTCAAATGCACAGAATCAAAGGAGAACATAGAAGAAAAGAGGCAAGAAGAAAGAAAAGAAAAACAAAGAATCTGAAATACTTTGTAAAATCTTCACTATGGGAAAAAAAACAACTGAACTCTAAGATGGGACTCATTGAGATAAACTAAGAATCATCTGTCTTTTTTTTTTAATGACAGAACAAAGTCATCTTAACACTAAAATGAAGGAAAAATAGAGGGAAACTGCCTAGAACTTCTGAACATAGGAAATGAAATTTCAATTAAACAAATACCCAGATCAATTCCAGAAAAAAGCCCAAAGCTGCAAAATTCAAGACATATTCAATTTATAAACAAGTTCTGCAAGCAATCAGGAAAAAGTGTTTCAAATAAAGGGGAGATATCAAGTAATGCAAGACTATTCTGTACCTACTTAAAAAAGAAGAAAATGGAAGAATGTGGTCTGAAGAGTAATGGCGCTCAAGGTGCAGTTCAGAATGACATCCTGAATATCTAAGTTTAAGCCTATGAGATGAAAGAAGGATGTTCAGAAGTAAAGAAGAATTTGAAACATTGTAGAAGTGGAACTGAAGACAATATTTGTTTCTAGAAAACCCTGAACAACAGAAATGGAGAACTTAATAAATGTGTCAGGCAAGGAAAGTAGCAGTAATAATAACAGATACATTATGAAGAAACTTCTTTCTAAGTGTACACAAGGGCAGTACACAATAGTGTAGGTGTGAGAACCGGGTAGAGGTAACAGTGAGGAGGCAGACAGGGAGTATTAAGAACAGAACCTAGCAACACCAGCCTACTGGTAAATACTTCTTTTATGAAACTACATTACAACATTGAAGGACCCATAAAAAGAGAGCATGGAAATAGGAGACAGAGAGAAATAAGTAATACATCTATCTGTGGTCTTCTAAAGAAAAGAGTCTACAGGGGAAAGGGTAAAAAGAAGGGAGGAAAAATTAAAGTGGGGAAGGAAGGAAGAAAGCCTTATTTTAGAGATGAGTGGTTTGACTGATTAATGCCCTTTTGAGCAAAGAGAGATTATGGATGAAGGTAAGTGGGGTTCATACACTGTATGGGGTCTAGGAAATTTGATGCTTAACAAGTTTACTTGTCTAGGCATCAGGAGATTAAGAACCTCTTTGGTCAGCTTGCTATTGGAGGTGAAGAAGAGCATGAATTCATAGAGGAGATTTTCAGGCAAATGCAGAAGAAAAAAGAATGTCAATAAAAGAGGATATAGATCAGTGGTGGGAGGTCTAATCTAGAAAATAGCAGGGTAGGGCCCCATCAAAACTGTAATAGTCAATATTTCTATAGAAGTGCTACAAATAGAAAGGGAAAATTGTTGAAGAAGTCTTACAATACAGTAGCAGAAAACTTTGTTACTATCAACATAAAACTGAAATTCATCTTCATTTATCTGAGCTTTGTTTACACTTTCCTTTTGATGAAGTCAGACATTTCCTACTTAGAAAAAGATGAATTATTCTACTGTTAAACCATGCAGAGTTAATGTTTTTAATTTAGTAGTTTCTGAATTTTACCATCATTTTTATCAGTCTTGCTTTTTGAGAATATTCTGATCCATATGAGTAAATATGGTACTGTACACCAGATCACCGAAAGCTGTTCACTCCTTTTCTACCCCATTGTTGCTAAACATGTGTTGCTTGAACTTTCCATCCAAGACAGCAGTAAATTTTATATATACTGAAAAGTTTTCTGAACCATTGAGATTAAGTGTTATGGTAGTTGCCTTGCCTTGAGTCCAAAACTTTGGTTAAATTTAAATGTTTATCTTGGAGAGAATAAGTTTATGATCAACCTAGTACTCTGCCACACATTCTTAGTCATTCTTACAGACTGTCTGTCTCTTCTCCTTACAATGACATTGCCTACTAAATATCAATGTTTACTTTGAGGGTACATGCAAAGAATTTTTATTACATTTTGGTAAATAGAAGTCAGTGTTGGTGATAAGAAAGACATGAGAGGCAAAATTCTTTAAAAATAAGTGATCATTGATGTCACTTTTTCTTTTTTTTTAATATATTTTATTTGATCATTTCCAAGCATTATTCGTTAAAGACATAGATCATTTTCTTTTCCTCCCCCCCCCCCCATAGCCGACGCATAGATCCACTGGGCATTACATGTTTTCTTGATTTGAACCCATTGCTTTGTTGATAATATTTGCATTAGAGTGTTCATTTAGAGTCTCTCCTCTGTCATGTCCCCTCAACCGCTGTATTCAGGCAATTGCTTTTCCTCGGTGTTTCCACTCCCATAGTTTATCCTTTGCTTATGAATAGTGTTTTTTTCTCCTAGATCCCTGCAGATTGTTCAGGGATATTACACCACCACTAATGGAGAAGTCCATTACGTTCGATTATACCACAGTGTATTTGTCTCTGTGTACAATGTTCTGGTTCTGCTCCTCTCGCTCTGCATCACTTCCTGGAGGTTGTTCCAGTCTCCATGGAACTCCTCCACTTTATTATTCCTTTTAGCACAATAGTATTCCATCACCAACATATACCACAATTTGCTCAGCCATTCCCCAATTGATGGGCATCCCCTCGTTTTCCAGTTTTTGGCCACCACAAAGAGCGCAGCTATGAATATTTTTGTGCAAGTCTTTGTGTCCATTATCTCTTTGGGGTACAGACCCAGCAGTGCTATGGCTGGATCAAAGGGTAGATATTCTTTTGTCGCCCTTTGGGCATAGTTCCAAATTGCCCTCCAGAATGGTTGGATCAGTTCACAACTCCACCAGCAATGAATTAATGTCCCTACTTTGCCACATCCCCTCCAGCATTCATTACTTTCCTTTTCTGTTATGTTAGCCAATCTGCTAGGTGTGAGGTGATACCTCAGAGTTGTTTTTATTTGCATCTCTCTGATTATAAGAGATGTAGAACACTTCTTCATGTGCTTGTTAATAGTTTTGATTTCTTTATCTGAGAACTGCCTATCCATGTCCCTTCCCATTTATCAATTGGAGAATGGCTTGATTTTTTTGTACAATTGATTTAGCTCTTTATAAATATGAGTAATTAAACCTTTGTCAGAGGTTTCTATGAAGATTTTTTCCAAATTTGTTGTTTCCCTTCTGATTTTAGTTACATTGGTTTTGTTTGTACAAAAGCTTTTTAATTTGATGTAGTCAAAATTATTTATTTTACATTTTGTGATTCTTTATATGTCTTGCTTGGTTTTAAAGCCTTTCCCCTCCCAAAGGTCTGACATGTATACTATTCTGTGTTTACCCAATTTACTTATGGTTTCCTTCTTTATGTTTAAGTCACTTACCCACTTTGAATTTATCTTGGTGTAGGGTGTGAGGTGTTGATCTATTCCTAGTCTCTCCCACACTGTCTTCCAATTTTCCCAGCAGTTTTTATCGAATAGTGGATTTTTGTCCCAAAAACTGGGATCTTTGGGTTTATCGTATACTGTCTTGCTGAGGTCGCTTTCCCCCAGTCTATTCCACTGATCTTCCTTTCTGTTTCTTAGCCAGTACCAAATTGTTTTGATGACTGCTGCTTTGTAATATAGTTTAAGGTCAGGGACTGCAAGGCCCCCATCATATGTGTTTTTTTTTCATTATTTCCCTGGATATCCTTGATCTTTTGTTCTTCCAAATGAACTTTGTTATGTTTTTTTCTAAATCAGTGAAGAAGTATTTTAGTAGTTCAATGGGTATGGCACTAAATAGATAAATAAGTTTGGGCAGGATGGTCATTTTTTTTTTAATATATTTTATTTGATCATTTCCAAGCATTATTCGTTAAAGACATAGATCATTTTCTTTTCCTCCCCCCCACCCCCCATAGCCGACGCGTAAGTCCACTGGGCATTAGATGTTTTCTTGATTTGAACCCATTGCTTTGTTGATAGTATTTGCATTAGAGTGTTCATTTAAAGTCTATCCTCTGTCATGTCCCCTCAACCTCTGTATTCAGGCAGTTGCTTTTTCTCGGTGTTTCCACTCCCATAGTTTATCCTTTGCTTATGAATGGTGTTTTTTTTCTCCTGGATCCCTGAAAGTTGTTCAGGGACATTACACCGCCCCTAATGGAGAAGTCCATTACGTTCGATTATACCACAGTGTATTAGTCTCTGTGTACAATGTTCTCCTGGTTCTGCTCCTCTCGCTCTGCATCACTTCCTGGAGGTTGTTCCAGTCTCCATGGAACTTCTCCACTTTATTATTCCTTTGAGCACAATAGTATTCCATCACCAACATATACCACAGTTTGTTCAGCCATTCCCCAATTGATGGGCTTCCCCTCGTTTTCCAGTTTTTGGCCACCACAAAGAGCGCAGCTATGAATATTTTTGTACAAGTCTTTGTGTCCATTATCTCTTTGGGGTACAGACCCAGCAGTGCTATGGCTGGGTCAAAGGGTAGATATTCTTTTGTCGCCCTTTGGGCATAGTTCCAAATTGCCCTCCAGAATGGTTGGATCAGTTCACAACTCCACCAGCAATGAATTAATGTCCCTACTTTGCCACATCCCCTCCAGCATTCATTACTTTCCTTTTCTGTTATGTTAGCCAATCTGCTAGGTGTGAGGTGATACCTCAGAGTTGTTTTGATTTGCATCTCTCTGATTATAAGAGATGTAGAACACTTCTTCATGTGCTTGTTAATAGTTTTGATTTCTTTATCTGAGAACTGCCTATCCATTTCCCTTGCCCATTTATCAATTGGAGAATGGCTTGATTTTTTGTACAATTGATTTAGCTCATTATAAATATGAGTAATTAAACCTTTGTCAGAGGTTTCTATGAAGATTTTTTCCCAATTTGTTGTTTCCCTTCTGATTTTAGTTATATTGGTTTTGTTTGTACAAAAGCTTTTTAGTTTGATGTAGTCAAAATTATTTATTTTACATTTTGTGATTCTTTATATGTCTTGCTTGGTTTTAAAGCCTTTCCCCTCCCAAAGGTCTGACATGTATACTATTCTGTGTTTACCCAATTTACTTATGGTTTCCTTCTTTATGTTTAAGTCACTTACCCATTTTGAATTTATCTTGGTGTAGGGTGTGAGGTGTTGATCTATTCCTAGTCTCTCCCACACTGTCTTCCAATTTTCCCAGCAGTTTTTATCGAATAGTGGATTTTTGTCCCAAAAACTGGGATCTTTGGGTTTATCGTATACTGTCTTGCTGAGGTCGCTTTCCCCCAGTCTATTCCACTGATCTTCCTTTCTGTTTCTTAGCCAGTACCAAATTGTTTTGATGACTGCTGCTTTGTAATATAGTTTAAGGTCAGGGACTGCAAGGCCCCCATCATATGTGTTTTTTTTTTCATTATTTCCCTGGATATCCTTGATCTTTTGTTCTTCCAAATGAACTTTGTTATGTTTTTTTCTAAATCAGTGAAGAAGTATTTTAGTAGTTCAATGGGTATGGCACTAAATAGATAAATAAGTTTGGGCAGGATGGTCATTTTTTTTTAATATATTTTATTTGATCATTTCCAAGCATTATTCGTTAAAGACATAGATCATTTTCTTTTCCTCCCCCCCACCCTCCATAGCCGACGCGTAAGTCCACTGGGCATTAGATGTTTTCTTGATTTGAACCCATTGCTTTGTTGATAGTATTTGCATTAGAGTGTTCATTTAAAGTCTATCCTCTGTCATGTCCCCTCAACCTCTGTATTCAGGCAGTTGCTTTTTCTCGGTGTTTCCACTCCCATAGTTTATCCTTTGCTTATGAATGGTGTTTTTTTTCTCCTGGATCCCTGAAAGTTGTTCAGGGACATTACACCGCCCCTAATGGAGAAGTCCATTACGTTCGATTATACCACAGTGTATTAGTCTCTGTGTACAATGTTCTCCTGGTTCTGCTCCTCTCGCTCTGCATCACTTCCTGGAGGTTGTTCCAGTCTCCATGGAACTTCTCCACTTTATTATTCCTTTGAGCACAATAGTATTCCATCACCAACATATACCACAGTTTGTTCAGCCATTCCCCAATTGATGGGCTTCCCCTCGTTTTCCAGTTTTTGGCCACCACAAAGAGCGCAGCTATGAATATTTTTGTACAAGTCTTTGTGTCCATTATCTCTTTGGGGTACAGACCCAGCAGTGCTATGGCTGGGTCAAAGGGTAGATATTCTTTTGTCGCCCTTTGGGCATAGTTCCAAATTGCCCTCCAGAATGGTTGGATCAGTTCACAACTCCACCAGCAATGAATTAATGTCCCTACTTTGCCACATCCCCTCCAGCATTCATTACTTTCCTTTTCTGTTATGTTAGCCAATCTGCTAGGTGTGAGGTGATACCTCAGAGTTGTTTTGATTTGCATCTCTCTGATTATAAGAGATGTAGAACACTTCTTCATGTGCTTGTTAATAGTTTTGATTTCTTTATCTGAGAACTGCCTATCCATTTCCCTTGCCCATTTATCAATTGGAGAATGGCTTGATTTTTTGTACAATTGATTTAGCTCATTATAAATATGAGTAATTAAACCTTTGTCAGAGGTTTCTATGAAGATTTTTTCCCAATTTGTTGTTTCCCTTCTGATTTTAGTTATATTGGTTTTGTTTGTACAAAAGCTTTTTAGTTTGATGTAGTCAAAATTATTTATTTTACATTTTGTGATTCTTTCTATATCTTGCTTGGTTTTAAAGCCTTTCCCCTGCCAAAGGTCTGACATGTATACTATTCTGTGTTTACCCAATTTACTTATGGTTTCCTTCTTTATGTTTAAGTCACTTACCCATTTTGAATTTATCTTGGTGTAGGGTGTGAGGTGTTGATCTATTCCTAGTCTCTCCCACACTGTCTTCCAATTTTCCCAGCAGTTTTTATCGAATAGTGGATTTTTGTCCCAAAAACTGGGATCTTTGGGTTTATCGTATACTGTCTTGCTGAGGTCGCTTTCCCCCAGTCTATTCCACTGATCTTCCTTTCTGTTTCTTAGCCAGTACCAAATTGTTTTGATGACTGCTGCTTTGTAATATAGTTTAAGGTCAGGGACTGCAAGGCCCCCATCATATGTGTTTTTTTTTTCATTATTTCCCTGGATATCCTTGATCTTTTGTTCTTCCAAATGAACTTTGTTATGTTTTTTTCTAAATCAGTGAAGAAGTATTTTAGTAGTTCAATGGGTATGGCACTAAATAGATAAATAAGTTTGGGCAGGATGGTCATTTTTTTTTAATATATTTTATTTGATCATTTCCAAGCATTATTCGTTAAAGACATAGATCATTTTCTTTTCCTCCCCCCCACCCTCCATAGCCGACGCGTAAGTCCACTGGGCATTAGATGTTTTCTTGATTTGAACCCATTGCTTTGTTGATAGTATTTGCATTAGAGTGTTCATTTAAAGTCTATCCTCTGTCATGTCCCCTCAACCTCTGTATTCAGGCAGTTGCTTTTTCTCGGTGTTTCCACTCCCATAGTTTATCCTTTGCTTATGAATGGTGTTTTTTTTCTCCTGGATCCCTGAAAGTTGTTCAGGGACATTACACCGCCCCTAATGGAGAAGTCCATTACGTTCGATTATACCACAGTGTATTAGTCTCTGTGTACAATGTTCTCCTGGTTCTGCTCCTCTCGCTCTGCATCACTTCCTGGAGGTTGTTCCAGTCTCCATGGAACTTCTCCACTTTATTATTCCTTTGAGCACAATAGTATTCCATCACCAACATATACCACAGTTTGTTCAGCCATTCCCCAATTGATGGGCTTCCCCTCGTTTTCCAGTTTTTGGCCACCACAAAGAGCGCAGCTATGAATATTTTTGTACAAGTCTTTGTGTCCATTATCTCTTTGGGGTACAGACCCAGCAGTGCTATGGCTGGGTCAAAGGGTAGATATTCTTTTGTCGCCCTTTGGGCATAGTTCCAAATTGCCCTCCAGAATGGTTGGATCAGTTCACAACTCCACCAGCAATGAATTAATGTCCCTACTTTGCCACATCCCCTCCAGCATTCATTACTTTCCTTTTCTGTTATGTTAGCCAATCTGCTAGGTGTGAGGTGATACCTCAGAGTTGTTTTGATTTGCATCTCTCTGATTATAAGAGATGTAGAACACTTCTTCATGTGCTTGTTAATAGTTTTGATTTCTTTATCTGAGAACTGCCTATCCATTTCCCTTGCCCATTTATCAATTGGAGAATGGCTTGATTTTTTGTACAATTGATTTAGCTCATTATAAATATGAGTAATTAAACCTTTGTCAGAGGTTTCTATGAAGATTTTTTCCCAATTTGTTGTTTCCCTTCTGATTTTAGTTATATTGGTTTTGTTTGTACAAAAGCTTTTTAGTTTGATGTAGTCAAAATTATTTATTTTACATTTTGTGATTCTTTCTATATCTTGCTTGGTTTTAAAGCCTTTCCCCTCCCAAAGCTCTGACATGTATACTATTCTGTGTTTACCCAATTTACTTATGGTTTCCTTCTTTATGTTTAAGTCACTCACCCATTTTGAATTTATCTTGGTGTAGGGTGTGAGGTGTTGATCTATTCCTAGTCTCTCCCACACTGTCTTCCATGGATGGTCATTTTTATTATATTGGCTTGTCCTATCCATGAGCAGTTGATGTTTTTCCATTTGCTCAAGTCTAGTTTTAGTTGAGTGGCGAGTGTTTTGTAGTTGTGTTCATATAGTTTCTGTGTTTGTCTTGGGAGGTAGATTCCTAGGTATTTTATTTTGTCTAAGGTGATTTTGAATGGGATTTCTCTTTCTAGTTCTTGCTGCTGAGCTGTGTTGGAGATATATAGAAAAGCTGATGATTTATGTGGGTTTATTTTGTATCCTGCAACTTTGCTAAAGTTGTTGATTATTTCAATTAGCTTTTTGGTTGAATCTCTAGGATTCTTTAAGTAGACCATCATGTCATCTGCAAAGAGTGATAACTTGGTCTCCTCCTTGCCTATTTTGATGCCCTCAATTTCTTTTTCTTCTCTAATTGCTACTGCTAGTGTTTCTAGTACAATGTCAAATAGTAGAGGTGATAATGGGCATCCTTGTTTCACTCCAGATCTTATTGGGAATGCATCTAGTTTATCCCCATTGCAGATGATATTAGCTGATGGTTTTAGATATATACTGTTTATTATTTTTAGGAATGACCCTTCTATTCCTATGCTTTCTAGTGTTTTTAATAGGAATGGGTGTTGTATTTTATCAAATGCTTTTGATGTCACTTTTTCTGCTGCCATTCCTCCCAAACATTCTCTGCCATATCTGGTAGTCTATTCCTACTCTGGAATTAAAATTACTCAGAATTACAATCTTGTACTCTTTTGTCCACTGTTGGTGAGGAGCTCTAGAAACTTCATGAGTTTTGTGGACCTTATTAGTATTTGTCATGGTAAGAGCATATGCATTGATAATGGTGATATGGGCACTTTCCTGCAAATGAGAATGGCATTTTCATAAGTCTGACATTACTCTTTTGGGAAGGAATACAATTTGTTGACTTTATTGAATTTAGTTGAAAAACCTTCACAAAGCTTCTCATCACAGTGACCAATACAGAAAAATGTATATTAAAAAGGAACTTGATAATAAAAGAAGTATTAAGAAGGAAATGATAGCTAACTTGAAATATTTTTTAAGGAATCATAGAAGAAGAGAGAATATTAGGGTCATTCTACATGGTCTCAGAAAAAAAGAATTAAAAAAAAGGAATAGAATTTATAAGACAAATTTAGATTTGATGTAATAAAAAATTGCTAGTAATTACAGATTTTTTAAAAAAGCATAAGAGAACCCCATTTAAACTGATTTTATAAGACATGATAATTAAAGGAGAATATATGCATAAAATATGTTGTCATCAATTGTTTTTTAAAAAGGCAGCATACTGCATAGTATAAGATATTAGTTTTAAATTCAGAGTACTTGAATTTGGATACTTATTCTATCATTTACTATGTATGCATGTGTGTGTGTGTAAGCAAGTCATTTAGAAATTATTAGATTCTATTTTCTCCATTTTCTAATTATAAGGCTAGATGGAATAATGTCTAAGGTCATTTAACATTCTCACTATGAAATATCAAGTTACTATGAAGTTTTATATAAATGTATTTTTAACATCTACTAGCTGACACACTTAGTGTGAATAGTTTGAATTAAGATTCAGAGTAATCTAAGAAATATTTAACCATATCCACTATATTTACTAAAACTAGAAAGTACCCTGATAGATCATTAAAATTTTAAACAATACTTAAACAAAAAAAAAATTTGCCCCTCATTAAAAGAGTTCATTTAATAAAAATATTAAGAAATTAATTTATTCAGAATATTTTTAAATGTACTTGTTGGATTAAAATACAAAGGACACAAGATTCTAGCCCTCACTAAGTTTGCACAATAATGACAATATAAAATAGAATATTAATGTGTGAGTGGAATCAAGTGATGTTTCAAATCCAAGAGAAAAAAAAGATTATTTTCAAATAGGAGAATCAAGAAGAGCTTTAAAGAGGTTAATATAATTCATTTAATTAGGACATATCATTCCGTAAGCATTTCAGTTAATAATATTTTACAGTAAACAAGAAATCAAATGTGACCTCTTTTTGACCTTGTGCTTTGGCAGTCTATCCATCATGAACATTTACTGTCTAGCATAATATGATAAAACCAATACTAATCAGTCATATAGGTCCCCTTTGACCTCAGGTGCTCATTTCTTTCTGGCACCATAATGCCCCCAAATGGATTCATATTCTGGAAGGGGTCATAATTAAGTCTATTAGTTCATAGATAGGAGGCTTCACTAAATATGAATTGAGCCTAACTATTACCACTAAGCTATTTCTGATTGGATGATGTTAGGATGTTTTGCAGGTAGTAAAGACTTAAAAAATTCACTATGATCTTTAAATCAGAAGTGTAAATGAATAAAAATTGAATAGGGAAGATGAATTAATATGGTTTTGGAGGTGAGCCTGGTGATGTGGGCTCTTGGTTTTAGTGCTACTATTGCTAGGTATACAATCAGTGGAATAAGTGGAGAAATCCCTTCACAGATGAAGGTCAAATATGCAATGTAATTCAGTATAAATTAGCATCCAAAAGAGTTATTAGGTTACCCAGAGAAGCATAGTGCTCTTAATAAGGAAATTCATATCTCCATTATAAATAAAATAATAACACAATTGAAATATTGTATTCAGTTGAAGTAGGATAATTTAGAAAAGTATTTGATAAAATGGAGCATTTTTAGAGAAAGGTGACTACTGTGAGAAAGATTACTACACCATTCAAGAAATGGAATTTTGAAGGGACTGTCAATCAATCAGAAGGAAGGAAGATTCCAATAGAATCTGATGAGAAGGCAGTTAAGAAAACCAGCAGCTGAATGGTGAGACTTTCTTCCTGCTGACTGGGATGAAAAGAGGCTAAGAGACAGGCTTGCTCTGGATTCCTGGCTACTCATTGACATAATAGTGAAAAGACTGGAGCTTAGCGTTGAAGAACCTTTTCAGTTTATCAACAATATCCCCTCATAGACAAAATAACTTTATTTCCCTGTATTGAACTCCATAAGAGATTAGGTAGACCTTAACTTCCCTCTTCCCTCTCCCACCTACCTTAATTCCCCTAAATTAAGAATAAAACCCCTTTCAGAAAAGAGTTACAGTGTAAGATTAGTCCTCTGAAGCTTCTAATAATTTACAATATTGAGAAGAGCTGTTAAGATTAACTGAGAGAGGGACAGGAAGTGTGGGGGGAAAGGAATGCAAACCTCCTTTCCTCTAACTTATTTCCTGGTGTTATTCCTCCAACACTTCTCTGCTACCATAAATATCCTAATAGGAGTGTCTATTAAACCACTGGAAGTAGAGAGCATGCCATATGATGCCATGAAGATGAAAGAAATATTTAAGATGGAAAATAAAATATCATAAGGGAACATGATAGGTGTTTCCAAATATTTTAGGGATTGCTGTGGGAGAGAGAAATTAGATTGTGAATAAGCATAGAAAAAGCACAATACATTTAGAAGAGTACCAGATTTCAAAGTAGACACTTCTGTGATATCGAAATCACATTAAAAGACTGATGTATATTAATTTAAGATCACCAAGGAATTCAGCTATATAATTCCTAAATGAAAATGCAAGTCAGCTGCCAACCTTTTTATGGTGTTGTAATTACAAACAGGAGGAAGAAAGTATTAGAGGGAGAGAGAGAGGGGGAAAGGGGAGAGAAGGAAATAGGGCTTAAATACCCACTCTGCTTAGGCTGAGCCAAAACTGGCCCAAGGCCCTGGATAGCCAAGGCAAAGAAAAGACATCAGTCCCTATCACTCAAGTGACCAAAATGGAGAAAACAGTCTGTGGGCTCCTCCAACTCCAAGCACCAGGCTCCAACCACCTCTCTCCCTCCTCACAGGAAGTCACTAGCACTCCTGAGCTGTCCTCTACCTCACTTCCTGTCTCTCACATGTGCCAATGGTGGCTCTAGCTTGACCTAGGACCACCCAGAGGTCTGTCCTTTTTGCACATGTCTATTGAAGGCCATATTCTCAAATAATTAAATCTTGAGTTTTGCTGCAGCCCTTCCTAATCTTGTTACCCTGAGTAGGGTGGAAATTATAGTTTCCAAGACCTGATTCTGTTATTCCAAGTATCTCTATTGTTATTTATCAGGAAATAGCTAGAAAGGAAGACTAATCTCTCCGATGGGTCTTGTAAACAGACCAGCTATGAAATTAAAATAGTTAGAGATAAGGGGAAAATAGGAGAGAGAGAGAGAGAGAGAGAGAGAGAGAGAGAAACAGAAAAACCAATGTTTTGCTGGGCACATTGATGAAGGCCAATTAGGGGGAAGCCCCCTTCGGCAGAAGAGTGTACAATAAAATTAAATTGAATCAACCTTCAGTTCAAGCAACCACACTCCAAGCTTCATTCTTGATCTTGATGTAATGTAGGTTTTCTGGCATCTTTCTGCAACAGTTCATTCTCTGGATTTAGGAGTTAGCAAGCTTCTTCCTTGAAGATCTTTCTCAAACAAACCAAAAAAAAAAAAACTTTTCAAAATCTTGGATTTTTATTAAAATACAATCCCCCCTGAAGTGGGTGTTAAAAAAAAACCCAGTTCAGCTCAGGATGCATTGTTGAGTTATGGGGGTGTATGAGTCAGTTACTAAAAGAATTCAAAAACAATAAAAACAAAACAAACAAAAAATAAAACAAAAATATATAAAGGGAAAAATATGGAAGAAAGTTAAATTTTTGGGAGAAAGGGAAGAAAAAAATTCAAAATCAGAATCAAAATACCAAAATCTATGTATAAAATGTTGAGTAAACAAGAATAACTTCATAATGGGCCCTTGTAAAGGTCCAATTTAATGTAAGTTCTATCCCACAAGTCTGTTGGACAGAATGCAGTAATATTTTGTTATAATTAAAGTAGTTGTATGTCATAAACTGTAGTGATTAAAGTAGTGGAAGACTTAAACTGTGGCAGCTAAAAGGAGCGGATGAGTAAATTGTGACCACAGAAAATGTTTTCACTATAGTGTCTTGTTTTTTAAATCAATAGATAAGGTGGTCGCCAGGGAAAAACTCCCAATTATTCAATATACCCAAGTCATCTGGGTTTTATAAAGATTTTAATTAATACAAATGAGGAATTAAAGAAAGAGAGAAAGAGAGAAAAAAGAAATGATGAGAAAAGGGCTATACCAGCCTAGGCCATCATGAGCCAGCCTAGGAAGAGAGGGATCAGTCAGTCTTTTATCAATCACCACAAGATCTGTCCAAGCAAGGATTCAGAGGGACAGAGTCTCCTCAGAGGGAGTTCCAGCCAGAGTCAGCTTCCCTCAGACTGTCTTCAAGAGACTGTCTCAAGAGTCTCTCAAGAGCCTCCTTTAGGAGACTGTTTTCAACAGACTGTGTCTCAAGAGCCTGCGTCAGTTCTCATTTTCTCTTTTCCTTTTAAAGGGAATTTTCTCCTCTGTCTCCTCCCCTAAATTCTCACATCTACCAATCACAGTAGACGTTTTTCAAAGGACAGACCATTCTTAGTTTACACCTAAGAAGACTAATCTTTTGAGTAATTCGCACCTGAGTAGACTAGAATCTCTGAGTAAGTTTTCACCTCTTTGCTCCTGTTAAGTTCACAAGTTGCCTGACCTTTATAGGTACTTAGCACCCGTTTGTATTAGTTCTAAAAATAGGCACAGCTTAAGAACTTTTTGCCTTATTATAAGTATGGGTTTAAGTACTTTTCATTGTTCAGCAAGGAGTTTACAACTTTATCTTCCCCTAAGGCATGCTTAAGTATGGTGAAGTAGAGTTCTCACATTCCTGATCAAGTACCTTCCCTGCCCAAATGGGGAATGGTCCCAATGGGGAATGGTCTTAACCCAACCCCATGAAGTAGTGTCTGGGAATTTCTTCAAGGTTTACAATCCTAACCTTATGAAGTAGGGTCGGAGAATTTTTAAGGTTCACAATTTCACTTACCCATTTGCAGACAAGACTACAGGAAGTTGCCATATTATAAGAAGGAAAGGAACTAGAATTCTATTTTGATATGGAAGAATCATTCCCTGGTCTGACTTTTTTCATTCTCAAGGATATAGGGAGCCAGCATGATAGTCAAATTTTTGTACTTGTATGAGTACTTCATAAATAGTGTAGATACAAGGAAGTCCTACGACTTAACTTATGTCAAGCATCACAAACTCGAGTCCACATTAGTATTTCCTGTGTGTTCTTTTGGCACTATTCAGGTTAAGTCTGTGCTCCTTGTTTTTATCCCATTTCCTGGAATCAGACACAAACATTAATCATAGTCCCATAACATTTTCTCAATAAATGGCAGGTTCTAAAGCAGTCTAAAGCTGTTTGGGTATGTTTTAATAACATAGCAAGTATGTATATTTAAACTTATATTAATCCAGTTAGAGAGGGAAAAAATTAATTATATGTACCTTTTATACAAGAAATGAGGGAAGGGGGAAAAATGCAAATATTCAAAAGAAAACAATAATAAAAATAAGGGAAAGAGAAGAAAAAAGTCAGGAATTCAGTGTGATTTTGAAAAACAGCATCCACTTCTCAATGGATTATTATCTTCAATGCATGTGATAGGATACAGTCAATCAGTCTCAACAGAAGACGTTCTCTTTACATGTGAGCAATGAATCCAAGAGTCCTTCTCTCCAACCTTTATAGATGTTGGAGTAGTTAAAAAATATTTGGAATGGTCCTTCCCATGAAGGCTGAGTTGCTCCAGTACGCTGGAAATTCTTAATATACACCTTGTCTCCTGGGTTCAGGTCAAGAAGTGAAAAGTCTATTGGTCCAGCTTGTACTGCAGCTTCAGATTCATGAAGTTCATGCAGTTTATGCTGTAATTCCTGTATATAGGAAGCAATAGTAGTATCTCCCCCTATATTAGTGATGTATATGCTGGGGAGAAAGGCTTAGTCTGTATAGGTGGATGTCCAAAAAGCATCTCAAATGGTGAAATATATAAGTGTCCTCTAGGTCTGCTTCTAAGATAAAATAGGGCCAGAGGGAGGATTTCAGGCCATTTTAAATGGGTCTCAGTGCATAATTTGCCAATCATAGTTTTAAGTTCTTTATTCATCCTTTCAACTTGGCCTGAGCTTTGGGGATGATATGGAACATGGAATTTGGGAGTTATCCCCAAGCAAGAATATATTTCGTTTAAGACAGAATCAGTAAAATGACTTCCTCTATCAGAATCAATACATGCTGGCAGGCCAAAATGAGGAATAATTTCTTTTAAAGCACCTTAGCAACAAAAGCCGCTGTGGCACGGGTTGCAGGAAATGCTTCAGACCATCTGGTCAGTTGATCTACTATGACTAGACAAAATTTATGATGTCAGGCCTTTGGCATTGTTATGAAATCTATCGGTAGGTGCTCAAAAGGTGTGTAAGCCAGAGGACGTCCACAGAAAGCTTTCCACAAAAGGCGTGTTGGTTATATGCCTGGCAGGTAGAGCAGGCTGAACACACTTTAGAGGCTATGGTAGTTATACTGGGGGCTATCCATACTTTCTTAACAGAGTCCACAGTGCCCTGGGTACCAAAGTGACTATTTTTATGAACAGATTGGAAAATTTGGTTATAGAAACTTCTAGGGAGCAGGGGTTTCCCTTCAGACAATACCCATACTCCATTAATCTGTTTTGCTTTAAATTTTTGTTTCCATTTTTCCACTTCCTTTTCATTATAGGAAAGTGATAAATTTAAATCATCAGTGGTTCTTAATGTTAAAATTAATCCAGGTCCTTTTATGGCTCCTAGCTTTGCAGCGCCATCTGTTCGGTCATTTCCCCTAGAGACAGGGTCAGAGCCACCTGAATGGGAAGAGCAATGAACTATAGCTAGGGATTCAGGCAGTTTGAGAGCAGAGAACTTCATTAATAATTTCTGCCTTAGCTATGGATTTTCCAGCTGAGGTTAAAAGTCTTCTTTGGAGCCATAGCATCCCGACTGAGTGACAAATGCCAAAAGCATATCTAGAATCCATATAAATTGTTGCCTTTTTACCCTTGGCAATTATACAGGTATGTTTCAGAGCTATGAGTTCTGCCCCTTGAGCACTAATATTAGAGGACAGTGAAGTTGACCACTCAGTGGCAAATTCTGTGACTACAGCAGCTCCAGTGTAGCGTATGCCATCTCTCATAAAAGAAGAACCATCAGTAAATAAGACCAGATCTGAGTTGCTTAAGGGAGTGTCCAAGAGATCATCTCAAGGCTTTTCTGCCATGGACACTAGTGTTTCACAACTATGTAATGGTTCTCCAGAAGTTGGTAAATTTGGAAGTAAGGTGGCAGGGTTAAGAATTGAATAGTGCTTCAAGGTAATGTTCTCATTGTTTAACAAGGTTATTTCATACCTTGTAATTCACTGATCAGAAAATGCCTGTGTTCTGTGTCTTAGCAACAATGTTTCTACCTCATGTGGGCACATAATTGTTAAGGGGCATCCCAATACTAGATCAACAGTTTTTTTTCACTAGTAAGGCTGTAGCAGCCACTCCTCTAAGACATGGTGGTCTCCTGAGGCTAGTGGGTCCAGTTGGGCAGAATAATAGGCAGTTGGGCACTGAGAAGGTCCAAAAGTCTGAGTTAAAACACCTGAAGCTACCCCTCTTCGCTCATGAACATACAAAGTAAATGGCTTGTTGTAATATGGGATGCCTAGAGCAGGGGCAGACAGGATAGCCTTTTTTAGATCTGATAGAGCTGACAGGTGTTCTGGTTCTAATTTGAGGGGTTCAGGGACCAAATCCCTTCTTAGTGCTATAAGGGGTTTAGTAATTTCCCCATAACAAGGAATCCATTGTCTACAAAACCCTGTTGCTCCCAAAATTGCTCTCAACTGTTTCTTAGTGGTAGGAGTACTTAAATTTTGAATATTCTCAATTCGTTTGGGAGAAATCAAGCAGGCACCTGCAGCCAGGATGAACCTCAAATATTCTGCTTTAGGGAGTCACCGCTGAAACTTATCCTTCAAGATCTTATGACCTATTTTGTGCAATTCCAAAAGAAGGTGTTTGCTATCTTCCTGACATGTTTCCGCATCTATTGAAGCCAAGAGTAGGTCATCTACGCACTTGATTAATTTGCTGTTTTTAAATTTTATATTATCTGTATCTTGGCTCAAAATTTGCTCAAATAAGCTCGGGCTGTCTACAAAACCTTGTGGCAAATGACTCCAGGAGTAATGTAGCACTGCCAGGTGAAAGCAAAGATATCCCTCGAGTTCTCTTGTATGAGTATGGAAAAGAAGGCTGAGCACAAGTCTACTACTGTAAAGTATGTAGCTGTTTTAGGAATAGAAGAAATAATAGTATTGATACTGGAAACTACGGAGTGTCTCTTTATAACGTGATTGTTCATAGCCCTCAAATCCTGCACAAATCTATAGAGGCGATTGCCATTGGGTCCTCTTTTTGGTTTTTTAACAGGCAGGATGGGCATGTTGTATTCAGATTTACAAGGAATTATTATTCCCTGTGCAATTAATGAGATAATTCTTCCATTCATAATCTGTGTCATTGAGGGAACTTAAACATATTAGGGCTTAATTCCTTACATAAAAAAGAGGAAATTTGGCTATATGACCACAAAGTTCCTGTACTTCTAAGTCAATATTCCCACATTTCAGAGAGGCATATTGTAATTTGATATGAGAACAAAATTCTTGAATTAAAAATTATACAAAGACTTCCGGTCAAGATGGTGGCATAGAAGCAGCAAAAGTTCAGACCTTGGAAACCCTTCCTTACCAATCACAAACTGAGTGCTCCTAGGACACCGAAATTCAAGCTGAACAACAGGATAGACCTGGGGAACCCTCCTCCTGGACCTGGATCAAAAGGTATGGCCCCCCAAAAACCAGAACCCTAGATCACTCAGATCTAAGGGGGAGGCAGAAGGAAGGTGCCAGGACCCATCCCCCCCAATCCAGAGTGCTGAGCCCACGGCAGCAGTGGGAAACTCAGGGCTTTGAGGACTTACCTTGAAAGCCACCTGAGCCAGTTGCCGGGGCACCCAACACAGAAGGTAGGGAAACATAGAAAGAAGGGGGAAGTGTTACAAGGGAGTCACTTTAAAAGACTGATATATATTAATTTAAGGTCACCAAGGAATCAGCTATGTAATTCCTAAATGAAAACTTAAGTCAGCCGTCAATCTTTTATGGAGTTTAATTACAATAGGAGGAAGTAATTAGAGATAGAGAGAGAGAAAAGGGAGAGAAGGAAATAGGGCTTAAATACCCCTTCTGTTTAGGCTGGGCCAAAAGGCCCAAGCCCTTAGATAGCTGGGGCAAAGAAAAGAGACCAGTCCCTATTACTCACGTGACCAAAATGGAGAAACAGTCTCAGAGGCCCCCACCTTCAGCTTCCTTCAGAGCAAGCTTCTCAGAGCCCACACAAACCACACCGACCAACTACTCCCAACCTCCTCCGGAGTCTCCAGACCCCCTATCTTTAAGGAAACCATCCAAGTTCCTCCCCTCAGTTCTCCCATCTACCAATCACTGTCCATCAATTTCCCTGTGCCAATGGAGGCTCTAGCTTAACCCAGGACCGCCCAGAGGTCTGTGGCTTTGCACATGTCTGTTGAAGGTCATATTTTCAAATGATTAAATCTTTGCTTCTTTGTTACAGCCCTTTCTAAATCCTGTTAACCTGAGTAGGGTAGAGATTGGAATAATTAAATTTTGATCTAGGCTGCAGCCCTTACTCAATCCTGTTAGGACTGAATAGGGTGGAGATTGATTCCAAGTATCTCCATTGTATCAATTCTAAAATCAATCATGATTCAAAGAAATTCCTGTTCTATGCTTAAGCATAGGTCAAAGTCCTTTCCATTGTTCAGCAAAAGGTTTCTGTCCTAAATTAATCTTAAGAAGGGAAGAGAAGGAACCTCCCATGCCAATGGGGTTCCCATTCCAATAGACTATCATTAAGAAATTTTCCAAGTATGAAATATCCCAATGGTGAAATTTCCAACATTTATAAGTCTAAGGAAATTTGAGGTTTACAGAAGCCTCCTGCCCCCTGGCTGGGTCCTTCCATCTGAGTCTCAAGGGAGTTCCCAACTTTAGGGTACCAGCTGAACCCAATCCCATCAGGAGCCCTCAGAGCTACTGAAAGGACAGAAATCTCAGAGCCAGCAAAGGGGTTGCTCCAAAGACCTTACCTTGAAAGTAACCTGGGCCAGTCTCCAGGCATTCAACACAGATTGTGGAGGAGGAGGTTTTTTTTTTGGTTATGGGATCATTTGTCCCACACCATCTGAACCTAATCCCATCAGGAGCCCTCAAAACTTCTGAAAGAACAAAAACCTCAGGGCTGGCGAAGGGCTTACCTTGAAAACAACCTGGGCCAGTCTCCAGGCATTCAACACAGATTGTGGAGGAGGAGGTTTTTTGCTTCAGGGCTCATTTGGTCCAAACCAGGTCAACCTAATCCCATAAGGAGCCCTCAGAGCCCAGGGAAGCCAAGACCCCTCCCCCTTAGAGAGCAAGGTCTTCTGAAAAAACAGAAATTTAGAGGTGGAGTCAAGATGGCAGCCTAGAAGGAGCATAGGCCTGGCAACCTGGCCAGAGCTTTGGAGATCCTCCATATTTGCTCCAGGTGTCCAGGAAGTTTAAAACTCAGAGTAAACCCAGCCCAACCAAGCTGAACTTAATCCCATCAAAAGTCTCCAGAACTCAAGGAAGCCCAGGCTCCCCACCCATCCTCATTGACTGCTGGACTTTAAGCCAATCAAAAGCCTCCAGAGGACAGGGAAGCTGAAATCCCCAACAACCCTCCCCCAGACACTACACCAAGAGATATTCTGTTACAGCTCCAAGAGGGGAGACTGATAGAAGTCCCCAAAAAACAAAAAAAATGAGAGGAACAAGAACACAGACAAATATGGGGAGTAAAGAAGGGGTGAATTTGAGCAAACAACAGAAAAAGAAGAAACTACAATAGACAGCTACTACTCATCAAATGGAACAGAGGGGGAGAGATCAGCAAACAATAAACCAGAAATCCCAGCGAATTGGATACAGACTGTGGAAGAACTCAAAACCCAACTAAGAGAGGCTGAAGACAATTGGGAAAAGAACTTAAAAATTAAGATAAGTCATCTGGAAACAGAGGCACTTGAACTAAAATTAGAAAATAGTGTCCTGAAAGCCAAAATCAACCAGCTGGAAAATGAGGCAAAGGAGATGAAAGATGAGGCAAAGGAGATGAAAGATGAGGTAAAGAGCATGAAAGACGACCTTCAAAGAAAATCAGACCAGAAGGAAAAAGATGACCAAAAAGCCAGAGATGAAATCCAATCTTTAAGAACCAGAATAAAACAACTAGAATCAAGTGACCTCACAAGGCAGCAGGACACTATAAAACAAAACAAAAAGAATGAAAAAATTGAGGAAAATATGAAGCATCTCATTCACAAAACAGACGATTTAGAAAATCGTTCAAGAAGAGACAATTTAAGAATAATTGGACTACCAGAAGACCACGACAAAAGAAAAAGCCTGGACATAATACTAGAGGAAATTATCCAGGAAAACTGTCCCAAGATCCTAGAACAAGAGGGGAAAGTGGTGATTGAAAGAATCCCCTGTATTTAATCCCTAACTGACAACACCAAGAAATGTTATAGCCAAATTCAAAAACAATCAGATGAAAGAACAGATATTACAAGCTGCCAAGAAGAAGCCATTCAGATACCATGGAAACATAGTGAGGCTAACACAGGATATGGCTGAATCCACACTGAAGGACCGAAAGGCATGGAATACGATATTCCGGAAAGCAAGGGAACTAGGTCTACAACCAAGAATAAAATATGCATCAAAACTGACTATATTCTTAAAGGGGAAAGTATGGTCATTTAACACAATGGAAGAGTTCCAAGCATTCATAAATAAAAGACCAGACCTGAACAGAAAATTTGATGTCCAACCACAGAACTCCAGATAATCATCAAAAGGTAATTTTAAAAAAGTGGGAAAAATAACAACAACAAAAGTTTTTTTTAAGAGACTCAATAATTTAAAATGATATGTATCCCTATAAGAAAAGAGGTCATTGGTAACTCTTAAAAACTGTTGCTATCACCTGAGCAGCTAGAAGAATTACACTCAGAGGGAACAGTGACAAACTGTATAGGATTAAAGGACAAGACATAAATAGGTATATATCTATATGCATGCATAAATACATATACATGTGTATGTATATATATACATATATACACATGACTAGAGCTAAAAAGAAAAAGAGGTTATGACTAAAAGAAATGGGAAAAGAAACAAATGGGGGTAAATTTATATGTCACAAAGAAGCTCATGGTGGGAGTGGGGGGGCATCGATACACTGGAAGGGTAAAGAGGTTGGAGATAGGAAATACTCAACTCTTACATACTTTGAAACTGAACCAAAGAGGGAAGAACAATCCAATCAATTGGGGAAGAGAATAGATTTGCACCTTATAGGGGAGTAGAAGGGTAAAAAATGGACTGGTGGGGAGGGAAACAGTACAAGGGAGGGAGAGGGGGGGATTTTAAAAAGACTACAGGGGAAAATATGGGAGGGAATAAAAAGGGAGGGGGGTAGAAAGGGAAGTAAAATAAGGGAGGGAATGGGAGGGGACTGACTATAAACAAACATTGGTATAGAAGGAAATAGTGAAAGAAGAAAATGCAGGACCAGGAGTAGAAATCAAAATGCTGGGAAATACACAGCTAATAATCATAACTCTGAATGTGAATGGAATGAACTCACCCATAAAACACAAGCGAATAGCAGAGTGGATTAGAATCCAAAACCCTACCATAAGCTGTCTGCAAGAAACACACATGAGGAAGGTAGATACGCATAGGGTGAAAGTAAGAGGATGGAGCCAAACCTATTGGGCATCAAATGATAAAAAGAAGGCAGGAGTAGCAATCATGATATCTGACAAAGCCAATGTAAAAATAAATCTAGTTAAAAGAGATAGGGAAGGTAATTACATCCTGATAAAGGGCAGTATTGACAACGAGGAAATATCTGGACTCAATATGTATGCAACAAATGGCAGAGTATCCAAAATTTTAAAGGAGAAACTAGAGGAGCTCAAGGATGAAATAGATAGAAAAAACTATACTAGTGGGAGATCTGAACCTTCCCCTATCCAAACTAGATAAATCAAATCAAAAAGTAAATAAGAAAGGTGAGAAAAGCAAATGAAATCATAAAAAAACTAGAGTTAGTAAACATATGGAGAAAAATAAATAGGGAAAAAGAGGAATACACCTTCTTTTCAGTAGTACATGGTACATTTACAAAAATTGACCATGTACTAGGGCACAAAATCACTGCAAACAAGTGCAAAAGGGAAGAAATAATAAGTGCAACCTTCTCAGACCACAATGCAATAAAAATAATAATTAGTAAGGGTACATGGATAGATAAATCAAAAATTAACTGGAAATTAAACAATATGATTCTCCAAAACCAGCTAGTTAAAGAACAAATCGTAGAAACAATTAATAACTTCATTGAAGAAAATGACAATGGTGAGACATCCTTTCAAAACCTATGGGATGCAGCCAAAGCAGTACACATGGGGAAATTTATATCCTTGAGTTCATATATAAACAAATTAAGAAGGGCAGAGGTCAATGAATTGGGCATGCAAATTAAAAAAACTAGAAAGTGAACAAATTAAAAACCCTCAGATGAAGACTAAATTAGAGATCCTAAAAATCAAAGGGGAAATTAATAAAATTCAAAGTCAAAGAACTATTGATTGAATAAATAAGACTAGAAGCTGGTACTTTGAGAAAAAACAAATAAAATTGACAAAGTACTAGTCAGTCTAATTTAAAAAAGGAAAGAAAAAAACCAAATTGACAGTATCCAAGATGAAAAGGGAGACCTCGCCTCTAATGAAGAGGAAATCAAGGCAATCATTAAAAACTACTATAGCCAATTATATGGCAAAAATATGGTAATCTAAGTGATATGGATGAATACTTACAAAAATATAAATTGCCTAGACTAAAAGAAATAGAATAAATTACCTAAACAGCCCCATATCAGAAAAAGAAATTGAACAAGCCATCAAAGTACTCCCTAAGAAAAAATCCCCAAGTCCAGATGGATTCACAAATGAATTCTATCAAACATTCAAAGAACAGCTAACCCCAATATACAAACTATTTGACAGAATAAGCCAAGAAGGGGTTCTACCAAATTCTTTTTATGACACAAACATGGAACTGATCCCAAAGCAAGGCAGATTAAAAACAGAGAAAGAAAACTATAGGCCAATCTCCCTAATGAATATAGATGCAAAAATCTTAAATAGGATACTAGCAAAAAGACTCCAGCAAGTGATTAGAAGGGTCATCCACCATGATCAAGTAGGATTTATACCAGGGGTGCAGGGCTGGTACAACATTAGGAAAACTATCCACATAATTGACCACATCAACAAGCAAACCAACAAGAACCACATGATTATCTCAATAGATGCAGAAAAAGCCTTTGATAAAATACAACACCCATTCCTACTAAAAACACTAGAAAGCATAGGAATAGAAGGGCCTTTCCTAAAAATAATAAACAGTATATACATAAAACCATCAGCAAACATCATCTGCAATGGGGAAAAACTCAAAGCCTTCCCAATAAGATCAGGAGTCAAACAAGGATGCCCATTATCACCCTTATTATCTAAAATTGTACTAGAAACACTAGCAGTAGCAATTAGAGAAGAAAAAGAAATTGAAGGTATTAAAATTGGCAATGAGGAGACCAAGCTGTCATTCTTTGAGGATGATATGATGATTTACTTAAAAAATCCTAGGGAATCAACCAAAAAGCTAATTGAAATAATCAACAACTTTAGCAAAGTTGCAGGATACAAAATAAACCCACATAAGTCATCAGTCATCTATATATCTCCAACCCAGGTCAGCAGCAAGATTTAGAAAGAGAAATTCCCTTTAAAGTCACCCTAGACAATATAAAATACTTAGGAATCTATCTGCCAAGACAAACACAGGAACTATATGAACACAACTACAAAACACTCTCCACACAATTAAAACTAGATCAAAACAACTGGAAAAACATTGATTGCTCATGGGTAGGACGAGCTAACATAATAAAAATGACCATTCTACCCAAACTTATATAATTATTTAGTGCCATACCCATTGAACTACCAAAAAACTATTTTACTGAATTAGAGAAAATGATAACAAAGTTCATTTGGATGAATAAAGGATCAAGGATATCCAGGGAAATAGTGAAAAAAAAAATACAAAGGAAGGTGGCCTTGCAGTCCCAGATCTCAAACTATATTACAAAGCAGCGGTCGTCAAAACAATTTGGTACTGGCTAAGAAACAGAAAGGAGGATCAGTGGAATAGACTTGGGGTAAATGACTTCAGCAAGACAGTCTTTGACAAACCCAAAGACCCCAGCTTTTGCGACAAAAATCCAGTATTTGATAAAAAGTGCTGGGAAAATTGGAAGACAGTGTGGGAGACATTAGGTTTGGATCATTACCTCACACCCTACCCCAAGATAAACTCAGAATGGGCGAATGACTTGAATATAAAGAAGGAAACTATACGTAAATTAGGTGAACACAGAATAGTATACATGTCAGACCTTTGGAAAGGGAAAGATTTTAAAACCAAGCAAGACTTAGAAAGAGTCACAAAATGCAAAATAAATAATTTTGACTACATCAAATTAAAAAGTTTTTGTACAAACAAAACCAATGTAACTAAAATTAAAAGGAAAACGACAAATTGGGAAACAATCTTCATAACAAAAACCTCTGACAAAGGTCTAATTACTCATATCTATAAAGAGCTAAACCAGTTGTACAAAAAATCAAGCCATTCTCCAATTGAAAAATGGGCAAGGTACATGAATAGGCAATTTTCAGTTAAAGAATTCAAGACTATTAATAAGCACATGAAAAAGTGTTCTAGATCTCTTATAATCAAAGAGATGCAAATCAAAACAACTCTGAGGTAACACCTCACACCTAGCAGATTGTTCAACATGACAGCAAAGGAAACTAATGAATGCTGGAGGGAGTGTGGCAAAGTAGGGACATTAATGCATTGCTGGTGGTGTTGTGAATTGATCCAACCACTCTGGAGGGCAATTTGAAACTATGCCCAAAGGGCGATAAAAGACTATCTGCCCTTTGATCCAGCCATAGCACTGCTGGGTTTATACTCCAAAGACATAATAAGGAAAAAGACTTGTACAAGAATATTCATAGCTGCACTCTTTGTGGTGGCCAAAAATTGGAAAATGAGGGGATGCCCTTTAATTGGAGAATGGCTGAACACATTGTGGTATCTGTTGGTGATGGAATACTATTTTGATAAAAGGAATAATAAGGTGGATGTATTCCATGGAGACTGGAACAACCTCCAGGAAGTGATGCAGAGTAAGAAGAGCAGAACCAGGAGAACATTGTACACAGAGACTGACACATTGTGGTACAAGAGAACGTAATGGACTTCTCCAGTAATGGCTTTACAATGTCCCTGAACAACCTGCAGCGATCTACGAGAAAAAAAGAAAAGAAAAAAAAACTATCCTCAAACAGAGGACAAACTGAGGGAGTAAAAACACCGAGGAAAAGCAACTGCCTTACTAAGGAGGTTGAGGGGACATGATCGAGGAGAGACGCTAAATGAGCGCCCTAATGCAAATACCAACAACAAGGAAATGGGTTCAGAGCAAGGACACATGTGATACCCAGATGAATCGCGCCTCGGCTAGGGAAGGGGTGGCGGGGGGTTTGGGGGGGGAAGAAAAGAAAATGATCTGTTTTCAATGAACAATGTATGAAAATGACCAAATAAAATAATGTTTTAAAAACTAAAAAAAAAATTAAAATAAAAAAAATTTTAACTATATAAAAATTAATGAATTTCCTCAGGAGTTTATGGTCTCCATCATATTTTAAAAAGAATTTGTATCAACATTTCTAAGAGATACTGTAGTGAGATTTTAAACTAAATATGGCTTGATTACATGCAACTCTGAGTCTTTGATTATGTGATTAAATATTTGACAAAATGGTGAAATAGACAAACATAGTTGTTATTTGTCCTGCATTTTGAAAAAGATCAATGACATCACTCAGTGATGTTTGGACTTAAGTTTTAAATGTATTTATGTGAGGTAGAGTTAAATTGTCATCAGCCTCACTTTCTTCCAGAGTCATTGAAGTCCAGAGGCAACAGAAAAGTCAAGATGAGTGATAATGGTCCTGAGATGCAGCAGAAGACCTTGCAATCTTCTATGACCAAACCCTAAGGGTTACACAGCACCTTCTTCAGGCACTTGTGTTGAAATCCCCTAAGCAGATTCAATTTGTTATCTTCAGTGCCACCTGAAGTTGTGGGAATTTAAACAAAGACATTCAATAGCCAATATAGCTCACCAGATTCACTACACTCTGTAAAGCCTGTGTAAAATGATTCAAAAGGCCTAATATCCTCCAAAAATCATCAAAATTAGGCATCCCTTCACTTTCCAATTCTTTGCTAATGCAAAAAAAGCTGCCATAAAACTTTTGTATTTACCATGCCTTTTCTTCTTTCTTTCATTTCTTGGTTATATAGAAGGCATATTAGTCTAAAGATTATAGATGTGGGGACATAGTTCCAAATTGCTTGCTATTCTGTGAAATGAGAGCAATTTATAACACAATAACATTGTAAAGAAGATATTTTATTTGTAATAGAGTGATGTTTTAATATCAAAACCCTAATCATATCCCTATTGAAGTATGTGATTGATCCTGTTTCTCTTCCCACAGTTCTTTCTCTGGATGTGGATAGAATTCTTTCTCATGAATTCCTCTGAATTGTTCTGGATCATTACATTGCTTATAGTAAAGAAGTCCATTACATTTGATTGCACCACAGTATATACATCTCTGTGTATAATGTTCTCATATTTCTGCTCCTTTCATTCTGCATCAATTCCTGAAGGCCTTTCCAGTTAATATAAAAATTCACAAGTGCACCAGCACTGTATTAGTGTCCCAATTTTGCATATCCCCTCCAACATTTATCAATTTCCTTTGCTGCCATATTGGCCAGTCTTCTAGGTATAAGGTGGTACCTCAGAGTTGTTTTGATTTGCATTTCTCTAATTTTAAGAGACTTAGAACATTTTTTCATGTGGTTATTGATGGTTTTGATTTCTTCATGTGAAAACCACCTATTCTTATTCCTTGACCATTTGTCAATTGGAGAATGGCTTGATGTTTTATAAATTTGACTTAGTTCCTTACATAATTTGGAAATTAAACTTTTGTCAGAGATTATTTTAGACTTAAAAATTATATTTAATTAATTATTTTAGAAGATTTTTCCATGCTTGCATGATTCATGTTCTTTCTCTCCCTTCCTCCCATCATTTTTGCCACATCCCCTCCAACATATAGTACTCTCTTTTGCTGTCATGTTATCCAATCTGCTAGGTGTGAAGTGGTACCTCAGAGTTGTTTTGATTTACAATTCTCTTAATTATAAGAGATTTAGAACACTTCTTCATGGGCTTATTAATAGTTTTGATTTCTTTATCTGAAAATTGCCTAGTCATGTCCCTTGCCCATTTATCAGTTAGGGAATCTTTTGATTTTTTGTACAATTGATTTAGCTCCTTATAAATTTTAATAATTACCCTTTGTCAGAATTTTTTTGTTATAAAGAT
The DNA here is from genome assembly GCF_027887165.1 of Monodelphis domestica. Lineage (NCBI taxonomy): Eukaryota > Metazoa > Chordata > Mammalia > Didelphimorphia > Didelphidae > Monodelphis > Monodelphis domestica. The sequence goes on along the minus strand of NC_077227.1, from coordinate 668,808,240 downwards.
TTTTCCCAATTGGTTGCTTCCATTCAGATTTGCAGATAGATTCCTAAGTATTTTATATTGTCTAGAGTGATTTTAAATGGAATTTCTCTTTCTATCTCTCACTGCTTGGGTGTTGGAAATATATAGAAATGCTGATGATTTATGTGGCTTTATTTTGTATCTTGCAACTTTGCTAAAGTTGTTGATTATTTTCACTAGTTTTTTTGTTGATTCTCTAGGATTCTTTAAGTAGACCATCATATTGTCTGCAAAGAGTGTTAGCTTGGTCTCCTCATTGCCTATTTTAATACCTTCAGTTCCTTTTTCTTCTCTAATTGCTATGGATAGTGTTTCTAGTCCCATGTTAAATAATAGAGGTGATAATGGGGATCCTTGTTTCACTCATGATCTCATTAGAAAGAGTTCTAATGTATCCACATATAAGATTATATTTGCTGATGGTTTTAAATATATATTTTTTATTATTTTTAGGAAAAGCCCTTCTATTCCTATATTTTCTAGTGTTTTCAATAGGAATGAGTGTTGTATTTTGTCAAAGGCTTTTTCTTCATCTATTGAGATAATCATTTGATTTTTATTGACTTGTTTGTTGATATGGTCAATTATGTTAATGGTTTTCCTAATATTAAACCAACCTTGCATTCCTTGTATAAATCCCACCTAATCATAGTGAATAATCCTCTTCATGATTACTTGCTGGAATCTTATTGCTAGTATTCTATTCAATTTTTTGTGTCTATGTTCATTAAGGTGATTGGTCTATATTTTTTTTCTCTGTTTTTGACCTGTATTACTTTATAATCAGTATAATATGTGTCATAAAAGGAATTTAGCAAAATTCCTTCTTTACTAATTATGTCAAATAATTTGTATAGCATTGGTTTTAGTTGTTCTTTGAATATGATAGAATTAATTTGTGAATCCATTTGATCCTGGGGATTTTTTCTTAGGGATTTCTTTCATGAAGTGTTCTATTCCTTTTTCTCATATGGGATTATTTAAGTATTCTATTTCTTCTTCTTCTGTTAATCTAGGCAATTTATAGTTTTATAAATATTTATCCATATCACCTAGATTGTCCTAGTTTTTCCCATATAATTGGGCAACATCGTTTTTAATAATTGCCTTAATTTCCTGTCCACTACAGGTGAGGTCACCCTTTTAATCTTTGATACTATAAATTTGGTTTTCTTCTTTGCTTTTTTTATTAGATTAAACAATACTTTATTTTATTTGTTTTTTCAAAGAACCAGCTTAGAGTCTTATTCATCAATTCAATAGTTCTTTTAATTTGACTTTTATTAATTTCTCCTTTAATTTCTAGGATTTCTAATTTATAATTTATCTGGGGATTTTTAATTCATTCTCTTTTTAAATTTGCAGTTGCAATTCATTGACCTCTGCCCTCCTAGGTTTGTTAATATATGCATTCAAAAATATAAATTTCTCCCTGAGTACTGCTTTGGCTACATACCATAATTTTGATATGATGTCTCATCATTGTCATTCCCTTCAATGAAATTATCAATTATTTCTATGATTTGTTCTTTAACCAATTTTGGAGAATCATGTTATAGAATTTCCATTTAGTTTTGGTTTGCCTCTCCATCTAGCCTTGCTAATTACTATCTTATTGCATTATGATCTGAAAAGTTTGCTTTTATTATTTGTGTTCTTTTACATTTGTTTCCATGTTTTTATGCCCAATACATGGTCAATCTTTGTGAATATACCACGTGCTACCGAAAAGGTGTATTCCTTTTTGTATTAATTTTTTCCCCAAGAGAGTTTTGTTTTTATAATAAAGATGATATTTTTAAAACTATTAATAACTGATCAACATAATGCCCCTCCAATTCCAAAGACCTCATTTCTAGATGGAGAGTTGATAAACTTATAGTAGAGGGTGAATAATATTTTCTTTTATTTCTTTTTTATTTATTTCTTCTGAACATGGCTAATATGGGAATTTATTTTGGGCCATTTGTTTTGTGGGACTACAAATAGGTATATATTTATATTTATATTTATACACACACACACACACATATATATATATACATATATATATATATATATACATATTTAAGTATTTATAATCTTTGCCATCTCAGTACATGGGTAGGGGGAAAAGTAGGGAGAGAAATGAGAATTTTTAACTTGATCATGAAATGAAAATTGAATTTTAATAATCAATTTTTAAATTCTTAATTCAAAATAATTTCATAGAATCTCATAAAAAATAAGCTTAAAATAATAGTCTATGTGAAAATCTAGTCATAATGTTAGTTTAGGCTTAAGGATTTCTTCAAAATTTACAAAATAACATCCTGTTAGGTAAGTGGTTCATGTGTTATTGGCTAATCCTTTTTTGGTTCTTCAAACAAAGCCTAGATAGGGTCTTCAAGAAAAAGGAGTAGAAAAACTCATTTAGTACACATTTTAGGAAGGTTTCTAACTTTAGTGTGGATGTAACTAGTTAATTTTTAAATTATCTTCCAGATGAGAGATACAGTGTTTCTATTAAGATATAATTAGGACAAGACCCAAGCCTTCTAACTTCAAGAGGTGTAATGTGTCTACAGTCTATGCTTTCTTTGAAATAAAAAGACAGAAGTTGACCAAACATAGTTTCCAGATTGCTCTTAGCATTTCATATCAAGATTCTGGAGGTTTTTCCCTATCTAGAAACTCAATATCTGAGTGGATTACACATGACAATTTCACTTTTTCATACAATCAAGTTATAAATTTATTTTTTCCTCATGAAAAGTTTCTTTTTGATTCCTTTTTTCCCATATTTAAATATGCTTTGAAAACTATAAAACATTATATAGAGGTTATACATATAAATATTAAAACCCTTCTCGTTACATTTCTTTTCCTTTCTTGATCTATTTCTAAGACCTAAGTAATGGTGAATTAGACAGTGTCAAGATGAATTCTTGTTTACTTTTAAACTAAAATTTTCCGTGCTGTTTTGAGTCAATTTAATAATAAAAATTGCTCAAGTCATATTATGAAGGACTGATATTTAATCTATTATTTCAGAAAGATCCAAATCAAAACTGAAGATAAATTAGTTAGATTGAATATGCAAGAGAATTCAAAAGAGGGTTTGGTCTTATCTGGAATTCCATCAGCATCTTCATCTATTTGAGACATACCAGTTCTATTTTAATTAGAGATCTGAATTTGGCACTGTTCCTAGGGAAGACAGCTATGGTTTAAGTTTATTACTAATCCCAGAAGAGTTATCCAAATTAGGAGAGAAATGAAAGGTTTTTTTATGAGGTGACATCATAAACCATCTCAAACAAGTCACAATCCTAAAATTGAGAATGTCTTGTAGGCTATTCAGTAAACACTTTTCTGAAGTATAAAAATCATTATTCAATTCCCTTAAAATGCTTTATCAAAATTCACAGAAAGAATCTCAGTGTTATACTAACAAGTAAAAATGATACAAAATGTGAGTTATGTGAATTCATTTAAGTTTATGGAGGACTAATAGTTATCAACATGTGCTAAAATTTAATACTATTGCCCTTTACTACTTGCCTCAGGGAAGCTGTTCTGTTATTTCTCTACAATTTCTTTTGTACAATGGATACTTAATGTTTACTTATTGAAATGAGACCAAACTTTGGCATTTTACTGCAAATGAAATAAGAAATAACCATTGATATAGTTATAAATATGTCCAAATATATTATAGTTTTAAACATTATTGAAGAATATTTAGGTACTGATAATATATAGTTACTTGATTTCTTAAATATATTGTAGATATAGACATTTTTTAGAAAAAAAATAACCTTTATAGAATGTTCCTATCAGTCTGAACTCCTTAAGACTAATTTATAAGAAAAAAAACTGAAATAGTATATATTCCTCTCTTGTTTATTTAATAAATTATTTAAGCTTATTTTTCATAAGTATGATAGGAGTGCTTCCATTATGATAGGCAATAAGATTGAAAGATAAAGATTATTTCTTAATAAAATTGAATTCTATTCAGTGAATCTCAAAATTATGAATTGTAGGTTATCAGTACATGATCCACAAATTATGCATGTATCCTTAGGCCTGGTAACATACTTATTAACACACATAATTGAATTTTGCAATGAATTTTGCTTTGTTAGTATGTACAATATTGGAGCGTTGCATACTATGAAACAAGATGTTTATAAAAAAAATTTCCAGGAGCTGAGCCAAGATGACTTCTTAATAGCAATGAAAGCTGAAAACACTCTTATGATCCTTCCAAACCAATCTTTAAAAAGCACCTCAAAACAACAGGCATCAAAAATCAACATTAAGACAGAATGAGGGGGATCTCCTACTGAATACAACTTGAAAAGTAGGCAGAAAGAGTCCATTTTTCACAGTATAAGGGCAAACCAGGAGCAAAACAATACACAGAGGAGTGCTGGCTGAGCAAACTCCACCTAGTGTACTAGGTTCTGTGCCTGGGAATAGGCCAACTTTAGGATCACAGGACTATGGATACAGCAACAACAGAGTACCCCATACCTCACACCCACCCCTTTAACTCTCAGGCCCTGGCACCAGACAGCAGTAAGGCCCAGAAATTTATAGCATGAAGCCCTTTCAAGCTTTCTCTAAAGAGGTGAAGACAATACCAGCTTAAATGAGCTCACAGTTCAGAGCCCTGAAATGTAATAGTAGAGGAGAAATAATCATCAGGTTTTAGAATTCCCAGTCCAAAAATTCCCAGACCAAAAAAAATTGTAAAAAAATAAAACAGAAAAACAAATGCTCAACTTTAGAAAATGTGTATGAAGACAAAGAGAAAAACACAGCATCAATAGGGAATGGTGAAATCCAACAAATACATGCAAAACTTAAAAGAAAATGGGAATGTGTCCTAAGTGATGGAAGAACTTAAAAAGGAATTCAAAAATAAGAAAAACAAAGTTCAAGGAAAATGGGAAGAAAAATGGGAAAAAGAGAAGTAATGAAAAAAATAGCTTAAAAAAGCAAAATTCATCAACTTGAAAATGAGGCACAAAAATCTAATATAAAAAGTAAAAAGTTATTTTTAAAACAGTATTAACTCCCATTCTTATTGAAAGCATTAGAAAGGATTGGAATAGAAAGGTCTATCCTCAAAATAATAAGTAAGATTTATTTAAAATTCATAAATACTACTACAAAACATTTCACCAAAAATAACTAGGTCTAAACAATTGGAAAAATATTAACTGTTGTAAACTTAAAATTTCTTAGACTTATAAATGTTGGAAATTTCACCATTGGGAAATTTCATACTTAAAAAATTTCCTATTGATAGTGGGAACTCTATTGGAATGTGAACCCCATTGGCATGGGAGGTTCCTCCTCCTCCCTTCTTAAGATTACTTTAGGACAGAAACCTTTTGCTGAACAATGGAAGGGCTCTGGGCTCTTTTTGGACTTCCATTTTGGAGCAGGCTCGTCTCTTGCGTGATGTGAGGTTATTTTGTCTAGGCCTCTGGCCTAGGCACATGTTTCTTACTTGTATATTCTTTAATCTTTAGCCTTTAATAAACCTCTAAAAATATAATACTCCTTGCAGAGAGAAACTAATTTCTACCTGCCTCAGTCCCCCCGTCTCCCCTAAATTTTAATCTTTACAATGTCCATGGGTAGGATGAGCTAATATAATAAAAATTACAATCCTACCTAAACTAACTTACTTAATTAGTGTCATATCTAATGACACTAGATATGAGTCAAAAACTTTTTTTTTATAGAATAAGAAAAAATTATAACAAAGTTGATCAGAAAGAACAAAAGATCAAGAATATCAAAGGAACTACTTAAAAAATGTAAATGATGGGAAACTAGCAGTGCCAGATCTTAAACTGTACTATAAAGCCTTGATCAGTGGCATAGACTAGGGTTAAATGACCTCAGCAAGCAAGTGTTCAATAAACCCAAAGATAAATTCAGAATGGGTAAATGACTTAAATATAAAAAGGAAATTATAAGAAATTAAGTGAACAAAGAATAATATGCCTATCAGATCTGTAGGAAAGAAAAGAATTTACAACCAAGCAAGAGATAGAGAATATTATAAAATGTGAAATGAATAATGTATTGCTATTTCATAGAGTGGGCCATGCTTGCTATTTTATTTCTTGTTTCTAAGAGTAACATTCCTTACCCTTCCTCCTTGGGGTAAAATGCTAGTGGCCACATGCTACCTCAGTCCCCTATCCCATAGGCAGAGCATAGAAGCATATATGGGTTAGCCAAACTGTGGTAGGGAAGGTGTGTTCTCCTACTGCAGAGAGGCTAACATAGGCTGAAAAGGAGTTTTAAAAATTGTAATCCCTTTGATCCAGCTATACCACTACTGAGTTTGTACCCCAAAGAGATAATAAAAAAGGGTTGTACAAAGATATAGCTGCACTTTTATGATGGCAAAAATTGGAATATTATGGGGTGTCCCTCAATTAGGGATTGGGTGAATATTTGAGGTATATGATGGTGATGGAATACTCTTGTGCTATAAGGAATGATAAACTGCTTTTAGAGCCAAATTCAATGGGGTAGAGAACACTATTTTACCTTATAGAGAAGTAGAAGAAGAATAAGAAGGTTAGTTGTGGGAAAAGAATACAAGGGAGGTGGATTGGGAGAGTGATTAAAAATAAAATACAGATGTGGGAGGAAAGAGTGAAAGGAGAAAGGATATCATTAAAGAGAAAAACAAGATAGAATGAAAAAAAAACAGATGGTAATCATAACTATTAATATAAATGGAATGAACTCACCCATAAAATAGAAACTAATAGGAAAGTAGATTAAAAACCAGAATCCTGTCATATGTGATTTGCAAGAAACACATTTAAGTCATGTAGACACACACAGAGTAAATGTAAGAGGGTAGAACAGAATCTATGGGGCTCCAATTGAGGGGGGAAAAGCAGGAATAGTGATCCTAATCTCAGAAAGAGCAAAATTGAAAAACTGATCTAATTAAAAGAGATAAGGAAAGTAATTACATCTTGATAAAATTTAGTATAGACAATGAAGTAATATCAGTACTTAATATATATGTGTCAAGTGGTATAGCATCTAGATTTTTAAATGTGAAACTAAAGGAGCTTCATGAGGTAATAGACAGTAAAACTATACTAGTGGGGAACCTCAAACTTCCCCTATGATAAATAGATAAATCTAACAAAAATAATTAAGACAGAAATAAAGGAAGTCAATGAAATGTTAGTAAAGTTAGATTCAATAGATATCTGAAGAAAACTGAATAGGGATAGAAAGGAAAATTCCTTCTTTTCAGAAGATGATGGAACACATATAAAAATTGACTATGTACTAAGCCTTAAGAACTCTACCATCAAATGCAGAAAAACAAAAATAATGAATGTATTTTTTCTGATCATCATGCAAGAAAAATTATAATCAATAAGGGTGCATATAAAGGCAAATTAAAATTAATTGGAAAATCAATAATTCTTCAAAATGGGTGGGTCAAAGAACAAGTCAAAGAAACAATTCCTGATTTCATTGAAGAGAATAACAATGAAGAAACAACATATCAAACTTCATGGGATATAGCCAAAGCAGTACTCACAGGAAAATTTATATCCATGAGTGCTTTTATCAATAAAGTAGATGAAAAGGAGATGAATTAATTGGGCATTTAAATAAAACAACTTAAAAAAAATTAAAAGTCCTGAAATAAAGACTAAATTGGATATCCTAAATACCAAAGGAGAAATTAATAAAATTGAAAGTAAGATGATTACTAAACTAATAAATTGGATAAGGAAATACTTCTATTAAATAAAAACAAGTACAATGGTTACTGTATTGGTTATTTTGATTAAAACAAAGAAAGAAGAGAATCAAATTACAAGTGTCAAAAAAAGAAAAAGATGATTTCATTTCTAATGTATAGGAAATTAAAGTAATCATTAGGATTTCATTAGTTATTTCGTGACTTATTAATTATATTCATTAGTTATTTGATTTAATCATATGCCTATAAATCTGATAATTTAGGTGAAGAGGATGAAAATTTATAAAAGTATAGTTGACTAGATTAAACAAGAGGAAATAGAATACTTAAATAATCCCATTTCAGAAACAGAAATTGAACAATGACCACAACAATTATAGAGAATTTATGAAAAAGAATGCAACCCATCTCCAGAGAAACAACTGTTTTAGTAGAAATTCAGATAAAAACATATGATTTATTACTTGTTTATTTGGGTATATGATTTTTGGTTTTGGTTTTATAAGATATTTCATTTACAAAAATGAATATATGGAAATATAATTTGCATGATAATATATGTAAAATCCATTGCTTGTCATCTCCAGGAGGATGGAGGAAAGAAGGTATTGAGAGAACATGGATCCTATAACATCAGAAAACATGTGAAAATTTATTAAAATTTAAAAATTAAAAAACAAAATAAAAATAAAATAAAACATCTCCTTTGTTTCACATTGACTAATGATCCTAGAGAATTCTTAGACTATTCCTTAGCCATTATTCTCCAATATACCCTGCATTCATCTATAGAATATGGACTCCTTGATGGCAGGAGATGGATCATTTTTTTTTTCATTTTCAGCTCCCATAGTTGGCTCATTAATTTCTGGACCATTTAAGTACTTAACAAATACTTGTTTTCCCATTAATTCAATCTTTTTTGGTATCCATCACCTCAATAACAAATGATTTTTTTGAGTGCAAATATGTAGTGTTTTAAAAGTATTAGCATAATTTTAATCTATTGAAACCCAATATTTAATTTTGCATGTATAATGATAAAAATGATCATAACATGACTCACTTGGAATCAGTGTTTTTGTTTCCCCTTTTTTTCTTTAACTCCAAGTGGATCTTTATTGACCATTTATGAATTGGGGAATGAATTGGATACTTATGAATTTGGTTTACTCCTTTATATATTTGAGAAATTAGACTTTTATCAGAAAAATTTGTTAATTTCCCCCCCAGTTTGTACTTCCCTTCTAATCTTGGTTTTCATTGGTTTTATTTGCACAAAACTTTTCAATTTAAAATAATGAAAATTGAAGCATGGCGGCAGTCTAAATGCAGCTTACTTACTCTCCCCAGCACACACTGACAAGGACTAGCCCAAAAGACCTTAAGAATCATTTTCAGAAGATCGAAGGAGCTGTACAGTAGGGCACAGCATTGAAGGTGTGTGGGATTGGGGCTTTTCCCCAAACGCAATCCAATCCACCCTCCCCCACCCCCACCTACAGAGCCAGAGCCAGTGCAAGCCAAGACGAACGAGCAAGGGGCACCTCTGGAGTGTGTAGGGGGAACCTCTGGGTCCTTGGGAGCTGACTAGGACAGCAGGGAAACCACCCCTGAACACAGCTAGGCAGAAAACCCCAGGGTGGGAGAGAGTCCAGACCTTAGGTGCCCAGAGCCAGGGTGCCCACTGGAGCCAGGAAGTGAGCAAGGAGTGCTTCTGGAGTGATAAAGGGGCACTTCTGGGTCCTTGATATCTGAATAGGACTGCCCGGGGACTTACCCCTGAAAGAAGCTAGACCAGAAACCCAGGCGCGCAGGAGAGCTCAGACCCTGAGTGCCCCTGGGAGAGTGGCACCAAGAAGAGCTGCAAAGGACTGCAGAGAATCGAAAGCTTTCCCCAGGCAAAATCCTTTCTCCTTAACTCCATACACAGAGAACCTGCCCAGCTGACTCAGATTTCTGACTAAAGAGGGAAGGGAAAACATAAAGAAAAATGGCTAATCATGCACATTAGCCTCAAAATCCTTCCAAAAAAAAAAAGAAGGAGGCTGTGACCCTTGAGAATTTTTATGGAGGAAAAATCCATGCTACAGAGGAAATACTGGACAAAACTGAAACAAAGGCAAAAAAAACAAACAAACAAATAAACAGAAATTTTCCACAAGACCTGGAAGAATATCAAATGGAGCTTATCAAAAAGATGAAGCCTTCTGAAAGAGAAGTGGGAAATAGTTAAAAAAATAAAGAAATCAAAGCTAAATACCGAAAGGTTAAAGCAGAAAACCAAAAGATTATAACAGAAAACTAGGCCTTAAGGACCAGATTGAGTACTGGAAACCAATGATCTTGAAAAACAGCAAGAATTAATAAAGCAAAGTCAAAAGACTGACTAAATAGAAGAAAACATAAAATATCTCATTGACAAGGTGACAGATCAGGAAAACAGATTAAGGAGAGATAATTTGAGATCATTGGTCTACCTAAAAACCCAGAAATAAAAAGAAACCTTGACACCATACTACAAGAAATCATCCAAGAAAACTGCCCTGAAGTTCTTGAACAAGGGGGCAAAATAGACATTGAAAGAGTTCATAGAACACCTTCTTCACTAAACACCCCAAAAAACAACTTCCAGATATGTAATTGTCAAATTCCAGAGATTTCAAGCTAAAGAGAAAATCCTACAAGAAGCCAAAATGAAACAATTCAGATACAAAGGAGCATCAATCAGGATCACACACGACCTGGCAGCTTCAAGACTGAAACACTGCAAGGCCTGGAACATGATATTCAGAAAGTCAAGAGAACTGGGTCTTCAACCAAGAATCACCTATCCATCAAAACTGACTATATACTTCCAGGGGAAAGTATTGGCATTAAACAAAATAGAAGATTTCCAAGTATTTGTAGGGAAAAGACCAGAACTAAGTTAAAAGTTTTATATCCAAACAAAAAAATCAAGAGAAATATGCAAAGGTAAATATGAAAGAGAGGGAAAAGGAGAAAAAATGTATTTTTTTCTTTTTTTATTCAAACTCTCTTCTTTAAGGGCTACAATTAGATCAAATTATATATATATATATATATATATATTAATATATGGGGAAAATGTTATTTGTAACTCTCAAAAATATTTTCATTATTATAGAATAAAGAATAATCATTCATAGGAAAATATTGGGGCATTAAAGATTATAAAATAATATGAAAAAAAAGGTGAGGGGGAATTGATGAAGAAAAAAATAAATAGACTAATCTTTGCCACACAAAGATACACATGGGAAGGGGAGGGGAAGAATACTCTTATAAGAGGGAGAGGAAGAGAGTACTAATAGGTAATAGTAGATTATTACTCTCAGTGAAATCAATTCTGAGAGGGAAGAGCATCTAGATCCATTGGGATCTTGAAGTCTATCTTACCTTACAGGGTAAGGAAGAGGGGAAAACTACAGGGGGTAGAGGGAAGGGAGTACAAAAAGGAAGGTAAGTAGAGGGGGGAGAGAACTTAACAGACCCTAAAAAAAACAAGAAGCGAACAAAAAAGGAGGGGCCAGAAAGGGAAGCATATCAAGGGATAGGAAGAGGGGGGGGTAGACTAAAAGTAAACCACTGGTTTAAAAGGATATAGCAAAAGAAAGGTCAGAACCAGGAGAGGATATCAAAATGCTATGGAATTCAAAAATGACAATCAAAACTTTGAACGTGAATGGGATGAACTCACCTATAAAATGGAGATGAATAGGAGAGTGGATTAGAATCCAGAATCCTACCATATGTTGTCTACAAGAAAAACACATGAGGTGAGTAGATACTCACAAAGTAAGAATTAAAGGGTGGAGCAAGACATATTGGGCCTCAACTGACAGAAAGAAGGCAGAAGTTGCAATCATAATATCTGACAAAGCCAGACTAAAAATAGACCTGATCAACAGAAGAAGAAATAGAATTCTTAAACAATCCCATATACGAAAAAGAAATTGAACACACCATCACAGAACTCCCAAAGAAAAAATCCCCAGGGCCTGATGGATTCACAAGTGAATTCTATCAAACATTCAAAGAACAGCTAGTCCCAATACTATACAAACTATTTGACATAATAAGAAAGAGGGAGTTCTACCAAATTCCTTTCATGATACAAACATGGTACTGATCCCAAAGCCAGACAGACCAAAAACGGAGAAAGAAAACTATAGACCAATCTCCTTAATGAAGATAGATGAAAAATCTTAAACAGTATACTAGCAAAAAGACTCCAGCAAGTCATCACAGAGTTATTCACTTTGATCAGGTGGGATTTATACCAGGAATGCAAGGATGGTTCAACATTAGGAAAACCATCCACATAATTAACCATATCAACAAGCAAACTGACAAAAATCACATGATTATCTCAATAGATGAAGAAAAAAACCTTTGAACAAAATATAACACTCATTCCTATTGAAAACACTAGAAAGTATAGGAATATAAGGATCTTTCCTAAAAATAATGAACACTATCTATTTTTTCTGAAAGCAAAATACTCATCATTTCATATAGCATAATAGTATTCTGTCATAATCACATACTACAAATTGTTCAACCTTGATGGGTAAATACTCAATTTATAATTCTTTGCTACCACAAAAAGCATTTCTATAAATATTATTGTACATATATATTTCTTATTTCTTTGTGTTAAATATTACTGGATCAAAAGATATCCACAATTTTATAGCTCTTTGGGTCTGATTCCAAATTGTTCTCTAGAATGTTTACATTGGTTCATAGCTTCACCAACCTTTAATTGTCCATTAGTGTCCCAATTTTCCCACACCCTTTCCAACATTTGACATTTTCCTTTTCTGTCATATTAATTATCTGATAGCTTTGAGTTGAAAACTCAGAGTCATCTTAATTAGTATTTTTCTAATCAGTAGTGATTTGGAGCATTTTTATACAAATTAAAATAGCTTTGATTACTACTCTATCTGAAAAATTTCTGTTTGTCTCCTTTGACTATTTATCAGTTGGAGAATGATTTGTGTTCTTATATGTATGATTTTAAGAAATAAGGCCTTTATCAGGGACACTTACTTTTTTTAAAACATCTCCAGGTTTTTACTTTTTTTATGATCTGGTTGCACTGGTTTCATTTGTGTAAATTTTTTTAAATTTAATATAATCACATTTATCAAAAAAATCTAATTCAAGAAATAATATCAGAAACTTCCTCAAGTTAATAAATGCAGATAAGAAAGTGTCAACCTCAAGAACTCACAGATCACCTTCAGAAAAACATCCAGCTATAGAGAATGAAATGTAGGATTGGAGGCAGCTTTTTCTAGCAGTTACATACAAAACAATGAACATTCACAGATTATATATACATATATATATATATATATATATCCATACATATGTGGATATATATTTCTAAATCCATATATTTACTACAAGACTTCTATATACAGAAAATATGGGGTGTTCAGGAAAGACTAGCAACTCTGATATGAGACTTACCAGATCCTTTCACTACTCTCACTTTTCACTCTAAGAAACTGTAGAATGTAAACTGATCACACTGACAAATCATCACAGTAGAAGGGCAATATTATTTTGTGGGCAAATGACAAGCTTCAAATCCTGACTCATGGGGATGTCTACTGCAATTGTATAAACACTTCCCCTGGCAACATGGGCAAATGAGAACAATTTGTTAAAAATGGACTTGAAGTTAATTGAAGTAAATGCTGCTGAGCACTTGGAACTTGGTCAGACAGTGAAGAAATCCATATCATCCACTGCACCCAGAATATAGCCAGTTAGCCTGACTTTTGGCTTGCCACTGGACTTAATTCTAGAAGAGAATGTAAGGCTGAGGACTTTGTGCAATTCTGCCTTGCTTAAATCTAGCTGAAGAATAAGCAAAACTATCACCCCATGATGTCATTATTCCTCTCAAAAAACAAAGGAGGAATGACAACAAATATAAATATATATAATTATTAATATATAACATATGCATATTATGTGACTATATTGATATACACATATATGTATATATCCCATATGTATATGCATGTGTACTTATTTTATAAACCCATGTACATATGTATGTGGATGTGTTTATAAACATTCAAATACATATAATTTCACTTGGTGATGTCACCGGTTAATATGGATTCAATTATTACCTCTATTGTGGTAACCCTCACATCCACTTATCTAGCTATAACATTTCTGAAGCATTATTTCTCTAATTGCCTCTTCTACAACTCAAATTGTATTCAATATAGGCATCTTAAACTTAACATATCTGAAACAGAATCTTTATCTTTCCTAGCAGTCATTCCTTTTTGTATATCCTCTGCTACTGTGGAAGATAAAACCATTATTGCAGTCACTTAGCATTACAACCACCTATGTATCATTTTTGACTCCTACTATATATCATCCTCTTGATCTTTATCCAGTCTTTTGCCAAGGCTTACCAATTTTACTTTCCAATCATCTCTTATAAATATCCCCCTTCTCTCCTATGACATTATTACTATCCTGGTATAGACCCCCATCATCTCACACTTGGAATGTCACCATAGACTACTGTTTGATTAACCTACCACATGTCTTTCCCTTCTCCATTCTATCTTTTTCCTAACTGTTAGTGAACTTTGATACAGCGTTTACCACATAAACTTGCTCTCACCTCCCTACTCCCAATTCATGGTGTAGTGGATAAAGTCTTGAATATGGTATGAAGATCTGAGTTTTACTATAGCCTAAGATATTTACTAGTTGTGTGACCTCTGTCTCCCTATGTTTCCTTATCTGCAAAACAGGGAAAATAATAGCACCTACCTCATGAGATTATTGTGAAAAGAAAATGAGATAATATTCTAAGTCACTAAGCACAGTATCTGAAGTATAGTACATATCTAATACTTATTCCTTTCTTCCTTTCCCACTCAATAAAATTCTAAAACTTCTTCATTAGTGCAATTTATTATCCTTGACTAATGAACTTCTTTTTCTCCCTAGGTTGAGATCCACTGTTATCTGAAATTTAATGAGACAACTTTGCAGGTAGTAGTTTTCCACTCATTGTGAGTTGTTGTTCAATTGTTTTAGTAGCATCCTACTCTCCTTAACCTTCTTTGGGGATTTCTTAGCAAAGATCCTGGAGGCATTTGCCATTTTCTTTTCTAGATCATTTTATAGATGAGGGAACAGAGGGAAGAGGATTAAGTGACTTGACCATGATCACCAGCTAGTAATTATCTGAGTCCAAACTTGAACTCAGGAAGAAGAGTCAGAAAGACTTCAGGATTGATGCTCTATCCATTGTGCCATGTTGCTGTCCTCCTTCATCAAAGTTCTTCAAAGAAAGTTTAGATAATTACCAGTTACAAAGCATACAGATTATTATTTTAAAAAAAAAGACAAGGGGGGGTGCAGCTGGGTGGCTCAGTGGATTGAGAGCCAGGTCTTGAGATAGAAGGTCCTAGGTTCAAATCTGTCCTCAGACACTTCCTAGCTGTGTGACCCTGAGCAAATCATTTACCACCCCCCACCCAATGCATAGTCCTTACCATTCTTCTGCCTTGAAACCAATACACAATATTGTTTCTAATAAAGAAGGTAAGGGTTTAAAAAAAGGTGGCAAGGGAAACAAGATGATGAAGAAAGTACACAAATTCTTCAGATATCTACCAAATTACCTTCCAAAACTATGATAGAATGTCTCAGAATGAAATCTAGAACTGTACTACCCACAAAAAGATGAGGTGAAGTAACTTTTCAGCCTGAAATAACTTGGAAGGTCATCCCAAGGGTTCTAGTACACTGGGGCAGAGGTATAGTGCAAAGCAGTGAGCCAGAGCAGGCTGCACTATAGAAATTGTCCTGGGTGCATTTGAAACATCAACAAAGGTTTCTAGAAGTCTAATCCACAGAAAGTAAAGGAGAGAGATCAGTCACCTGCTCAGAAAGATATTACAGTGGTCCATTTGCTGGTTCTTGGTGCAAGACTGTTGTACTATGCATACACAAATCCAGGAAACAGTCCTGAGGCCTGCTCTTAGGGAGAGGAAGAGCACTAGCACACAATATAGCTTATAGCCACCAATAACCTCCCTAAAAATATTCCAAAAAGGTAACTCCCAGGAATATTATAGTCAAAACCAAAACTCTTAAGTAAAGGAGAAAGTATTGCAAACAAACAAAAGAAAAGAATCCCCATATCATGGACCTACAGTCAAGAGAGCACAAGATTTAGCAGCTTCTACATTAAAGGATTATAGTACCTGGAATATGGTATTCCAGCAGGCAAAGAAGCTAGGACTTCAACCCAGAATCACTTACCATAAAAAAAATAAGAATAATCCTTCAGGGGAAAATTTAATGAAATAGAAAATTTTAAAAATTCTTGATGAAAGAACCATAACTGAATAGAAAATTTGAATCTCAAATACTAGACTCAATATAATCATAAAGAGGTAAATAAGAAAAAAGAAATCAAAAGACATCCAATAATGCCAAATTGTGTACCTCCCTATATGGGAAGATGATTTTTGTAATTCCAAAGAATTTTATTTCTAGGGTAATTAGGAGTATAGACCAGGGGCAAGGGTGAGAGTTGAATATGATGGGATGATATAAAACAAAAAGATTAAGGAATTAGAGGAAATATATTGAGAGGAGGGGGGAAGGAAAAAGAGAATGGGGTAAATTATCTCAAATAAAGGCATCATGAAAGAGCTCTTAAAGTGGAAGGGAAGATATGAGTGATGGGGAGGAGAGTATGTGAAACTTACTCTCAGTGTAATTGACTCAATAAAGGAAGAAGAAGCAAAATCAATTGGGCATAGAAATCTATCTTACCCTACAGGAGTAGGAGGGAAAGGGGAAAAGTGAATGGGGAGGTTGGGGCTGATAGAAAAGTGAGCAAATTGGGGGAGATGATGCTCAGAAACTGACCAGGGGGAAATAGGATGGAAATTAATGCACAGTATTCATAGTGGTATAATTTTTTTACAAGTCTCTCTAATAAAAGGTCTTATTTCTTAAATACATGAAGAAATGAGTTGAACATATAAAGAAACAAGTCATTCCCCAATTGATAAATGGCCAAAGGATATGAACAGACAATCTCCATAAAAATAATTAAAGTTCTGTATTGTCTTGCAAAAATTGTTCCAAATTACTATCAATTAGAGAAATATAAATTGAAATAACTCAGAGGTTTGAGTTGAGTTGAGTTGGAGAGGTACCACTCCATACCTACAGGTTAGATTGTATGACAACAAAGAAAAATGACAACACTTTGTGAGGATATGGGGGAAATGAGACACTAATGCATTGCTGGGAGAGTTATGAAATGATTTAATCATTCTGGAGAGCAATTTGGAATAAAGAGCAATTTGGGCCTATGCCCAAAGGACTATAAATATTACATACCCTTTGACCTAACAATACTATTACTAGATTTATATCCAAGATAGATTTTAAAAGGGTGAGCAAGGACTTACATATACAAAAATATTTAAAGTAGATCTTTTTGTGTGGCAAAGAAATGAAAAGCGAGAGTATACCAAACAAATGAGAAATTGTTAAGTTATACCATATGATTATGATGGAATACTATTGTGCTAAAGAAAGGACAAGGCAAAGAAGCTTAGAAAAACCTGTAAAGATTTACATCAAATGATAAAGTAGAGTGAAATAAACAGAACCAGGAGAACATTGTAAACAGTAACAGGAAAACTGTACAATTAACAATTGTGAATAACTTATCTGTACTCTGCAATATAATGATCCAAAACTATCTGAAAGGACTCATGATAAAAAATCACATATGCCTCAAGAGAAAAAGAACTGATAGTTTGAATCCAAAGTACAGAAAACTTATTTCACTTTTTTTCTCATTTTTCTTTTGTTTCCTTCCACAAAAGGATTACTATTGAAATAATAGATAGAATAATGACACAATGATGAATAAATATAACTAACTATTTATTTAAGCTAAGAGAAGGAATGGAAGGAAATTGGAAAAGTCTAAACTCAACCCCAAATTCACAGTACTAAACCCCACTAACTACTTCCTATAACCATTATAATTAACTCTTTAATTACTACTTAAGATTAGAGGATGTCTTGTAGGTACAGGAATAAAGGCCAAAGGAAGTCTCACTAACTGATGTCCTCTTGGGTCTGGCAGAAGTCCCAATAGAAACCAGTAGCACAAAGGACCAGGAAGGGGAGGAATGGCTTCACTCACACAGTCCACCTGCATGGAGTGTTAACCACTCTCTCTACCACTTCCAGAAGATGAGAACTTGCTTGAAGGAAAGTCCCAGTCTCCTGGCAGTTTCAAAATCTCCTTCTTCAGAAAGCAACTCCACCAACTGTTCTCCAGAGAGTCAGTCTCCTCAGGGTTCTGGAATTTTCACTCTCTGCCTTAGTAGTTCCTGCTTTCAGCTTACTCCTGCTAAAATCCCTTATAACACTAGAAAAATATATGTGCTTGCTCATCTAAAATCTATATACACTGCTTATTATATCAATGAGGGGGAGTAAGGAGAGTAGAGATAGAGGAAGGGAGGGAAGGAATTTGAGACTCAATATTCTTGGAAAATGTAGGAAACTACTTTTACATGCAATTGGGGGGAAATTTTTATAAAGAAAGGGCAAGTTGTTGAAAAGTCTCTTGTTCAGGAATTGCTTTTAATAAATAGCCTCTTAAATCCCTTCCATTTCTAATTCTGATTCTGTATTTAAGATTGGCTCATTCCTATGAAATACATTCATCTAAATGGGCTGGGATTTGGTGATTCTGCACACCTGCTAACGTCCCCAGTTAGAGAGCTGAATTCCCTAAAAATGAACTGGAGTTTTAGCTTCCACTCCTGTACTAAGAAAAGACTCTTAAGTGGCTCTCATTGTTCTCTCAAATCTTTTCCATTGAAAACAGATGACATTTGTAACTTCAGTGTCACAGCTGTTTACTCAGTTAATATTAAAAAACCAAGAAAATGTAGTCTTAAAACAAAACCTAAAAGACACACAGAATCAAGTATAAGTAAAGAAAAGGAGAGGCAGAGACTCTTCTTTCTTCAAGGGGTCTCCTGACCCCTCACACACAGGATTGGGTTCTCACCAAGATAATTTCTCAAGGATTTGAGGGGAAAAAAATTACAGGTGTTCTTATTATTAGTTTCCATGGTTACATTGTTGTCATTACCCCACCTTTATCTCCTCTTTCTTTATGCCTCCACATAGATATCAATGAAAATTCCCTAGCCTTCACATTCCAGGACTGATATTAGTATTTTTTCTCTTCCCCAAGTAGGAAGTATTTCAAAACTCAGGGAGCATTTTTAACAACCCATCCCTTGCCCTGGGAAATTCCATGTAAAAATGAAGATCATGAATATGATGTACTAAAAGACTTTGAAGCATATGCTAAAATATGGGGAATTAATTGAAACACAGAACTTTTTTCAAAGGCAAAGTGAGATTATCAAACAAACAAGTTAACTCTTCTGTCCTATCCTCAGTTTACATTAATGTGGAAGCTAATACACATTTGGATAATACAAGATAGTGCTTCCTGGGACCTGAGTTTATACTCAAAAATATTTTTGGATAATTGCAATAGCTACAGACCAATTTTATCCAATCTACTTACATTCTCACATTCACACCATTGCACAGGATATTTGAATTTCATTCTGTCCTATCCCTTTATCTTCTGTTCATTTCAACAACCCAGTGATTGACTGCTGAGAATGGATTTGCTAGCCAATGTGTCCCAGGAATTCCAGCTTCAGAAAATAAGTTATAAGAAATGAACAATTAAAATGAAACAAGGGTAAACAAATAGTTTTATCTTATTGGAAACTTTGACTATAAAGGGTGTATAAATGGAGATTTTGAATCTTAGACTTCATTCCCCACAAGTCCTTGGTTTTTCCCAAATTCCCTATGATCTCTCCTGTGTCTCCACATTGGTGAGATCATGTTATTGGTATTTAACTGGCAGTAACAACTCCCATGCCCTCTCTTCCTTTGTAATGATGTAACAAGTATGGTGGTAAGCTAAGGTTGGGGATTTTAAATGAGTTAATCAGTCATGGGCATCTGATTTTTATTTTGTATCCTATTTATTCCTTGATTTCTAATGATCCTTAATAAACCTCACAAAATATAATATTTTTTATTATTAGAGGTATAATTTTAATTTTTACAGTTTTGGTAACCACTAGTTGGTTGAGAATTTCTCAATTTTTTTAAGATAGCCTAGATAATTTTTTAAGCCATGTTTCTACTGCCAAGGCTTTTTGCTCACCTCACCCACCCACCCACCCTCGCAAAGCTGCTTCTTCTGATTCAGTTCACTCCTGCTGCTAAACTCCAGTGGCTTGCTTCTACTCTTGCTCCTGCTCCTGATACTACTGCCCGCTCCTGCCTATAGCCATTCAGTCCTGACCTTCTTGACCCAGATCGCTCACCCAGCCCCAGCCCAGGCCCCAGCCTCATGCCCCAGCAACTCTACTCCCAATCTCTGGCTTCCAACCCAGATGGCTCATCCAACCCCAGGCCCAGCCCTAGGACTCAGGTTGCTGGTAGCTGCCACTGTGTCTTTGGAATCACAAACCTACTTACTGGTAAAAACTGGAGTGTTCTTTCCTTAGGCAACAATTAGCCTCCAGGTAGCAGGGTACATGGGGGATGGGGGGAAGGATTAGAAAAAGGAAGATTCACTTCCAAACAGAATGTTGATTACAAGCATAGCATATTCTATGAGAGAGCAATGCATTACCTATTTCAAACAACTTCCAGCTTTAGGATGTTTTTTTCATGAGTGCACTGATCCTTTTATGTATCTTGTCTGAGATTCATGGGAGAATCAAACCTATGCCATTATGGCCTGCCCAATCTCTAGGACTCATTCAATTTGGAATTTCTTTACACTATGCTCAGCAAGGAGTTCTCCCTCACTATGTGCTATATATAGCACTATAGAGTGTTGATAATAGGGATATGAATGGATAGAAAAAGGAACTTTAAAGAGACTGGAAGTTATATTTGTAAGATTTTTCAGACTCCAATGTTTTATAAAAGTCTCTGTATTTTATTGTATTTTGCTAATTGTTTTCATATTTAATTTTGTGGTTTTAAGTTCCTATATTAATGTATGGAATACTATTCTGCTATTCAATACTATTCACCCTGGGCAATGGCTTCAACAGGCCAGCTAAACCTTGTGAGAGTAGCCATAGGGTCATAGACCCCTGGTGAACCAGGGCTTTGCTCACCCAGCATTTGAAGACTGCTTCGGCCAAACAGACAGAAAAAAACAACAAGAGGGTTCAAGGCTGAGAGGGCGCCACAGCAAAGCACTGTGGAGTGCTTAGGGTGTGCTGGAGCACAAAGGATAACACGGCCATACAATGCAGCTAAGGAAGTCTCCAGGTGTAATGACTTTTCGTGTCACTGGACCCAGGCTTCCAGGCTTTTCCACTTAAATCTCCTTCACACACAAGTGTTTTTGTGCACACTCATCTATCATACATGAAAATGCACGAAGACAATCATCATCCTCGGTTACCGAGAGACCACTCCTTCTACTATTCTGCTACACTGAATCGTTTCAATGTACTGGGTTTTAACTACTATTATATTCTGTTCCTTTTCCCATATAACTATACTGAACAAATATTATTGAATAAATCCATATTAAAAACAGTCATTTTTCTATTTTGGCTTTGTAATTGTCACATAGAGGATGGATGGACTTCATCAAAACTGGTTACAATTGTATAACAACCTTTGGAAAATTTAATAAGCAAAATATCTCAAATTGATTTTGAGGGGTCTTTAGGCATGATTTTTAGATTTTTTCCCCAACAACTCCAGTCGTTTTATTTGCCAATATTTCTATGTATATAAATAGAAAGTAAGGTCCATTTTAGTAACTGAAGTTAAGTACAATTATAATACCCACCTCCCACATTTACAAAAATGTGAATGGATCTCATCAATGGATCATCACAGTCTCATACCAAAGGAGCTGGGAAGTTGATTCCAGGGCATTATATCCCTGGATGGCTCCCAAAAAGGGAGCATCTCTCATTTATAACTCCTCAGCTTACTCTACCCTTCCACCAGAATGATCTTTAGAACCTTGGTGACATTTTAGACCCAACAAAAACAGTACAAAGGTTTGGTCTTTTCTAGACTCCTCTGCCACATTTTTATAATGATGGCAATAATAGATTTTTAAAAATATCTTAGCCAAGGTTGAAACATTGCTACACCTGAAAACTTGTGACAAGTATCCATTTTCTTTAAATGTCATATAGCAGACTCATGTAAAATATGATAGTGAGTTTGTTTGCCATTGCAATTAACTGGGCTATTGTGAATTTTGGGGACTTTGATACTTTTTGAATGTGTATTACATGCTGTAGTACTATTCTTTATAAAAAACTGTTAATTTGTGTAAATCATTTGCTTGTATTAACAGTGAATCATGGCCAGATTTGAAGAGGAAATGGATCTCATTTTTGGTGAGAAACCTCTGTAGTCTACATTTCCTTAGCTGTCACAGTGTGTCAATGATTATAAGCTATATATTTTTTTTATTTTAAAACTCTTATTATTTTTTTTCTTGCATGTGCAATATACTATTTCATTTTTTTTATTTTTTCTCTCCTTTTTGTATTTGAAGTATGTCACCAGTATTGAGATTTTCTTTAACTTTTTTTTGATTTTGCAGTAATATAATTTTAAAATATATTTGCTATAATGTCAATGCATGCCCCAAAAACTTTAGACTATAAAAATGATGTCATTGATTGTTTTTAAAAATTATGGGACTTTGCTTAATGATTCTGTATGATTCCAGGGCAAGAGAATACAAAAGAGACATTGCACAATGCCAAAGAAGCACAAAGCTAAACTACATAGTACCAATCAAGTACAAGGTGAAAGAGACCAACTAATCCCATTGGGATTAATGAAAATTTTGAGCCATGAGATGAGGACTTGAACTTGTTTGGGGTTCGAGGTTGTGGCTATTTAACATGTGTTAAAGTCAGGTCTTCTTTGTCCCACATTCTACCAAATATCTCAAATTTGGCTCCCACCTGGCTCCCATAATCTCATCCCTTTTCTGTTTTCATGGTGTGGCAAACTTTCTATAGTCCTTTCTACTGACTGAATAAAAGCACAATTGCTAAAATCATTTTAATTGGGCCCTGATTCAAGGACCTATTATAGGTTTATTTTCCTTTACTTAGAAATTTTTACACATAAGATTTTGATAGTCTGTATTTCATCTATAAGTTATCTTTTCTCTTTTATTTGAATTTTTAAATATTTTTTTCTCTTGCCAATTGATTCATATACCTCATAACTCAGTCATGAATCCCTAAGTAATCCCTGTGTTTTTAATCACCCTCTTCAGGGGGGGGTGTATAATTATTATTATTTTAAATTGCAAAGTTTAAATTCCTTTTGAGAGTAATTTTAGGTTCAGAAACATGCTACCTCTCCAAATCCAAAAAGTGAACTGTTTGGAGAAGACACCATGAAGATTTCTCCACAGACCACATGCTGCACCAGAAGATCTAGATTTTACTTTTGGATGTGGTGATTTGAACTGTGTGGGGTTTAAATGCATTTTTGTATGTATACTCTTATATTGAAGGGGACTACCCCCTAAATGATTTTTGTCAATATGCCTAGCAATTATTGGTTTTGTTCTCTTTTCCTTTTATCCTCAAATTATTGTAATTTCATACTCCAAGGGACTCATGATGACTATCCACCACCTTGGAAAAAACTAGAAATTGTAGGCAGATAGAAGCATACCATTTTTCTCTATTTCCTCCATTATTTTTTCTCAAGTGTAAGTAATATGTGTCCTCATTCACAACACAACAAATATAGGAATATATATTATATGAGAGCACATCTATAATCTGTCATATTACTTAACATCTTGGGGAAGAGGAAGAGGTACAAGAGAGGGAGAGAACATGGATTGCAAAATGTTAGAAAATAATTCTTAAAAAAGTTTACTGATATTGTAAGGGGGTAAGAGGTTATTTTTTGAAGGGTTGGACTTAATTGTTTAAAAGTGTGGTTGCTAGGAATTTAATTAATTCCAAAGAGATTTATTTATAATTCATTTACAAATTGTAGAAAGAGTGAAATAAGAAATCAGAGAGAGAATGAGGTAAGATATCTAGTCTCAACATTAAGTAATTTATCTCCAGCCCCCTGGCTCAACCCAGGCATTTTGTCCTCAATCAGATAGGACTTGGCCCTTGTAGTTCAGGACCTGGGGAAGTATCTTCAAAAAAATCCAGTGGTTAAGTGTCAGCTTTTCACTCACCATTAGTCAGTCTAATCAAGAACAGGGTCTCAGGTCCAGTCAGCAGATCATTCTGCCCCTCTTCACCAGCCTCAACTCAAAAGCATGAAGAATTTAATTCCTTTCAGGAAGTTGTCACTCCCTTTTAAAGACATTTTCTCTTGCATAACTTCCTGTGCCTTCCCCTAATTCTATTTCTAATAATCACATTTGACACTCTGCTCTAGGACTGACCAGAAGGCAGTTAGTCAATTCTGATACATCACCCACTATCTCATCTGTGGGATCACAGACCTCCCCCAATCAAGTGTGTATGGGGTGTTTGCACCTTTGGTAATTAAATCTAAAATGGGCAGATCTTCATACTCAACTCTAAAGTAGGGTGTTTACATGTTGGGGAATTAAAATATAAAATAGACCTGGGTTATAATTTAAATCTTAATAATCAGGGGAGAATTAATTAATTTCATTGTTATAATCAGGGGAGAGTTAAATTTAATCTTCACAATATTCTATGATAAATATTTTTAAAACAATGTGTGCTGTGTGACCCTGGGCAAGTCACTTGAGCCCCATTGCCTAGCCCTTACCACTCTTCTGCCTTGGAGCCAATATATAGTATTGACTTCAGGACGGAAGGTAAGGGTTTAAAAAAAAAACAATGTGTGATTGCACTCTTCCTTTACCTTGTGCCAGAAATCCTCATAAATTATCTTACTTTTTTAACATCTTACCTCTTGACAAGGAAATCAAGTGCTGTGAGAAAATCTTGAGGTTTTTTTTTTTCATCTCCTCATTGTGGGATTTTTTTTCACAATTTAAATTTCTCATGCATGATGAAAATTAGGATCAATTTCTTTATATTTATCCATTTCCCATTTTCCAGAGGCAGTACCTTGTTTAAATAGGTACCTCTAGAACTATTCTATATATATATAACTATAATCACTTATATTTTCTTCTCCTGTTTTTTATAGTACCAATTTGATATTAATTTAACTTTTTTCTCCAAATTATCAATAATTTGACCATATAAATAGAAGATTCTGAAATGATACCATCTTTAATAATCCACCATTGCTGAATCACTATCAATTTATTTCCTTTACTTTTCCACCTTTTTTTCTGCTTCAATGAAATATACTTAATGGCAGAGGAAAGTGGTCATTTTTCTAAGTAGAAGGAGCAGAGCTTCCATCATTTGAGAAGTGAATATAAATATCTAAGTCTGAGTCCTTTTTTTGGAAAATAGTATGTTTCCCTTTTTTGCCTTCCTTGACTAGGCACCTATATCTCTGGAACCTACTGTCACAGCTAATAGACTACATTTATTGTGCGTGTATCACCACTATAATGCAAGTCTTCCATTGAGATGCAGGAATAAATAACTGTAAGATGGGGATAATAACACTACCTACCTCTTTAGGGCTGTTACAGAGATCAAATAGGATAATAATTGTAAAGCACTTAGCACAGAGACTGGCACACAATGAGTATTTTGTAAATACTCATTTATTGTTGTTATCCTAGACAAATCACTTAATGTTGCAAAATCTGAAGATTATATTTGTTTATCCTATATTTCAGTATTTCAGTCTACATTCAGATCTTTCTCAGGAGGCAGATAGAAGTTTTAATCATTGAGTCTCTGTCTTGTATCATTGAATTGCTGAGAAAAAGTAGGTCATTCATGGTTTATAAAAATATTACTATCACTATGTACAATAAGCTTCTGGTTCTGTTCATTTTACTTTACATCAGTTCATATAAGACTGGGAAAATTCACTTCTTAAAGTGATTCACTGAAGGAAAGGAGAAAATGATGAATGAATGAAGAAATAAAAAAGATTTTAGAGTATCAAGTTAGGAATAAGAGGGAGCTTGGAATAAAGGGTCATATTTGTCTTAATAGAATTATAGGGGCTTGAAGGGAGAGAATATTTGGAATAGTGAGTGGGGGGAGTGTGAGAGAGTGAATCAGAGAAGAACTTAGTAATAAGAACTTTATTGAGCATAGATATTGTACATTTTTGGCTAACTCAAACAGCATGATCAAATAACCTTTTTTTCTAACACTGTTCTGTAACATGAAAGGAAGAACAGATGGGGAGGTAGCTCAGACTTATAATATATTAACACATGACAGAAGATATAAAAAAGGATGAGAAATTCAAGTTAGCCAAGAGTGACTTTTTAATTGGTCAGTGAAAGTAACATTACAGTGAAGAAAGGTATTTCTAGAAAAAACAGATGAGAATCGCAAAGAATGATAGTATAAGGATGAACCACATTTTTTACCAGGAGAAGGATGACTTATTGACTATACGTTGGATCTGGTTGGTACATATAACAACTAGATTTTCTAGGAAAATTGTTACTGTTTTAGTTTGTGATTCCTGAGATTTTTTCCTATGCATGTTTAATACTAATACTTTGTGTTTAGATGTAACTAATCACAAATGTTTAAACATATTTGACACTTTTATTTTAATTGGTGGGCATTTGAAGTGAATTATTTCATACATTTTTATCAAGTAGATATATATTGTTTATTATTTTGAAGGGAGGCTTTGAGACAGAGGTGGGCTAACTTAAAAAATAAAAAATAAGGAAAAGATAAAGAGAGAGAGAAAAAAAGAGGAGTTACCTATTGCTAGACACAAGGACTGCAGAGTTCTAGACTTCATTTTATTAAACCACATGACTTTTAATAAATGTGAAAAAGTCCCTTAATTTTCAAAAGCAAATTTTCTCAAATAGTTCTATTAAAATCAGCCTTTTGAAGTCATTCCTTCTCTTGCTTTCCCAAAGGTTCAGAAATATCTACCAATGCTTAACTATAGATACTAACAAAATTAAAATATTTAAAGTAGTTATAGATATTTTAAAAAAACCTAAATATACTTTTCTTTCTCTTAATAAGAACATGGTCAAACATTTCCTAATGAGTATGAATAAGATGGAAAATGGATGAGTGCATTGAAGTGGTACCTCTTTTCAAGGCTGATTAAAGGTAAATTATTGCCGAGCTTCCTGAGCTGGGAAACAACCAGGAACCATTCATCAACAATACTTATTAATCGAAAATCTCCAGGGTATGTGCCACTATGCCAGGAGTATCCATCTTTGGATACAATGAAACAGTGAAAGAGTAAAGAATGCAGACACTTTTCTTCCAAGTGCCAAGTATTGGAACACTTAACCTCATCTTGCCCTGATCACTGAATCAACACTAAATCTCTTCTGAAACATATATTTTGTATTTCAGATCTTCATTTTTTCTTTTTTTTTCTTTACTTCTTTAGTTTCCCCTTACTTTATGTTGACCTTACCAAGAAAGAAAAACCTCTCATTATTCCCAAATTTTGTGGGGGGAAAAAGCAAAGATGCCTTGAAATTCTTAAGCCAGAAAAGTCAGTAAGAGTACAAGAGTTATTATAATAAAGGAAGCCTGAGGATCATGGCAGTATTTTGGAATGAATTTAATGGTATTCAGCCCACATGACCTCTTCTTTTTGCAAAATGAAAATCTTCATACTTACTTCACTGGTAATGCACTAGCATGGCCCTCTTCCCTTTTATGTATGTCATTTAGATCAACAACATTTGCACAGCCTTTTTTTTTCTTTTATATATTTATTTATTTATTTATTTATTTATTTATTTATTTAATTTATCCCCTGTCTCTTTTTTTTTTCTTTTTGACTTTTTAAACTTTATTTTATTTGGTTATTTACAAACATTATTCATTGGAAACAATGATCATTATCTTTTCCTCCCCCTGCCCCCCTCCCACCACTTCTCCCATAGCCGGCAAACAATTCCACAGGGTTTCACATGTGTTCTTGGTTTGAACCCATTTCCATGTTGATGGTATTTGCACTAGAGTGTTCATTTAGAGTCTCTCCTCAGTCATATCCCCTCCACCCCTGTAGTCAAGCAGTTGCTTTTCATCGGTATTTTTACTCCCACAGTTTATCCTCTGCTTATGGATAGTGTTTTTTAGATCCCTGCAGATTGTTCAGAGACATTGCATTGTCCCTAGTGGAGGAGTCCATTATCTTTGATTGTATTACAGTGTATCAGTCTCTGTGTACAATGATTTCCTGGTTCTGCTCCTTTCGCTCTGCATCACTTCCTGGAGGTTGTTCCAGTCTCCATGGAATTCCTCCACTTTATTATTCCTTTTAGCACAATACTATTCCATCACCAACATATACCACAATTTGTTTAGCCATTCCCCAATTGAAGGGCATCCCCTCATTTTCCAGTTTTTGGCCACCACAAAGAGCGCAGCTATGAATATTCTTATACAAGTCTTTTTCCTTATTATCTCTTTGGGGTACAAACCCAGCAGTGCTATGGCTGGATCAAAGGGCAGACATTCTTTTATAGTCCTTTGGGCATAGTTCTAAATTGCCCTCCAGAATGGTTGGATCAGTTCACAACTCCACCAGCAATGAATTAATGTCCCTACTTTGCCACATCCCATCTAGCATTCATTACTTTCCATAGCTGTCATGTTAGCCAATCTGCTAGGTGTGAGGTGATACCTCAGAGTTATTTTGATTTGCATCTCTCTGATTATAAGAGATTTAGAACACTTCTTCATGTGCTCATTAATAGTTTTGATTTCTTTGGCTGAGAACTGCCTCTTCATGTCCCTTGCCCATTTATCAATTGGAGAATAGCTTGATTTTTTGTAAAATAGATTTAGCTCTTTATAAATTTGAGTAATTAAACCTTTGTCAGAGGTTTTTATGAAGATTGCTTCCCAATTTGTTGCTTTCCTTCTGATTTTAGTTATATTGGCTATGTTTGTACAAAAGCTTTTTAATTTGATGTAGTCGAAATTATTTATTTTGCGTTTTGTGATTCTTTCTATTTCTTGCTTGGTTTTAAAGTCTTTCCCTTCCCAAAGGTCTGACATGTATTCTATTCTGTGTTTACCTAATTTACTTATAGTTTCCTTCTTTATGTTCATGTCAGTCACTCATTTTGAATTTATCTTGGTGTAGGATGTGAGGTGTTGATCTAATCCTAATCTCTCCCACACTGTCTTCCAGTTTTCCCAGCAGTTTTTATCGAATAGTGGATTTTTGACCCAAAAGCTGGGATCTTTGGATTTATCATATATTGTCTTGCTGAAGTCACTTGCCCCAAGTCTATTCCACTGATCCTCCCTTCTGTCTCTTAGCCAGTACCAAATTGTTTTGATGACTGCTGCTTTGTAATATAGTTTGAGATCTGGGACTGCAAGACCCCCTTCCTTTGTATTTTTTTTTCATTATTTCCCTCGATCTCCTTGATCTTTGTTATTCCAAATGAACTTTGTTATGTTTTTTTCTAAATCAGTAAAGAAATTTTTTGGAAGTTCTATGGGTATGGCACTAAATAGATAGATAAGTTTGGATAGGATGGTCATTTTTACTATATTGGTTCATCCTACCCATGAGCAGTTAATGGTTTTCCAATTGCTCAAGTCTAGTTTTAGTTGTGTGGAGAGTGTTTTGTAGTTGTGGTCATATAGTTCCTGTGTTGGTCTCAGGAGATAGATTCCTAGGTATTTTATTTTGTCTAAGGTGATTTTGAATGGGATTTCTCGTTCTAGTTCTTGCTGCTGAGCTGTGTTGGAATTATATAGAATTGCTGATGACTTATGTGGGTTTATTTTGTATCCTGCAACTTTGCTAAAGTTGTTGATCATTTCAATTAGCTTTTTGGTTGAATCTCTAGGATTCTTTAAGTAGACCATCATGTCATCTGCAAAGAGCGATAGCTTAGTCTCCTCCTTGCCTATTTTGATGCCTTCAATTTCTTTTTCTTCTCTAATTGCTACTGTTAGTGTTTCTAGTACAATGTCAAATAGTAGAGGTGATAATGGGCATCCTTGTTTCACTCCTGATCTTATTGGGAATACATTTAATTTATCCCCATTGCAGATGATATTGGCTGATGGTTTTAGATATATACTGTTTATTATTTTTAGGAAAGATCCTCCTATTCCTTTGCTTTCTAGTGTTTTCAATAGAAATGGGTATTGTATTTTATCTAAGACTTTTTCTGTGTCTATTGAAATAATCATGTGATTTTTGTTGGTTTGCTTGTTGATATGGTCGACTATGTGGATGGTTTTCCTAATATTGAACCAGCTCTGCATCCCTGGTATAAATCCTACTTGATCATGGTGGATGACCCTTCTGATCATTTGCTAGAGTCTTTTTGCTAGTATCCCATTTAAGATTTTTGCATCTATATTCATTAGGGAGATTGTTCTATAATTTTCTTTCTGTGTTTTTGATCTGCGTGGTTTTGGAATAAGTACCATGTTTGTGTAATAAAAGTAGTTTGGTAGAATTCCCTCTTTGCTTATTATGTCAAATAGTTTGTATAGTATTGGGATTAACTGTTCTCTGAATGTTTGGTAGAATTCACTTGTGAATCCATTGGGCCCTGGGGATTTTTTTCTTAGGGAGTTCTTTGATGGGCTGTTGGATTTCATTTTCTAATATGGGATTATTTAAGAATTCTATTTCTGAGGACTTCCGGTCAAAATGGCGGCTTAGAGAAAGCTAAAGTTCATTCTCCAGAAACCTTTCCCTACCGAACTCAAACTATATGCTCCTAAGGCACCGAAATTCAAAACAAATAACAGCATAGACCCTGGGAATCCTCCTCCTGGACCTGAACCTGGAACAAACAGTATGGCCCCCCCAAAAGCCAGAACATGAGATCACTCAGACCTAAGGGTTAGGCAGAAGGAAGGTCCCAGGACTCATCCCCCCAACCCAGAGCACTGAGTCCGAGGCAGCAGAGGGAACCTCAGAGCCTCAGGGCCAGCTATCCTGAAGGCCCCTTCCTGAAAACAACCTGATCCAGTAGAGGGGGCACCCAGACACCAGGGAAACAGAAAGAGAAGGGGGAGCCTGCAGCCCCCACCTGGATCCTTCCATCCGATTCTCAAGGTCCCTGCCTCAAAGCATACTCAGTTCAACCCAGAGAAAGTTAATCTTATCAGGAGCCCTGGAAGCTCCTGGAAGCCGCAGCCCCTCCCCCCTCAGAGTGCTGGCTCTCTTGGCCAGCTAAGGCACAGAAACAAACACCACAAGGAAAGGGCCGAGCCAGGCTCAGAGAGTGGAAGTAAGGCAACAGAGAAGCATCCTGAGGGAACTGAAAGGGCAGTAACAAGGAAACAACAACAATTCCTGGCTTCCCCGGGAAGACAGAACAACAACTGCACAGAACGGACAATCTGCCTAGGGCTAAAACCTCTGAACACCAAACAGAGATAAGAAAAGCTAGTCCTTCCCACTCAGATAGAGATGGCAAACAGCACAGAAGCAAAAAAGCCCAAAAATTCCAAGAAAAACAAGAAGGGGGAGACTTTGGACACATTTTATGGAGCAAAAATACAAAATACAGAGGAGATAGAAGAGGAAACACAAACAAATGCACTGGAACCTTCCAAAGGAAATGGAAACTCTCCACAAACTTTTGAAGAATTTGAATCAAAAATGATAAAAAAGATGGAAGCCTTCTAGCAGGAAAAGTGGGAATTAATGCAAAAGAATTTCACGCAACTACAAAACTGGTTTCACCAAAGTGAAAAGGAAAACCAGGCTTTAAAGGTCAGAATTAGGCAACTCAAAGACAACGAGCTGGTAATAGAGCAAGAATCAATAAAGCAAAGCCAAAAGATCAAGAAATTAGAAGAGAACATAAAATATCTCACTGACAAGGTGACAGACTTGGAAAATAGAGGAAGAAGAGATAATTTAAGAATAATTGGACTTCCAGAAAAGCCAGAAATTATAGTTATTTCTATAATTATTATTTCTGTAGTTGTTATTAAACTGCATATTATTTATGATTGCCTTGAATAAAGTTCTACACTCTATCATTCTGTGGCCCTTCTCACAGAAATGACAGGTAATGGATTGATAGTTAGATTCTTGGAGAGGGGAAAGTGTCATTAGTTGAGTATCATGTCTTTTGTCTAGTTTATCAATCTTATCTGTAAAATATTTCAATTGTTTCTCAATTTTCTTTATGAGATCATTAGTCTCTTCCTCTTTTTCTTTGTTTCCCTTTGAAACTCATAGAGTGGTTTTTCTTAATTCCTCAAGATCCATTTGAGGCCACCTTGGGCAATGAGTTCTAAAATAATCCCTGATCACTTTGCAAGAATTATTGACAAAGTGCCTTCTAATTTATCTTATGCAATTTTTTTAGAAAGGTCAAAATCTAAGTATCGACCCCCAAATTCAATTATTCTGTCCATTAATCTGAAGGGTGTCTCTTCCTCATTTTGCTTAATTCTTTCAAATTCCGTCCACTTATCCATATTATCAGCACACTCTCTCATAACAGTTAGGATAGGCTCCCTAAACATTGGTTTTTCTGTTTTTCTCTCTTCTATTCCCCTCTTCTATCTAACTATTATAGTTTCCTCTTAGAAGGTGAAATTTTGTATGCATCTTCAGTTAGAGGTGCATTTAGAGGTGCAAGATGATTATGTTTAGTAATCAGTTGGGGAGACTAGTTCCCCAATCATCATCAGGGGCAACTGTGAATTTTAGATTTTCTACACCCTGATTAGTTTTTAAAATCCTAACAAACAGGCTTATCTATACCACTACTTAAGTGTTGAGGAGGATGGCCTATGACCGACATGTGCTGGCAAGTGACAAATAAGAAACAACTGACAGACCCCTTGGGCTTTCCTAAGTCAAGTTTAAGCTACCATTGGTACATGTGAGACACAGGAAGTGATGTAAAAAAAGATTCTATATATTTCGCATCTCTTCCTCTCTCCTGGCTCTTTGGTGGAGATGTGGCTCTGGCTCTTTTGCAGGACATGGCTCTCACTCTGTCTCTTGCTTGTGGAGGCGTTGGTTTCTGTCAGCAACATGGGGAGTTCTGGGCAGCATTTGGCATCTTGGGTCTTGGTGTCTTGGCATCTTCGCCTGAGTGTGCTAGGTAAATGAGTTTAGGCTGATTCCTTTTGCCTTTACCTTCCAAAACACTATCCTCTTAGGAAGCCCCTAACCTTTTGAGGAGGCCTTGTGGCTGAGTTCTCTGAACTTCCCTTGGCTTAGGCTACGCCAGAGAAATCTTATACCCCTTTCTTTCTCTCTTCTTCTTAATTTCTTCCCTCTACATTAATTAAACCACCATAAAATTCCCAAACTGACTAGAGTATTTTTATTAGGACTTGAATTAATCCCTGGTGACCACTAGTATAGTATATTCAGTAAAAAAAAAAAAAAATTACCCCTTACAATGCCACAACTTGTTCAACCATTAAATATCTCTTTAGATTCCAGTTCTTTGTCATCACAGAAAGAAATGCTACAAATCCTTTTGTGCAGATAGATTCTTTCCCCCTATCTTAAATATTTAGTACATAGTCCTATTATTTGTATTGCTTGGTCAATGTGTATGCAGTTTTATGGCCCTATGGGCATGGTTCTAGATTCCTCCCCAAAACAACATAATTTTTCAGCTACATCATTAACTGTATTAATTTCCCTATTTTTCCTCATTTCCCCCAACATTTATCACTTTATTTTTTGTCAGTTTAGCTAAATGCATAGGTGTGAGATGGTACCTCAGAATTGTTTTTATTTGCATTTCTCTAATTTCACTCTCTTATTAACTCTCTATGGTCTCCTTTCCGATCTCAATATTCAATTGAAACTGATCTCTCCAATATTATCAATGAAGTTTTAATATTCAGATCCAATGAACCCTTTCTCAAACTATATATCCTTCTTGATCTCTTTCCAGGCATTGCTGCTGCTCATCACATTCTCTATAAAATTCTAGTTTTTCTCTATTTTTGTAATATTATTGCACCTTGGTTTTTCTTCTGTATACTAAAGCTTCTTGGGGTCTTTTGCTGAATCTTTGTAAAGGTAACACCCAGTAATGGTAAATGCACTTCCAAGACTTTTTCCTGAGCTTCTGTTTTATTTCCCATGTATGCAATTTCATTTAGTTATCTTATCAATTCACATGAATTCAATTATTTTTACTGGGATTATTGCAAATTCTATGTATTCCCAATTCTAATCATCACCTCCCTGCTTAACTTCAAGATAAATGCCACTAAGGCCTATTGATTTTACCTCTATATTTCTATCAAAGATACAATCATTTTCCAGTTTCTCATGTTTGTGATTTTGGTATTATCCTAGAATATTGATTCTCATTTACATCTTTTATCAGATGTATTGTATTATCAGATCAATTGACAAATCTTGCTGTTTCTACTTTTGCAGGATCTCTGAAACCTATTTTTTCTCTATATTCCTAATGCTCCTTCTTTAATGGTAACAGTTATCATCTTACCCCAAAATTATATCAATGACCTCCAATTTGGTCTTTCTCCCTTAAGCTTATCACCACTTCAGTATAAAGTATTCCATGCTTTGCTTGCAAAATAATTTTCCTTAAGCACAGATCTAACCCTATGAATTCTTGATCAACCAATTCCAGTGGGTCCCTCTTGCCTTTAGGATAATGTCTTGTGTGATAACATGACAAAAATGGAAATATGTTGTATAGAATAACATATGTACAAATCTATATCATATTACATGCTTTCTTGGGGAAGGGGGAGGAAGAGAACATGTACTGCAAAATGTCAGAAAAACACCATTAAGATTTGTAGCAGGGGGCAGTTGGGTGGTTCAGTGGATTGAGAGCCAGACCTAGAGATGGGAGGTCCTAGCTTAAAATCTGACCTCAGCCACTTGCTAGCTGTGTGATCCTGGGCAAGTCACTTAACCCCCATTGCCTAGCCCTTACCACTCTTCTTCCTTGGAACCAATACACAGTATTGATTCCAAGACGGAAGGTAAGGGTTTAAAAAATAAAGATTTGTAGCAAGTTGTAATCTGTAAAAAATTAAAAAGAGAAAAATTGCAGTTCAGACATGCTTTTCTACATGAAGGCTTTTGCGATTCCCAAAACATATTTGTACATAAGCTATGCATATACATATATATATATATATATTAAAAGAAATTACTTACCTAATATTTTATATTTATTAACATCTTATTTTAGATTTTCATATTCATTCAGTATCATTTTCCTCATTAGATGTTAGGCTCTTTTTAATTAGGAATTTGTCTTTATTCATGTATTTCCTTTGCTTAGCATAATATATAGGTACATAATAGATGGTTGAGAAATAATGATGAATGATTGATTGTGAATGAATGATGAAACACAACAAGTAATTACTAATGGTTAAATGTAATTTTTGGATGGGTATCTAGTAGAAAATCTCTAGGATCTTTCTTTTATCTTTTAACACTGTAAAAATGTTAAAAAAATTGGTTTTAACCAAGCATAGGTGACATTCTTATATGCAGCTGACATAAACCTGGGAAGAATATATTTTAGATGACATGATTCAGATCCCAAAAGAAAGAATGATTGTCAGAATCTAATTAGCTAAAATGTAATAGATATGAGTGTAAAATCTTGGACTTTTCTTCCAGAAGTTGACTGAACAAATATCAGATTAGAGAAGCATAGATAGGCAAAGAATCCAAAGCATTTGGTGACTAAAGTTTTGTGAGGTATATTTAGTATGGTAAAACAAGCAAAATAATCAAATGTAGTCCTGAAATGCATTGAGATATATGTGAGATGCCCAATCCAGATCAAAATGCTTGTCAGCTCTTGGAAGGGAGTGGGGCAGGAAGAGAGGGAAGGAGACAATTTGGATCTTATAACTTCAGAAAATGTCTATGGAAAGTTGTTATTGCAGGTAATTAGTAAAATGAAATAGGTGATTTAAAAAAAGAGATACATGTGAGAATGAAGACCATGTTCTACCCTAGCTATAGTCATATATTATGTTTATTTCTTGGCACCATATATTAGAAAGAATGAGAAGAAATGTGTGTTAAGAAAACTGATATATATTAAGGAGTTCTCAGTTTGAACTAGTAATTTAGTCTGTTGAACCCCCAAATCTCTTGAGATCCACCATTCATTGGATCATTTTAGGAACTTGATAAAAGGTATTTGCAAAGATAAACTACTCATTATCACTTGATTAAAAAAAATCTAATTATGTCTAACCACACATTGACTATGGGGAATTATTTGAATTCCACATTTAAACTAATCTTAATTTGCTAATGAATATAGTAACTTCATCTTGCACGTAAAACTCTCTCCAAAATCTAGTAAATATTAATACTTTAATAACAATTTTCTCAGAACTTGTCGCTTGCTAGCTGTGTGACCATAGGGGAGTTATTTCACTCTATTTCAGTTTCCTGATCTGTAAAATGAGTTGGAGAAAGAAATGGTAAACCCTATTTGGTATCTTTGCCAAGAAAACTCCAAAAGGGGTCTTGAAGAGTTGGATACCACTGAAATAACTGAATAATAATTCAGGCTCTACCACATATATAGGTGATCACGGACAAGAGTCTGTGTTTGATTCAATTTCAAGATGATTCAATTTTAAGCTGATGTACCTCAGTTCTCTTCAAAGTAAAAATATAATATTAGAAAAAAATGAATTCTGAGATACCTTCTAGCCTTAAATCTAGTTGAGCAAAGTTGTCCTTTACCTTAATAACTAACAACCTTCTAGATGATTCAATTGAATCAATATATAAGATGTTCAAATTGTATGTAAACAAAGGTTAGACATTTCTAAGTATCAACCATTCTATCAAAGTTTTATTAATTAAGTGAAGAAAGTATTTGACGAGTTTGTAAAGAATGAAGACTTGGTGGAAACAATGGTAATAATGAGGTAACTAGATCAGAAAATTGTAAACAAAGAAAGGTTTACTGATTCCATTAATGAGGGTAATTTCCCACTGGATAGAGTCACACTGTTTTCCTGAACAGGGAGCACCATTTTTAGAGGGTCAGAGAGGAGTGTTGAGGTCAAAGTTGTTGAGGCTAAAGATTGATTTAGTGCATTCACCCCTTTACCTAGTTTCAAGTTTGGGGTTCCTGCATAACCGAATGTGGAGAGCTAGGCTAGTTCTCAGATAAGTTACACAAAAGGATACCATGACAATTTTTGTGTTGGCTACCTTGCATTGCAAACACTAATGAGAGAACACAGACTAAATAGGTATAAACACCATGGTGTGTTCCTCAAAATAGAGTAGTACTGGATCCACAAGGTTTTTTGAAGAAGTGAAATGACAGCACAAAGAAGTATATTAGGATTAGCTGAAGAAACTCAGCCTTACACTATGGCTTTGTTATAAACAGTTTAGAAATTGAGTCTAATAGTTATCCAGGAGAGATCATTTGTGGGCAGTTCTCAGACAATGAATGACAGGAAGAGGGAAGAATTTTATCTTTCCTCACCCCATGTTAACTTTCTGATGACCTTTTGAATTTCACGGGGTTGGAAGATTTGGCTATTTCAGTGGTGTTATAGCAGTATCCTGGGGACAGCAGTGACTGACCCTAGTGTCTGAATTATAATCTGGAGAAAATATGGGCACTAGGCAAGGTACATTCAAGACTCTACAAGGAACCTAGCAGTAAGCTATAACATGCCTAAGAGGAAATTTATGAGTTAATACTGTCATGGGTTAAAAGGACTTCCAGGACACAGAAGCTCTGAATCACTCCTTTTCAACATGTGCTCATTAAGGCAGAATCTACTTTTTGCTGGAATCTTCATGCTCTAATGGGAGAGTATTTCACAGATTTCTAGCTATTGCATTAGAAACCCCTATCTATAGCTCCTCAGGGTATTCTAGATTCATCAGGGGAAAATAAGCAAACACTCTGGACAGCCAACCAGACAAATCCAGTGATGGCTGAGAGTCAGACAGGTATATGCCAACCCATGATATTATAATAAAGTCGTTACCACAGTGACATGATCTTAATCTGAAACAAAAATAGATTTCCCATTTTCATTTTCTATTACAGAGAGAGATAGAATCAAAGACAAACATAAAGAGATAGAGAAACACAAAAAGGAGAATCCAAAGTTAGGGTTCATGAAATTCATATTGGAATAGTGGCAAGAAATTTCATATTGGAATATATTCAAGAAAGAAAGTTTGTAATTCCATTTTCTGATGGCTTACAAAGGATAAAAAGAGGATTGAGGAGCAGAGTGAAGCTTTTTAGCCTTAAGATTCCTACTTTTACTCTTGCTGTTAGACAGAAACAAAAGACAAAAGCTGGGCATTCTCA
Source organism: Monodelphis domestica (assembly GCF_027887165.1). Taxonomy (NCBI): domain Eukaryota; kingdom Metazoa; phylum Chordata; class Mammalia; order Didelphimorphia; family Didelphidae; genus Monodelphis; species Monodelphis domestica. The sequence goes on along the minus strand of NC_077227.1, from coordinate 668,769,892 downwards.
ACTCCAGGGGAAAAAGAGTTCATGCAAAGGAATAGCAAAGGGTGGGAGCATCAGCAGTGCGATCTGCAGCCCAAATAACTATGTACTCTGTTCAATATAAGTGAAAAGTAATCACAGAGGGAAAGGATTGGGTAGATTAGGGGAGAACTAAAAAGGAAAATCATCTTGTAGATTGTGGAACTGAATTTTGAAGGAAAACGGGTAAGAAAAGAGTGAGAAATAAGGGAAGAGAGTATTCCAGAAATGGGAGTGAGAGAATACAAATGTAGGAACTTAGGAGTTGGAGTATCCTATATGAAGAATGAATAGTTAAGTATATTTGACCCAAAGAATACCTGGAAGACAAGAAGATTGGGCATGTAGGAAGGGTTCCTATTATGAAATGCTGTAAATTCCAAGTCCTAGTACATTTCCCAAAGGAACTTTTTTTTAAGGTAGCACAGTACACCTTTCCTATTCACTTTCGATTGGTTCTCATTGGAAATGTATTAAAGTGCACTTGATTTAGTGAAATGTTTATGTTCTTCTAGCCTTGTAAGAAGAGGTATCAATAGAAAGGTAGAAGGTAGGGAGAATGGATATAAATAAATGTGAAAAGCTTCTTTGAAGTGTTGGCCAAAAAAAGAATTTTGTGTTGGAAAATTCTTTGTACTTCTGATTTGAGCGTATAAAGAGGATTAAATTGCGTTGAAGCTGTTACTTCTATAAATAGAGATTCCATTCCTGTTCTTGAGTGGATAGACTTGAACGATAAAGCTAGGGGAAGGAACTCTGTATTAATGAAAATTGCCTGTGGGAAAAATGAAAGACAGAAAATCAGAACCCCCTTGTAGGTCAAAGCATTACAAAACAACTTCTTAGCACTTTCTATATGAATGATAATTTTCATAGAGCAAATACCAAGAGATGGAGATGAGTGGGGGAGAAAACCTCTGGGATTTAAAGCACTCCAGCCAGCCTTATGTTGCAATATTATTGTACTGTTTTCAATTAGCAATCAGATAGTTAAAAAGCAAAACTTATTTTCCTTGTCATAAATAAAGTGTTAGTCATATGGCCTAAGACATGACTTATTACTCACAGAACATATTAATTAAGCTTCCAGCTTATTAAATCTAACTGATGGTGTAAGAACATTTGTTAGGGTCAATTATTATGTCAACTACCCTGACAACAATGCTCTTATTAAGCTCATGATTTCTACAGATCACAATTTAGTCTTTTATTCCAGGAATTTGTTACATTCAGAATGCCACATTTGGTTGCCTTTAATGCTTATATCATCTGCCCCTCACATTAATTCATGCAGCTTATATGACTAAAAGATCATGAGTAGACCTCATGACTATTGATGGAACAAAACACTGAAAATATCCATCCTGTTAATTAGTCAAAAACAAATGTTGTGAGAATAGATGCCAATTTCACAAAGATCTGTTTACTAATGAATTTTTAATGATAAAATGACAAAAAAATCTTTAAAGATAATATGTCAAGAATGTCACAAACTTTAAAGGCTTAAGTAGAACTTACCTGTTATCAAGATATGGATATGTATATATAAAATATATATCTGTTAAATAGGCTACTTCCTTTTACTTATATTATATATTTATGTATACATATGTATTTCATGAGTATAATATAAATATCCATCTAGGAAATAATGGAACAGGGCTAGTTTCCTCATTATTTACTAAGCTATGTATTTAGAAGAGTGGTAAGGACTAGGCAATAGGGGTCAAGTGACTTGCCCAGGGTCACACAGCTGGGAAGTGTCTGAGGCCAGATTTGAACCTAGGACCGTGGCTCAGTGGATTGAGAGTTAGGTCTAGAGATGAGAGGTCCTAGGTACAAATTTGGCCTCAGACACTTCCCAGCTGCGTGACCTTGGGCAAGTCACTTGACCCCCATTGCCTAGCTCTTACCACTCTTCTGCCTTGGAGCCAATACAAAGTATTGACCCCAAGACAGAAGGTAAGGGTTTATAACAAAACAAAAAACAACTAATTTAATTCAGCAGATAAAAAAGATTTCCTAAGAACTCTATCCAATTGTCTCCTATGTATATGCCCAAATCATATAAATCCTTGAAAGATATGATGAAACTAATTGTTCTTTCAATGACTTTATAAAAACTGATATCTCTTGAGGCATAAAATAAGGAGACATATTCACCAAAGATGTATGTTACTGTCATGGAAGAGATTCATTCAAAAAATATGCATAAAGGATGATACTGTGTGCAAATTAGGGAAACACAAAGAAGTTTACCTGCCAGATCTATGGATAAGGGAAGAATTTATGACTAAACAAGAGATAAAAACATTATAGGATATGAAATGAATAATTTTATTATAACAATTTAAAAAGGATTTGTACCAACAAAACAATGAAATCAAGATTAGAAGAAAAGCAGAAAGTTGAGGAAAGAAATTATGAGCATCTGATAAAGATCCCATTCCTCAAATATCTGGAGATTTAAGTCAATATTATAAAAAAAATCATTCTTCAATATAAAAATTGTCAAAGGATATAAACAAGAGTTTTCAAATGAAGAAATCAAAGATATCTATAGTCATATGAAAATGACTATAATATGTAAACTAAAAAATCTCTTGAAAGAAATCCAAATCAAAACAAATCTTAGGTACCACCTCACATCTATAAGATTGGCCAATACTTCAGAAAGAGAAAATGTGAAATATTGAAGAGGTTATAGGAAAATTGGGACATTAATACACTCTTGGTGAAGTTATGATCTGAGGTAGTCATTCTGAAGAACAATTAGGATCCATGCCCAAAGGACTCTAAAACTGTAAATCCTTTGATCCAACAATACCATTACTACATCTATAGCTCCTGTATCCCAAATAGATTTTACAAAAAGGAAAAGGAACTGTTTGTATAAAATATGTATTATGAGTCTGTTGTGGCAGCATATAATTGGAAATTGAGGTGTATTATTTGAAGAATAACTGAGTAAGTTGTGGTATATGATTGTAATAGAGTACTATTGTGCTATATGAAATGAAAAATAGAATGATTTTAGAAAAACCTGTAAAAACACATCAACTGATGCAAAGTGAAATGAGCAAAAATAGAAAAGAAGCCACTGAGTATAGAAAAAGCAAAGTGCTTAGATGAATACCTGTGAATGGTCTAGTTATCCTTAGCAATATAGCGATGCAAGAAATTCCCAGAGATTAATGATGAAAAATGCCATTCATTTCCAAAGAAAGAACTGATATGGTCTGAATACAAACCAGAACATATTATTTTTCACTTTCTGTCTTTTTCTGTTTTTTTTTTTTGGTTGAGATATCTGTCATGAACAGAATAATGTAGAAAATATTTTATATGATTGGATGTATAAAATCTATATCAGGTTACTCATTACATCAGTGATGGTATGGAATTAGAGAATGATTTTAGAAGCATGTGAAAGGGGGAGAGGATTTTGAACTAAAATGTTTTAATAGATGCTTAAAAATTGTTTTTACGTATAATTGGGGGAAATAATATATTATTTTTAAAATGTATATTCATGATAGATTTTTATCAATATCTATGCATGATAGATCAATGTCTACAATATTAATGATGAAATGGCATTAATAAACATGCAAAATTTGGGCAAATTATCCATAGAATAAGTTGACAGGAAAGGCTGTATTTCAAATTAGGATATACATATGGATAGACAAACTTTATAGTTCATTTAGTTGAAATAAATAGTTGCAAGTAGTGTATTAGAAAGGGTTAATCTGGTGAACTATTTCTAGTTGCTATAAAGGGATACTCTGACTTGACTAGAGAAATATGAGGGGACACCTAGTTGTTATGGGGATAGAGATACTTCTGTGATAGAGAGATGCTACAAGAAGGAGATATTCTGGGGTTGCCTATTGATCACTGCTTATGGCTAATAGATCAATATTCTTCCTAACCTCCTCCTCCCTCAATACCACCCTACACCTCCCAGTTTTCCACCCATGCCCTTCTGCCTCCCTTTCCCCTCCCCCAGTCTTAGTCAGCCATCTTCTAAGTAACTCAGTGGATTTCAGAAAAATATTCTTTACTCTTCTTTTCTCAAGTAAGGGGGTTTATTGGGAACAACAGGATGGAGAACTGAGGTAAGATGAAGTGAGAGGGATGAGGGTTTCCCTAATCTACAAGGAAGGATTATGAGGGTTTTGGGAAATGTCAGTCTTGTCACAACTGTGACACAAAAGTCTGTCAGAGAGATGGAGGACAACTGTTAAGTCTTCTTTCTTCTTCCAATCACACAAAGCCACCAATAAAAGTTGATATCTTCTCAGCCTAACTCCAGAAGTCCCCCCAGGGTCCTTCAGTCTAGGACAGAAGCTAACAGGGGTCAGTTCTCAGCTTCTTCCCCCTTCAGCCAGAAGTCAAGGAAGACTCTTTCCAAAAACTAATAGAAATAGTTCAAAGCTAGAAATCCCAGCTTCTTCTCCACCACTCTCTCAGAGCCACCAAGGTCTCTCAGTTACTCGCCTGGCCAGGCTCCTGCCTTTCCTGGGAACATTCCATTTGGAATCTTCACATTGATTGACAGATGATGTCCCCAGCTTTCTGTCTTGCATGCTTGAAATTCTCTCTTCCTTCATGCCTCTTCCACATTCCCTCTTTTCTTCTTTAAAAAATGCACCTTGCATTTTTAATGATACTTACCTTTATTTATATAACTCTATCCATATATTCCTAACTCTGTGCTATCTTAAATATTCCCTTACCCCCCCCCAAATAACAAAATCCTAACTTATCTTAGCTATTCTGTCTACCTAGATACTAAGCTAAGAGTGGATATAGGAAAATGGTTTAGGTAAGGGATGTATATGAACATAATTTTACATAACAAATCCTGTAACAATTTTTCAAATCATTCCAACAATTTCACTAACATTCAGAATATGCAATTGTCCTATTCCCTAATACCTATAAATTCACTAAGTAAGGTTTCCTATCACTAACAAATGCTAGCCTACAATTATGATGCAATCTACTTCTATACTTCAGTCTCTACTTTACTAAGGCTTGAACAATTTCACTATGCAGTCACTATTGCTAGTCATTAGAATATATTAATAAACTATTCTAATAGTTAGCTTGTTAGTCAATTAGTATTACATGTGTACATAGGTTGTACTCATTACATATGTACATCTTTCTAGACTTTGTGCAAACTCATGCAGATAAGAAATTTCTTAATCTGTATGAATTTTTCACAGAAATTTTAGAAGTGTGTCATTTTGTTATGCAACTATGCATGTTGTATACTTAGGCATTCCATGAAATATCTTCCTAAAGTGTAAATCTATGTAGCATGTTAATGCATATATGTGATGTTAACATGTATGATGCATTCTTACAGATCCTCATGATCAAAAGTTCCAAAATTTCAAAGTCCTTCCACGTCCATTCATGTTGCTTGTATAAACTCTTTTTTCTTCACTGGTCCTTTGGTCAGCATGCCAGTATTCACCTTCCAGTCCTGATTGAAGTTCTCAAGATTTTTGTTAAGAAAAGTGATATGAAGTTGTTTCTAATCTTTTGATGTGTGACTTTTTACAAGGAGATTTATTATATGGTTACTGTAATTATTTCTTGTATGGTTACTGTACTTATTTCTTGGAGATAGAATTTAAAGAAGTATGCATTCATATACAATAACATTGTTTCTGTCTGTTCGTCACTATGGCTGGCAGGCAGAGAGTTTGTATAAAATTATATATATATATATATGTATATATATGTATATATACATATATATATATAGGCTTTTATATGGCTGCTAAATTTTCAACTGCATGTTTTCCTTTTGTCTGTATTACTGGCTGTATTTGTTTCAGGGGTACTATCCTTATATCATTTCAACATATGCAGTTCTCTCTTATCTGTATTCTGGTGGCAAGTATTCTCATGTGCTTTCCTTTGTTTTCACAGGCTTTCATTCACAAGACTGTTTTGATTTCTTCTTGGGCAATTCATGTTGCAGTTCATGACTAATACTTTTTTTTCCCTCAGATGTCATTTGTATGCATCTTCATTGATGACATGATCATATTGTTGTGTCTAGTGAGGTTACTGAAACTCTGAAGTAATATCTTCATGGTGTACCCTTTCTCCCTTCCTCTGGGAGAGACTGTTTTAGGATGAAGGTTGAGAGATATGGATAACTTTTTTTTTCAGTTCTCATATATAACTTGCTGTTAAAGTCTTTTAAAACAAATTCAACCAATGTGAATCCATGCTTTCATAGCAGCCTAGATGTTTGTGTCTGTCCTAGTTAAGAAGTTGGAGTTTTATGCTACAAGGTTAGGAGTGTTCTTGCTTTCGAATTACTTGTTCTTCTCTTAATGAAATAACATATTTTCTATGCTACCTCAAGACTAGTCTTCATTCTCATAAGGTTTTGTGTAGTATGTAACCTTATGGAACTCCAACAAATCTTGGTTTCACTGTTACAGCATGAATGGCACTTCATGCTGTAAGAGTTAGAAGAATAGTTAGAGAATAGAAGTAAAAGTATGTATCTATCTCGCCTCCTCCAGTTCTCAATATGTTTCTTGATGTCCACCTTCCCATTCAAAATCTGTATTCAACTTCTATATAAAAACATCTTCATTATCAACCCCTAATCTAGCATACATTTCCTTTAATGGTATGCAACTTGTTCTGTGCCCAAAAAATAATTCCTCATCATAGTCTTGGTAAGATTTTGTTAGCACTGGTTTCAGGTATTCTATCTTCTCACTTGTGTCCCTTCTTCGTCTACCTCTTCATAAAGCTTATAAAATTGATAAGGCATTTGTTCTAAGTCATCTCTATCCACTATTATCATGCCTTCTGGTATTCCTTCAGATTCGGTGTCTGAATCTGAATCATGAAATCCAATCATTATGTTCTTTGGATATTGCTCAATGCCATGTAAACTTTTGTCATGTGTTGGTTATAACTCTGGCATTGTGTTTTGATCTAAGCCTATATCACCAGTTTTTGTCTTTCCCAAATCAGTTTCTGATTGTTTTCCAGTACTAAGCTTTAGAATTTCATTTTGAATTGGTAAACTTGATGGTATGGAGTTTGCTTCTTCTTGCAGATTTCCTATGTTAATAATCATAGATCCTACTCTACCACTGGTCTGAGGTTTATGTTTACCTTCATTCTCATATGACTGTGTAGAGATAGGAATCTTTCCCTCTATTCTATCATTTTCTTCTGGGAATAATTAGGCATGTCCTCCTGCATCATCAGTAGGTTGTGTGCCTTCAGTCTGTCCCACAGCACAAACATATGTTTCTGGATTTGTAGCTAAGGTGTTTATAACCACTAAATCATTGTTCATTTCTTTGCTACTCTCTTCCAGTTGCATATGTAACCCAGTTAATTCTATTTGATTTGATTCATTTCCTATGAAGTCATCATTTGAGGTTGTATTCTCTACTACAATTGAACATGAACCTAAATCATAGATGTTAATTTCACATAATTCTACTTGGCTAGATTCCCCTCCGCCAGTTAGAACGTTGGTACCAACTGAATCCTTGGTTGTTACTAAGACTGACAGTCCATCCTCCTTTTCAAATTTAACTGTTATGTCATCTCCATTACTTTGAATAGGATTTTTGTGTTCAAAAGTAATGTCAGCTCCATTTCCAGTTAATTTTTCCTCATATATATCTATATTCAAGTTCCTGTGGGGTGAATTGTCTATAGCCTCTGGAGTGTAACATACCAGCATTACTAGATAATTTAGTGTCCTCTTTTAGTGGACAGACAGAACTCCAAAAACAACTTGCTTAAACATTGTTCCTTTCTTCCTTTACTACTCTGCCTTTATAAGGATTGTGGGGTTCAGTCAAACTTCATGGTGCCAATTGTAATAGAAATGATAATCTGAGGAACTATTTCTAGTTGCAGTGAATGGAACTCTGGCTGTGACTAGAGAGATACTAGGGGAACCTGAGGGTGCCTAGTTGTAATGGAAATAGAAATGCTTCTGAGAGATGGAGAGATACTATTAGAGAGAGATATTCTGGGGTTGCCTATTGATCACTATTGATGACACTGAATCAAAAATCAAAATTTAAGTGAAAGGGCTAGATTTCCTTTAAAGAAATACAGTTTTTGTCTAATTGATTATTTTTTAAATCAAATTATTTTCCAAATATATAATTCTGCCCTTTCTCTAGAGTACCTTTTTCACAAAGATTTTCAATGAAAACAACACAAAGAATAACAGTAACTCAAAACAATGTCATTCTGGCCAAAATCACTTATATAGACCCTTTTTTGGGGGAGAGTCATTAATTATCTTCTCCATTTATGTTATTTTGCCTGGTTATCTTGTCAGCTTCAATACTGAATTGTTATCTCTTTATAAATGAGTTTTACAATCATGTATCCAGATGTAACATCATTCCCTTTGTATTATCTGGTATCTAGTGCTTCTGCTTGAACATCTTAAAATGGATATCCTGTAGGCATTTCAAATTCAACAACTCCAAAACTGAACACTATATTTCTCCCCTAAGTTTTTCACTTTTATTAATTTCCTTTTATTGTCAGGGGTACCACCATCCTCCCAGTCATCGTAGCTCACAAACTGTTATTCCCAAAACTCTCTGAGTTGAATCACTCTTTCTCCCCTTATATAATCTGTTGCCTAAACCTACTGGTATTACCCCATCCACACTTCTCATGTATGTCCCCTTGTGTCCTTTGACATTGACACCCTGGTCCATAATTTCATCACCTTGCCTCAACTATTGCAATAATATTTTGGTTGGCCTTTCCACCTCAAACCTGTCCCCTCTCTTGTTCATCCTCCATTCAGCTATCGAAGTGTTTCCCCTAAAGTATGTCTGATTATGTCCCATTAATTCTCTCCCCTCATAAATTCAGATGACTCCATATTTACTCCAGTCTCAAAACCCTTAGATTTGTAAAGCTCTTCATAACCTTTCCTCATACTATTCATTTTTCTTATAATTTACTCTCCTACACCTACACTATATCCAGCAACAATGACCATGATATTCCTTACCCATAATATCCAGTCTCTCAATACCACTTTATTTTTGTTGGCTGTCAGTCATGCCTGAAATTCTCTATCTCATCATGTGCACCTCATGATTTTTTAAAATTTTCTTCAAATCTCAGTTACATTCCTACTTTCTACAATAACTCTTGTGTGTTTCCTATTAGTTTTCATTTTGAGATTACTATTAATTTATATTGCATTTCTTAATTTTTTGTAGATTTTTGCACATGGTCTCCCCCATTATATTATGAACTCCTTTAAAGCAGAAACAGTTATTATCCCCATTTTTATATCCCAAATATTATGTGATGCCTGGAACATAGGGAAGAAGTGTTTTCAGAAGGCTTAACAAAGACAACATGTAAAAACATATACTATATTCTCCATTCTAAAACAGCTGATAAACTACCAAAACGATGGAGGTACATTATTTTATGATCTGCTCCAGAGTCATACTTGGTCCCTATAAATAGCATTTTTTTCTTTCCATTTGCTTTGTTGTAATTATGATGGATAAAATTCTCCTAATTCTGCTTACTTTATTCTTTATCAATTAATTTGTCTTCATTTGTTTCTCTGAATTATTAATGTTCATAGATTCTTTTCGGACAGTAACATCCAATAATATTCATGTGTCACATTTATTTGTAGCCATTCCTCAAGAGACAGCTTGAACTCATGAAGAATTTAAGAAATTTGATCTCTTAAACTGAAAATTTCTCAAACAGAACCCCAAAACTTCTTTCTGCCTCTTATTATCCCTATTTATTTTGAATGCATCATATTCCTTTCAGTCACTCAGCTTCTTAATCTCTAAATCAGTCATAATTTTTTATTCTATTTTGGGTATCATAACCAATCAATTATGAAAATTGATCAATTCTTCCTCTAGAATAACTCTTACATTTTCCAAGTATACCCTGGTTAAAGTCATTCATCTTTATTTAAATCCTCCCTCATCAGCTCACAATTTTGGAAACAGCTTTCTAATTTGTCACTCTTGCCCATTTCTCTCATCTCCCAACTGCCAATTTAATAATGTTACTGCATGGATTTGGTCATGTTGCTCTCCTTTTGAAACATCATTGACTTAATATCACCTCTAGGATCAAATACAAACTTCTCTGAGAACAAACTGTCTTCCCTCTTTGTTTTTGTTTTTGTTTTTCTAATTGCTACCCTGGTGCCTGAAACATAGTAGCAATTTAATAAATGAATTGAATCAAATTTCTTATCACCTGATGTTTCACAGAAAACTCCCATTGATGTCTATTTAAGTATTAAAATGATATTTAAAATTTAATATTTATTTCTATACTAGGCTTGAGCTGATGAATCATTTTTCTCTTGCTTTCTTAAGTAATTTTGAAAATTAAACTACAGTAGGTCCTTTATAAAACACACTTATTGACTCTTACCTCCAAATGTCCTAACTACATGACCTTAACCACTTTTTCAATTGATAAATATATGCTGAACAAATATGATTATTTGACTAGATGATAATAATGCCCAGTCATTGACTAACACCTGGGGAAACCAATGCTTCAAAGCATTTCATCAACCTTTCTAAAATTTCAAAGGCAAAATTACTTAATTAAAAAAAATCATCAAGGTGTTTTTGCTGAATTCCCATCTCATTGGTTTGTTGAGGCTATTTTGTAACTTAATAAAATAATGTTGCTTTAAAACATTATTAATTTATATGGAAAAATTACAGTAATATATTTTTCATTTACCTCTGTTCTTTTGAAGATGATTAAACAAGTGAGAAGAAAAGGAAGAGAGATTCTTTAGGGACTTTACTTTTCTCAAAAAAGAGAGGCTCAAGATTTAATTTTAAATATAATAAATATCAAATGCAATTATTTATTTATTGTAAATGGAGTTATATATTTAGCTATTGTGTGAATATTTGAATATATAATTAGAGTATTGCTTTATTACACATTTATAAATATATCTTCAGTATATATGCTATCCTCTTATATAGATGTGATTTTTTTCCCTTCTGATGACAATATATTAGATTTACTTCAAATAATTTTCTAAGAGAAAGCTACTACAATGAACTATATTTCTCTAATATATAAATCTTCACAAATAAATTATTTTCTAAATTCTCTTTTTTTCCACAACTTTTGTGTTTCTATGGACTCTCTCCCTAATCATTCTAAATGTTTATTGACAAAGGATTGATTTCGATAAAAAAGCATTTTTCTTATTAATCTTTCTTGCCATCAGGTTTGTTAATCCATGCTCTACATACACATCCTGCTTAGTTCTTTTTCATTTTATATTGCACTGGTTTCTAAATGCTATCTTTTTTAAACAACAAAGTAAATTCTTCTTCACCAAAAACTATGAAAATCCAGAATTATAGCCAATTCAGTAGGAAATGGTAATTTCCTAAGCAGGATAAATTTTGAAATGATCAAAGTAAGTAATAATTTAAAAAATGTCCTAATGAGATAAAGAATTCTGAGGCATATTATATAATTTAAGGTACTATATAAATATTTCTTATTAATTCAATTATTGCCATCATAATACTGAAACTTAAAAAAGACATACCAGGAAGTGTATTTTTTGTTACTACATCAATAAAGGAGATATATACCCTAAATATGTCCTGTCTTTTCAATTCTAGAGCCTGGCTACATACCTACTTTCATTAACTCTCTATAGTATGGTAAATAAGGGACTATAAAAATGTTTAAATGGTTTCCAGTGGAGTGTTTTTGAAATAATAGTTATCCCAAGGAAAGTATTCAATACAATCTTATAGTCTGATAAATAAGCCAGGATATAGAACATTCTTGAGTTTGTCCTAGTCTTCTCTGTGATGTCATGTCTATCTACTTGACACCAACAAGACTCTTTTCACCCCCACATACAACTGGTTGTAGTTATCTTTCTAGATAATTAGAGAGTGCATGCTCATTTTTAAAAGAAAATGTGAAGTTTATAACCAGCAACTGTTCCTAACCAATGCAGATAGAATTTTAGTTGGAACTTAAAGGAAACCAGGAAGTGGAGGTAATGAAGTAAGCATTATAGCCATAGAGGGAAGTTAGGGAAAGATTTGAAGCAGCTAGAGCAAATAAAAGGCTATAACAATAATTGAGGAAAGAGGTGATGAGGGCATGCATTAGACAGGTAGCAGTGCTAGAAAAAAAGAAGGGAAGACATTCAAGAGATGATGCCAACTGACATGTGTAATTAACAGACCTTGAGAATCAATTGAATGTGGGGAGTGAAAGGTACTGGAAATCAGGGATGGCATGTGAGTTTTGAGTCTGAGATAATGGGAAGATGGTATTGCCCTATAGTATTAGGACAGGTGGAAGAGGGAAGAATTTAGGGGAAAAGACAGTGAGTTTTATTTTGAATATGTTGATTTTAAGATGTCTCTTGGACATCCAGTTAAAATGTCTTACAGTTACTTAAAGATGTGAGATTGGAGACCAGGAGAGAAATTGGACCAGAAAAGGTAGATTTGAGAATCATCATCAAAAAGATGGTAGTACAGAGGACAACGAGAAGAGGTAATAAAGTAGAACTTTGGGGAAACTTATTGTAAAAAGATATTATCTAGAGAATGATCCAGCAAAGGAAACTGAGGAATAATCAGAGAAGAACTAGAATTGTGTGGCATTCCAAACATAGAGAAAAGAGAATATTTAGTGTCTCTGTGTTGCATTCATATGGTTGGATTGAATATTTTAAATTTGCTTTCACCAGGGATTTAATTTATAAATCCCAAAATGAATTACAAAAATAAAATGCAATTTGTGGTAGATTATTTTACAATAGAGGGAAGATATTAAAGAAGAGAGGAAAGGGAAAGAGAGAGAGACAGAGACAGAGAGAGAGACAGAGACAGACAGACAGACAGACAGAGAGAGACAGACAGATAGAGAGAGAGAGACAGATAGAGAGAGAGAGAAAACACTTTGGCTTCCTCAGAGCCAGATAGAAATTCTAAGCACCATTCAGGGAAATGGAGTCTCAAGACAATGGGCCTTTCTTGGAAGTTCACACCTCCAGAAAGGGCAAGGAAACTAAGTCAGTCTTTCACTCACCATGGTGACCATCTAAAAGGAAAATCATCTGAGGTCTCTTGCACAAGCTCTTCCAGGGGTCCAGTTCCACAGCTAAGTGTCTTCACTCCAAGTCTGAGTGTCTGTCTTCTAGTCTCTCCTCAAGTGTCTGATAATTTTTGTAGTCTCACCTCCAAGTGACTCTTCTTCACTCAAAGCCTGAGTAAGTGTTCTATCTAGTCCAACTCCAAGTGACCAAAGATCTTGATTCCTCCTTGCATGCCTCTGTTTACTCTATTTAAAGACCTTTTCTCTTGTATCACCTCCCCTAAATTTTATGTCTACCAATCACATCAGATCTCCAGGACTGCCCACTCAATATATGAAACAGGTGTTCACACCTTTTGTAGTTAGTTAATACCTTTTTTGGTTAGTTAACACCTTTGTACTTAAAATGAATAGATCTACTTTAAATAATGAGTTAACACTTTGGGGATTCAGATCTAAAAATAGACAGGGGATTATAATTTTATCTTCACTGACAAGGAAGAGCTAAGTATCTTCATTGTTACAATCAGGAGATAGTCAAATCTGATCTTCACAATCCCCCCTGATGATCATTGGGAGACTAGTCTCCCCATTGATCATTTACCAGAATCATCTTGTAGTCCTAAAAAACTTCTCACTATAGATTTATACAATATTTCACTTTCTAAGAGGAAGTTACAAAAAGTTAGGGATAAATAGAAATGATAGAAAGCAAAACCAATGATTTGCTAGGCACATTGACAAAAAGCCAAATTAGGGGGCAGTCCCCTTTGGCATAAAAGTGTACATTTAAAATAAATGTTCTATGCTCTTTGTTCAATCAATTGTACCCAAAAAATCGTTTTGGATCTTCTTGATGCAGTGTAGGTTTCTGCAAATATCATTCTTCAAAGAGTTCATTTTCTGGGTTCATGGAGTTAGCAAAATTCTTTTCCTGAAATTCTTCTCAAACAAAAATTTTAGTTCATAGATTTTTTTTATAAAAGTACAATGTATGTGTCAGTTCCCATAGACAGTTCTCTGGCTCCCCCTCTAGTTGCTGTTAAGAAATAGGTCATAGTATATAAAATAATTAATAAAGAACAAAATAAATAATAACTTAATAATACATTAATTATAATAATAAATAAGTAATCTATCTATATTAAATATTTAAAAATTAATTAAATGTTAAAGAAAATATCTCAGGAGGCACCTCTGGAGGGCTTATACCCACCTCTGGGGGGAACGTTGTTATAATGTATATAATGTATATATAATGAATACTTTTGTATAATAAAGGTATTGCAAGGTTTTTATATAGTAACTGTAAGTTGAATTTTAATTACTATATTTAGGTAGATTTGTTTCTGTAAAAGTATAGTTAGAAGTATGTTATTTTTGTAACTGGAAATGTCTATAATTGTAAAATTCTGTATATCATATGTGACTTGCATTTTGCAAGATATTTTACTTTCTTTCTTCTTTTTACCTCTCCTTGTTTCTAGTATAGAATATAGAATAGTTTAGTTAGTAAAATTCATTGTGGAAGAATATTCTTCCCAATGAATCTCAGGGGGGAATGTTGTGATAAGGATTCATTTAGTTTTCATTAAGAGCAACTTTTAGGTCCGAGAAAGGGTTTTTCCACTTTTACACTGTCCCCTTTAAGAGACCAAGCAGACAGATTCTTACTCCGGCTCTTTAAGAGGAAAGCATAAAACTAGTGGGGATGGTCAGTTAAGGGTTCCATGTACTCTGGGAGTCAAAGTGAACAGGAGGGGCTGATTCAAGCTCTCATTGTGACAGTTGGTGGTAGTTGGAGATACAGAAGATAATTAAGAAGATTGAAGAAGAAAACTTACCTTTTGTAATCAAGAGTCTTTAGAACCTGAGGGGGTTTCTCTTCTCAGCACTCTGAAGGAAGAGGCTAGCTTTGAGGCCTATTTTATGACAGGAACTAGAGGGGGAGCCAGAGAGCTATCTGTGGGAACTGACATAGACACTTGGCTCTTCAAAGTTAAGTGAGAGATAGGAGCTGCATTCAGTTTCTCTGTGAAGAGAAACTGATATTTTGAGTTTCATAAATTATTGTAAAAATTTTGAGATTCAGTTTTTAGCTTAGGATAAGATAGAGAAATTATCTTTTGTTTAGTCAATAAGAATAGTTCAGTACAGGTCCACCTCTGTGGATAAGAAGATACTGTGAGGAGTTAGATTTGTGGGGGTTATTTATATATTTAGAATAATATTAACAGATTTCATATATTATTCCTAACTACTAGTTTCTATCCTCCTTCTTTCTTTTCCTACCTCAACCAGTAATAAATTCTAGTTTGAATTAAACTGCTTCTGGCCATCCATCCACCTACTGAAATTCAGTTTAACCTCTGATGCCTTTAGCTGATTATAATAACTGGCAATTACCATTTTGTTATAAATATTCAATACTAGTCTAGATTAATTGTACTTACAACAGCTTGGCCCCATACCAGTTTTAGCTAATTATAACAGCTAGACATTATCAACCAGCTATCTATAATCAATAAAAACATTCAGATCAATAATAGACATAACATTAGGAGAGATCAAGAGTATCAAATGCTGCAGAGGAGTTGAGATGAATAAGGATTGAGAAGAGGATTGAATTTGTCATTCAAGAGACCATTGGTGATGTTGGAGAGAGCAGTCTCAGTACAATGATGAAGTTAACATCCAAAATGAATGTAGATAAGAAAGGATTGAGAAGGAGAGAAAGCTAATAATTTTGTTTTAGATGCTGTTTTAAACTGTTTAGCAAAAAAGGAGCAGAATAGGTATACAACAATTGGACGATAGATGCAATAGAAGGATCAAATGAGGTTGTTCTTTTTTTTACCCATTAATTTATATTTGTAAATATTAGCACAGTTCCTAGGAAACAGAAGGCACTTAATAAATCATTCTCCCCTTCAGCTTATTCTATTACTCTATTAAAATAATTCTTTACATATAACAAATATTAGTTCTGCTCTACTCTATCTTCTAATTCCCATTTTGGTTGTCAGAGGAAGAATTTTACATTGTCATCACAAGTAACCCAACAATAAAAAATTCTGTCAAAGCTTTGGAGTGCTAACTGATTTTATTGGGCTTTATTTAATCTAAGTTCTTCTGGCCAACTAAGCTTAGATTTCAGCCTCCTGTCCTAAAAGAGAAAAAAATCCAAGTCAATGTAAAATGAATTCTGCTACCACCTAAATTTTTTTTTTAATTTTTAACTTCAAAGGACTAGTACTATTGAAGAATTTAAATTGTTGAATGGGAGAAGATGCAATAGATAAGAATGTAAATAAGTATATAATCATTTTAAAAGAATGAGGGCCATTGGAGGATCACATTAGATTATATGATTAAATAATCAACAAGCAATTATTAATCACCTACTCTATTTCAGGCCCTGTGCTACTTGCTAGGATTCATTCACAAATGCTTTGCACTTTAATGGAGAAGATATAAAAAATACGTGTGTGTGTGTGAAAGAGAATACAAATAAAAGGAAAGTAGCTAACTAGATAAATACAAGGTAGTTTGTAATGGGATATTGGCATTCCAGGAAAAGCTTCAGGTAGAAAGAATTATTTAAACTATTCTGTAATGAAGTCAGTGATTTTATGAGATTGAGATGACAGGGGTGTGCATTCTAGGTATAAAGGTAAAAGTTATGAAAATGGAAGTTGGGGTATCCTGTTTAATAACAGAGAAAATCAAGTTTCACTGACTCATGGAGAGTGGGAAGGGATGAAATGTTCAGTAAGGTAACTCAGGAACTCTGGGGGTGGAGAGGAGGGCAACATTTTGCTCAAGGAAAGTGGTCTGCATGCCATCTTTGGCACACCTGCCATAGGTTTGCCATCACTAGCCTGGGACAAGGCCTAGAACTATAACTAGGGAATGATGATCGGATGCTGGGAGAAGTGCCCTGAGAGATGTCTGAGACTGCTCCTAAGACCATGTTTGGGGCCTGGAGGCAATGACTGGAATGGGGTGTAGTAAGGCACTTGGAGGGCTTCTGCAGGCAGTCACACTGGGCTGAGCCCATCATAGTTGTATGAGGGTAAGAAGTTAGTTAAGTGCTTTAGATTAGAGAGTATGTGGGACAAATGTTGGAGGGGATATGAGAACAGTGTCTGGCCTGGTGGAGGCAATGGGATCTTGACTTGGAGTCTAAATACTTGGGGTAAGTATGAGGAAAAGGATGGGGAAAGAGTCCTCAGTTCGCTGAGAATTTCAAAGACAAGAAGAGAAGCAGGTCAAAGAGCATAAGGGAGTGGAAAAGGCAACAGGCTCCCTTGTCCATCAATAAACATTTTTATTAAGAGCATACTGTGTGCCAGGCATTATGCAAAGTTCTGGAAATACAAAGAAAGGTAGCAGACAATCCCTGAATTTATGAAGATCACTCTAATAGGGAAGAAACACAGGGACAACTATCTTCAAACAAAACTATCAGCCCAAGCTGAAAATAGCAACCAAGGAAAGGCAAGGGTACCACTGGATACAGTTAATCTACTTAAGATGTCACGGATTTAGAAATGAGGCCCTTATAAATTCATTGACTTTCCCAGGTTCATATATTTGGTTATTATGCCTCTTATAAGAAATTTGAACCCAGGTGTTCCTTATTCATTTTATGGAAGTCTTCTACTGCTACATCTTTCTTTTACTGGGAGAGAAAGGATAGGTGAAGGAAATAAGCATTTATATAGTGATGACAATGTACTAGGCTAAGCATCTTACAAATAACTTATTAGATCTTTAAAACCATTCTCAGAGTACAGTACTGCCATAATACCCAATTTAAAGTTGAGAAAACTGAGGCAAATGGATGTCCACACTGGATCCCACCAGGCCCAGGATCTTACAGACAAGGTGGGCTGCTGACTTCTTTAGTGACAAAACCGCAGCATCCAGAGTCTTGAGGGTTGATGGATAGGCTTTCCCTGTCAGCAGAAGAAAATGAGGCATTCGAAGACTGGAAAGACTTAAAATTCCATATTTTTGAAAAATTACATTTATTCTGGATTGTAGAGTTGTGGGTGAGTTAAACAGCAGTTGTACCCATAAAATGAATGAGTTAATTTAAATGATTTCTATGACCCATAGAAATCTCTAATTCATTAAATTTTGCTGGACCTGGTTCAATTCAGGCCTTAAGGACCTTATTCCCTTCTAAATTTTGGTGGCTTGCTCCAGTTTACATTTGATATACAGACTTTTGTGTCATAAAAGAGAAAGAAGGTAACAGTAAATGTTGCAATTTCACATCCTCTCTTCTGACTGCCATCTTTTTTTTTTTTTGCTCAGATACTTGCCATGAAAATAAGTCAGGACTTTTAATACTTGGTGAATCATTTCCTCAAGTTATAGAGTTAACAATCAGTATTTAATAACTCCCAAATATACAGATCCCATGATCAGGATATCATCGAAATCTAGCACAGAATTTAGAATCTTAAGAAGCAAGGTTTAATGAAAAACTGGACAATTACAGGCAGCAGAGATTCTGAACAGAAGGCACTTAACTTGAAATGCCCCTAGATCAATGATCCTTGTTTGTGCATTGGCGGTTATAGCTGATGACCAGCTGTTGATAAGCCTGGGAAAGGACAAATTTTGCAAAGATTCTTTACCAGAGCAAAAACAACATGAGTTTGATAAACAGTAGTCAGTAGATGTGGACATTTTTAAGTGCATTAATTACAGTTAATTTATGGCTTCTGAAATATTTCAGGGAACCCTTGGACTTTAATTCTGTCAGAATTAGAGTAATCCTTTTTGGAAAACTAGTTTGAAGACACTTTAATTGATTAGATATTAACTTTCCTTTCCCCTTTGAGGAAAAAAAATGCATTCTTTGTGATTTGGTTCAGACTCAACCTAAATTTCAAATTCTCCTTATAAACTCTGTGTTTCTTAGAGAACAGTATGAAATGAAATTCTTTGTGGAAGATGGTGGAGCAGGGTATGAGGGCTTTCTCACTCTTCTAACATCCCCCCCACCCCCGCAAACAACCAAAAATAACTCCCAAAATGCAACATTAAAATAGTAAAAACGGATAAGATCCTGAATGAAACTGAACAGTCAAGGACAACTAGGGAGGAAGGTTTATGACCTCACTGACCTCTGTCCCACTACCCATAAGCCCCAGGGACAGGAACAGAACAAACAGAGGAAATCCCCTAGGCAGCCTTGTAGGGAAGGATGGGCAAACTGGCCATATTTGCTGAGCCATGGGAGCCTGCTTCCCTAACAATAGTACTGAAATGAATCCCGCATATGGAGGGCCCTTGGAGTAGTTGTGCTTGTTGTAGCCATGGCTGCTGATAGCCAAGCTAGCTCACAGGTGGAGATTGAAGGAGTGGAAACCTTGGAGTCCACAGGTGAGGATCTAAGGACGGGAACTCAAGCTTCTTTGCTAACAAACCAGGCCCAGTAAACATAGCCTTAACACCTGTTCCCTCAGAGGTTGTTGAGGCAAGAAAGCAGGTGTGAAGAAGGAATACACACTACACAGAGGGTTTATTGAGGGACTGAGGCTCCATCAGCTATGGTCACGCATTGGAGAGTGGAACCCCTGGTTGTTGCTACAGGGGGAAGCAGAGGCTCTGAATGGAGAACTTGAAGTCAATCACTGAATAGGGTGAGTGAAAGACTGGGATTACATCCAACTCTGAACCATAAAAATTTTGATAAATTTAAGGACCCTGAAAAAAAAACACAATAAATTCTGAATCCTGAGAAAAAATACATCAACACAATAGGATTCATTGGATTCCAGAAGAAGAAAAAAAAAGCCAATGATCAAGTTTTGTTGCCCTAAGCTCTAAAAATAAATAAAAATGATCAAGTGAAGGACAAAAAAAAACAAATTATTGATTGCTATTATAGGAACAGAGAAAATCTTGGTTCAACCTCAGAGGATGGTGAAATAAAATATATATTTCAAAAAGAGAAAAGAAATAAAACAAATGGCCAAAATAAAAAAGGTTTTTTTCTCAAGAGCTTAAAAAATGAACTCAAAGACCAAATTAGAATAGTGGAGGAAAATGTAGAAAAAAAGAAATAAGAAGATTGCAAGAAAATCAAGAAAATCATGAAACATCACCCAAATGGAAAAAGATCCAGAAAATTACAAAGTAAAATAATGTATTAAGAAAGAGAATTAGACAAGACAAGCTAACAATTTCTAAAGGAAGAAAAAACAAAGCAAAATCAAAAGAATGAAATAATAGAAGAAAATATAAAACCTCTTATCACAAAAAACTGAACCAGAAAATATATCGAGACACAATATAATAATAACTGGACTCCCACAAAGTTACAATAAAAAAGTTTAGATACCATACTCTGAGACAATTATTGAAAAAATACCTAGAAATTTTAGAGAGGGTAAAATAGAAAATCTCAAAAAGATCCAACAACAAAAATTCATAAGAACATTCAATGCTAAGTTCCATAGCAATAAGAAAAAATAACTTAAATACTGTAGAGCTACAGTCAGAATAACAGAAGAATTAAAAAACACAGAATTAAATAATGCAGGACATGGAATGCAGAATTTTGCAGAACAAAAGAACTGGGCTTACAACCAAAAGTAACATATCCAATAAAACTGAATATAATTATAAAAGGTAAAAAAATGGATATTTAGTGAACTAAGAGTGTCAGTTCTTCCTGGGGAAAAACCTAAAACTCAGCAGAAAATTTGATCAAAAAGAAAAAAAGAATAAGTAATCCCAAAGGTCAAATTGTTTGATTAGCATATGGGAAAATGTCATTAATGACTCCTGGTAATGGTTTTGTTGCCTCGGTATTTTGAAGTGATCAGTAAGAATAGAAAACTTGAGGTTAAGAGAATCTAATGAAATGAGACAAAATGATAGTAGAATAAAACAGGAGGAAGCAGAGGAATGTCTATCTCATAAGGATGATTGAATGGAGAAACCAACACAGAGGAAGGTCTGAGAGGATGGAGGGATGGGAGTACTAGAACATCTCACTTGGGATAAAGAGAAAACAATATACACAATTGGAAGGCGGGGGATTACAAACATACAGAGAAATAAGATGGAAGGGGAATGGGAAAAAGAGGGACTGGGAGTCTTCTTGGGGGACTGAAAGGAAAAGAAAAGGAAAGTTGGTTTAAAAGAAAGGACAAAAATAATACCTAGAGGGGAGTACATATCAAGAGGTAAAAGGGTAAGGTGAGGGAATAAAGGAATCAAGAAGTAGGAGGGTACAGTTGGGGGATAAGGAAAGGATTCTGGTAGGGATTAAAAAGGGATATTTGGAAAAGTGCATAAAATATTAATTAAAAGGAAGGGGGGAGGGGAAAAGGGAGGGATCTTTGGAAAGATGGGCCAATTTGGAACCAGGAGGCCAAAAGGAGAGGATAAGGAAGAAAAGGGAGTGATCTGGAGGGAAACGGTATGAAAATGATAGATAATTGGTCAAAGGAACTTGGACATTGGAGGAAGGATGTGGAAGAAAATAAAAGGAAGAAGGGACCAAATAATCAGACAGGGAGGAGAATGAGAGTAGATGGAAATGCACAGCTAGTAACTATGAAATTGAGTGTAATGTGACAAATTCATCTCTGCAAAGAAATGTATAAGAGAAAGGATCAAAAAACAGGACCTAGAAATGTATTATTTAGAAGGAATATTTTGAAAATGAGACACACATAGAGTAAAGGTGTGGGGACTGAGTAGAATATACTATGCTTCAAATGATCCAGAAAAGACAAAAGTAGTAGTCATCATTTCTGACAGAGTTGGGGCTAAAATGGATATAATTGAAAGGGATGAATAGGGTACCTATATTGGATTGGGAAGAGCAGTACTATGGATAATGAAGCATTATAAATATTCAACCTGTATACACCAAGTATGACATCCAGATTTTTAAAAGAAAACTAAATGAGATATAGATAGAAATAGGTAACAAAACTATAATTTTCCCCTCTCAGAACTGGATAAATCTGACCCCACCCCCAAAAAATAAAAAAGAAAGAAATTAAGGAGATAAATAAAATTTTGGATAAGTTAAATATGATAGATATCTGAAGCACCCACACACAAATAAGCCTGATCATATTTATAATACAAACATAGTTTCTGGTAGGACAACAGTGTATTAGAGAGAATAAATATTCTGCAAAACTCTACCTTTAACATTCATAATACTTTGTAAGTATTCCTGAATTCCTGAGAGGTTGTAGCATTGGAACCAAAGCTCTAGAAAATATGACCAAGCTCAAAAAGGCTTGGTTTTGGAAAAAGTATGGTACTGACAGGAGTGTGAGTGCTACCTATGAGCTAATCTAGCTAAATAAAATTCTGGTAATGTATGCTAACTGAGGACAAGAGGGTAGCATTAGCATATGATCACATTACCTTCTGAGAGGAACCTGGAGACATAGGCCCAAGTAACTATATATATTTTTTAAGAAAACACGATGGAAATATACATTAAAACCTGTTAAGCTGTTCATGCTCATTGACCTAGTAATACAATTACTGGGTTTAGGCCCCAAAGTTGTCATTGAAAAGGTAAAAAAGCTGTTTATGTAAGAAAATTTTTATGGAAGTGTTGTTTGTAATGATAAAATAACTGGAAATAACACAAATGCAATGAATGGGAGAAATGGCTGAATAGAATGTGATATTTCAAAGTAATGGATTATATTATGTGATTAGAAATGCAACTTGGAAATAAAAAATTAAGGAAAATATATGAAGAGAAGAAAAGAGAATGAGGTAATTTTTATACTTTGATTACAATAAAAATTAGCATCCACAAAATCAAGAGAAAAAAGAATTAAAGTAAAATATCCAAAGGTAATTAAAAAACAGAAGGTGTTTATATTAGATACATATATAAGGACTATATCAGGCCACCTCTCACAATACCTTTGCAAATATGACAGTATACCAAGGTATCTTAGTACTGATCCCTTGACTGTTTAGAATTTCTAGGGATTTACTCTTTCTTGTGAAAAAAATAAATTACATGATTCCAAGTCACAGGAAGTATTCTAATTGCAAAGCTAGTATTATTAATTTAAATATTAATACATTTTAAATGTTATTAATAAATACCTTTATATCAGAGTTATTTCCCACTAATTCCCACAGACTGAGCCTTTCTTTGTGACAGAAAAAAGTCCATTCGGCAAAAATCTCTGATACAGACATCTAACCTAAAAATGCATACAACATTCTGTTATAATAGTCACCTATTTTCTACTGTGAGGGAGAAGTATATTTTGTTATTTCTCATCCAAACCTGTGTTGAATTTTCCATTACTTAGACATGTTTCCTTTAAATGATATTTCCATTTGTTGTGGTCATTTTAAATCTATTTTCTTGATTCTGCTAATTTTGCTCTGTATCAGTTCATGTAAGTACCCTGGTATTTCTCTGAATCCATATTTATTATTTCTCCTATGTTACAAAATTCCATTTAGAATTCATGTAATATTTTCAGCCATTCTCTAAATGATAGTAACCCATTTTTCCCAGTTCTTTGTTACTCTAGAGAATACTGCTCTGAATATTTTGGCATATTTTAGATCTTTCTGTTTTTGGCTTCCTAAAGATATTTGTCCAGCAGAGGGACAAATAGTATGGAAATTTTTTGTCACTTCTTGCTTAATGTAATATTTGAATCTGAAACTGCTGAACTACCTCACAAAATGCACCATGAATGCATCTCTGTCATTTTTTTTTCTTTCAAAATCTTCTCATTCTTAAATGTATAACTAGAACTTTAGTGTGACTTATTACTTTAAAAAATACCATCTGTACACATTGTGAAATATATATTTCTTGTATTTCCTATATTTTCTTATTAATAGCCCAATGAATATTATATTTATTTTTAAATAGATTTAAAATTATTTTTACCTACATGAATTGATGAAGAGTGAAATAAGCAGAACTAGGAACACATTGTACACAGTAAAAGCAATATTGTGGAATAGTCAAATAGAACAGATTTAGCTTTTCGCAGCAATACAATGAACCAAGACAAAATGCTACCCACCTGCAGAGAAAGAAAAATGGCAGTAGGAATTCAGATAAAAGCACACAATTTTTCATTTCTTTATTTGAGTATATGCTTCAGGGTTTTGGTTTTATAAGCTTAGTCATTTACAAAAATGGAAATATGTTTTGCATGATAATATATGTATAACCCAGATTGAATTGATTGATAGATTTGGGAGTAGGGAGGGAAGGAGAGAAGGAGACAATTTGGATCATATAACTTCAGAAAATTCATGGAGAAATTTATTACATTAAATTGGTAAAAAATAAATTAATAAAGTTTTTAAAGATAAAAAACCCTACTTTAAAAATATTGCCAATATTTAGAGATGTAATATCTCTGTCTTGAACCTCAACATTTCAAGACAGGAAGGAAATGCCATTTAATCAGTGTAGCTACTCCCCCAGTGCCGTGTATGGATTCATCTCCACATTTATTAGTACATGGCCTCTGAAAGTTGTCCTGGGGACTTATCCTGTTGGGGCCAAATTGGTAATGAGTTTAGCAAACCTAACACTTGACCAATAGATCCCCTGCTTGGACCTCAACCTGAAGCCTTTTTTCTCTTGGTAGGAACTAGCAGAGTTCATGCTAAACTTCTATAATTTACAAGACCTTTCAGGGTCACCATCATAACCCCCAAAAAGTATTACAGTAAGACATTAGAACCAGATCTTAAGTCTGTGTTTAGATAATTTAGAATGTCAGTGGATACAGTTCTGAATTAAGAAGAAAGATGAGTCTAAATCTTGCTTCAAACAATTATTAGCCATAGGCAAATTATGTCATCTCTTATAATTTCTTTTTCCTTATATATAAACTATGAGAATACCATAAAAGCACTTTCCTCATATGGTTGTTGTGAATATTAAGTTATATCATACATCTAAAATGCATTACAAACTTTGAAGCACTTTACAAATGCTAATCATTATTAGTTATTATTTACTTGGCTTTTAAACTAAGGTCTGGAAGTAGGTCTTGGATCATAACTAAAACCCTAAGCAAGTTCTCTTGACCTATATATGATACAATTAATTGTCCCTTTCCAGATGCTTTCCAAAGACCATAATACCTATTCCCAAATTCTAAATGGAAGTTATGGGGTGCATAAAATTGATTTACTTTGGTTGATTCCTTGACTTTGTGACAAGAATTTATATCTCTCAATATGCCAGTACAGTCTATTATCCTCTGAACCATTTTGTATTTCTGTCATGAGGATCCAGGGATGTTTATTTGAATATTGACAGTGATATATTTGGTGGCACTGTCCTTACAGCTTTTTATTAAGACCTCCTTTTACATTATATTTTTTCCAGAACTTTCACAGTATAACATGAATTAATGATCTGAAAATTTTCACCACATTCAATTTAATTGTAGGATCTGAGAACTGGAAGGGACTTAGGAGGTGATTCAGTCCAATTCTCTTCTTTTACAGATGATTAACCTGCAACTCAGAGATCCAATAACACACCCAAGGTTACTCAGATAAAAGTAGCAGAACTGGACCTTGAAGGTAGGTCTATCACATGGCTCATGAGATAAAATGCTAAACTTCAACAGCTAAATATCTAGGATTTGAATTCAAATTTTGGCACTGATATGCAAAACTGCATATTTCCCTTGGGGCAATTCACTCATCTGTTAAATGAGGAAAGTAAACTTGGTGACCTCTAATGAGTTCTCTAAATCTATGATTATATTGTTCTAAATCCAGCCCTGTTTCCATTGTACCAAGAGTGTTATAACTTTGATTAAATCATGCTGTCATATGATTTAGAACTGAAGTTTTCCTCAAAGGTCATCAAGTTCAATGTTCTGATTTTAAAGAAAAAGAAAATATATGGCAGTGAGTTGAAGTGAAATAAATAAATTCACATGGGTAATAAACAGCTGGGATTCAAACCTATGTCATCAAATTCCAAATTCAATTATCTTTCTATCACATTACTATAATTTTTATATCTATTGTTTTTATCTTTATTCTAGTTCTGAAAGGAAATGCCAATATTTAGGGAATTATAACCATTTACGGAAAAAGGATTAGAACTGAAACTTGGGGCTATTTTAAATGCTTAAATTCTACATGGCTTAAGAAAGTGGGAGGCTATTCAAGAAAAAGCAAGGAAATTCAAAATAAAAACCAGATTTATGTGGAGTAAATGAGAAAAAATGATAGTGGTCTTGTTAGAGAGCTCTGTTTTGAAAATTAAATCCCAAAATAAGCTAATTTATCATTTCTGCTAAGAATGTATGGAAAATAGGATAATTTTCATATTCTGGTAAGTATAATTTCATTATATAAAAGAGGGAATTATGAGCTCATTTTCAGTTATTGATCAACACAGTATTACATCATTTTTATTCTTGGTTATATGCCTCCTTTTCCCACTGGTGTTTGCTGCATTTTCACCATTACATAATATTTCAGGCTTCCAAATTTGTTTACTTTTTGATTCGCTTAAGTTTTGCATTCTTTTCTGAAATTTACATGGAAAGGAAGAATGTAATTATGAATATTTACTTAATTAAGTTGGAGTTTAAAAGTTAATGAATCAAAATCTATTTCCAAGGAATGAAGTGATTAACACAATCAGTAGTGAAATTAAATCAACATGTAAGTAAATGATAATGCTGATAATTAAGAAATCAACATTGTAAATTTTTTGCATTTCTAGTGTACTTTGTAAATATGACAAGAGATGCTGAGTAGGTATGAAAAAGAATTTCCAAATGTAGAAGTTTCTACTAAATATGTTAAATGGATCTTAATTCATCCAATTAATAAACTCTTTCATAATTTATTTCCCAGTCATCATCTTAAGAATCAATTAATCCCAATATTGATTCTTAGAAAGAGTATACACATTATTAATGAAACAGGAA
Organism: Monodelphis domestica; assembly: GCF_027887165.1. Taxonomy (NCBI): domain Eukaryota; kingdom Metazoa; phylum Chordata; class Mammalia; order Didelphimorphia; family Didelphidae; genus Monodelphis; species Monodelphis domestica. The sequence goes on along the minus strand of NC_077227.1, from coordinate 668,742,770 downwards.
AAGGTTGTTCTACACTTCATTTGTTAACTATAGTCTTGTCCTCCACAATCTCCTATATAAATAACATCACTGCCACCACTACCCCTCACCATGAGACTTTCTCTAAGTGGATCCAGTATTTCATCATGGATTTCTGTAGATGTGGTATCACTGTTATCACTATGTTACTTTACATGACTTCCAAACAGTAGTTCATGTGTACTTTCTCCAAACTCAGTTGTCTTTATTGATACATGAATACTAATACTGTTTTGTCCATGACTAGATAGGTTAAACACAAATAATCAATCTGTAGAAGCTTTTTTAAGCTCAAATCAAAGGTAATAGGGAAAAATAAGTCCCATTACTATTCCTAAGGTCCAGTATCCAAATTTCTAATTATTACTTCACAATTCCTTGGAAAGTACTATTTTTGTATTTCTAAGAAGAGTTTAATAATCATTAGAATTTTTAAAATCATTACTAAATACTAGAATTTTTGCTCCTCATTGGAGAAATAAAGCCAATGAAGGAGCCCCAAGCAGGTAGCTGCTTGGTCAGTACAGCACATATCACTATAGAACATCTGATCAACAGACCCCTGTCAGGGAACCTAAATGTGCCGATGCCCAAAACATAGAGTCCAGGAGAAACTTGTGGGCCACGTATGGTGGCTAGTGATATGCTGACAGGCATTGGGTATAAAAGACTCTGCACTCACAACTGCAGGCGAAACTCATGCTTAGCTTCCCCTGGTACGTACCAGATCAATAAAGGACCCTTCTGCTTGATTGCATTGTCTGTGGGGTTTTCCTTGGTGGTGGGTGACGAACTGGACCTTAACATTTGGGGGCTGGAACCTAAACAATTACTGTTCTCAAAAAAACAAGTTTGGATTTTTGTTGTTTTGTGTATGTTTTTAGAACATAATAGATCATTTGCTTTCATCCTTAAGTGCCCAAATCCCAAATTTCCCACAACTCAGTAATGAATAAAAGAACAAAACATTTTTGAAACTGTGTACTATACTATCAAAAAATCATATTTCTTGGTTGGTTAATCATGAATGGAAAAGGACCCTAGAGTCTAGGGAGGTTGGCAAAGTAGCAGGTAGTATAACTGAGACCAGAACTAGATCTTTTTGTTGTTTCATCATCTCTTCAAGATGACCTTCATCATGAAAATGATATTTTTAGCTACTTTATTTGAATAAAACACACAATGAATGATAAGAGAAGTCATGTTATATAATTTACATTAAGGAATGACATTTAATTTAATGAAATTTTATATTGTGCCTGTGATTTTCTCTTAACTCATGTTCTTTCCTTTTCAATTATTCAGTCTCTGACTATTTTAATTGTTTAGTCAAAGGGCTTCTATTGAAAGTATTCTGTATGGTACTTTTATGAGAAAAATTAGCTTGATATTTATATTTTCTGTATTTTTATTAGGTTTTTATTCTTGAAACTTGGTAAAAGCTATTATGTGCATCTGAGAAATACATTTATTCTTTTTACTTCCAATTTAGTAACAATCAGAAATTTACCATATCTAACTTTTCTAAAAGACTAGTCAAATTTTTATTTATTTCTTGTTTATCTTTTGGAAAGATTTGTCTAGGTCTAAGAGGAATACAATAAGAACACTTACTATTATAGTGTTGCTGTCTTATCCATTCCACAGTGTTACAGTAATAATTGAATGATATAACATACATTAAAATATTAAGTTTTATACCATGATGCAAATATCAGTTATTATTTCAATATTGTTATTTTTCCCCAATTATTTTAAAAGAATCCTTATTATAGGTTTCAATTTATAAGACTAGGAAATAGGGGTTAATTATGAAAAAAAATTTTGACCGGGTTATATTTAAAATAGGTTCGCCAGGAAATTAATTTATTCCAAAAGAGATTTGTTTATAATTTGTTTACAAAATATAGAAAGAGTGAAGTAAGAAAATCAGAGAGAGAATAGGGTAATATATCTAGCCTAAGCACTAAGTAATTTACTCCTGGCCCCTGGCTCAACATGAGCAGGGAGAGTTAGTTCTTAGGCCTCAGCAAAGCCAAGGACCTGGGGATGTCTCTCCTGAGGCTAATCTCCTCAGAAAATCCAATATGATTGGAGTCAGCCTTTCACTCCCCACATCTTGGATCCAGTCAGCCGATTCTCCACCAGTCTCCACTCCAAAGAAAGAAAGAACTGTCTCTCAGAGGAAGTTATAATGCCTTTTAAAGACACTTTAGTTTGTGTCACTTCCTGTACTTCCTCCACTTTTTATGTGGAAAAATCATAGCCTAAAGCTTTGCTTAGGACTACCTAGAAGGCAGTCAGTCAATTCTGATTCATCACCCAGTATTGCACGTGTGGGTCACAGACCTCCCCCACTCAAGTGTGAATGGGGAGTTTACACCTTTGGCAATTAAATCTAAAAATGGGCAGACCTCTCCACTCAACTTTTAAGTTGTTGTTTGTACTTTTGGTGATTAAATCTAAAAATATTTAGGGGTTACAATTTAATCTTCACAATCAGGGAAGAGTTAATTTCATTTTCACAATCATGGGAGAGTTAAGTTTAATTCTCATAGGTTATAATCCCTCTCGCTAATTTATTCTATTTATTTTAATATTGTATTCAAAATCTTTCTTAGTGCACTTGACCTCTGGCTAGACAGAGCACCAAAACTCTACATATCATTTATTTTTTCAATGGCCATAGCTATTTTCTTTCTTTTTTTTTTGCTAATTTAAAGGCAATATATTACTTATAATCTCCTATTTTCAGAAGAAATATAACATTTCTATTTCAATTTCTCAGCTAGTTATTCTGCTTTCTTTCAAATTGAAGAATTTTGAATCAGAGGAAAAGAGAGAGAGAAAGGTTAATGTCATTAAAAAAAGAAAACCCCAAATGTAAGGTCAAAGTTTGGGTTATGTTGCCTTGATGTTGTTTTCATTCATTGTTGTTTTAGAAAGAGGATTTTTCATATAAACATGCAATATTTTTAGAATTTTAAAATATTTTTATAAATTGCATATAATTAAATTCCATGTGCTTGTGTAAAACAAAAATGGTGAAGAATATATTTAAGGTAATATGTTTCAAAAGAAGAGCAGTGGCATAAAACCTTTCCTTCTTAAAGAGATGCAGCATATCCATACCAATGATCAACAATTCTTGGTTGTTCTAAGAATCCTCTTGGGAAAGAATACTTCATGAAAGTCCTTACTAGGAAGAGTGAAGCAGAGGTCATGTTAAGTCAAATTTTATTCCAAAAGTATTTAAAATCAAAACAATGTCAGGAATCAAGATATTAAAATTGTGGTAGTGGCACTTATACTCAAAATATGTTCCAAACATTTCACCAGAGAGAAATAATTCCATAAGTCATACATATGGTGGAGCTGTGAATCAATACAGCCATTTTGAAGAGAAAATTCATGGCTAAAGGGTCATAAAATTATGCATTTCCTTTTACCCTGCAATACCACTACTCGGTCTATATCCCAAAGAGATCGAACATAATGGGAAAAGGCCTAATTTTATAAAAAATACTTATAGCAGTTTTTTTGTTTGTTTGTTTTAGCAAAGGGCTAGAAACTAAAGGGATGTCTATCAGTTGGAGAATGGTTGAAGAAGTTGTGGTATATGAATGTAACAGAATACTATTATGCCATAAGAAACGATGAACAAGATGATCACAAAAATACAATGATTTATGAGAAGTTCTGTATTGGGAAGTAAGTGGAACCAGTAGGATGTTCTACAAAATAACAGCAAAAAAGATCAGTGATCAATTATGAATAACTAAACTATTATTAGCAATGAAAGGATTAAGGACAATTCCAAGGGACTCAAGATGGAAAAGACTATCTAACACCAAAGAACAAATTGATCATTTGAATACATATTAAAGCATATCATTATTTTCTTTAATTATTCCATTAGTTTTTCCTCTAATGTTAGATGCATGTATTTTCTTTTGAGACATGACAAGCTTGGAAATATGTGTGGTATGATACATTAAGTATAGTATATTATGTTATCTGCTTTATTTGGGAGGAAAAAAATGGAAGAGATGAGAGAGAAAGAGAAAGAATTGCAGTGTCCAAAATGTTATTAAAATTATAACAACATATAATCTGGAAAAAATTTAAATGATAATTTCCATAAAAATATGCAAATAGATAGCTATTGATATGTAACCATGTGCAAAAATGTGCAAACACATATAAATATACAAATGTGTATACATGTATATGTATGTTTATTCATATATCTATATATTTATGTACATCTATATATATCTATACCTATCTTTCTACTTCTCTCAAATGGAATCTCAGTTTCATGATTAAGTTTTTGTTTTTGTTGTTGTTTTAAGGCAAGTCCAATACAGTTAAGCACAAAACAAGTGCTTTTATGATTTTTTGGGAATATGTGGATTAGTGACTTATAAACTCATTAAGTAATGAGCTGTCACATTTTTGTTTCTTATTTATATCTTGACCTCCTTCGTGTGTGCCTTAAATATAGTAGGATTTAAATGATTTTAAGTATATCAACATAATATGCAAAGTTCTGCATTTTCGTTTTGATGAAAAAATCAATTATCAGATTTGGGAAAAAAAAACCTGATAATATCCAATAAGTTGAGGAAAAGTTAGTGATGTGGTTTTTGTCTCTATAAATTCTAATATCATCCTAGTCATTGCTTATAAACTCACCTTGGGAATGTTGGGCTAATGTGCCCACTGTAACTAGCACTGAAATTTAGGATTTATAAAATAGATTTTGGAAATCAAATAAGAAAGAAAGATGCTTTACAGATAGACTGGGAGGGATGAAAAGGCATTGAACAAGCAGAGGAGGAAATAAGACCTCTGTCTGTACAGAATTCTTAAGGTTAATTTGGGCTAGGAGATATATGTAATTTCAACATTTTTATGCTATCTTACTTTGTTCTTGGTACATGAAGAAAAGATCACACAGCTCTATATTTAATCTAGGAAGAGTTTACCTGAAGAGAGAGTCAAAGGGATACTCACAAGTTTCTTCTGGCTCTCATCACCACAAATTATTCTTGTGCAGTCACTTAATAAATATCACATGTTGTCCTAAATGCTAAGGATATGGGAAAAGGCAAAAATAAAAAATAAATAAAACAAACAAAAATCATCCTACTCTCAAGAAACTCAAAGTCTCAAATATCAAAATCAACTTCCTTCTTTTGGCCTCAGTTTTCTCATCTGTTAAAAAATATATATATGCCCTAAATGATTTCCCAAGTGTCCTTAGGCTCTGGAAACCCAGGATTACAAAACAGCATATTAAATAATTACAGTTGCAGTGGTTATTAAAACAGTGCCTAGGTTATCCATAGAAATAAATGAAATTTAGTGTCACTTGGGGATTTTTATTCAGATCTGTGAGAGGCAGAAGAGGGGAAAAATCTGAAGTTTCTCCTTTCTTCTTTTTAGAAGTTTGGATTTTTGTGGCTTTGACAATAATTGGTTCCTAGCACATATTTTCAAGCCATAATTCCTTGTAATATTTTCCAAAGTCCTGTTGTTGGATTCCCCTCTCCCTTCTTCTGAATTGTTTCCATTCTCTCATCCATCATTTCTTACTCTATATATTGCTTATTCCTTTGAGATGATACCCAAGTTATTAAATCTTGTGTCAGCTTAGCACAAAGAGATTGTTGTAGATTTCTTAGAATGTTAGAACTGGAAATGATCTTAGAAATCATTCAGTTAAAATTCACCAAGTTTTAGTTGAGGAATCTGGCATTCAAGGACATTTGAGGTCTTTCTCATGGTCATATAATGAAGTGGCTAAAATCCCATTACAAGAGCCCAACTCTCTTAATTCTCAGTCCAATCTGTTTTTCTTTTTAAAATTTGTTTGCCTTTATGCTGTACATTGAATTGTGGAGACACTGAAACAATGATGATGATCAGAATAATTTGGAAGAAAAGTTTGCAACATAGTAGACATTTTACAATTACTTATTGGTGTTAATTGAAGGAATAGAGAGAAGTTATACATATGGGTTGCATGTGGAGGAAAATAAAACATCCAGGTTTTGCTGAGTTACATTTGGGAATGCAATGTGACCAGAAATCTTTCTCAATTCCTCACTGAGAGAAGAATAAAGATATGGTCTTTACTTTATTGCCTTTCATGGTGATTTATAAAGGTCTGATGACCCTTCTGATTTCAGCAACTTTACTTAATTTATTTGCCATCACAGAAATTCTCATTAACGTTAGTTCAAAATATGGTATTGGAGCCTCTTGATGGAAAGTGGTTATATAAAAAATCCCTGGTCAAGGTTTTAGAGAGCAGTTTTCTTTTAAATGATCAAAATCTCAGGAAACCAGTATTTTTCCAGGAAAATGGAATGAAAGGGGAGAAAAAAGCAGTGAATGAGGAGCCTTGTTTGAGTCCTAGATATTCTGCAACTCTGTGACTTTTAGCAATTCCATTAAATAGAGTTTAGTTCTTCTACTGTAAAATGCTTTCATTAAATCCCTGATTGTGTAGTTAAAATAAAATACCATCAAATATGCATGAAAAGTTATATAAAATTATAAATAAATTGTTATGATTATCAGGGCATAATTTTGTGGAATATAGTACTTAGATAAATATTTTATGGCCCAAAATGCAAAATAAGAAACAGAACAGAATATTGTAGGAAATTGCCATGTGGATCCTTATACAGTCTGATCAATATCTATGATTTTCATTCCTTGAAGTGGGCTATTTCTTTTGAAGTAAAACTACTAGAATCTGAGAGCCAAATTGTTCTAGTGTATACATTTTGTTTTGTGACTGAGGAAAGCTGGATAAAGCCCTTCATGATTCAAGAGTACCATAAAAGGCACTGAAGCAATCACTTACTAAATTATCTCCCAGTGATCTGGATGATTTCCCAAAGTTATTTATTCACTGTCAGGTTTTAGCATACAACCCAGGAGAACCTGACACAGCAAATTTCCCTCAAATGACCAGGAAACCCCTGAGCTACTCTAGAGAAAAAAAGGTGGGACCTGATTTTTTCAAAAGAGTAATTACACTGAACAAAGTTTGAAAGGAAGATATATGAATTAATTATCTTCCATTCTTTATTTTCAATACATTCCTATCAGACAGTAATGATAAAATTTCTATCCACAGACAATTCTCTAAGATTCTTCACTTCAGTGAACTTACTCAAAATCTCTTTACTTTATCCAGTATCCGAATCCTAAACCATTCTTCAAGGTCCAGCTTATATAATATCTCCCTGAAGATATCCTGCTGTGATTTTCACCTTTTCTGAACTCCTATAACAGTCTATACATCCCTTTCTTCTGGACATTATCACATACTGACATTATTGTTATTTAATGAGATGCATCATGGGAAAATGGAAAATATAATGGATTTAGAATCTGAAGACCTGAACTTCAAGGATGTTCCCATTACTTAATTTTAATCCTTTGATCAAGCCATAGCTTCTCTGAGGCCTCAGTTTCCCCTGTACAAAATAAGGGAGTTTGACCAGATGACTTCTAAGATTAATTCAAGTTTCAAATCTGCTGTCATATAATCCAAAAATCTTATGTTAATGCCTGCCTTCCCCCATTCAATTATTTTAAAAATATATTTAGTCACTTCTGTGTTTAATTTACTTACAGAGTTAGTGTATCAATAACATGATCTCTACCAACATTGACCTGACAATTTGCAAGTGAGTGACTATATATATATAAGAATGTTATGAGAGACATTATAAATAAGGAAATCAGTCACCAAGAAGAAGTACTTTAAAGAACATAGGAGGGGGGAGAGAACACTTTCAGTTAAGAGTTGGGTTGAACCAGGGGATGATGAAATGATTTGCACTGGAGACAGGGTGTGAACCCAGAAGAAAGGACTTCTACTGGTAGAGATTAGAAGTATTCCAGTCAACCTGTAGAGAATATTTTGTACTTATGTGCCACTACCAGTTATACCTTATGTATGCACAAAGTAAAAATTGAATTTTGTCCTTCAGAAGAAAGCAAAAGGAATGGAGGATCGCTTTTTGAGTTTCAAGATAATTGGGAGAACAATGTGTTTCTTTAAATATTGAAAGAATGCTTCAAGGGGAAAAGCAAAGAAAATATATGGAGTTGAAACTAAATTTTTAGCTGCATTAAAACTTTGGACAGCAGGAATATGACCTACTTACTGAAGGAAGGAGAGATGATCCACTGAACATTTGAAGTTAGATAAGGGTACTAGGATCTTTCAGGAAAAGGAAGTTTATTTTGCTCTAAAGGATGACGCTGTAGATTTGCAGGATGAGTTGTAAGATCAATCAATAACCAAGCATACCTATAGTAGCAGTAGGAAAATAGTAATGTAAAATAACGTCCTCTTTAGAAGCACTAGGAATATAATTTTGGACAGGATATAAATAGTAAACCTCTGCTGTCTTTCCAGAGAGCATGATGACTGACTGCTTCTATTTCTAGAGTATTTGGAAGAAGGCAGTGGTAAGAGAAACTCAATAAGAGAATAAATGGGTATCATTGAGATCTGGTTGGATGAGACTCACCATTAGAATTTGGCTTCAGATTGGATTCAAAATGAATGGAATAAATGCAGAGATAAATATTTAGGTCTTACAAGTAGTTTAGAGATCATTGATTCTAATATTCACTTTGAATATACAGAAATTAAGAGAAGAGGATTTAAGAGGCTTGCACAAGATCATACAGGCAGGAAAGTTATGATCAGAATTTAAATACAGACCTTTATACTTTAAATCAAGCACCTTTCTTGTGGCATTAAAAGTCTTTTTCTTTATTATTATATCTTGTGTAAAATCTATGAACCTGAATATATAATAATATTGAATAGTATTTGAATGGGGAACATTGGACACAGAAAAAAAATTACATTTCATTCATGCAAAATTCCCCACTAGACTATCATTTCCAATGAAATGTTGTGAGCTAAGCATTTTTTAAGGATTTAAAAGGCTACATGACCATGAGACATCATGCTGCTATGAACAAAGAAAGGAGTTTTTAAAAAAGAATCAATTATACTTATGTACATATGGAAGTTTGGATCTAATATCTTAAAAAATTCATTTGATTTCTTAGAACATTATGGCCAGATAGCTCATTTTCAATCCCTGAATCCTTAATGAATTTTTTAAAATAATATTTTATTTGATCATTTCCAAGCATTAGTCATTAAAGATGAAAATCATTTTCTTTTCCTCCTCCCCCAACCCCCATAGCCGACGCGTGATTCCACTGGGTATCACAAGTGATCTTGATTGGAACCCATTGCCATGTTGTTAGTATTTGCATCAGAGTGTTCGTCTAGAGTCTCTCCTCTGTCATGTCCCCTCAACTGCTGTAGTCAGGCAATTGCTTTTCGTGGGTGTTTCTACTCCCACAGTTTGTCCTCTGCTTATGGATAGTGTTTTTTCTCCTAGATCCCTGCAGATTGTTCAGGGACATTACATAGCCACTAATGGAGAAGTCCATTACCTTTGATTGTGCCACAATGTATCAGTCTCTGTGTATAATGTTTTCCTGGTTCTGCTCCTTTCGCTCTGCATCACTTCCTGGAGGTTGTTCCAGTCTCCATGGAATTCCTCTACTTTATTATTCCTTTTAGCACAATAGTATTCCATCACCAACATATACCACAATTTGTTCAGCCATTCCCCAATTGAAGGGCATCCCCTCATTTTCCAATTTTTGGCCACCACAAAGAGTGCAGCTATGAATATTCTTGTACAAGTCTTTTTCCTTATTGTCTCTTTGGGGTACAAACCCAGAAGTGTTATGGCTGGATCAAAGGGGAGACAGTCTTTTATCGCCTTTTGGGCATAGTTCCAAATTGCCCTCCAGAATGGTTGGATCAATTCCCAACTCCACCAGCATATGCATTAATGTCCCCACTTTGCCACATCCCCTCTAGCATTCATTACTTTCCTTTGCTGTCATGTTAGCCAATCTGCTGGGTGTGAGGTGATACCTCAGAGTTGTTTTGATTTCCATCTCTCTGATTATAAGAGATTTAGAACACTTCTTCATGTGCTTATTAATAGTTTTGATTTCTTTGGCTGAGAACTGCCTGTTCATGTCCCTTGCCCATTTATCAACTGGAGAATGGCTTGATTTTTTGTACAATTGATTTAGCTCTTTGTAAATTTGAGTAATTAAACCTTTGCCAGAGGTTTCTATGAAGATTTTTTCCCAATTTGTTGTTTCCCTTCTGATTTTAGTTACATTGGTTTTGTTTGTACAAAAGCTTTTTAATTTGATGTAGTTGAAATTATTTATTTTGCGTTTTGTGATTCTTTCTGTCTTGCTTGGTTTTAAAGTCTTTCCACTCCCAAAGGACTGACATGTATACTATTCTGTGTTTACCCAATTTACTTATAGTTTCCTTCTTTATTTTTAAATCATTCACACATTTTGAATTTATCTTGGTGTAGGGTGTGAGGTATTGATCAATTCCTAATCTCTCCCACACTGTCTTCCAATTTTCCCAGCAGTTTTTATCAAATAGTGGATTTTTGTCTTAAAAGTTGGGATCTTTGGGTTTATCGCATACTGTCTTGCTGAGGTCGCTTGCCACCAGTCTATTCCACTGATCCTCCTTTCTGTCTCTTAGCTAGTAACAAATTGTTTTGATGACTGCTGCTTTGTAATATAGTTTGAGGTCTGGGACTGCAAGGCCCCCATCATTTGTGTTTTTTTTTTTTTATTATTTCCATGGATATCCTTGATCCATTATTATTCAAAATGAACTTTGTTATACTTCTTTTTCTAAATCAGTAAAGAAAATTTTGGGGAGTTCAAAGGTATGGCACTAAATAGATGAAGAAGTTTGGGTAGAATGTTCATTTTATTAAATTGCCTCGTCCTATCCATGACAGTTAATGTTTTACGAAATGCTCAAATCTAGTTTTAGTTGTGTGGAGAGTGTTTTATAGTTGTGTTCATATAGTTCCTGTGTTTGTTTTGGGAGATAGATTCCTAGGTTTTTTTTATCTAAGGTGATTTTGAATGGGATTTCACTTTCTAGTTTTTACTGCTGAGCTGTGTTGGAGATATATAGAAATGTTGATGTCTTATGCGGGTTTATTTTGTATCCTGCAACTTTGCTAAAGTTGTTGATTATTTCAATTAGCTTTTTGGTTGAATCTCTAGGATTCTTTAAGTAGACCATCATGTCATCCACAAAGAGTGATAACTTGGTCTCCTCCTTGCCTATTTTGATGCCTTCAATTTCTTTTTCTTCTCTAATTGCTACTGCTAGTGTTTCTAGTACAATGTCAAATAGTAGAGGGGATAATGGGAATCCTTCTTTCACTCCTGATCTTAATGGGAATGCATCTAGTTTATCCCCATTGCAGATGATATTAGTTGATGGTTTTAGATATATACTGTTTATTATTTTTAGGAACGACCCTTCTATTCCTATGCTTTCTAGTGTTTTTAATAGGAATGGGTGTTGTATTTTATCAAATGCTTTTTCTGCGTCTATTGAGATAATCATGTGGTTCTTGTTGGTTTGCTTGTTGATGTGGTCAATTATGTGGATGGTTTTCCTAATATTGAAGCAGCCCTGCATCCCTGGTATAAATCCTACTTGATCATGGTGAATGACTCTTCTGACCACTTGCTGGAGTCTTTTTGCTAGCATCCTATTTAAGATTTTTGCATCTATATTCATTAGGGAGATTGGTCCATAATTTTCTTTCTCTGTTTTTGACCTGCCTGGTTTTGGAATCAGTACCATGTTTGTGTCATAAAAGGAGTTTGGTAGGACTCCCTCTTTGCTTATTATGTCAAATACTTTGTATAGTATTGGGATTAACTGTTCTCTGAATGTTTGATAGAATTCACTTGTGAATCCTTTGGGCCCTGGGGATTTTTTCTTAGGGAGTTCTTTGATGGCCTGCTGGATTTCATTTTCTGATATGGGATTATTTAAGAATTCTATATCTTTTTCTGTTAGACTAGGCAGTTTGTAGTTTTGTATATATTCAGCCATATCATCTAGATTGCTGTATTTATTACCATATAATTGGGCAAAGTAATTTTTAATGATTGCCTTGATTTCCTCTTTATTGCAGGTGATGTCCCCCTTTTCATCTTTGATGCTATTAATTTGCTTTTCTTCTTTCCTTTTTTTTAATTAGATTGACCAGTACTTTATCTATTTTGTTTGTTTTTTCAAAGTACCAGCTTCTTGTATTATTTATTAAATCAATGGTTCTATCACTTTCGATTCTATTAATTTCTCCCATAATTTTTAGGACTTCTAGTTTCGTTTTTGGCTGGGGTTTTTTAATTTGATCACTTTTGAGTTTTTTTTTTATTTGCATTTCCAATTGATTGATCTCTGCTCTCCCTAGTTTGTTAATATATGCACTCAGGGATATGAATTTACATCTGATTACTGCTTTGGCTGCATCCCAAAAGGTTTGAAAGGATGTCTCGCCATTGTCATTTTCCTCGATGAAATTATTAATTGTTTCTGTGATTTCCTCTCTAAATGATTTTGGAGTATCATATTTTTTAATTTCCAATTAGTTTTTGATTTGGATTTCCAAGTACCATTACTGTTCATTATTTTTATTGCCTTGTGATCTGAAAAGGCTGCATTTATTATTTCTGCTTTTCTGCATTTGTATGCCATGTTTCTGTGACATAGTGTAAGGTCAATCTTTGTGAATGTGCCATGTGGTGCTGAGAGGAAGGTATATTCCTTTTTGTCCCGATTTATTTTTCTCCATCTGTCTATTAATTCTAATCTTTCTAAGATTTCATTCACTTCTTTTACCTCTTTCTTATTTATTTTTTGATTTGATTTATCTAAATTTGATGATGGTTGGTTCAAGTCTCCCACTAATATGGTGTTACTATCTATTTCTTCCTTCAATTCTCCTAGTTTCTCCATTAGAAATTTGGGTGCTATATTATTTGGTGTATATATGTTGATTAATGATATTTCCTCATTATCTAAAGACCCTTTTAACAGAATGTAATTACCTTCCCTATCCCTTTTTATAAGTTCTATTTTTGCTTTGGCTTTATCAGATATCATGATTGCAACTCCTGCCTTCTTTCTTTCAGTCGAGGCCCAGAGGGTCTTACTCCATCCTTTAATTCTGACCTTGTGGGTGTCTACCCACCTCATGTGTGTTTCTTGAAGACAACATATGGTAGGGTTTTGGATTCTAATCCATTCTGCTATTCATCTATGTTTTATGGGTGAGTTCATCCCATTCACCTTCAAAGTTATGATTGTCACTTGAGGATTCCCTGGCATTTTGATATCCTTCTCTAATTCTAAACTTTCTTCTTTAGCTCTATCTTTTTAATCCAGAGATTTATTTTAAATCAGTCCCCCTCATCCCCTCCCTTGATATATTTCCCTTTCTAGCCGCTCCCTTTTTGTTCCCTCCCCCACGCCCTCTTCTTCCCTCCCTTTTAATGTTCCCTCCCCCTCTACCCCCCTTGGTTTTCCATTCTCCCTATCCTTGTTGGGTAAGATAGAATTCAAGATCCCAGTGGATCTGGATGTTCTTCCCTCTCAGAGTTGATTTCCCTGAGAGTGAGGTTTAAGTAAAAACTCTCTTCCTATCCTTCTTATAGGACTTTTCTTCCCCTCCCCTTCCCATGTGAATCTTTGTGTGAGAAAGATTATTCTATTTGGTCTTTCTTTTCCCCCTATTTACACATTACATTTCCCCCACATGTTAGTTTCATAGATTGATATAAATGTAGTCCTTAATGAAGAGAGTTTGAGTAAAAGAAAAAGATAACATTTTTCTCCTTTTCCCTTTCCTTCATATTTACCTTTTCAGCTATTCCATGCTCTTTGTTTTTCGATATCGAACTTTCCACAGATCTCTGGTCTTTTCTTTGCAAAAACTTGGAAATCTTCTATTTGATTGAATGCCCCTACTTTCCCTTGGAAGTATATAGTCAGTTTTGACAGGTAGTTGATTCTTGGTTGAAGACCCAGCTCTCTTGCCTTTCTGAAAATCATGTGCCATACCTTACGGTCATTCAGAGTGGAACTTGCAAGGTCTTGTGTGACCCTGATAGGCATTCTTTTATATCTAAATTTTCTTTTTCTGGCTTCTTGTAAGATTTTTTTTCTTTTGCTTGAAAGCTTTGGAATTTGGCAATTACATTCCTGGGAGTTGTGTTTTGGGGATTTAGTGTAGAGGGTGTTCTGTGAGCTCTGTCAGTGGCTGAATTGCCCCCTTGTTCTAGAATCTCTGGGCAATTTTCTTTGATTATCTCTTGTATTACGATGTCGAGTTTGCTGTTTATTTTTGGCTTTTCTGGTAGTCCAATTATTCTTAATTATCTCTTCCCCCTCTATTTTCTAAGTCTATGACCTTGTTGGTGAGATATTTTATGTTCTCTTCTAATGTCTTGGTCTTTTGGCCTTGCTTTATTAATTCTTGCTCATTTTCTTCCAGTTGGCTGATTCTGACTTTTAAAGCCTGATTTTCCTTTTCAGTTTGGTCAAACTGGTTTTGTAGTTACGTGAATTTCTTTTGCATTATTTCCCACTTTTCCTCCCAGAAGGCTTCCATCTTTTTGATCATTTCCGATTCAAATTCTTCATGGGTTTGTGGAGAGTTTCCATTTCCTTTGGAAGGTTTTGGAGCATTTGCTTGTGTTTCCTCTTCTATCTCCTTTGTATTTTGTATTTTTGCTCCATAAAATGTGTCCAAAGTCGCCCCCTTTTTCTTGTTTTTCTTGGCATTTTGAGGCTTTTCTGTGCTGTTTGCCATCTCTATCTGAGTGGGGAGGACTAGCTTTTCTTATCTCTGTCTGGTGTTCAGAGGCTTTAGCCCCATGCAAATTGTCCGTTCATGGGTCTTACTGCTCTCAGTTCCCTCCTGATGTTTCTTCATTGTCTTACTCCCCGCTCTGAGCCTGGCTTTGCCGTGTTCCTGAGGTATCTCAGAGTCTTTGTGGGCCAGAGATGCCTGCAATCTGAGGGGGGAGGGGCCAAGGCTTTCTGGAGCTCCTAGGGCTCCTGATAGGATTAACTTCCCCTGGGTTGGATTGAGTGTGTCTTTAAGCAGGGACCTTCCCTGAGACTCGGATGGAAGGATCCAGCCAGGGGGCTACAGGCTCCCCTCTGTCTCTCTCTGTTTCCGTGCTGTCTGGGTGCCCCCGTGACTGGCTCAGGTTGTTTTCAGGGTGCGACCTTCAGAATAGCCAGCCCTGGGGTCCTTTTGCTGGCCCTTAGGTTCCTGCTGTTGCCTCAGACTCAGCACTCTGGGTTCGGGGGGATGGTTCCTGGGACCTTCCTTCTGACTATCCCTTAGATCCGAGTGTTCTTGGGTTCTGGCTTTTGGGGGGCCATACCTTTTGATCCAGGTCCAGGAGGAGGGTTCCCTGGATCTATCCTGTTGTTTGTTTTGAATTTCGGTATCCTAGGAGCATACAGTTTGAGATCTGTAAGGAAGGAGTTTCCGGAGATCTGAACTTTAGCTCTCTCTAAGCCGCCATCTTGACTGGAACTCCCCTAATGAATTTTTAAGACAAATAAAGTAACTAAAGTATAGTTTTATATATTTTCTATGCAAACTTGAGAAATGAAAAGCAAAACAGAAGTGTTTAAAACAGAATTTGGTTTCTACAAATATTCTACACTGAGGAATAAATATTTATTTTTTAAATTACATTTATATAATTAATAAATTTGGAATATTTTTCCATTGTTACATGGTTCATGTTCTTTCCCTCCCTTCCTCCCATAGCCAACAGGCAATTCCACCAGGTTTTACATGTGTCATTGATAAAGACCTATTTCTATATTATTAATATTTGCACAAGAATGATCATTTAGAGTCAATATCTCCAATTATATTCCCATCAATCCATGTAATCAATCGGTTGTTTTTCTTCTGTTTTTCAACTCCCACAGTTCTTTCTCTGGATGTGGATAGCATTGTTTTCATAAGTCCCTCAGAATCGTCCTGCATCATTGCATTGCAACTAATGGAAAAGTCCATTACATTCAATTATGCCACAGTGTATCAATCTCTGTATACAATGTTTTCCTGGTTCTGCTCCTTTCACTCTGCATCAATTCCTGGATATCATTCCAGATCCCATGGAATTCCCCCACTTTATTATTCCTTTGAGCACAATAGTATTCCATCACCAACATATACCACAATTTGTTCAGCCATTCCTCAATTAAAGGTCACCCCCTCATTTTCCAATTTTTGGCCACTACAAAGAGCGCAGCTATGAATATTTTTGTCCAAGTCTTTTTCCCTATTATCTCTTTGGGGTATAAACCCAGCAGTGCTATGTCTGGGTCAAAGGGCAGGCAGTCTTTTAGCACCCTTTGGGCATAATTCCAAATTGTCCTTCAGAATGGTTGGATCAATTCACAACTCCACTACCAATTCCGTAATGTCCCAACTTTGTGACATCCCCTCCAGCATTCATTACTTTCCTTTTCTGTCATGTTAGCCAATCTGCTAGGTGTGAGATGGTATCTCAGAGTTGTTTGGATTTGCATTTCTCTAAATATAAGAGATTTGGAACACTTTTTCATGTTTTTAATGATAGTTTTGATTTCTTTATCTGTGAATTGCCTATTCATGTCCCAAGCCAACTTCCCCTTAACTACCAGCCCTAATTATCAGCAAGGGAAAGACCGACCAATAACCAACTCATGTATGCTGACCCTTTTTATAACCCTTTCTACCTCACTTCCTATCTCTAGGGATCTTCTTTCCTGTCTCTATGGTTTCTACTTCCTCTCACTATGGACTGGTTAATCCCCACGCATCTCTATGGTAAGAAGACTTTCAGGTACCATTTAAAAAAAAGAATAAAGAATCCCTTTTTACAGAGTCAATAAATAATGAGAATAAGCTTCTGGGTCCAGTTGGTTCCCCATACATCTTTATGTTCCCCCCACAGGATCTACCATGGTATCAGAGCAACACTAGATGTATAACATGTTATTTCTGGATTCATAAAATATTTTACTCTACTATTCCCTGCTACTGTATTAGTGTTAAAATAATAATATTCTCAATGAAATAGTACATTATTCAATAGAATGTAAAGCATAAATTTCATCATAATATGATTTGGAGTCAGAAGATCCTGCTTCTTACCCAATCTCATTCACTTGATATCTCTCTCATTAGTGAGCAAGTCATTTGACTTTCTTAGACATCAGTTTCCTTATGTTTTCGATGGTCTTAGTGGCCCTTGAAATTTATTTCAAATAAAAGTTTATGATGCTATGATTATCAGCTCTCTGGAAAGATGTAAAGTAGCATAATAATTGGGAGTCAATGGTTTGAGAGAAAGGCATTTCTTAATTTGGGAGAACTGCATAGTAAAACAGCTTGCCTTATTATTGCTTATATGACATTTTCACAATGTATCCCCTCCTAGAACAAATTTGTATTATATTTCTATGCATTTATGCTTTTTCTCCAAACAGAATTTAAACTCCTTGAGGGGAAACACTATATTACCTTTGTCTTTGAATTCTAAATGCTTAGCACAATGATTGATACATAATATGTAATTAATAAGTGTGATTGGATGAAGTGTAGAATTTGGTGAAGAAAGTTGAACAATCAAAAATTAAATAAATTGATATTATGAAAAGGAAATTAGACTGACAGTTTGTGGGGGAAGAGGCCAACTGGGAGTGGCAGTTGGGTCTTGTGACTAGCACTTCCTTTCTGCCAGGAGTGGCAGTGGGGGCTGGTGACTAGCACTTCCTTCCTGCCACATGGGACTGGCTTCCGCGTGTTGGAGGATAGAGGAGCATGTTCAGCCCAGTCTGGAGTGCAATGCTCTTCTTGGTCCAGCTGGAAGATTCAGGCCCAGTCACTTCTGAAGATTAGAACTGTTCTTGTTTGCTTTTTATCTACTGCTAAGATTCTGAATTATACGAAACTGGACTGATATAGAGGAGACGGAAGTGGGAAAACCCTCCGCCAGCCTCTAGGGCCTGGCCCTATACTCTGAAGCTAAGGAAAACTCCAATTCTAACTGGATTATTAAACTTTATATTATTTGAATTCGCAGTCAGATAAGTGGACTATCATTTCTGGTCATAGAGGGAGCTGAACTTCAGTTTCAGTCATTCAAAGACAAAAAGACCTTATCAGACCCCTGCTGTTTCCTCTCAGAAGGGGGCATCTTCCTCCCTTGCCTCACCAAGCAGTTTTCCCTCTCTCCCCTTAACTCCTTCTTACCCCATACAAACCTCCCTTTATCCCCTTGTTTTCCAATTACCATTTTCCTTTCCCAAATAAATATTACAGTTTTTGGCAGAGCCAGCTAGGTTTTCCAACCTATTTTTGTTAAGAATTTGGGAAAAAGAAGGCAATTGGAGTTTCAGAGAAGTCAGGCTTGTATACATTTCAAAAGCCTGTGTGACTGTGAAAAATAACCATTTTGAGAGCAGTGCTGAGTGCAACTAATCTGCCTAGTGATACCACACCCAAAAGAAACCACTCCTCCTAAAGGGAGGAAGTAACTCTTAAAGGGCCAGACTTAAAAACATTTTTTTGTTGTTGTTGCAAAAAGATTTTCAAGATACAAGACGGCAAAGAAACTATTACTTGCCATGGGCTATCTAGCCTGGATTGCATATTTCTTATATATGTTTTACAACTTTTTTTTTGTCACAATTCCGAATTATATTTATTTTCTGCTTAGCATCTATAAAACATTGCAATGGCTGAATATAAGTATGTATTGCTTGATTTCATTCATTCCCACATATGCTGGAGCATTATTCTTCTTAACCAAATTATACTATGCAATAAAAAAAGGTGTGCATCTAAATTTTGGGGAAAAAAGCAGAAGATAATGAAATGGCTGTGACAATTTTAGCCATGAAGGAGGAGATAATGCAGATAAAGGAAATGATGAAGCAACTGACTGAAGAGAAACAATGTTGCAAAGGTATTAACACACAACAAGACATACCTAAAAATAATAATGTAGTTCAGCAAGAAAATACAGATGGGGCTGAAAGTGGAATACCAATATTGCAACTAAGAGATCAGACAAGCCTACAACCAGATAGTGGCATAATTCATATTAAAACACATAAACCATTTACAACAGCTGACCTTGAAAGTCTGAAAAGACAGATGCCTTCCTGGTTTTCAGAACCAATGAAATGTTTAAAATAATTTAAAAGAGCAATTAGGCTTTATGATCCAGATTTCCAGGACACTGAAATTCTTCTCTCAGAATTATTTTCAAAAAGAGTAAAACAATAATTCATTGATGAAACTAGAAAAAAATCCAAATTTAACATCATGGCCAGAGGAAGGAACAGACTTAGAGTTATCTAATAACGAAAATCTACGTAACCTAAGAAAGGCCAGAGAAGATCTATTAGAGGCAATGAAAAGTTTTTCAAAAAGACCAGATACTTGGGAAAATTTGAGAGATTGAGACAGGAAAGTGGGGAACATCCATCTAAGTTGCTCAAAAAAATGATTGAAGTAGCAGAGGATGTGCTTGGATTTGAAAACATAACTGAACAAAATCTCCAACACATAAGGAGACAATTTGGAAAGGCAGTAACACACCTATTAGATCATATTTTAAACTTCAATGCCCAGATTGGGAAACATTAAGTCTGGAAGATTTAAGAAAAACTGCAACTTACATATTTTAAGGTCATAAAGAAATGCTAGAGGAAAAAGATGTAATAATAAAAGAGCTTAAAGCCAAGCTCAAGGAGGCAAACAGAACAAGTCAATATAAAGAAATTGAAGAAATAAAAAATCTAGCCACTCTGCAATCATACAAACCTACAAGAAATTACACTCAAAGCAATCAAAGGAGAAATTTACCCAGATGTTTCCTCTGTGGAAAAATGGGTCACATGGATCGAGACTATTATTTAAAGGCACAATTATTCCAAGCTAATAACAGACCAAGGTCTTGGAAAAGCAACATAAAGTATAGCAGGATTAATACTTGGGGAATATAGAGATCACCAAAGAAGAGTCAGTGCAAGACAAGAATCACACAGAATCACTATATTCAATAATGTTTGATTCAGAAAATGAAGAAGACCAAGAACCTTATGAATATATCAAACCTTACGATCAAGATCACAAAGCTTTACAAGAGGGAAAGACAGATAATTACATTAACAACTCAAAGCAAGAACAAACAATCCAGTCAGAAGAGTTAGTTAAGGAAATACATTACACAATCACAATAGAAGAAATGCTGGCAGCATTGGGAGTCAAGAATTACAAAGAACTTTGTGAAAAGTATGTGGAAGTGGATAAAATGGATAGAGACACTAAATTTGCAGTACAAGAAAATCATATACCTGATCCAAAACAAAAGGAAGAAGAAGAAAACAATGTAATGCTCCTATCACATCTTCCTTTCTCTGACGTAGAACTTCTCACAAACTAGACTATCAATTAACAAAATATATATAAGCTTTACAGACAAGAATAGCAGAATTGCATGAAATGGGCTTGATACAACAAACTACCCTTGGATTACAATTTGCACAACATCAAACCAGGAGACATAGTATACTTTAAAAATTTCAATAGAAAATTGGCTACAGACATAAAATGGACTAGACCACATGAAGTATTGCTTCCTACCCCAACAGCTATAAAAGTTGCAGGGAAAGACTCATGGTTTCACTGTTCCCACATGAAACCAGAAAAAGTTTAACATCACTGTAACAGACATCGAAGATAATTAGACAAAAGATAGGGCTGAGAAATGAAAACAAAAACTGATTAACATAAAAAGTACAACACAAAGAAATAAAAGTGACACATAATGTTTGAGACAACTTTCCAGCCCAGAGGAAAAGCAACCCAGAGGAAAAGCAACCCAGAGGAAAAGCAACACAGAGGAAAAGCAACCCAGAGGAAAAGCATCCCAGAGGAAAAGCAACCCAGAGGAAAAGCATCCCAAAGGAAAAGCATCCCAGAGGAAAAGATTTTAAAGAAGCCCATAGGAAAATCATCAAGAAAAGATGCTATAGACAAGAAAAAAAGAGGAAAAGCTGAAATGGACAGCTAAGACTTTGAACTTTGTAAATTTGTTTACATAAGAAGAGGACAGATTGAAAATAAGACTTATGTGTAAGACTGAGTGTGTTGAAATAATAAAACAAAAGTAATTTCACATATTAGGGAAATAGCATGCATCACTACATAACATGGAAGAAAGAAGAGATCCATCAGTCAACATGAGAAGTGGAAATCTGAAGAAACTTGATAACTATTAATTCAACACAACACTATTAGACACAAAACACAAAATCACAAACTGATGTATTGAGAGACCTTGTTTAAATAAATAAGAGTCTGAAATTGTATTTATGCAAAATGTAAATATGTATATAGTTAGTTCCATAAGGTCTTAGGCAAATAGAAAGATCAATAGATATTTCTATTTGACATCATGATGTGGAACAATGTGTATTGTTGTGTTATATGTAAATAATTTCTGTAAATAATGTAATAATTTTAGTTAACTTAGAGTAAGTAGTATTAGCACAAAGATTCAAATTTTTTGTAATAATTTTGTTTAAACATGTATTGTACTGAATTTGTTGTAAAACCCCAAACTATCCTTGCCAAAACTTTCCTGCTAAGATTTCCTTAGAGTAGATTTAGTAAATTGGTAACTATAATATAAATATGTGACCTTGGGAAGGTCACAATAAAAAAAGGGGACGATTGTGGAAAGGAAATTAGACTGACAGTTTGTGGGGGAAGAGGCCAACTGGGAGTGGCAGTTGGGTCTTGTGACTAGCACTTCCTTTCTGCCAGGAGTGGCAGTGGGGGCTGGTGACTAGCACTTCCTTCCTGCCACGTGGGACTGGCTTCCGGGTGTTGGAGGAGAGAGGAGCGTGTTCAGCCCAGTCTGGAGTGGCATGCTCTTCTTGGTTCAGCTGGAAGATTCAGGCCCAGTCGCTTCTGAAGATTAGAACTGTTCTTGTTTGCTTTTTATCTACTGCTAAGATTCTGAATTATACGAAACTGGACTGATATAGAGGAGACGGAAGTGGGAAAACCCTCCGCCAGCCTCTAGGGCCTGGCCCTATACTCTGAAGCTAAGGAAAAACTCCAATTCCAACTGGATTATTAAACTTTATATTATTTGAATTCGCAGTCAGATAAGTGGACTATCATTTCTGGTCATAGAGGGAGCTGAACTTCAGTTTCAGTCATTCAAAGACAAAAAGACTTTATCGGACCCCTGCTGTTTCCTCTCAGAAGGGGGCATCTCCCTCTCTTGCCTCACCAAGCAGTGTTTCCTCTCTCCCCTTAACTCCTTCTTACCCCATACAAACCTCCCTTTATCCCCTTGTTTTCCAATTCCCATTTTCCTTTCCCAAATAAATATTACAATATATACAAGATATATGTCAGAGTAGGGCAGTGCAGTGGTGTAGTGGAAAGAGTGTCAGGGTTAGATTTAAGAAGAATGGAGTTCAAATCTAGCTTCAGATGCCTACTAGCTATGTGACCCAGGGCAAATCACTTACCCCTGTTTGTTTCAGTTTCTTCACCGGTAAAATGAGCAGGAAAAATAAATAACAAACCATACCAGTATCTTTGTTAAAAACAAACAAATAAACAAACCTCAGTGGGATCAAGAAGAGTTGCTAAGGACTGAAATGAGTGAACCACATCAACATTAACAGTGACTAAAGATACTGTAAGAAGAGACATGAGCATCAGAGGACACAGTGAAATTTTTCTTTCTTAAGTGGGTATTTTAGGCAAATCAGGTAGGGTGACAGAGGTTCCAAAGGTTGAAGGTAAGAAAAAAACATCCTTTGAGGCATACTTCTTAGCAAAACTTAAAGAAGAGAGAAGCAGGTTAGCTTCTCTTCATGAATCTTGTTTCCACAGGGTTGTTTTGTGTCTAACAAGAGGATTTTTTCTCTTTTTTATTGACTAACATGGTCTGACAGTATTTAATCAGCCATTCTGAAAAGCTGGCACAAGATCTGCTTAGTATTTGTCATTTTCCTGTCAACAAATGCTGGGTCTGGCCTGACATCCCATTCACCAGATGTCATCTTCTTCTCTATGGGACTTTGATCCTCAAGTCCACTTTCATAGGCTCAAGTGTTCATCTTTCCTGCCTGTATCACATTCTGTCTTATGTCACAATTCCCACAGACAGAAAGAGATTTAAAGTTATATTGGACCTTGGGAAGCAGCTACTTCAGTAACCTTTTTGGACAGATGAAGAAACTGAGACCCAGAGATGTAAAGCAACTTATCTAAGTTACCACACTTAGGAAGAAAAAAATGTCTCCTCTAAACTTACTTCAAAGAGGGTTCAGAAACTCAGCCACATTCTTATCCCCACAGCTGCACTCCTTGGATTCAGCTCTACCATCATCATACCTTTACCAAGGTACTGTAATAGATAGTAATTCTGAGGATGTATATTGATTAATACTGGATAACTAATGGATCAAGGTTTTGCCTACCCTCCTCCCTTTACCTCCCACTTCAGAAGGCTTTCAGCTTCCCCTCTCCCTTTCCCTTCCACCTTCTTCTAAGTCACTCAGGGTGAACTATGATGCTTTAGAGAAAATACTCTTTTTTCTTCTTTAACTCAAGTAAGGATTTATTGGGGAAGGCAGGACAAGAAATGGAGAATAAGGTAATAGGGATGGGATTTTCCATAATATCCACAAGGAGCCTTGGTTTGGAGGATATTGAAACAAAGTCAGTCACTAGCAGAGACAGTCAGGGAAATAAGAGGATAACAGTCTTTCTTCTTCTCTGTCAATCAGTCAGATAATTATCAGAGATACAAATTAGTTTCTTCACCACCATCAGCCATACCAGCCCCAAACCCTCATTTTCTTCTCCACTACTCTGTCAAAAGACAAAGGCTCAGAAGCCCAGTTCAGCCTAGCTCGGCTCCAACTGTCTTTCCTGGTAACATTCCGATGGAAACTTTATTTTGATTGACAGATTCTGTCCTCAACTTTTATATTGCATGCATTATATATTCTCTTCCACAGTACTTTCCCTCCTACTCCTACTTCTCAGTTCCTTTTGTGTAATATCTTCCAATATTAGATTATCAACTCTTTGAGGGCAGGGATAGTCCTCCTTTTTCTTATTTGTATTCTCCACATTTATTACAATTACATGCACTTAGTAGATATTCAGTTTGTTGTATTATACAAGGAAAAGGTAGGATTTTAATTAAAATCTTCAAAATTCACACAGAGAAGACTTTCTTCCTACAATATGCTAACTCCATAATTTGTCCCAATTGGATTTTATACTGCCAAAATTAACTTTCACAACTATTGCACTAATCACAAACAAATTGGATATATCCCAAATGAATCCAGAAAGTAAAAGTATAAAAAATGGATTTTTTTCAATTAAAATATTATTTTATTTGGTCATTTCCAAACATTATTCATTGGAAACAAAGACAATTTTCTTTTCCTCCCCCCCCAACCCCCTTCCCACCACCTCTCCCATAGCCGGCACACAATTTCACTGGGTATCACTTGTGTTCTTGTTTCAAACCCATTTCCATGTTGTTGGTATTTGCATTAGAGTGTTGAATTGGAGTCTCTCCTCATTCGTATCCCCATCCCCCCCTTTAGTCAAGCAGTTGCTTTTCCTCAGTGTTTTTACTCCCATAGTTTATCCTCTGCTTGTGGATAGTGTTTTTTAGATCCCTGCAGATTGTTCAGGGACATTGCATTGACACTAATGGAGAAGTCCATTACCTTTGATTGTGCCACAATGTATCAGTCTCTGTGTATAATGTTTTCCTGGTTCTGCTCCTTTCGCTCTGCATCACTTCCTGGAGGTCGTTCCAGTCTCCATGGAATACCTCTACTTTATTATTCCTTTTAGCACAATAGTATTCCATCACCAACATATACCACAATTTGTTCAGCCATTCCCCAATTGAAGGGCATCCCCTCATTTTCCAATTTTTGGCCACCACAAAGAGTGAAGCTATGAATATTCTTGTACAAGTCTTTTTACTTATTGTCTCTTTGGGGTACAAACCCAGAAGTGCTATAGCTGGATCAAAGGGCAGACAGTCTCTTATCACACTTTGGACATAGTTCCAAATTGCCCTCCAGAATGGTTGGATCAATTCACAACTGCACCAGCAATGAATTAGTGTCCCTACTTTGCCACATCCCCTCCAGCATTCATTACTTTCCTTTGCTGTCATGTTAGCCAATCTGCTAGGTGTGAGGTGAAACCTCAGGGTTGTTTTGATTTGCATCTCTCTGATTATAAGAGATGTAGAGCACTTTTTCATGTGCTTATTAATAGTTTTGATTTCTTTGGCTGAGAACTGCCTGTTCATGTCCCTTGCCCATTTATCAATTGGAGAATGGGTTGATTTTTTGTACAATTGATGTAGCTCTTTGTAAATTTGAGTAATTAAACATTTGTTAGCGGTTTTTATGAAGATTGTTTCCCAATTTGTTGCTTCCCTTCTGATTTTAGTTACATTGGTTTTGTTTGTACAAAAACTTTTTAATTTTATGTATTCCATATTATTTATTTTGCATTTTGTGACTCTTTCTAAGTCTTGCTTGGTTTTAAAGTCTTTCCACTCCCAAAGGTCTGACATGTATACTATTCTGTGTTCGCCTAATTTTCTTAGAGTTTCTTTCTTTATGTTCAAGTCATTCAACCATTTTGTATTTATCTTGGTGTAGGGTGTGAGGTGTTGATCTAAACCTAATCTTTCCCACATTGTCCTCCAATTTTCCAAGCAGTTTTTATGAAATAGTGGATTTTTGTCCCAAAAGCTGGGATCTTTGGGTTTCTCATATTCTGTCTTGCTGAGGTCATTTACCCCGAGTCTATTCCACTAATCCTCCTTTCTGTCTCTTAGCCAGTACCAGATTGTTTTGATGACTGCTGCTTTATAATATAGTCTGAGATCTGGGACTGCAAGGCCCCCTTCCTTTGTATTTTTTTTTTCATTATTTCCAAGGATATCCTTGATCCTTTGTTCTCCCAAATGAACTTTGTTATGTTTTTTTCTAGATCAGTAAAAAAAATTCTTTGGAAGTTCCATGGGTATGGCACTAAATAGATAGATGAGTTTGGGTAGGATGGTCATTTTTATTATATTGGCTTGTCCTACCCATGAGCCGTTAATGTTTTCCCAGTTGTTCAAGTCTAGTTTTAGTTGTGTGGACAGTGTTTTGTAGTTGTGTTCATAAAGTTCCTGTGTTTGTCTCGGGAGGTAGATTCCTAAGTATTTTATTTAGTCTAAGGTAATTTTGAATGGGATTTCTCTTTTTAGTTCTTGCTGCTGAACTGTGTTGGAAATATATAGAAATGCTTATGACTTATGTGGGTTTATTTTGTAGCCTGCAACTTTGCTAAAGTTATTGATTATTTCGATTAGCTTTTTGGTTGAATCTCTAGGATTCTTTAAGTAGACCATCATGTCATCCACAAAGAGTGATAACTTGGTCTCCTCATTGCCAATTTTAATGATTTCAATTTCTTTTTCTTCTCTAATTGCTACTGCTAGTGTTTCTAGTACAATGTCAAATAATAGAGGGGATAATGGGCATCCTTGTTCCACTCCTGATCTTATTGGGAATGCATCTAGTTTATCCTCATTGCAGATGATATTAGTTGATGGTTTTAGATATATGCTGTTTATTATTTTTAGGAATGACCCTTCTATTCCTATGCTTTCTAGTGTTTTTAATAGGAATGGGTGTTGTATTTTATCAAAGGCTTTTTCTGCATCTATTGAGATAATAATGTGGTTCTTGTTGGTTTGCTTGTTGATGTGGTCAATTCTGTGGATGGTTTTCCTAATATTGAACCAGTCCTGCATCCCTGGTGTAAATCCTACTTGATCATGGTGAATGACTCTTCTGATCACTTGCTGGAGTCTTTTTGCTAGTATCCTATTTAAGATTTTTGCATCTATATTTATTAGGGAGATTGGTCTATAATTTTCTTTCTCTGTTTTTGACCTGCCTGGCTTTCTAATTAGTACCATGTTTGTGTCATAAAAGGAATTTGGCAGAACTCCCTCTTTGTTTATTATGTCAAATAGTTTGTATATTATTGGGGTTAGTTGTTCTTTGAATATTTGATAGCATTCACTGGTGAATTCATCAGGCCCTGTGGATTTTTTCTTAGGAAGTTCTTTGATGGCCTGTTGGATTTCTGTTTCTGATATGGGATTATTTATGAAATCTATTTCTTCTTCTGTTAGTCTAGGCAAATTATATTTTTGTAGATATTCATCCATATCACCTAGATTGGCATATTTATTGCCATATAGCTGGGCAAAGTAGATTTTAATGATTGCCTTAATTTCTTCTTCGTTGGAGGTGAGGTCCCCCTTTCCATCCTTGATGCTGTTAATTTGCCTTTCTTCTTTCCTTTTTTTAATTAGATTGACCAGTACTTCATCTATTTTGTCTGTTTTTTCAAAGTACCAGCTTCTAGTCTTGTTTATTAGCTCAATATTCAATCACTTTTGATTTTATTAATTTCTCCCTTAATTTTTAGGATCTCTAGTTTGGTTTTCTTCTGGGGGTTTTTAATTTGTTCGTTCTCAAGTTTTTTCATTTGCTTTTCCAGTTCATTTATCTCTGCCCTCCCTAAATTGTTAATATATGCACTCATGGATATGAATTTTCCTCTAAGTAATGTTTTGGCTGCATCCCATACGGTTTTAAAGGATGTCTCGCCATTTTCATTTTCCTCAATGAAATTATTAATTGTTTCTATGATTTCTTCTCTAACTAACTAATTTTGGAGTATCATATTATTTAATTTCCAATTAATTTTTGATTTGGGTCTCCATGTACCCTTGCCGATCAATATTTTAATTGCCTTGTGATCTGAAAAGGCTGCAGTTAATATTTTTGCTTTTCTGCATTTAAGTGCCATGTTTCTATGACCTAGTGTATGATCTATTTTTGTGAATGTGCCATGTGGTGCTGAAAAGAAGGTGTATTCTTTTTTGTCCCTATTTATTTTTCTCCATATGTCTATTAATTCTAATTTTTCTAAGATTTCATTCACCTCTTTTACCTCTTTCTTATTTATTTTTTGATTTGATTTATCTAAATTTGATAGTGGTTGGTTCAAGTGTCCCACTAATATGGTTTTACTGTCTATTTCCTCCTTCAATTCTCCTAGTTTCTCCATTAAAAATTTGGACGCTATACCATTTGGTGCATACATGTTGATTAGTGATATTTCCTCATTTTCTTTACTCCCCTTTAACAGAATATATTTACCTTCCCTATCCCTTTTGATCAGGTCTATTTTTGCTTTGGCTTTGTCAGATATCATGATTGAAACTCCTGCCTTCTTTCTATCAGTTGAGGCCCAAAAGGTCTTACACCATCCTTTAATTCTAACCTTGTGAGTATCAACCCACCTCATATGTGTTTCTTGAAGACAACAAATGGTAAGGTTTTGAGTTCTAATCCATTCTGCTATTCATCTATGTTTTATGGGTGAGTTCATCCCATTCACGTTTAAAGTTATGATTGTCACTTGTGGATTCTCTGGCATTTTGATATCTTCCCCTAGTTCTGACCTTTCTTCTTTAGCTATATCCTTTTGAACCAGTGATTTATTTTAGGTCAGTCCCCCTAGTTCTCTCCCTTGATATGCTTCCCTTTCTAGACCCTCCCTTTATATACTCCCTTCCCCCTCCCCCTCCTTGATTTTCCTTTCTTTCTTACCCTGTTGGATAAGATAGAATTCCAAGATCCCATTGGATCTAGATGTTCTTCCCTCTCAGATTTGATTTCACTGAGAGTAAGGTTTAAGTAATTCTACTTCACGCTCTCTTCCTCTCCTCATATGAGAGTTCTTCCCCTCCTTTTCCCATGTGTACCTTTGTATGGGAAAGATTATTCTATTTAGTCCCCCCCCCCCATTTCTTGAAGTAAATGTTAGTATGATCGATGCTTCCCCCCTCCCTTTTTCTTTCTTTGCCCCCCTTTTGCCAAATCTTCTTGATGCCCCAATCTTTCCCTATGCATGATTCTTCTAACTAATCTTATGATGCATACAATTTTTGAGAGTTACACAATACATTTTCCCCACATATTAATATATATAATTTGATATAAATGTTGTCCTTATAGAAGAGAGTTTGACTTAAAGAAAAAGATAAGATTTATCTCCTTATCCCTTTCTTTCATATTTACCTTTTCATGTTTCTGTTGCTTTCTGTGACTGGATGTCAAAATTTCCACTAAGTTCTGGTCTTTTCTTAGCAAATGTTTGGAAATCTTCTATTTTGTTGAATGCCCATACTTTCCGCTGGAAGTATATAGTCAGTTTTGCTGGGTAGTTTATTCTTGGTTGGAGACCCAGCTTTTTGCCTTTCTAAATATTGTGTTCCATGCTTTCAGGTCTCTTAGGGTGTTAGCCGCTAAGTCCTGTGTGATCCTTATGGGAGCCCCCTTATATCTGAAGCTCCTTTTCTTGGTTTCTTGTAGGATTTTCTCCTTTTCTTGGAAACTCTTGAATTTGGCAATTACATTCCTAGGGGTTGTCTTTTGGGGATTTAGTATAGAGGGTGTTCTATGAACCCTTTCTATTTCTATTTTGCCCCCTTGCTCCAGAACATGTGGGCAATTTTTTTCTATAATCTCCTGTAGAATAGCATCGAGGTTTTTGTTATCTCTGGTTTTTTGGGGTGACCAATAATTTTGAGGTTGTCTCTTCTTCTTCTGTTTTCCAACTCTGTGACCTTTTCAGTGAGATATTTTATGTTTTCTTCTAATTCATTAATTTTTTGGCTTTGCTGTATTGATACTTGCTGTTTTGTAATCTTGCTGTCTTCCAGCTCCTTAATTCTGGTCATTAGGGACTACTTTTACTTTTCAGCCTTGTCTGCCCTTCTATTAGATGCTTCCAGCTCTTTCTCCAATTGTGAAGTCTTGTCTATCAGATTGCTGATCTCTTTCTCCCATTTTTTTCCCAAAAGGTTTCCACCTTTTGGGTAAGTTCCAGTTTGAGATCTTCCAGAGCTTGTGGATAGTTTCCATTTTGGGAGGCATGTTCTGATTTTGTTTGGATTTCATCCTCATTCTCTTCTTTTCCTTGGGTACTCCCTCCATAAATGTTTTCAATAGTCACTCCCCCCCCCCTTTCTTCTTGGAGGCTTGATTTTTGGGACATGTGAGCCATCCCTTAAGTGGTTTTATAACACTTTCTTTTTTTGGTCTGGGGTCTGCGTGATATGGGTGGGTTTTCTGTGAATTTAGGTTGCCTCAGACTAGTTCTTCTCAGCCTCTGAGGTTTCTTAGAACTCGGGTCCCTTTGTTCAGCCCAACTGCCCAGGCAATCAGCACAGCCTGCCCAGGTGTTTAGCTCTGCCCAGCTGTTCAGCACAACCTCCCCGAGTTCAGCTCCGCATCCCCCTGTGATCAGCACAGGATTCTCCTGTGAAACTGCCCAGAGAGGTCATTTCCTTGCACTCTTTAGATCCCAAGGACCCTGGTGTGCCCCCCCCCCCCAGACAGAGACGCTCCTCACTCACTCGCTGTCCCAGTGAGTGCTCTGATAGCTTGCTCTGGTTTGATGGGGGGGAGGGGCGGCTCAGTTCATGTTTTTGTGAGAGCTTTTCCTCCTCCTTATAGTGTGGGAATGTTCAAACCCCACGTACCTTAATTTCTGTGTGGTACTGGAGAGTCCCTCTGTTTGTCCAAAGGTGATTTTTATGGTCTTTTGAGGTAGTCTATTTTGTTCGGTGCCGGGGAGGGGAAGTGAGTCGCGTCTAGATTGCAGCCATGTTTACCCGGAAGTCCCCTGTAATATGGATTTTTAGACAAAATGATGCTGTTCAGGTTAAATTACTATCATATGCAATTGTCCTTACTGATATAACTTACATGTTTTCAGACAAAATCTATTATTACACACATTTGGATTAATAGGTCATAAAAGACAAATCTCTGTATAAAGAAAAATGGAATATAACAAAGATTTCCAATCCTAAACTGATTGCTAAATTATTTCAAAGAATAATCTTAAAAAAAATCTTCTTACTCTCTGTTTAGTATCATTTCTAAGAGAAGAATGGCAGGGGCTATTCAATCAAGGTCAAATGACTTGAAAAAAGTCACACATAAGAAAGGGCCTGAGGTCAAATTTGAACTTGGGTCATCATGACTTTAAAACCTGGTACTCCATCCACTGCACTTTTTTCAACTTAACAATTATCTCTTCAGGTGACAATTGGTTAAGATCATATCTCCTTTCCAAAATATTCTCTAAAACTCTACACTTTATTTTACTTGTTCATAACATATTTAATAGCCTCCTTTAAAATTATGACGGATATAGATGGATATAGATGAAAGAATGGATGGATGGATGGATGGATGGATGGATGGATGGATGGATAGATGGATGTATGAATAAATGAATACAAATCAAATGGTGAACATGATTTTTTTCTTCAAAAACTCTGATATTGTTATAAGGTGGGAAATGTATCAAAACATGTTCCTTCTAGTAAAGTAAATTGCATTTCTAATAAATTATTGGATTGTAAATAGTAGTAATCTTTTAAGATAACATCTGAACTGATTTGAGCATGAATTAATATTTGGGAAGCTGAGAAAGTAAACTTTGATCAGTTCATACAACTTCATCTGTATGTAGGATTCTTAGCGTATATCCATTTATGTCATAAAATTAAAATAGCAAATGTAGCCTTCAATTTGTTTTGGCTAATTATTGGATCTTCCAGAAGAGTATCATGCATCTCTAGTACCAGAACATTACAAGATAATAAAAAAATTTTAGTGTACTCTTAGGGTGTTTAGAGACATCAGAAACCATTTAATCCAGCCCTTTTACCTAATTTAGGAATTCATTCTAGAATATCCCTGACAAAAAGTACTCCAGTCTTTCTTTTAAGAAAGAAATTGTTAATGTGGAACAAATACAAAGGAAGTTGATCAGAATAAGGGACCTATAAACCAGTTCTATGAAGAATACTTTAATAAATGGAATGTTTAGCCCAGACAGGAGATATGACTTCAGTATTTGAAAGGTCATTCTATAGATGAAGGATTAGATTAGTTGTGCTTGATCCAGGAGGTCAGAACTAGTATCAAACTAGTATCAATGGGAGGAAATTATATAGAGGTTTTTTTTTTTTGGTTCATGTAAAGAAGAATATTTTTAAATAGTTACATATACGAAGCTGTGGCATCAAATGAGCTACAATATAAGCCCCAGTTCCTATAATGAATCAATCAACAAACAGATTTTTATTTATTAGGACTATGGCAGAGAGAATCCCTACATTAGGTGAGATTTTAGATTAAGTTACATATAGCATTTCTTTAGACTATAAGAATTTAAACAAACAACACAATTAAAAGTGCTCTCTCTCTCTCTCTCTCTCTCTGTCTGTCTGTCTGTCTGTCTGTCTGTCTGTCTGTCTCTGTCTCTCTGTCTCTCTGTCTCTCTCTCTGTCTCTCTCCCTCAGTCTCTCTCTCTGTCTCTCTCTCTCTGTCTCTCTCTCTGTCTGTCTGTCTGTCTGTCTGTCTGTCTGTCTGTCTGTCTCTCTCTCTCTCTCTCTCTCTCTCTCTCTCTCTCTCTCTCTCTCTCTCTGTCTCTCTCTCTCCCCCTCATTTGATGACATATGATCGTATAGTGCTTTACTGATAACAAAGTACTTTCACTTGTTAGCACACTTTCTCCTTACAAGAACACTGTCAGGGAAATAGGGCAAGCAAAAGCAGATGAATAATGAAAGACTCAGAAAGAGTTAGTAACTTGTTCACATTCATAGAGTAAATAGATTTCAGTATCAGAATTTGAAATAAGATTTTGAACTTCAAGTCTAAAACACTCTTCTTTATACCATGCTGTATCAGTTACCTTGAGCTGGAGGCAATTGCATACTGTTAACACCATTAGCAGAAATGTCATCATCATTGACATTTAAACCAAAACAAATTTTTTGGAAAGTACACTGCTCTGTAAAGCATCATATTAGGTAGAAATTTTCAAAAATAATTACATGTCAAATATAATAAAAAGGAAATCAAAACCATTTGCAATGCCTTCAGACTTTTATTTTTATAAATAGGCTGATTAATATTTATATTTTCTTTTCAGTATATTATTCAAAAATATATTTTTCCATTCTTCCCAAACAAATTTAAATATATACCATGAGATCTCTAGTTATATCTTTCTTTATCTATTGATAGATGCATATCTTAACCTTTAACTCTATTTATGTTTACACGTATCTCTCATCTATCTCTATCTCTCTAGATTGTCACATTTCATATTTATCAAAATTTGATGTCCAAAAATTTATGAAATTTAACAGAACTAGATAGAACTACTGTGAAAGACTCAACTATTATACCAAAACAAGTTTTTAAGATAACCCATAGGAACTCATGATTAAAAAATAGTATCTATAGCCAAAGAAGGAACTATCAGTGTCTGATTAAATATCAAAGCATGCCATCCTTCACTTCTTTTCCTTCATCAGTTTTGTACTGTATATGTAAAGTATATCTTAAATCTCAACAAGGGGAATATGGAAATATGTATAGCATAAAAGCACTATAACCTATATCAAACTATTTGTCCCATCACAGGTTGGGTGGAGCAGTGATATGAGGGAGAGAATCTGAATCACAAAATGTCAGAAAAATAATTATCAAAAATAATTTCTACATGGAATTCAGAAAATTAATGAAAAGTAAAAGAAGTAAATACAAGGTACAATGTGAAATAATATTCTTCCTTTAAAAAAACTTACTTTCTGTCTTAGAATTGATTCTAAGTGTCTGTTCCAAGGCAGGAAAGAAATAATGTTATTTCATTTGGATTAGGACTTACTTTCCCCAAGATAGTAAAAGTCAACATCTTTCTTTCCCATGGGTTTCCCTCATAAAATCAAAGACTCATACAATTTTAGATCTGGAAGAAAATATATAATTAGGGGAATACATAATTAGGGATATAGTTTACCTGTTAGATCTATGGATAAGGGAAGAATTCAGGATCAAACTATAGAGAGCATCATAAAATGTAAAATGGATAATTGATTCCATTAAATTAAAAAGTTTTTGTACTTGTCAGTTGCAACCAATATTCGAAGGAAAGCAGGAATATGGGGAACATTTCTACAAGTATCTTGATAAAGGTCTAATTTCTGAAATATAAAGACATACATCAAATTTGTAAAAATAAAAGTGACTGATAAATGGTCAAAGAATAGGAACGGGAAGTTTTCTGATGAAGAAATAAAAATCATCTATAGTCATATGAAAAGTTCTCTAAATCATTCTTCATTAAGGAAATGCAAATTAAAACAACTCTAAACTACCACTTCACTCCTATGTGATTGGCTGATAAGATGGAAAAGGAAAACTATAAAGGCTAGAGATAATACAGAAAAATTGAGATAATAATACACAGATGATAGAGCTGCAATCAGATCCAACCATCTGTAAACAATTTGTAATTATGCTCAAAATTTCTAAATCTGTGCATATTCTTTGATCCATTAATACCATTTCTAGGCCTATATCCCAAAGAGATTGAAAAGAGGGAAAAAAATTGAAAAAATATTTATTTTGACTTTCTATGGTAGCAAAGAATCAGAAATTGAGGAATTATCCATTAATTGAGGAATGACTGAACAAGCTGTGGCATATATTTGTGATAGAAAAGTATTGTGCTACAAAAAATGACAAGTAGATGATTTTGAAAAAAAATAGAAACATAAAGGAACCAACGCAAAGTAAAATAAACACAATCAGAAAATATGATACCCACCAACAAATTTTTTTGATGAACAACTATGAATGGCCTTGTTATTCTCAGCAATGATGAATTAATGAAGTGATCCAAAACAATCCCAGAGACTCATTGTAAAAATGTCATCTTCTCTCTAAGAAAGAAAGAATGAAAAAAATTACAATAATCTTATAGTTTATCTACCATCTAATTTTGTCAGTGAGAACACTGAGTCTGATGTTTACCTAAAGTTACATATCTAGTTAGCAGGAATTCTGCGTAATCAGGAATTCAATATGGTCCAATGGAAAGAAGCACTGGAACTGATATCACAAGGTATAGGTTCACATCTGTAGGATTCCAGGCATATATATCTGGAAAATGTGATTGATGTATTGATATTATATTATACTTGGTCAGAGCAGTAAATGAGACAGCTCAGAGGCCAGAAGAATCTCTGGGCCTGAGCCACAGAGGGCTTAGCTCTGGCCTGGTCAAACAGCATTCTAATGTATGATTTATGAGCAGGCCATGTGGTCTTTGTTCTGGGAGTTTGGAAAGCGCAGGCTGAATTTACCCACGCCTCTAGCTTGTACGTCATTGACATGTCAAGCCAATGTAAATCCACTATGAGTTGTTACATATGTATTATGTACCTCACAGCCATTGCCATAATAAAAGACAAGAAAGGCGCTTCCCCTCCCTCTCTCTCTGACTCTGGCTTTCTGCCATCTGGATAGCTCCTTCTCTGGAGCCCCGCTATGATCTCTTACCCTTTTTTCCTCCTGCTTGGAAGCTTCTCCCCTGTAACTCTGATTTCTATTCTCACACTTGATCTCTTTTCCTATCTAGGAATCTCCAATTCCACGCATTCTTTGTTATTTATATCTTCCTTCACTGAATACCCTATAAAGGAAGATATCAAAGGTGCAAGCGCCTTCCATTTTTACAATTAATCTGTGTGTGTCTCTCGATTTATCAACCCTTTCTCCTGGCTTCTTTCTCCTCCTGAAGTTACATCCACAAGGAATTTCTTTTGTGCAGTGGTTGCTAGCTGGCCGCTGTAACATCAATGTCTAATACTTAACTAAAAATCCATAGGTAAGTTACATAAACAATTAGTGTATCAGGTCCCATATTTGTAATATTATATGATATGGCCAAAGATTAGATGGTATTTAAAGAAACTTTGAAAAAATATGAAATTGGAATGTAACAAAATTATAAATATCAAGCAGGACTTGAATGAAAATATATGAGAGAACATCTCCAACCTACTCTTTTCAGGAGGCTGGAGGTGGCAGGTATTATATATTTCCCATTTTCAGACCTTTTCAAAGTATTGATCAGTTTTGCTCACTTTTTTCCTCTTAAAATTATTAGTTATATTATATGGGTCTCTGTGATGAGCAGGGGAAGGGAAACGTGGGATTAAAATGATGATTTAAGAAAAAGAAGACATCAGTAAAATATTTTAAATTAAAAAAGAAATTCGGTTTTAAGATTTTAATTTCATATTCTACATATTTTTACCATATCTGTTCTTAGAATCATTGATTTAAAGGTATAATGCATCTGATATGGCATCGAGTCCAACTCCCTCATTGAGCAAGTAAGGAACCTGGTATGGAAGGTTAGAGTAAATTCCATAAGTTCACACAAGTGGTTAGTTGCAGCCTTGAAAAATCAAACCAATTTCTTGTTTCCAAATCCATTACTCCTCTCTTCAATGTGTTGTTTCAAGGACCATGTCTGATGCTACCCTGAAAATAGCATAACATAAACTTTAGAAATCTACTTTAATTACAGTTATTTAATTATCTTTATGTTGAAAACCTTCTAGCATATTTGGCTCTGTGTAAGGGAGAAAATTAAAAAAAACACATACACTCATATTACTTTGAGTTTCTGACTAGTTGGAATTGTGAACTGTCATCTGGTAAACATTAATATAACTTTGAAAAGAATAAATCAAATTCCCAGGTGGAAATTCATTTCTAGTGTTATCAATCTTTCAGAGGAAAGGAGAGCCTCTGCCAAGCATCATACAAAGCATGTTTACCTAGTAGGACATGACACTCCAGCCTCATGTACCATCAGCCTTCACATGATTTGGCTCAATTCTTCATTGCTAAAAGACTGCAGTCCATTGTCCAGTGGACAGTATTTATCAGTGTCTCAGATTTACATATTAAATTTGTCTATATAATTTTGATAAAAAGTATTATACTCTCATGAAATTTCTTGACTAGTATATATCTCCTATGTGTAATATCTGAAGGACTTCCAACTCATATTTGATTCCCTAGAAAAAAACAATCTAAGTTTAAAGCTACATTGTAGTTCAACATCAACTCAAAACAATAGTTAATGAAAGCATGTGTTTACTATTACCAGTCCACCAAATGCAATAGAAATCCAAATGAAAGACAATTTATGATATATGTTAATTAGAAAATTAACAACAAATAATTCATCTCAAAAACCTGAGTATACTTAACCATGATTATACAAAATGCAACACTAATAGCATAAGTAAATATGAAAAATACCATAAATGGGGGCCACACAAATAGGAAATACATGTAACCAGGGGCATATACTTGAAGAGCTAGCTTATCCCTTTAAGTAGTTATGTCAATGTTATCAATGTCTTCCATCATACTTTTCCTTCTGAGCCTACTCTTTACTTAGCATTATTCTTTGGCTTTGATATCTCATCATGACATTATGCTTCTGTTCTCCCTTTACCCTTCCTCCCACCCCACTGAAACGTGCATTATGTTTCCACTGCTTTCTACAGTTCTGTATCTCTTTGGGGTATCTCAGCTGGACAAACAACTATAATGGTCTCATAGTGGCCACGAGGGCTTCATCCCTGCAAAAAACTGATCCACTTCTTCACAGCTACTTCCTAGCCATCTGTTACCTGGGACTAGAAAGCCTGTCTATCATAAAAATAATCTGACAATAACTTTGCCATAGCCAGATGCCTTAAGACTCCAAACAAAGTTAACTCAACTGGAAAAATGTCAGACCATTTCATCAGAATAAAATCAAATGTTTTATCTTAAGTCATATCTGTGAGTGAAAAACAATCTTTAGACCTAGACTTATCTAATGTAATTTCCCAGTGGGGGAACAAAAAAATATCCCAGGTAAGCAGATAATTGGTACCACTTAGATTTGGTGAATCCAAGATGATGCTAGTCCTTTAACTTGATGACTAGCTGACCAGGCATATTTCTGTGTGGAGATGAGATGGGTCCATACCCCCCCCCCCAAAAAAAAAGCTGAGCATCATTGTATTCTTGTG
This sequence comes from Monodelphis domestica, assembly GCF_027887165.1. Lineage (NCBI taxonomy): Eukaryota > Metazoa > Chordata > Mammalia > Didelphimorphia > Didelphidae > Monodelphis > Monodelphis domestica. The sequence goes on along the minus strand of NC_077227.1, from coordinate 668,704,613 downwards.
TATACTTGCTGTATCAGGGAAAAGCATGCTTCTTCCTTAATTAAATGTTCAGTGATTTGTGAGTGCCTCATTTAACATAATATTAAATCTGAACTAAGATATTGCTGACTTTTCAGCCACATCTGTAATACTCTCTTATGTGGAATGCAAATGAATTTGAGCCAGAACTACATGCAAGTGAAAGAAACAGGAATATTGGTTTCCCCCCACCTGGCATTAATTTCTACCTTTATTCGTCAGCAACATAACAATTTGGGTTTAGTTCTACATTTTGGTCCGTAAAAATATCATCATAACTCTTATCCACATGACATGAATTTAAGGTGTCACAAAATAAACTGTGTTTTCAGGGCTGCTCATCTGCCTTGGGCATTCAACAGAAACAACTCTCTTGTGGCTTAAAGAAGCTGTAGCTAATGCAAGAGCATATCTTAGCAGATGGACTATATCAGGTTGTGGGTAATTGATTGGCTATAAATACCTGTCAGTGAGTTAGGAGGTTTCCATATTAAGCACGTGAAGTTACTCCTGGCTGGAATGGGAAAATGAGAAGGATTTGTTCCAACACTCATGAAGGTGGCAGAAATAGGTGTTATGAAGTGCTTAGATCTTGGTCAGATGTGGAAGATACCAAAGTCATCCACCACATCCCAGACCATCATCAGTCATCCTGATATTTGTCCTGTCACTGAATTTTGATGATTCTGGAAGACAGAGTGAGGTTGGTGATTTTAGGCAACCCTGCCTCACTTAAAGCCAATTTATGCATGTCAAAACATCATCCCATGATGCCATTGGTCCCTTTAGAAAACAAAGTAGAAATATATGTCTAGGGTCTCTTCTGTCTCCACTCCTTACTTTACTTCAATGCTAGAGATAAATTTTTAAAAAAAGAACACAAAAAGAAAGAACAAGGGTAAATTAAGGATGCCAATTATCAATAAAGCTATTTGATAGTGTACTAGAAATTCCAGCTATAGTAATAAAACAAGAAAAAGAAAGTGATGGCATAATCATAGACCAAAAGAAAACATACTTCTTCAAAGTATGACATAGCTTACAAAAAGAACTTTAGGGAGCCAAAATAAAAGCATATAATAAATACAGTGAAAATTTAAGGGTTAACATGAACCTAAATACACAATCACAATTTCTATGCATTTTCAGAAAAACAAGAAAAAAGATTTGAAAGAAAGGAAAATCTTTACATAACGATAGGATATATAAAATACTTGAGAATCTACCTGTAATACCCACAAAGCAACTACAGGAATACAAATTGAAAATTATTTTCACAAAAATATGGAACTAAATAATAATAAAAATCTGAATTTTAAGTAGACTAAATATTCCAATAAAATTATAATATTGTATATATTTACTGACTAATTCAGTTCCATGCCAATCAATCTATATTATTTTAGAGGTAGAAAAATATAATAGAATTCATCTGTATCAAGAAAAAGTTGAGGATCTTAATCAAAATATTAATAAAAAATTTTGGAAGAAAAATCCCCTAGAAATGCCAGATATTAATGTGTGCTATAAAGCATTAACTATCAAAGTAATTTGATATTGGTATTTAATTTTGTTTTCTTTAGTATAGGGATAGTAGGAAATACCTAGGAATTTTAATGAAACAAAAAAATAAAGAGTTTGATCATTATCTGGAGTGAAAATCAACATTTTTGAAATCTTTGCTTATTGAGCAAAGTACAACAGAAAGACATACACTAATATTGCCTTTTTAAAAAATATCTCAAAAGCTTTAATTAAATTATGTACTTATTCAACAGAGATTGAAAACCATCTGGTTATAATCTATACAAATATACATATGTACATATATGCATACATACCTGTCCATGTGCATGTGTATGTGTATGAAGAGGAAGCCCAATATAACTATAGTTAATGTTGAATTAAATACATAACAAAAAGCTTTTTTGTTCATATAATGAATGTTAGAAGTTACATGAAATGTGGATAATGATACATTCCCCTCAAAATTATAGGGCAACTGGCCTGTTTACATTCTTAATTATTGATGCAAAAATTTCACAGGAGCAAATAAATCATAAAGGAAGCTCTTATTTGGAGGAATCATTGGTGTTCCTATGCTTTATTAATAAACAAACAATGACTTCTGTTAAAAAGGATGAAATAATGATTTTTACCAGAAAAAAAGAATTATTTCATCTTTCTTAAGAGAAGTAATAATTCTATGGTGTAGATTATTTCAATGTAAGTGCCGAGAGATAATTCAAGAATGAAATAAAATTAAAAATAAAATGCTATCATCTGCATTCAAAATCCATGAGTGGATAGTCTTCATGAATCTCTTCAAGTTGTCTTGGATTCTTCCATGATAAAATCATTAACAATTGATCATCATGCAATATTGACCTAGTAAACTTTTTTATTTTTATTTTTTTCTATTTTTATCCTCTTATTTTATTTTATTATTTTAATAGAAAATCTATTTAATTAATTAATTTAAAATATTTTTCCATTGATACATTATTCATGTTTTTTCCCTCCTCTCCTAACCACCCCCCCATAGCCATCTCACAATTCCACTAGGTATTACTGATCAAGACCTATTTCCATATTATTGATAATTGCACTGGGGTAATCATTTAGTGTTTGCATCCCTAACCATATCCCCATCAACCCATGTGATCAAGCAATTATTTTTCTTCTATGTTTCTACTGCCACATTTCATCCTCTGGATGTGGATAGTGTTCTTTCTCATAAGTCCCTCAGAATTGTCCTGGATCATTGCATTGCTGCTAGTAGAGAAGTCCATTACATTCAATTTTACCACAGTGTATAAAGTTCTTCTGGTTCTGCTCCTTTCACTCTGCATCAATTCCTGGAAGTCATTCCAGTTCACATGGAATTCCTCCAATTCATTATTCCTTTGAGTAAGATAGTATTCCATCACCAGTATATACCACAATTTTTTTAGCCATTCCCCAAATGAAAGGCATCCCCTAATTTTCCAATTTTTTGCCACCACAAAAAGCAGGGCTATAAAAATTTTTTTAACAATTCTTTTTTCCCTATGATATCTTTGGGGCACAAAAACAGTAGGGCTATGACTGGATCAAAGGGCAGACAGTGTTTTAGTGCCCTTTGGTCATAGTTCCAAATTGCCCTCCAGAATGGTTGTACCTATTTACAACTCCACCAACAGCTCATTAATGTCCCAACTTTGCCACATTCCCCTCTAACACTTATTACTTTCCTTTGCTGACATGTTAGCCAATCTGCTAGATTTGAAGTGGTACCTAAGAGTTGTTTTGATTTGCATTTCTCTAATTATAAGAGATTTAGAATACTTTTTCATGTGTTTACTAATAGTTTTGATTTCTTCATCTGAAAACTGTCTATTCATATCCCTTGCCCATTTATCAATTGGGGAATGGCTTGATTTTTTTGTACAATTGATTTAGCTCCTTATATATTTGAGTAATTAGACCATTGTCAGAGGCTTTTGTTGTAAAGATGTGTTTTCCAATTGGTTGCTTCCCTTCTAATTTGGTTACATTGGTTTTGTTAGTATGAAACCTTTTTAATTTAATGTAATCAAAATTATTTATTTTACATTTTGTAATTTTTTTCTAACTTTTGCTTGGTCTTAAAATCTTTCCTTTGCCAATGATCTGACAAGTATGCTATTCTGTGTTCACCTAAGTTTTTTTTCCTTCTTTATATTCAAGTCATTCACACATTGTGAATTTATCTTGTTGTAGGGTGTAAGATGTTGATCTAAACTTCTCCCATACTGTTTTCTAATTTTCCCAGCAGTTTTTATCAAATAGTGGATTTCTGTCCCCAAAGCTGGGATATTTGGATTTATCAAAGACTGTCTTACTGAAGTCACCTACTCCAAGTCTGTTCCACTGATCACACCTTCTATCTCTTAGCCAATACCATATTGTTTGATGATAACTGCTTTATAGTTCAGTTTAAGATCTGATACTGCTAGGTTATCTTCACATTTATTTTATTATTTTCTTCCATATTCTTGATCTTTTGTTCTTCCAAATGAAATTTGTTATGATTATTTTTCTAGTTCAGTAAAAATTTTTTGGTAGTTTGATAGATATGACACTACATAAGTAAATTAATTTGGATAGGATAGTCAATTTTATAATTTTATAATGGGTAGCTCATCCTACCCTTGAGTAATTAATGCTTTTCCATTTGCTTAGATCTAGTTTTAATTGTGTTGAAAGTTTTCTGTAGTTGTGTTCATGTAATTCCTGTATTTGTCTTGACAGATAGACACCTAAGTATTTTGTTTTGCCTAGGGTGGTTTTAAATGGAATTTCTCTTTCTAACTCCTGCTTCCTGGATGTGTTGGAAATATGTAGAAATGCTGATGATTTATGTGGGTTTATTTTGTATCCTGCAACCTTGCTAAAGTTGTTGATTACATCCATAAGCTTTTTATTTAATTCTGTATGCTTCTTTAAATAGACCATCATATCATTCACAAAGAGTGATAGCTTGGTCTCCTCATTGCCAATTTTAATACCTTCAATTTCTTTTTCTTCTCTAATTGCAACTGCTAGCATTTCTAGTACAATGTTAAACAATAGAGGTGATAATGGGCATCCTTGTTTCACTCTTGATCTTATTGGGAAGGCTTCTAGTTCATCCCCATTGCAGATGATGTCTGCTGATGGTTTTAGATATATACTGTTTATTATTCTTAGGAAAGACCCTTCTATTCCTAAACTTTCTAGTGTTTTCAATAGGAATGAGTGTTGTATTTTGTCAAAGGCTTTTTCTGCATCTGTTGAGATAATCATGTGATTTTTGTTGATTTGCTTGTTGATATGGTCAATTATCTGAATGGTTTTCCTAATATTGAACCATTCTTGCATTCCTGGTATAAATCCTACCTGATCATAATGAATAACCCTCATGATGACTTGCTGGAGTCTTTTTGCTAGTATTATATTGAAGATTTTTGTATCTATGTTCATTAAGGAGATTTGTCTGTAGTTTTCTTTCACTGTTTTTGATCTACCTGGCTTTGGAATAAGTACCATATTTGTGTCATAAAAGGAGTTTGGTAGAACTTCTTCTTAGCTTATTATGTCAAATAGTTTGTATAGTATTGGGATTAGATGTTCTTTGAATGTTTGATAGAATTCACTTGTGAATCAATCTGGTCCTGAGGATTTTTTCTTAGGGAATTCTTTGATGGCTTGTTCAATTTCTTTTTCTGATATGGGGTTGTTTAGGTATTCTATTTCTTCTGTTAACCTAGGCATTTTATATTTTTGTAACTATTCATATATATAGCCTAGATTGCCACATTTGTTGCCATATAATTGGGTAAAATGGTTTTTTAATGATTGCCTTAATTTTCTCTTCATTAGAGGTGAGGTCTACCTTTTCATCTTTGATACTGTTAATTTGGTTTTCTTCTTTCCTCTCTTTATTAGATTGAATAGTATTTTGTCTAATTTATTTGTTTTTATCAAAGTACCAGTTTATAATCTTATTTATTAATACAATATTTTTTTTACTTTTGATTTTATTAATTCCTCCTTTAATTTTTAGGATTTCTAATTTAGTTTCCATCTGAGGATTTTTAATTTGTTCACTTTCTAGTTTTTTTTTTAATTTGCATGCCCAATTAATTTCTTTGCTCTCCCTAATTTGTTAATATATGAACTCAAGGATATTATTTTCCCCCTGTGTACTGTTTTGGATGTATCCCAAAGATTTTGGTAGGATGTCACATCATTTTCATTCTCTTCAATAAAATTGTTTCTATCATTTGTTCTTTAACTAACAGATTTTGGAGAATCATATTATTTAATTTCCAATTAATTTTTCATTTGCCTCTCTATATACCCTTACTAATTATTACTTTTATTGCATTATGGTCTGAAAAGGTTGCATTTATTATTTCTGCTCTTATGTACTTGTTTGCCATGTTTTATGCATTAGTACATGGTCTATCTTTGTGAATGTACCATGTACTGCTGAAAAGGTTTATTCATTTTTTACCTCGTTTAATTTTCTCCATCTATCTATTAACTCTAATTTTTCTAATATTTTATTCACATCTCTTAGCTCTTTTTTATTTATTTCTTGGCTTGATTTATCTAGATCTGATAGAAGAAGGTTAAGGTCTTGAACTAGTATAATTTTAATATCTATTTCGTCCTTGAGCTCCAATAGTTTCTCCTTTAGAAATGTGGATGCTATACCATTTGATGCATACATGATGAATACTGATATTTTTTCATTGTCTATACTGCCTTTTATGTTAAAAAAAATCAAAGATTTTGATTCTGTTCGAGAAAAGATCTTCAAGAAAGAAGCTTGAAACTTTTATATCCAGAGAATGAACTGTTGCAGAAAGATGCCGAAAACCTATACTTCATTAAGAAGATCAAGAGTGAACTTTGGATATGATTTGATTGGACTGAACTTTTGATTGAACATTTATTGTAATTGTACACATTTATGCCAAAAGGGACTGCCCCTAATTTGGCTTTCTGTCAATGCGCCTAGCAAAACATTGTTTTTGCTTTCTTTTCTTTTCTATTTCCTCTCTCATTATTCTAATTTCTCTTAGAAAATTGAATATTGTGTATATCTATAGTTAGAAGTGCATTTAGAACTACAAAATGATTATGTTAAATGATCAATGGGGAAACTAGTCTCCCAATGATCATCAGGGGGGTTTGTAAACCTTAAAATTTCTTAGACTTATAAATGTTGGAAATTTCACCATTGGGAAATTTCATACTTGAAAAATTTCCTACTGATAGTCTATTGGAATGTGAACCTCCCCCTTGACATGGGAGGGTCCTTCTCCTCCCTACTTAAGATTACTTTAGGACAGAAACCTTTTGCTGAACAATGGAAAGGGCTTTGACCTATGCTTAAGCATAGAACAGGAAGTTCTTTGACTCATGATTGATTTTAGAATTGATACAATAGAGATACTTGGAATGACAGAACCAGGTTTTGGAACTTCCAATCTCCACCCTACTCAGGGTAACAGGATCTAGGAAGGGCTGCAGCAAAGGATCAAGATTTAATTATTTGAGAATATGACCTTCAACAGACATGTGCAAATCCACAGACCTCTGGGCGGTCCTGGGTTAAGCTAGAGCCACCATTGGCACAGGGAAGACATGGACAGTGATTGGTAGATGTGAGAACTGAGGGGAGGGAACTTGGATGGTTTCCTTAAAGATAGCGGGGTCTGAGGACTAGGGTGGTTGGAGAGGTTTTGTTCTGAGAGGTTGTGCTCTGAGAAGCTTGCTCTGAAGGAAACTGGAGGTGGAGGCCCCTGAGACTGTTTCTCCATTTTGGTCACGTGAGTGATAGGGACTGATCTCTTTTCTTTGCCTCAGCTATCTAAGGGCTTGGGCCTTTTGGCCCAGCCTAAACAGAGGGGGTATTTAAGCCCTATTCCCTTCTCTCCCCTTTCTCTCACCCTCTCTCTCTCTGTCTCTCTGTCTCTCTGTCTCTCTCTCTCTCTCTCTCTCTCTCTCTCTCTCTCTCTCTCTCTCTCTCTCCCTATCTCTAATAACTTTCTTCCTCCTGTTTGTAATTAAAAACTCCATAAAAGGTTGACTGCTGACTTGAGTTTCATTTAGGAATTACATAGCTGAATTCCTTGGCGACCTTAAATTAATATATATCAGTGTTTTAAAGTGATTTCCTTGTCTCATTTATCAGGATGTAATTATCTTCCCTATATCTTTTAATTAAATCTATGTTTACTTTGTCTTTGTCAGATATCATTATTGCAACTTGCTAAGGCTAAAATTAGGGTTGTTGGATGAATAAATTATTTTAGTTGTCACCATGGATTTAAATTCAATCCCAATAAAATACTCAAGTCAGTTTGGGATTTTTATGGTGGTTTAATTACAATAGTGGGAAGAAATTAAGAAGTAAAGGGAGAGGAAATGTTATAAGATTTCTCTGGCTTAGCCTAAGCTAAAGGAAGTTCAGAGGCCTCAGCCATGAGGCCTCCTCAGAAGATAAAATCTATTTTGGCTTCCAGCCACAAGGTCTCCTCTGAGATGAGGGGCTTCCTTGGAGGATAGTACTTTAGGAGGTCAAGGAAAGGAGGAATCAGTCTAACCACTCACCCAGATTGCTCAGGGAAGATGCCTCACCTAACCACACTACAAAGATTTTCTTAGTAACCTCACAACCAAGCTTCAAATGCCAAACCATTGCAGGAGCTCCCAAAGCCGAACCACCAGAACCCAATGTCTCTGAGAGAGAGAGAGAGCCAGAGAGAGGAATTGATGCGAAATATATAGGCAGTTCTTTACAGCACTTCTGGTGTCACACATGTACCAATGGTAGCTTAAGATTGGCTTAGGACAGCCCAGGGGGTCAGTCAGTTATTTCTGATTTGTCACTTGCTATCACATGCGGGTCATAGGCCATCCTCCTGACAGTTAATTCTTATGTGGGGGTGTATACATTCCTGGTTGCTAGTATTTTAAAGACTAAGCAGGGTGGAATAAATCTAAAATTCACAAACTCCTGCCTTCTCTTTCTCAGTTGAAGCCCAACAGATTTTGCTCCATCCTTTTACCTTTACCCTTTCTGTGTCTACCTGCCTCATGTGTGTTCCTTGTAGACAACATATGGTAGGATTTTGGTTTCTAATTCACTCTGCTATTTGCTTCCTTTTTATGGGTGAGTTCATCCTAATAACATTGTTGAGCAATAGAAGCTCACTACTTCAATATCGACAATTTGGGTAAAGTCAAAGAGCCAAATTTCTCCATGTTGAGGCAAAAAGTAAGAATTTATTGGAAGAGGGCCAAGTCCTCCAATAAAAGCATTCTCTTGCATGTGTTACATAGTAAAGACCCAGATAAGAGACATTCCCAAAGGAGGAGATATGATTTATATACCCAGATTATAGCAAATTAATATTTCCATACAAGGTTGATGACATATCACAAGATGTAACATCACACAAACCCTATTTGGAAACAGTTATGCAGCTACAATTGGTTAGTTTGTTTAGCAAAACCCACATTAGTTTAAAGGTCAAGTCACAAGATAATACTCTTATTGGGGTAGGCAATGATCATTACCTCAGACTCATCTGCTCTTAGGGGAAAGATGGTTATTTCCAAATAGGCAGAGGTGCAAGATGTTTATCATGAGTTTGGTCATGAAACTTAGAAGGTCAGCATCTTATGATTAAGGGGAAGTACAAGCTTAGGGAGGGGTTGAAAATCCCCTTAGAAGAATTTTTTATGCTTGCGTAAAGAATCCTTTTAAATTCTATTCTTAAAAACTCTTACTCTCCTAACATCTAATCTTATAAAATCTATAAATCATGAACTCTACCCATTGTATCATAATAGGATTTATACTAATCAATCTAGATTCACACTATTGATAATCTCTAACCTGTCACTATCACTAAAATCCAATCAAGTATAAGGGGTATGGATCTTTCTTCTGACAACATTCAGAGTTATGATTACCACTTGTGTATTCCCCAACATTTTGATTTCCTCTCCTAATTCTGCCCTTTATTCTTTCACTATTTCCTTCTACACAAGCTTTTTACTTTTAATTAGTCCCCCTAATCCCCACCCTTATTTTACTTCCCTTTCTTCCCCCTCTGTTATTGTTCCCCTCATTATATTTTTAGGGTCTATTAAATACCCCCTCTCTTTCCTTACCTTTTTATACTCCCTGCCCTACTCCCCCCTTTGGTTTTTCCCTTCTCACTTTCTCTGTAGGGTAAGATAGAATTTTATACCTTAGTGGAAGTAGATGCTCTTCCCTCTCAGAATTGATTCCACTGAGTGTAAGATTTAAGTATTACCTATTAATACTCTCTTCCTCTCCTTCTTCTTCCTCTCCCCTCCCCATGTGCCTCTCTGTGTGGTATAGATTATCCTATTTTTCTTATTCTTTCAAGTTTCTCTTGGTGCCATCTTCTATTCCCTCCCGTTTTCTTTTCTTTGCATATCATCTAAGACCACTTAGTACCTCAACCTCTACATGTGAAATTTTCTTCTAATTATTATAATAGTGAATACAATATTGAGAGATACAAATAACACTTTTCCATATAGGAATATAAACAATTTGACTTTATTGAAGCCCTTAAAAAAGTAAATTTTAATTTTTTTTCTTTCTTTCTCCTCTCTTATTTACTTTTTCATGTTTCTCTTGATTTTTGTGTTTGGATATCACACTTTCCACTTAGCTCTGGCCTTTTCTTTACAAGTACTTGGAAATCTTCTATTTTGTTGAATGCTCATACTTTCCCTTGGAAGTATATAGTCAGTTTTGATGGGTAGGTGATCCTTGGTTGTATACCAACTTCTCTTGCCTTTCTGAATAACATATTCCAAACCTTGAGGTCCTTTAGTGGGGGAGCTGCCAGATCATGTGTAATCCTGATTGGTGTTCCTTGATATCTGAATTGTCTCTTTCTGGCTTCTAGCAATATTTTATCCTTAGCTTGGAAGCTCTTGAATTTGGCAATTACATTCATGGGTGTTATCTTTTGAGGATTAGTTTAGTGTAGAGGGTGTTCTATGAACTTTTCAATGTTGATTTTGCCCTCTTGTTCAAGAACATCAGGGCAGTTTTCTTTGATAATTTCTTGTAGTATTATGTCTAGGTTTCTGTTTATTTTGGGATTTTCAGGTAGACCAATGATTCTCAGATTGTCTCTTCTAGACCAGTTTTAATGGGCAGGCACTTTGTCAGCCAGATATTTCATGTTTCCTTCTACTTTGTCAGTCTTTTGACTTTGCTTTATAAATTCTTGCTGTCTTGTGAGATTTTTAACTTCTACTTGCCCAATTCTAGTGTTTAAAGAGTGGTTTTCCACTATGATCTTTCGATTGTCCTTTTTAGTTTGTTCTATTCTGTGTTTCATGGCTTCTAGCAGGTCATTTATGATCTTCAATTTGTTTATCATTTCATTTGATTTCTGGATGTCTATTTCCAATATTGAGATTCTCTTTTTTAAACAGCTTTTTTCTTTATGAACTATTTCCCACTTTTACTGCCAAATATCTTCCATCTTTCTCATAATCTCAGATTTGAACTCTTCAAAAGCTTGTGACCAATTTCCATTTTTTTTGGAAGCTTTGAATTTGTTTACTTGTTTGTCATCCTCTGCTGACTTGTAGTCTGGATTTTTTTCTCAATAAAAATTATCTAGGGTCAGTTCCTTTTCTCTTGTACTTTCCGGCAATTGAAGCAAGTATTTCTTGAGCATTTTGGGCCATTACTATGCTTGTTTTTCCTTACCTTCCCTGCTAGAAGTCTGAGTGAGGTGAGCAGGCTCTCTGTGTATGGAGCTACAGAGCACGTTTTTTGCTTGAGGCTACTTTTCAGGTCTCCACAGCTTCTACTGTCTGCCTCCCCTCTCTGCTCTAGCTCCACACCAAAGGTCCACATTCTTCAGACACTTGGTGTCTTAAGTCTAGCTGCTCTTAGAGGTAAGTCCCTAGTGTTCTATATAGCTGCCAAGGATGCCTTGCTCGCTCTGACTCTGGCACTGTAGGTGGGGTGGACAAGGGTTGATCTGCTCACATTTTGGTGTGAGCTATTTCACCCCCTTATAGCATGGAAATGCCCAAATCCCACATACCTTCAATGCTGAGCTCTATTGTGGAGTGCCTTTGTTCATCTGAACTTGGATTTTTTTTTTATCCTTTTGAGGTAGTCTATAACAGTTGGTGGTGAGGAATGGAAGAATCCTGCTTCTACATTGTAGCCATCTTAACCTGCGAGTCCCTCAGCATACCTTTTGAATGAACAATGTAACTACTAGACCACCATACTAAAGAAAGAGAAAAAGAACTTATATGTAGATAGATAGATAGATAGATGATAGATAGATAAATAGATAGATAGCCATAAATAAATACATTGAAAAGTTAGATTTAAACATAGAAATACGTTGCCACTATGGCCCAGTGCCAAAGAACTGAAACTAAGTATATGCCCATCAGTTGGAAAGGGGCTATCCAAATCATGATATGAATGTAATCAATATACTTTAGAAAAAAATGAAAGGCATTGTTTTAGAAAAAAAATATTTATATACATATATATGTATATATATAATATATATATATATATATATATATATATATATATACTGATATAAATTGAAGTGATCAGAAATAGTGAAATGTAAAGGGTAAATTTAGGGGTTTTTGACTGAATATATTATACTAGAGGTCACCAGGGATTAATTCAAATCCCAATAAAAATACTCAAGTCAGTTTGGGAATTTTTTGGAGGTTTAATTGATATAAAGGGAAGGAATTAATAATGAGAGAGAGAAAGGGGTATAAGATTTCTCCAGCCTAACCTAAGCCAAGGGAAGTTCAGAGAACTCAGCCAAGAGGCCTTCTCAGAAGATTAAAACTAGCTTGGCTTCTAGCCACAAGATCAACTCCAAGATGAGGGGCTTCCTAAGAGGATAGTGCCTTTATGAGGTAAAGGAAAAAGAAATCAGTCTAAATTCACTCACCTAGCACACTCACACTAAGCCGCCAAGATACCAAGACTGAAGATGCCAAAAGCTGCACAGCACTCCCCACATTGCCAACAGAGACCAAAGTCTCCACAAGTGAAAGACAGAGCAAGAGCCACATCTCTGTGAAAGAGGCAGAGCCACATCCTGCAAAAGAGCCAGAGCCATGTCTCCCCAAAAGAGAGCCCGGAGAGAGGAAGTGACACAAAATATATAGAGTATTTTTTCATCACTTCCTGTGTCGCACATGTATCAATGGTAGCTTAAGCATGACTTAAGACAGCCCGGGGTCTGTCAGTTGTTTCTTATTTGTCACTTGGTAGCACATGTCTGTCACAGGCCATCCTCCTCAGCACTTAATCCTTAAGTAGGGGTGTATACGTTCCTGGTTGATAGACTAAGCAGGATGGAGTAAATATAAAATTCACAGAAATCATCTGTACAATAATGATAAGACTGTAAAGAAAAAAAAAGCTAGAAAGAATTATGATCATTTATTAATGCAATGATCAACCATTAATCAAGAGTACAGATTTACGGAAAGGGGCATCTGGGTGACTAAGTGTTTTGAGAGTCAGGCCTAGAGACAGAAAGTACTAGGTTCAGATCTGGCCTCAGACACTTCCTACCTGTGTGACCCTGGGCAAGTCACTTAATCCCCAGTGCCCAACTCTTACCACTTTTCTGCCTTAGAACCAGTACTTGGTATTGATTCTAAGACCGAAGTTAAGGGTTTAGGAAAAGGGAGCATAAATTTTTAAGTATGCTTACTAATTGCCAAACAAATATGACAGTCAAGATACATATTTTTGAATGAATAAATGCATGCATTTGTTTTTCTTAATTGTGTATTTTTAAATTTGTTTTCCTTTTCTTTGTTTCCCATAGGTGAGAAAAGTAGACAATTCTTCATGTGGGTCCTTTTTATCAGTTATCTTCCTCTTGTATGTTGCTGCTTGAGGTTGAAGATTGTCTTTTTATTTCTATTTGTTTTTAAAGAATACAAAATGGCACAATGCCAGGCATAAAATAAACACTATAAATACTTATTGGTTGTTTGCTTTGAATCCCAAACAAATAAGAGAGCCACAAAAACTGTCTATTGAGTGCATTATGCATTTAAAATAGAGTGAACTCAACTTAACAAAAATGTAGTTTCCTTTACAATCTTCTCATTTTCTATATATATTGATATATTTAATTATTTCTTGTTTGCTAGTTGTTTTATTTCCTTAGAATATTTTTAATGTTAGCCCTCTGATGTAGACTTCCCTAGAGATTATTAGGCATAATATATCTTTAATTATTTGAAAAGAGAGAAAAATGATAACTTTTCCTCTATGAAATAAAAATAAGCTAACCTTTTTCCATTACTAAAAGCAAATAATGAAAACAAAATCTTACTGAAATATTCAGCAATATATATATATATATATATATATATATATATATATTCTCTATTTGTTTACTGCCTTGCTTTGGTTTTAATAGTATATAGCTACCATCTTTTACCATTATATCAAAACAAAAATTTTGTTTTCCAAATGAAATAAAAATAATATTCTATATTTGCTACCAGCATCAATGAGGCATAAAGTTTAAAAAAAAAGAGATTTTACAAGCAATGTATCATGGTAGAGGATATATGACTCTCTCATAAGAACCTACAGTATTATTCAATGATTGATGCCTGCATGAGTAGTGGGGTTAGTGAAAATTTGGGAGAAGTGAGATGCTGGTATTCTAATTTTCAGTGTCAAGATAAAAGTCATGTTCTAGTCCACAAGTGAGAATGTAGAGTATAAAGTTGGAGGTATCTATTGGAGCTGACCAATCTCTCTTTCCAAAAGAAGTAAAGAATGTGGTTGAATAGGTACTCTAAACTAAAAGTGATAGAAGTAAAAAAACCACACCTGCTACAATGTTCCCCATAATGTCTGGTCTCTCTATTCTATACTACTTTTCATTTTGTACATAAGGATGTGGTTTTGCTTCATAGAATTTTTTAAAGCAAGTCTTCGTCCTAACTCTCAACAATGTAAATAAATAAATATTGCTGACTAAAGAATATAGACATTAGTATAAAGCTAATTTAACAAGTAAGGCCGTACCAGAATATTTGTATTTGGGAAGTTTATGTACTTCTACTATGGAATAAGAATTAGTATATCACATATAGAATGCCAAGTTGGAAAGTAGAGGTTCTGATAACCTTTACAAAAGCCTTATCCAGATACTTTCCACACAATGGATCTGTGTACTGCTGTAATGTCAATTGTTCTTTGTTTTTTGCTTTCATCAATAAAGCTAATCAAGTAGTTTTCCCCCTTTTCCCAATATCAATTGCATAGAAGAGTTTCCAGACCAGATTGTCCTAGGGCCCAGCATTACAAGTAGACTCCTCCATTTCCCCTTTGTTGTCTAATCATAAATATATCAGGGAACACAATACTCTCAAACTCTCCCATCAACAACTGGATGTGATTGAAGATTCCAAAGCATTACTCTGGAAGCAGAACTATCAAATATATTGCTCCTCACCAATCTCCATTTGGGAATCTCTCAAATAAATGTATCATTTCTGACATTTTAGAGATCAAGCTTCACCTACATTAAAAGGAAATTTTGGAAAACCAGCTTTGGAGCTTCCACACAATCTTAGTATAGGGAGCTATTTCAGCAGCATCCTACAGCAACCTTCAGTTTGCTATAAAGAATATCCATTTAATAAGTCTTATTTGGGTGAATATGGTTTATTTATAGACTTCCCTTTCCCCTTCCTATGCCCAGACTATATCATTCCCTCATTCAAAAAACTCAAATTGCTCACTATTATTCAGGATCAAATATAAATTCCTCCATTTGATTTTAAAGCTCCTTTGTATCCTAGCCTTTCCCTCTCCTTCCAATCTTCTCATACCTTACTTGCTTCCATATACTCTATAATACAGTGACACTGGCCTCTTTGCTATTTTATCACAGGATGCTTCAAATTGAATGATTTTCTCTGTTTCCTATGTCTGGATCATTGTCTTTGTATATCTCTTCTTCCTAGGTTTTATGGATTCCTTTAAGTCTCAGATAAAGTCCTACTTTCCAAAAAAAACATTTCCCATTCCTTAAACTTAGAGTTTTACCTTGGAGACTAACCATGATTCACCCTACAAATAGGTTGTTTGTATGTAGTTTCTTGCTTGTTGGCTCATTAGACAGTGAGGTCCAAGACAGCAGGAATATTTTTGTCCATTTTTATCTTTTTTTTTTTTTTTGCATACCTAGCACAGATCACAGAGCCTGGTACATAAAAGACTGCCTGAAGATTCAGGGTTTTTGGAGCATAGTTCCAAATTCTTGTCTAGAATAGATGGACCCATAAGAATTGGGACTTCTGATATAATTTATGAAGATTTTTTTTGTTATAGAGACATAAACATACACATAATACATTTCTGTAAATATGTATATACATATATATGGGCATATTCAGATATTAATTGAGGGACCACAATAGTGTCAAACTATTTCTGGTCCCACATCGATGTAGAAAACCAGAAATTTGCATTATCTATATTATATTTCATTTTTAATTTGTTAATTATTTGCCGATTACAATTTTTTAAAACCTTTGCCTTCTGTTTTAGAATCAATACTGTATAGTAGTTCCATGGCAAAAAAGTGATAAGGGGTAGGCAAGGATGATTTGGGGGTCACACATCTAAGAAGTATCTGAGGTCAGATTTGAACCTAGGACCTCCTCTTTGTAGACCTGGCTCTCAACTGATAGAGCCACCTAGCTGTCCCCTCAATTATATGTTAATCTCAATCCTCTTTACTAATAAGTGTTGCAGGCCATGTGAGGTGGGGAAGTGGCTCAGGTTTGATATCTCTGGTGTAATATATAGAGATTTATCTAGTCTTGTGGTAAGAAAGTTTTCTGTTTGTCACATATCTGTTGTATGATTGTGGGCAAGTCATTTACCTTCTCAATTTGCTAACAATACTCTGATTGAAACTAGTGACAGATCTAGATTTCTTAGAGGAGTTTGTCTCCTTATTAGCAATCCATTATTTTGATAAAATACCAAGGCAAGATATATGCACACAAGCATACTCATATGCATACACATTCTAGGGTATATATAATGTGTTTAATATGTGTGTACACATTTGTTTGGCTACACCTAATCCTCAGAGGGAAAATGCCATGTATATGAAAAGCTATCACTTTCATTAGAGGGTGGGTGCCAAAAGGACACTTTCATTTGAAATACTTTAAACATCAGTGCTTATTTAGTTCAAATAAACTCCCTCCTAAAAACATCTGGAAATTAAGGGGGAAGAGTAGACAGTGCAAAGGGGGCTATTTTTAATACAGAATAATCATTTGTAATTAACTGCAGCTGTCAGTGTATTCAAAACCCTGAAATCAATAATGGAGAAAGACAACTCTATCCAGTCTCAGCAGAGAGAAACATCTGAATTCAGATAACCTTTTTTCATTTACTATAAAAATAAAAAGAATTAACATTTTTATGCTAATATTTTTCATCTAGAGACATAATTCTATAACAAGATATTAAGGAGATAAGACTAACATTCATGGGATTATGACCTAGAATGTCATTAGTGAACATCTTGTCTAGCCCTCTCATTTTACAAATGAGGGAACTGAGTTCTCCAAAAGACAAGATTTGTTCAAATCCACACAGGTTGTACACAGAAGAATCAGGATTTAAACCCTGTCTCAGAATCCATGTGTTTCTTTTCCCATTTTACCTTGATGCCTCATAAAATTATTCATCTATGGAAAACTATTTTGTCCTCCAAATTTTCTGCAAATATTTTTCATATTCCCAAATACTGCTTATATAGATTTAATTAAATACAGAAAGTAATTATTTTCCTAATATGTGCCAGTCTCTATTGCAAAATATTTATATTATTTATAATATGTTATAATATATAATGTTATATAAGATACATTATAAAATAAAATAAATAGATTCCTAAATATAATGAAAATAGTCTGCAATGTTCTAACATTTGTTGGTTTGTTGCCTAGAATATGAAGATAGGTTTGAAGTCAATCAGAATAGTGAAAGCAGCTCTCTCCTCTTCTGGATATATAGAAAAGTCTTAGCTATATGTCCATTGATGAAGATGAGTGACTAAAGAGAAGAATATGAAAATAGTTATGCCAGCTGGTGTTACTTTAAAGGTAACATGTCTGCAATATCAGAAGAATAAAACCATTCCATCTCTGTGAGAATGGTTTTTCCTCCTTCCACTTTAGGCAATGGACTTTTTGGAAGTTGCACAGTCTACTTATAGTTCATTCCATAATAGTGCATATACATGATATTCTACAGGATATCAAATCTTTACCTTTTACAAAATGAATACATCATACTACCTTATTTTTGCCAATTATTTTAAAAATATGATTCAATGGAACAAAATGCCTTTAAAATTTTTTTCTTCCAATAAGATATCTCCCATTGATAAATCACAATTATTCAAAATTCCTTAGAAAGTCTAACAGTAATAATCTCATTTGTTAACCCTTTTATGATTCATAAGAGGAAAGACATATCAGAAAAAAACCTTCCACCCATGTCATTTTTATTTTTATTGAGGAAAACCAGTGTCCAAAACAAGTGGGATGAAGATTTCCTGTGCAGATGTCATCCACATATTGCTATGTGTTTATTGCAACATCTTGGTTCTAAGACCTAAAACTTTATAACACTTTCTCTCTCTCTGTCTCAATTTCACTCTTTAACTGTCTATATCTCTTCCTGTTTCTATCTACAAAGTTATAGCTATAGAAGGCAAAGCTGTAACTGAAACTACAGAAGATGAAAAAGTATATGTATTAGCATATGTATGAAGTCATATATTAGCATATTTATAGTTCTATATATAATGATATGTGTGAATATACATGTGTATATATACAAACACAAATATATGTTCATGCATATGTTTTATATACATGTATGTACTCATATACATACAGACAAATATAAACATTTACATATATATGGCTAAGTTTTTAGCTAAACACATGCCACATATCTGATGGTGATGGAATACTATTGGGCTGAAAGGAATAATGAACTGGAGGAATTCCATGTGAACTAGAAAGACCTCCAGGAATTGATGCAGAGTGAAAGGAGCAGAACTAGGAAAATGTTGTACATAGAGGCCAATACACTGTGGAACAATCAAATGTAATGGACTTCTCTACTTCTCTACTAGCAGTAATGCAATGATCCAGGACAATACCGAAGCTATACACATTCAGAAAAAGAACAGAATAGTAGAAATGCAAAAGAAAAACATATGGTTCCTCACATGGTTTGAAGGCCATAAGATTGGGGTTTTGTGTTAAAAGATCACTCTATTGCAAATATGAATAACATGGAAATAGTTTTGGAATAATGATACATGTTTTACCTAGTGGAATTGCTTCATCATCTCTGGGAGGCAGGAGGGAAGAGGGGTGGAAAAAATCATGAATCATGTAACCATGGGAAAATATTCTAAATAATAAATAAATAAACCGATACCCCAAATGTTTTTTTTTTCATCCAATCAGATTTTTCCCTGGGGATGCTCAGGTCAATCTCTTGAGTAATCATTGATGTCTTTTTTAATACAAAGTTTGGAGACTTGAGGAAATTACCACAGTATCATCTTTAAGCAACTGATTCTGGAGATTTACATGTAACCTAGAAGAAAAAAAATCAACTTCTTCAACTTAGAATTTTAGCTCTATTCTGTATAGCTTCTTTTTTTAAAATATTTTATTTGATCATTTCCAAGCATTATTCATTAAAGACATAAATCATTTTCTTTTCCTCCCCCCCACCCCCCCATAGCTGACGCATAAATCCACTGGGCATTAGATGTTTTCTTGATTCGAACCCATTGCCATGTTGATAATATTTGCATTAGAGTGTTCATTTAGAGTCTCTCTTCTGTCATGTCCCCTCAACGGCTGTATTCAGGCAATTGCTTTTCCTCGGTGTCTCTACTCCCACAGTTTATCCTCTGCTTATGAATGGTGTTTTTTTCTCATAGATCCCTGCAAATTGTTCAGGGACATTACACCACCACTAATGGAGAAGTCCATTACGTTCGATTATACCACAGTGTATTAGTTTCTGTGTACAATGTTCTCCTGGCTCTGCTCCTCTCACTCTGCATCACTTACTGGAGGTTGTTCCAGTTTCCATGGAACTCCTCCACTATATTATTCCTTTTAGCACAATAGTATTCCATCACCAACATATATGACAATTTACTCAGCCATTCCCCAATTGATGGGCATCCTCTCGTTTTCCAGCTTTTGGCCACCACAAAGAGTGCAGCTATGAATATTTTTGTACAAGTCTTTTTGTCCATTATCTCTTTGGGGTACAAACCCAGCAGTGCTATGGCTGGATCAAAGGGTAGATATTCTTTTGTCGCCCTTTGGGCATAGTTCCAAATTGCCCTCCACAATGCTTGGATCAATTCACAACTCCACCAGCAATGCATTAATGTCCCTACTTTGCCACATCCCCTCCAGCATTCATTACTTTCCTTTGCTGTCATGTTAGCCAATCTGCTAGGTGTGAGGTGATACCTCAGAGTTGTTTTTATTTGCATCTCTCTGATTATAAGAGATTTAGAAAACTTCTTCATGTGCTTATTAATAGTTTTGATTTCTTTATCTGAGAACTGCCTATCCATGCCCCTTGCCCATTTATCAATTGGAGAATGGCTTGATTTTTTTGTACAGTTGATTTAGCTCTTTATAAATTTGAGTAATTAAACCTTTGTCAGAGGTTTCTATAAAGATTTTTTTTCCCAGTTTGTTGTTTCCCTTCTGATTTTAGTTACATTGGGTTTGTTTGTGCAAAAGCTTTTTAATTTGATGTAGTCAAAATTATTTATTTTACATTTTGTGATTCTTTCTATGCCTTACTGGGTTTTAAAGTCTTTCCCCTCCCAAAGGTCTGACATGTATACTATTCAGTGTTTGCCCAATTTACTTATGGTTTCCTTCTTTTTGTTTAAGTCACTCACCCATTTTGAATTTATCTTGGTGTAGGGTGTGAGGTGTTGATCTATTCCTAGTCTCTCCCACACTGTCTTCCAATTTTCCCAGCAGTTTTTATCAAATAGTGGATTTTGGTCCCAAAAGCTGGGATCTTTGGGTTTATCGTATACTGTCTTGCTGAGGTCACTTTCCCCCAGTCTATTCCACTGATCTTCCTTTCTCTTTCTTAGTCAGTACCAAATTGTTTTGATGACTTCTGCTTTGTAATATAGTTTAAGGTCAGGGACTGCAAGGGCCCCATCATATGTGTTTTTTTCATTATTTCCCTGGATATCCTTGATCTTTTGTTGTTCCAAATGAATTTTGTTATATTTTTTTCTAAATCAGTGAAGAAGTATTTTGGTAGTTCAATGGGTATGGCACTAAATAGATAAATAAGTTTGGGTAGGATGGTCATTTTTATTATATTGGCTTGTCCTATCCATGAGCAGTTAATGTTTTTCCAATTGCTCAAGTCTAGTTTTAGTTGTGTGGCGAGTGTTTTGTAGTTGTGTTCATATAGTTCCTGTGTTTGTCTTGGGAGGTAGATTCCTAGGTATTTTATTTTGTCTAAGGTGATTTTGAATGGGATTTCTCTTTCTAGTTTTTGCTGCTGAGCTGTGTTGGAGATATATAGAAAAGCTGATGATTTATGTGGGTTTATTTTGTATCCTGCAACTTTGCTAAAGTTGTTGATTATTTCAATTAGCTTTTTGGTTGAATCTCTAGGATTCTTTAAGTAGTCCATCATGTCATCCGCAAAGAGTGATAACTTGGTCTCCTCCTTGCCTATTTTGATGCCTTCAATTTCTTTTTCTTCTCTAATTGCTACTGCTAGTGTTTCTAGTACAATGTCAAATAGTAGAGGTGATAATGAGCATCCTTGTTCCACTCCTGATCTTATTGGGAATGTGTCTAGTTTATCCCCATTGCAGATGATATTAGCTGATGGTTTTAGATATATACAGTTTATTATTTTTAGGAATGACCCTTCTAATTCTATGCTTTCTAGTGTTTTTAATAGGAATGGGTGTTGTATTTTATCAAATGCTTTTTCTGCGTCTATTGAGATAATCATGTGGTTCTTGTTGGTTTGCTTGTTGATGTGGTCAATTATGTGGATGGTTTTCCTAATATTGAACCAACCCTGCATCCCTGGTATAAATCCGACTTTATCATGGTGGATGATCCTTCTGATCACTTGCTGGAGTCTTTTTGCTAGTATCCTATTTAAGATTTTTGCATCTATATTCATTAGGAAGATTGGTCTATAGTTTTCTTTCTCTGTTTTTGACCTGTCAGGTTTTAGAATCAGTACCATGTTTGTGTCGTAAAAGGAGTTTGGTAGAACTCCCTCTTTGCTTATTATGTCAAATAGTTTGTATAGTATTGGGATTAACTGTTCTCTGAATGTTTGATAGAATTCACTGGTGAATCCATCAGGCCCTGGGAATTTTTTCCTAGGAAGTTCTTTGATGGCTTGTTGCATTTCATTTTCTGATATGGGATTATTTAAGAATTCTATTTCTTCTTCTGTTAGTCTAGGCAGTTTGTATTTTTGTATATATTCATCCATGTCACCTAAATTGGTGTATTTATTGCCATATAATTGGGCAAAGTAATTTTTAATGATTGCCTTAATATCCTCTTCATTGGAGGTGCTGTCCCCCTTTTCATCTTTGATGCTGTTAATTTGCATTTCTTCCTTCCTTTTTTAATTAGATTGACCAGTACTTTGTCTATTTTGTTTGTTTTTTCAAAGTAACAGCTTCTTGTCTTATTTATTAAATCAATAGTTCTATCACTTTCGATTTTATTAATTTCTTCCTTAATTTTTAGGATTTCTAGTTTGGTTTTCTGCTGGGGGTTTTAATTTGATTGCTTTCAAGTTTTTCATTTGCATTTCCAATTGATTGATCTCTGCTCTCCCTAGTTTGTTAATATAACCATTCAGGGATATGAATTTACCTCTGATTACCCGTTTGGCTGCATCCCAAAAGGTTTGAAAGGATGTCTCACCATTGTCATTTTCCTCGATGAAATTATTAATTGTTTCTATGATTTCTTCTTTAACTAAATGATTTTGGAGTATCATATTGTTTAATTTCCAATTAGTTTTTGATTTGGTTTTCCAATTATCATTACTAATCCTTATTTTTATTGACCTGTGATCTGAGAAGGCTGCAGTCATTATTTCTGCTTTTCTGCATTTGTATGCCATGTTTCTGTGACCTAGTGTATGGTCAATCTTCGTGAATGTGCCATGTGGTGCGGAGAAGAAGGTGTATTCCTTTTTGTCCCTATTTATTTTTCTCCATCTGTCTATTAATTCTAATTTTTCTAAGATTTCATTCACTTTACCTCTTTCTTATTTATTTTTTTATTTGATTTATCTAAATTTGATAATGGTTGGTTTAAGTCTCCCACAAATATGGTTTTACTGTCTATTTCTTCCTTCAATTCTCCTAGTTTCTCCATTAGACATTTGGGTGCTATATTATTTGGTGCATACATGTTGATTAATGATATTTCCTCATTGTCTAAAATCCCTTTTAACAAAATATAATTACCTTCCCTATCCCTTTTGATCAGGTCTATTTTTGCTTTGGATTTATCAGATATCATGATTACTACTCCTGCCTTCTTTCTGTCAGTTGAGGCCCAGAAGGTCTTACTCCATCCTTTAATTCTAACCTTGTGGGTGTCAACCCGCCTCATGTGTGTTTCTTGAAGACAACATATGGTAGGGTTTTGGATTCTAATCCATTCTGCTATTCGTCTACTTTTTATGGGTGAGTTCATCCCATTCACGTTCAAAGTTATGATTGTCATTTGTGGACTCCCTGGCATTTTGATATCCTTCCCTAATTCTAACCTTTTCTTCTTCAGCTCTACCTTTTAGTCTAGTGATTTACTTTGAATCAGTCCCCCTTGTCCCCTCCCTTGATGTTTCCCTTTTTAGTCCCTCCCTTTTTATTCCTTCCCCCTCCCCCTCTTCTTCCCTCCCTTTTAATGTTCCCTCCCCCTCTACCCCCCCTTGGTTTTCCATTCTCCCTACCCTTGTTGGGTAAGATAGAATTCAAGATCCCAATGGATCACGATGTTTTTCCCTCCCAGAATTGATTTCCCTGAGAGTAAGGTTTAAGCAAAAAACCCTCTCTTCCTCTCCTTCTTAGAGGAGTTTTCTTCCCCTCCCCTTCCCATGTGAATCTTTGTGTGAGAAAGATTATTCTATTTAGTCTTTCTTTAACCCCTATTTATACATTACATTTTCCCCATATGTTAGTATACATAGATTGATAGAAATGTAGTCCTTATAGAAGAGAGTTTGGGTAAAAGAAAAAGATAACATTTTTTTCCTTTCCCCTTTCCTTAATATTTACCTTTTCAGGTATTCCTTGCTCTTTGATTTTCGGTATCAAACTTTCCACAGAGCTCTGGTCTTTTCTTTGCAAAAAGTTGGAAATCTTCTATTTTGTTGAATGCCCATACTTTCCCTTGGAAATATATAGACAGTTTTGCTGGGTAGCTGATTCTTGGTTGAAGACCCAGCTCTCTTGCCTTTCTGAAAATCATGTTCCATGCCTTACGATCATTCAGAGTAGAACTTGCAAGGTCTTGTGTGACCCTTATTGGCTTTCCTTTATATCTAAATTGTCTTTTTCTGGCTTCCTGTAGGATTTTTTCTTTTGTTTGAGAGCTTTGGAATTTGGCAATTACATTCCTGGGAGTTGTCTTTTGGGGATTTAGTGTAGAAGGTGTTCTGTGAGCTCTGTCAGTGGCTGTATTACCCCCTTGTTCTAGAATCTCTGGACAATTTTCTTTGATTATATCTTGTATCACAATGTTGAGTTTGCTGTTTATTTCTGGCTTTTCTGGAAGTTCAATTATTCTTAAATTATATCTTTTCCCTCTACTTTCCAGATCTGTCACCTTGTTGGTGAGATATTTTATGTTCTCTTCTAATTTCTTGGTATTTTGGCTTTCTTTATTAATTCTTTGTCTTTTACATGATCATTGTCTTCCAGTTGCCTGATACTGGCCTTTAAAGCCTGGTTTTCCTTTTCAGTTTGGTCACACCGGTTTTGTAGATGTGTGAATTTCTTGTGCATTATTTCCCACTTTTCCTCCCAGAAGGCTTCCATCTTTTTGGTCATTTCTTTATCAAATTCTTCATGGGTTTGTGGAGAATTTCCATTTCCTTTGGAAGGTTTTGGAGCATTTTCTTGTGTATTGTATTCTATCTCCTCTGTATTTTGTATTTTGGCTCCATACAATGTGTCCAAAGTTGCCCCTTTCTTCTTATTTTTCTTAGGATTTTGGTGCTTCTGTGCTTCTGTGGAGTTTGCCATCTCTGAATGGGGAGGATTAGCATTTCTTATCTCTGTCTGGTGTTCAGAGGTTTTAGTCCTGGGCAGATTGTCCATTCTATGAGGTTTCCCTGAGTTGAACTGAGTATGCCTTAAGGCAGTGACTTTCACTGGAAATGGAATGGAAGGATCCGGCCAGGTGGTTACACCCGCCCCAGGCTCTCTCTGTTTCCCTGCTGTTTGGGTGCCCCCTCGACTGGGTCGGATTGCTTTCCGGAAGTTGCCTTCAGAATAGCTGGCTGTGAGGCTGTCTTGTTGGCCCTGAGGGTTACTGTTGTTTCAGAGGACCCTGCTCTCTGAGGGGGAAGGGGCCACAGCTTCCCGGAGCCTTGAACTCTGCGCTCCTACCCCTTAGGTCTGAGTGATCTCGGGTTCTGGCTTTTGAGAGGTGCCGTACCTTTTTTATCCAGGTCCAGGTCCAGGAGAAGGGTTCCCAGGGTCTATGCTTTTGATCGTTTTGAATTTCGGTGCCCTAGGAGCATATAATTTGAGATCGGTAGGGAAGGGTTTCCAGAGATCTGAACTTTAGCTTTCTCTAAGCCACCATCTTGACTGGAAGTCTGTATAGCTTCTATTATAGTAGTGAGCATTATCAAGTATTTGTTTGACATATCTCCTTGTATTTTTGAGTCAACAATTGTCAAACATTATATCTGTTGTGGTTTTCAAGGAATCTAAAATAATTTTGATTTGTAAATGGCCAATTTAGTTTTTGGAAGAGAGCTTTTAAGATGGCATTTTCCACTACCAAAGCAAATGCTCTTAAAAATGATCTGCATGTGAGACTAATGGGTTCTTTCATTCTTTACATGTACATTTCAGTCATTTACAGTACATTACAGTCAATTAATATTTGGATTTGTTCTTTCTCCAGGACTACATTGAGTCTTTTTAGCATAGCAGAAGCTAAAAGAGCTTCCACTCCGTTGGCAAAGTCTTTGTATAGTGAATGATTTCATATCTATGTCTAATATATGGTATTAGAAAAAATTTCCCAAAGTAAGCACATGAAATGAGAATTCTACATGACAAAACACATGTTATCTACAGGACATGTCACCAAATAAATCAATGAGAATTATTGATTAGCATAGACCCTGACTTATAAAATCTCTCAAAAAGAGAAGTAGACCTAAAATAGTACCATTTCCAGTAATCAGAACAACTTGTCAAATGTCTTTTACCCTTCATCTAATTACTCCCGTTCATTTCTAGAAGCCAAATAGCTGTGATCTAAGCAGACAAACTGAAGAAAAGTATTGTGTAAGAGTAATTTCTGAGAGCATAAGAGAAAAATTTCCTAGGAAGTAAAACTGGATTGATCTCTTTTTAGAAGAGACCTGATGTTTTGCATAAGGGAAGTTCAAGTGGGGGCAAATTCTTTACAGTATAAATGATGGAATTCAATTTGAATAAGAACACAGGGTTCCATAGAACTTAGAAATAAGCAAGTGAATTAGTCATTATTTGTTGATGGATCTCTTATTACCCTAGTAATAAGGATGGTGCTACATTTTCAATAAATTTAAACAAATTAATTTTAGGATAGTGTTAAATTATTACTAAAGATGAATGGTTATTGAATCATATTTCATTGTCCTATGAATTTCCCCCACAAATATGGCCATAATTGTATTAATTCTTTATGGTTTTGTTTTTCAGATGACATATTAATCCATTTTGAAGAATGTTTTCCTAGCATCACTTGGCAAGAAGAAATATTTTAAAAAGCAAGCTCCAGTGGCAATTAAAATTACACATGATTCAAAGCTTGTAGATTCCTTTCAAAATAATGTGGATGGAAACAAAAGATGATCTGGGCAAAAGGGGATATAATATACATTTTATTGGCCTGAAATTTTGACTAGGTAACACAAGGGTGGTTAGGGGTAATAATAGGGTAGTCAGTCATTAAGTCAATTGCTGTAGCTCAATTTCTTTGTTTACTAGGCTAATTTTTCCCCCTTTTCTTCATGGTGTTGCCCAAGACAATGCTTCCAAAGAAATCAACATGTTAATAATTTTAAAAGGAGTAAGGTTAGAGAGGGCTGAGGTTTTCATGAAGCCCATCACTTCTTCTACCTCAATTGGAAAGAGGAAAGATCTGCTTTAAAAGTGTCAAAAAATGATACAGCTATATATACCATATTTATATTTGAAGAAATTAATTTAGCATATTCCTCAAATAGATTATCAATCTTGTGAGGAAAAGAATTGTGCACTTTCTTTACATTTTCACTATGTCTTGCACATTTTATTTCTTTATTTTATTTATTATCTTCTGGGATTGTATGATAAGTGATCACTGATATCATCTGTAAAGGAAATGTCCAAAGTGTAGTTATTTCATCTTGATAAGGTTCAATAATATGCTACAACTTTTAGTCTTTAAGAGTTTACTGGTGTACTTAGAAGTTGAGTGCCTTGCTAATGATCATACAGTTATCATGTATTAGTAGTAGAACTTATATCCAGATATTCAAACCCAGTAAAGGCTCCTTTACCACATTGCCATTGGCTGTAGCACATAGTAGATGCCTAGTACATTTTTTATTTAATTTTTACCATAAGTCAATCTGACAGACTCATATTCGAATTCAAAATGATTTTTCATTATTATTATTATTTAATAGTAATAATAGTATCACTGTTGTTGTGAGATCATTTCTAGACATTGCCCACCATTTGTGGCTCCATTTAGGGTTTTCTTCGCAAGGATCTTGGAGCATTTTACAGTGTTCTTCCCCAACTCATTTTATAGATGAGGAAACTGAGGCAAAGAGGTTTATATGACTAGCCCAGGGTCACACAGCTAAGTGACTGAGGCCAAGTTTGAACTCATGAATTCAAGTCTTTCTTACTCCAGGCCCAGCCCTCTCTCCTCTGTACCACCTACTGGCCTTAGTAATTTCACTTCTAAACATTTTAACATTTTATTTTTTTATTTTTTTTAATTTATATCTGGTCATTTCCAAACATTATTCATTGGAAACAAAGATCTTTTTCTTTTCTTCCCTCCCCACCCTCCCACCACCTTTCCCATAGCCCATGTGCGATTCCACTGGGTATCACATGTGTTCTTGATTCAAACCCAATTTCATGTTGTTGGTATTTGCACTAGAGTGTTCATTCAGAGTCTCTCCTCAGTCATATCCCCTCCATCCCTGTAGTCAAGCAGTTGCTTTTCATTGGTGTTTTTACTCCCACAGTTTATCCTCTGCTTGTGGATAGTGTTTTTTAGACCCCTGCAGATTGTTCAGGGACACTGCATTGCCACTAATGGATAAGTCCATCACCTTCGATTGTACCACAATGTATCAGTCTCTGTGTACAATGTTCTCCCTGGTTCTGCTCCTCTTGCTCTGCATCACTTCCTGGAGGTTGTTCCAGTCTCTGTAGAATTCCTCCACTTTATTATTCCTTTTAGCACAATAGTATTCCATCACCAACATATACCACAATTTGTTCAGCCATTCCCCAATTGAAGGGCATCCCCTCATTTTCCAATTTTTGGCCACCACAAAGAGCGCAGCTATGAATATTCTTGTACAAGTCTTTTTCCTTATTATCTCTTTGGGGTACAAACCCAGCAGTGCTATGGCTGGATCAAAGGGCAGACAGTCTTTTATCGCCCTTTGGGCATAGTTCCAAATTGCCCTCCAGAATGGTTGGATCAATTCACAACTCCACCAGCAATGAATTAGTGTCCCTACTTTGCCACATCCCCTCCAGCATTCATTATTTTCCATAGCTGTCATGTTAGCCAATCTGCTAGGTGTGAGGTGATACCTCAGAGTTGTTTTGATTTGCATCTCTCTGATTATAAGAGATGTAGAACACTTTTTCATGTGCTTCATTTTAAATACTGTTTTAAATACTGTTTTAAAATTTACAAAAAAGCTTTACTAATTTGATTTCATTTAATCCCAGGTAAAATAATTTTGTGAAGGAGTAAAGTAATTAGTAGATGACTTTTAGGAAAATCACTTCAGAAATTAACTTAGGTGTTCAGTCACTCATTTAGGGTATAAAGGTCTGCTAATATGTAAAGTACTATAGCATACACTACCATTGTTCAGTCATTACAATTGTGACTGGCTCTTTCTGACCCCATTTAAGGTTTTCTTGGCAAAGATGCTGGAGTAGTTTACCATTTTCTTCTCCAGTCCATTTTAGACAAGAAAAACTGAGGCAAACAAGTTTAAGTGACTTGCCTATGGTGATACAGCTAATAAATGTCTGAGGCCATATCAATCTCATGAAACTGAGTTTCCCTGATTCTGAGGTCAGTGTTCTATCCACTGTGCAACCTAGCTATCCACTATTATACATTCTATAGTACAAGAATATCATTAGGCCATTGACTTCCAAAACTTTATGTTGTAATAAAGGAAATCAGACATCTAGAAAGAAAAATAGCAAGAACACATAACTTCAGCTGAAAACAAATTGAGTTGAGACACATTGGGGAATGCTTTATGGATGAAGTTCTGTTTGAAGTAGCACTTAAAAGATACGGAAGTATTTTGACAAAAAAAAATGGGGAGAACATTTCAGTCAGAAGATACAGACCAATTAAGGGCACTGAAGAAAAGAAACACATATTTAAGTGCTTACTATAATATGTCAAGAACTTTGCTTTGTGCTTTAAAAAATCATCTAATTTTATGGTTTCCATTATCCTGGATGTTCAAGATGTCTAGTAATTATTTAATTGGAAGATTGGTGTGTGTGCATTAGCTTTGAATTACAAAATATACTATGGCATGAAAATAAAACATTCATAAAAAAACTCGAAAAGACAGGAATATGAGAGAGAATTGGTCAGTCAATTAAGCATTACAATTTAAAGTTTTTCTAAGAAAAAAATGAACATGAAGATAGAGATTCTGAAAATCAGGGGGAAATCAAAGAAGATAAAATGAGAATTGAAAAGTTTTCAAAGATTGAATTAGAAAAAAGAAGTATGATCTAGTTTTTTTTAAAATATTGTCTAACAGGACTTCCGGTTAAGATGGCGGCTTAGAGAAAGCTGAAGTTCAGATCTCCGGAAAACCCTTCCCGACCGATCTCAAACTAGAAGCTCCTAAGGCGCCGAAATTCAAAACGATCAACAGCACAGACCCTGGGAACCCTCCTCCTGGACCTGGACCCTGTTCAAAAGGTACGGCTCCCCTTAAAAGCCAGAACCCGAGATCCCTCGGACCTCAGGGGTAGGAGCGCAGAGTCCAAGGCTCCCGGAAGCGGCAGCGACGCCGGGCTCAGAGAGCAGGGTCTGAGGAACAACAACCCTCAGGGTCTTCTACCCAAGTCCCAGTCCGGGTGAAAGTTACTGCCTGGGGCTTCCGCTGCAGAGAGCCAGTCGGTCCGGGTGAAAGTTACTGCCTGGGGCCTCCGCTGCAAAGAGCTGGTCGGTCCGGGTGAAAGTTACTGCCTGGGGCCTCCGCTGCAGAGAGCTGGTCAAAACAACAGCAACCCTCAGGGCGGGCAAGACAGCCTCACGGGCTGGATCCTGCTATCCAAGTCTCAGTGAAAGTCTGTGCTCTCGGAGCTTGGGGAAGCGGCAGCCCATCCCCCCGCAGGCCGACGAAACAGCCTCACGGCCAGGGATTCTGAAGGCAACTTCCGGAAATCGAGCCAGGGGGAGAGTGTGGCCTCGTGGTCCAACCCTTCCATTCCAGTTCCAGTGAGGCATATTCAGTTTAACCCAGGGAACGCTCATAGAACCAACATCTGCCCAGGACTAAAGCCTCTGATCACCAGACAAAGACAAGAAAAGCCAATCCTCCACGTTCAGAGATGACAAACTCCACAGAAGCACAGAAGCCCCAAAATACCAAGAAAAATAAGAAGAAAGGGGCGACTCTAGACACATTCTATGGAGCCAAAATACAAAATACAGAGCAGATAGAAGAAGATATACAAGAAAATTCTCCAAAATCTTCCAAAGGAAATAGAAACTCTCCAAAAACACATGAAGAATTTGAATCAGAAAGGACCAAAAAGATGGAAGCCCTCTGGGAGGAAAAGTGGGAAATGATGCAAAAGAAATTCACGCATCTACAAAACCAGTTTGACCAAACTGTAAAAGAAAACCAGGCTTTAAAGCAAGAACTAATAAAGCAAAGCCAAAACACCAAGAAATTAGAAGAGAACATAAAATATCTCACCGACAAGGTGATAGATCTGGAAAACAGGGGGAGAAGAGAAAATTTAAGAATAATTGGACTCCCAGAAAAGCCAGAAATAAACACCAAACTGGACATGGTGATACAAGATATAATCAAAGAAAATTGCCCAGAGATTCTAGAACAAGGGGGCAATACATCCACTGACAGAGCTCACAGAACACCTTCTACACTAAACCCCCAAAAGACAACTCCCAGGAATGTAATTGCCAAATTCCAAAGCTATCAAACAAAAGAAAAAATCCTACAGGAAGCCAGAAAAAGACAATTTAGATATAAAGGAATGCCAATCAGGGTCACACAAGACCTTGCAAGTTCTACGCTGAATGATCGTAAGGCATGGAACATGATCTTCAGAAAGGCAAGAGAGCTGGGTCTCCAACCAAGAATCAGCTACCCAGCAAAACTGACTATATACTTCCAAGGGAAAGTATGGGCATTCAACAAAATAGAAGACTTCCAACTTTTTGCAAAGAAAAGACCAGAGCTCTGTGGAAAGTTTGATACCGAAAATCAAAGAGCAAGGAATACCTGAAAAGGTAAATATTAAGGAAAGGGGAAAAATGTTATCTTCTTTTACTCAAACTCTCTTCTATAAGGACTACATTTATATCAACCTATGTATACTAATATGTGGGGAAAATGTAATGTATAAATAGGGGGTAAAGAAAGACCAAATAGAATAATGGTTCTCACACAAAGATTCACAGGGGAAGGGGAGGGGAAGAAAACTCCTATAAGAAGGAGAGGAAGAGAGGGGGGGGGTTTACTTAAACCTCAATCTCAGGGAAATCAACTCTGAGAGGGAAAAACATCCAGATCCATTGGGATCTTGAATTCTATCTTACCCAACAAGGGTAAGGAGAAGGGAAAACCAAGGAGGGGAGGGGGAGAGGGAGAACAAAAAGGGAGGGAAAGAGAGGGGGGAGGGGGAGGGAACAAAAAGGGAGGGACTAAAAAGGGAAACATCAAGGGAGGGGACAAGGGGGACTGATTCAAAGTAAATCACTGGACTAAAAGGTAGAGCCGAAGAAGAAAAGGTTAGAATTAGGGAAGGCAATCAAAATGCCAGGGAGTCCACAAATGACAATCATAACTTTGAACGTGAATGGGATGAACTCACCCATAAAAAGTAGACGAATAGCTGAATGGATTAGAATCCAAAACCCTACCATATGTTGTCTTCAAGAAACACACATGAGGCGGGTTGACACCCACAAGGTCAGAATTAAAGGATGGAGTAAGACCTTCTGGGCCTCAACTGATAGAAAGAAGGCAGGAGTGGTAATCATGATATCTGATAAAGCCAATGCAAAAATAGACCTGATCAAAAGGGATAGGGAAGGTAATTATATTTTGTTAAAAGGGACTCTAGACAATGAGGAAATATCATTAATCAACATGTATGCACCAAATAATATAGCACCCAAATTTCTAATGGAGAAACTAGGAGAATTGAAGGAAGAAATAGACAATAAAACCATACTAGTGGGAGACTTAAACCAACCATTATCAAATTTAGATAAATCAAATCAAAAAATAAATAAGAAAGAGGTAAAAGAAGTGAATGAAATCTTAGAAAAATTAGAATTAATAGACATATGGAGAAAAATAAATAGGGATAAAAAGGAATACACCTTCTTCTCAGCACCACATGGCACATTCACAAAAATTGACCATACATTAGGTCACAGAAACATAGCACGCAAATGCAAAAAAGCAGAAATAATGAATGCAGCCTTCTCAGATCACAAGGCAATAAAAATAATGATTAGTAATGGTACATGGAAAACCAAATCTAAAACCAATTGGAAATTAAACAATATGATACTCCAAAACCGTTTAGCTAAAGAAGAAATCATAGAAACAATTAATAATTTCATCAAGTAAAATGACAATGGCGAAACATCCTTTCAAACCTTTTGGGATGCAGCCAAAGCGGTAATCAGAGGCAAATTCATATCCCTGAAAGCTCATATTAACAAACAAGGGAGAGCAGAGATCAATCAATTGGAAATGCAATTGAAAAAACTCGAAAGCGATCAAATTAAAAACCCCCAGCAGAAAACCAAATTAGAAATCCTAAAAATTAAGGGAGAAATTAATAAAATCGAAAGTGATAGAACTATTGATTTAATAAATAAGACAAGAAGCTGGTACTTTGAAAAAACAAACAAAATAGACAAAGTACTGGTCAATCTAATTAAAAAAAGGAAGGAAGAAAAGCAAATTCACAGCATTAAAGATGAAAAGGGGGACAGCACCTCCAATGAGGAGGAAATTAAGGCAATCATTAGAAATTACTTTGCCCAATTATATGGCAATAAATACACCAATTTAGGAGAAATGGATGAATATATACAAAAATACAAACTGCCTAGACTAACAGAAGAGGAAATAGAATTCTTAAATAATCCCATATCAGAAATTGAAATCCATCAAGCCATCAAAGAACTTCCTAAGAAAAAATCCCCAGGGCCTGATGGATTCACCTGTGAATTCTATCAAACATTCAGAGAACAGTTAACCCCAATAATATACAAACTATTTGACATAATAAGCAAAGAGGGAGTTCTACCAAACTCCTTTTACGACACAAACATGGTACTGATTCCAAAACCAGGCAGGTCAAAAACAGAGAAAGAAAACTATAGACCAATCTCCCTAATGAATATAGATGCAAAAATTTTAAATAGGATACTAGCAAAAAGACTCCAGCAAGTGATCAGAAGGATCATTCACCATGATCAAGTAGGATTCATACCAGAGATGCAGGGCTGGTTCAACATTAGGAAAACCATCCACATAATTGACCACATCAACAAGCAAACTAGCAAGAACCACATGATTATCTCAATAGATGCAGAAAAAGCCTTTGATAAAATACAACACCCATTCCTATTAAAAACACTAGAAAGCATAGGAATAGAAGGGTCATTCCTAAAAATAATAAACAGTATATATCTAAAACCAACAGCTAATATCATCTGCAATGGGGATAAACTAGATGCATTCCCAATAAGATCAGGAGTGAAACAAGGATGCCCATTATCACCTCTACTATTTGACATTGTACTAGAAACACTAGCAGTAGCAATTAGAGAAGATAAAGAAATTGAAGGCATCAGAATAGGCAAGGAGGAGACCAAGTTATCACTCTTTGCGGATGACATGATGGTCTACTTAAAGAATCCTAGAGATTCAACCAAAAAGCTAATTGAAATAATCAACAACTTTAGCAAAGTTGCAGGATACAAAATAAACCCACATAAATCATCAGCTTTTCTATATATCTCCAACACAGCTCAGCAGCAAGAACTAGAAAGAGAAATCCCATTCAAAATCACCTTAGACAAAATAAAATACCTAGGAATCTATCTCCCAAGACAAACACAGGAACTATATGAACACAACTAAAAAACACTCGCCACACAACTAAAACTAGACTTGAACAATTGGAAAAACATTAACTGCTCATGGATAGGACGAGCCAATATAATAAAAATGACCATCCTACCCAAACTTATTTATCTATTTAGTGCCATACCCATTGAACTACCAAAATACTTCTTCACTGATTTAGAAAAAACCATAACAAAGTTCATTTGGAAGAACAAAAGATCAAGGATATCCAGGGAAATAATGAAAAAAAACACATATGATGGGGGCCTTGCAGTCCCAGACCTCAAACTATATTACAAAGCAGCAGTCATCAAAACAATTTGGTACTGGCTAAGAAACAGAAAGGAAGATCAGTGGAATAGACTGGGGGAAAACGACCTCAGCAAGACAGTATACGATAAACCCAAAGATCCCAGCTTTTGGGACAAAAATCCACTATTCGATAAAAACTGCTGGGAAAATTGGAAGACAGTGTGGGAGAGACTAGGAATAGATCAACACCTCACACCCTACACCAAGATAAATTCAAAATGGGTGAGTGACTTAAACATAAAGAAGGAAACCATAAGTAAATTGGGTAAACACAGAATAGTATACATGTCAGACCTTTGGGAGGGGAAAGGCTTTAAAACCAAGCAAGATATAGAAAGAATCACAAAATGTAAAATAAATAATTTTGACTACATCAAATTAAAAAGCTTTTGTACAAACAAAACCAATATAACTAAAATCAGAAGGGAAACAACAAATTGGGAAAAAATCTTCATAGAAACCTCTGACAAAGGTTTAATTACTCATATTTATAATGAGCTAAATCAATTGTACAAAAAATCAAGCCATTCTCCAATTGATAAATGGGCAAGGGAAATGGATAGGCAGTTCTCAGATAAAGAAATCAAAACTATTAACAAGCACATGAAGAAGTGTTCTACATCTCTTATAATCAGAGAGATGCAAATCAAAACGACTCTGAGGTATCACCTCACACCTAGCAGATTGGCTAACATAACAGCAAAGGAAAGTAATGAATGCTGGAGGGGATGTGGCAAAGTAGGGACATTAATTCATTGCTGGTGGAGTTGTGAACTGATCCAACCATTCTGGAGGGCAATTTGGAACTATGCCCAAAGGGCGACAAAAGAATATCTACCCTTTGACCCAGCCATAGCACTGCTGGGTCTGTACCCCAAAGAGATAATGGACACAAAGACTTGTACAAAAATATTCATAGCTGCGCTCTTTGTGGTGGCCCAAAACTGGAAAACGAGGGGATGCCCATCAATTGGGGAATGGCTGAACAAACTGTGGTATATGTTGGTGATGGAATACTATTGTGCTCAAAGGAATAATAAAGTGGAGAAGTTCCATGGAGACTGGAACAACCTCCAGGAAGTGATGCAGAGCGAGAGGAGCAGAACCAGGAGAACATTGTACACAGAGACTAATACACTGTGGTATAATCGAACGTAATGGACTTCTCCATTAGGGGCAGTGTAGTGTCCCTGAACAACTTTCAGGGATCCAGGAGAAAAAAAACACCATTCATAAGCAAAGGATAAACTATGGGAGTGGAAACACCGAGGAAAAGCAACTGCCTGAATACAGAGGTTGAGGGGACATGACAGAGGATAGACTTTAAATGAACACTCTAATGCAAATACTATCAACAAAGCAATGGGTTCAAATCAAGAAAACATCTAATGCCCAGTGGACTTACGCGTCGGCTATGGGGGGTGGGGGGGAGGAAAAGAAAATGATCTATGTCTTTAACGAATAATGCTTGGAAATGATCAAATAAAATATATTTAAAAAAAAATATTGTCTAACAAAATAAAGAAACCACTCATTTCATTTTAAAGGGCAAAAATAAAGAAAAATTAAACTACCAAAGTATAAATAAAAAAAAAATAATAATATATGAGAACTAAAATTGCTAGAAACTATTTAAAGAATATTTCAAAAAGATCTTATGATTTAAAGTTATACAATTAAAACATTAATCCAAATATTCATTTTTGTAAATTGTCTGATATTTAATTTCTTTATTTCTCTCGATTATTAAACAAAATATGTTAACATTCATTTTTATTAAAATTTAGTTCAATATCCTTATCATCCTTACCTTCTATCCCCCTTCCTTAAGGAAGAAATCAATTTGATACAGATTAATCATGTGCAGTCATGCAAAACATTTCCATATTAGCCATATTGCAGAAGAAAGTTGAAAAAAAAAGTATACTTCAATCTGCTTTCAGACTCCATCAATTCTTCCCCTGGAGGTAGATTGCATTTTTCATCATAAATTCTTCAGAATTTCTTGGATCATTGTAGTTCTGAGAATAGTTAAGTCACTCACAGTAGATTATAGTACAATATTGCTTTCTGGTTGTGCTCTTTTCACTTTATATCAATTTACATATATCTTCCCTGGTTCTCCTACTAGCATTCTCTTTGCCATTTCATCACAATTACATACCTAAACTTGTTCATCTATTCCCCAGTTGATGGATATCTACTCATTTCTCAATTCTTTGTCATGACAAAATAGCTTCTATAAATATTTTTGCTCAAATATGTCCTTTTCCTTTTTATTGGAACTCTTTGTAGTACAGAAATAGTAACAGTATTTCTGGTCAAGAGATATGTATAACTATATAATCCTTTTGGCCTAGTTTCAGAATATTCTCCAGAATGTTTAGACAATTTCACAATTCCACCAACATTGCTATTTAGGTGTGCTTATGGTCTCTCCTCCATTCCAGAATTTGTCATTTCTGAGGTACCTCAGAGTTATTTTGATTTTTAATAATCAAAAATTATATAGAAAATTTTTTCATATAACTATGCAGACCTTTGATTTCTTCTTCTGAAAACTATATGTATCCTTTGACTATCAGTTGACAAATGATTTATATCGTTATAAATTTAGTTGGATTTTCTACTTGAGAAATGAGGCCTTTATCAAAGAAATTTGCTCTATTTATTGACAATTTCATTCTTTCCTTCTAATTTTGGGTTCACTGGTATTGTTTATACAGAAAAATTTCTCCAATTGTTTAGATCTGATTTTTTTTTGTGTTGAAAGTATTTTAATTATGTTCATATAGTTCCTGAATTTGTCTTGTTAGATAGAATGATATTTTTTGTTGTCTAAATGTAATTTTTAAATGTTTTTAAATGTAATATTTCTTCCTATCTCTTCCTGCTGGACTTTGTTGGTAATATATAGAAATGCTAAATGGGCTAAGTGGGATATCAATGTATTTATTTTTTATTTGGTAAAGTTGTTAATTATTTCAACTGATTTTAGTTGATTCTTTACGATTCCCTAAATATACCATAATATTCTTTTTTTCCTCTTTATTCTAATTCCTTCAGTTTCTTTTTCTTACCTTATTACTACATTTCTAGAGCAATCCTGAACAATAGTGATGGAAATGGCCATGCTTGCTTAAATTGTTTTTACTGGAAAGGTTTCTAGCTTATCCCTACTACAACAATACTTGTTCATGGTTTTATATAGTTACTACTTCCCACTGAAAGGTTTATCTATTGCTATTCTTTTTAGTGTTTTTAACAGGAATTAATGTTGCATTTTATAAAAAATATTTTCCTGCATCAACTGAGATAATCACTTACTTTTTGTAATTTATATGCTGATAGTTTCCCTAATATAGAACTTGCCCTGTGTTCTTCATATGCACATTTGGTATATATTGTATAACATTGTGGAAAATGCTGATCTAAACCGGAAATATGCAAGACTGGTTATTTTAAAACATGAATAATCATGAAAACACTACCCTCATCACAAGTTGTTCTGGGGACAATGTTTCATAAGCCACACATGAACTTTAAGTGTGAACTATTATTATCTTTATAATAACAAAAACAGGAAGAGCAGGAGAAACAGTTGAATAAAAGGGATATTATATGTGGAAATAAGCAGTTACAGTTGGACATGTCAAGTGGGAGTTTACAGATACAAAATAACAGAAAATCAATTTTTTAGAGAGCTGACTTTAAAATATTCAATTCCATGTCATTATTAACACCTATTGATTGAAAATAATTTAATCAGATATTAGAGACATAAAGTCAGAAAGGAAATAATGTCTACTTTTAAAATGTTTCTATTATACTGCATCAATAATAAAGAGCTACTTCAACCACACCCCAAATATCATAACAATGACTTCATTTAGATGGAAGAAAAGTTATTTGAGATAGAGGAATGAGTGCTTTATTTGCATTTAGGATTTCTGCATTTAAATTCAACTTTTCATCCTTATGATATATATATAATTCCAGCAAATCATTTAAATATCTGAGGTCTCTTGCCTTATCTATAAAATTAGGGATTTGGATTTAATCTTCTTACCATATTTTATCTAAACTTTTTATCAGCCAGTCACTATATATTATGACCAGCATATAGTAGGCATTTAATAAATGACTACTGAATGAATGACTGAATGAATGACTGACTGACTGACTGAATGAATGAATGAATGAATGAATGAATGAATGAATGAGTGAGTGATTGAAGCAATGAACTGGACTGCTTAAGAACTGTCTTGAATGATTTGTACTTTGACTGGAGTGTATATTCTGAAAGTGATGTGGGATAAATTTCTAATACCTTTAGGTTGACCTCAATATGACAACCTTTTCCAAAGTATCATAAAGGAGAAAGGGCTGATAATCAGGTCATAAGCAATCTGTGATAACACTTATTTTGAAGACACTATTGCTGCAATGAACTCGGAGCCTAAGGGTGAGATTTTCCATTACTTTAATAAAAGTCTCATTCACTAAGCCCCATAAAACTATTCCCTCAGTCAATAAGAATAGTCCATAAAATGTTCAAAAACATGGAACATATAATCAGATGTAGGGTATAAACAGTCCACAAAGAAGATGCCTGGGAGTTCCCCCAACCCTGGTCCCCATCTTTATGTACTATCTGCCCAAAGGGCCTAGAATTGGGTACCTGATCAATCCAACTGATGGAAGTATTAGTTGGAACTCCCCAATATTTGCTCTATAATGTCTTGGTTAATGAGACCCCTTGTTGGTATGGTAGAAATAGAGAGGTTAATGCAACTCACCTCTACTAGATCCTAGACCAGAAAAGTGTGAGCACTTTTACTGACTAATAATTAATTCCTTGATTCTTATTTTTATCTTTTTCAAAAACAATATTTGTTAAATTATAAATTTTAACTAAAAATGAAAAGAAAATATGAGAGAGATTATTTCAAACTACAAGGGCTAGGTAGCAAAACTTATGGGAACACTACAAAGTGTGTTACAGTCAACATTTTGCAACAGAAGTTATTATCTTTTTCTTAACATTTTTATTTTAGGAACTTGAAGATAGAATTATTATCATTTGTTTACTTTAAATTTCCTTCATAATTCCAAATATAGATATTTTCACATGAAATTAAGCATGCTACTCTTATCAATAACTAATATCTCACATGGCTCTCAAATTTAGTATTGCTTCCTTATGTTGATCCATAACGAGAAATAAGACACAATGCAATAGTTTCATAATGAAGACATTTAATGCACAGAGAATACACAGTCCCAGAATGAATGAGGATCAAAAAAACAACAACAAACAAACAAACAAGGAACAAAACAAAAATATCTAAAAAAAGTCAGGTATTGTTAAATATCTTTCAAATATCAACATCTAAATTCCTAACTTTTAATAAAAAAAAAAATTAGAGACATAGATATTTTAGTTTTAGGCCAATTCTTTCCAGTCCCTTTTCCCACCCATAACCCACAAATACACCACAGGCAATGTGTGTAATATCTCCTGAGCAAAATTTACAGGTGTACCTGTGTTCTTGAACATGTGGTAATGACATCTTTAAACTTCAGTTACTATGCTCTATCCTTCAGGTCTCCTAGACTTGGCAGTGTCACTTACTGCTCTGCCTCCTGCTGCAGGACTATCAGCTAATGTCTGATTTATATTTGGAACCAACTGTCTCTGCAAAGTTGAGGGTAAGTGTTGTGCAGTGAGAGTAGATATATCCTCACTATCTCCACTAGAATTGATTTCATTTCCTTAATGGGTGTACCTATTGCTGGCACCCTGCCTTAACATAATGATTCATGGTCTTCTTTTCCCTCTCGCTTTTGACTCCTTTCAGCCATGCTATCTCCACTGATTTACTTGTAAGCAAAAGAGCCCCCTAAAGAAGTTCTTGCATTAGGTGAAAGTGTTGCAGAGCTTATTAAATGACCACTTAGGGAAGTTAAGAGTTTAACAGAAATAAACACTAGAGGAAGCATGGAACTCATAAGCAAGACCGATATATTGTCTGCTCTTTCTGAAGAACTCTCTTTTGCCAAATGAACTGCATTAGGGTCATGATTCAGTCTAAATTCAGTCATCCCCATCTTTGATATATCTCTTGTATCCCACTTACTTAATTTTTCAACACCATCCATGTTCATTTCTCCTGTACTGACTGTATTTTCAAGATCGTCAACAAACAAAGCAATTGTTTTCAAGGCTTTTATTCACTTCATTTATTTACCTTCAAAGAAAGCATCTTCCAGTTCCCTTGAAACTTTCATGTACTACCTCCACCTATTTTCCTTCCTTAATACCAAGCATATTCTCCATTCCCTCTGCTTGCTGCCTTCAGTTACTCTGGTTATTACAAGGTTGATTTCTGAAGAAAGTCCACATAAATCTCTTGTTCAAAGAGTATATGTCACTTTTAAACCATAAAGCTCACTTTACACACAAATAGCAGAATACATGCTTTATAAGAATGACTGTGTGAACACACGTTTACAGACAGACAGTAAGAGAAGGTCTAGCACTGGAATAGGACTCATTTGCCTTTCTATTTGGAACAGTGGACAGCAAAATGTTAAAAGCGAATGATTTACCCTTTATCTCTTTCTTCTCTTCCTAGTTTATCTTTTGTAAAGATGTTTCCATACTTTTCTGTGAGGGATTTAGAAGGGGCCCCACACACCTGTTGAATGGCAGCTATAGATCTATAGCAGCTAAAGTATATAGAACTGGGCAAACCTGAGACTTCATCACAGAATCAGATTTTCCTTCTCATCTTAAGATGAAGATTTCCAATGTTGGAGATAACTTTGTGAATCTGATAGGACCAGAGGACCAGGACGCTTTGGTCAGTACTGATTGGGTAGCTCCCTGGGTCTTTGGTCAGTATTACATTAGGGATGTTGCCACCAACAAGAAGAAGAGTTTAACTCCTTAATGGGTTTTTCAGAAGATATAAACTCAGGGGCAACCATTAAGATAGTCCTGAGATGAGGAGAAATATAAAATGTAATTTTAACTGTAAAACAAAATACTATGTGTTACAATGGTTTATTAATCTAACCTTCTCACAAAGTGCAAGAATGCTATATCTCTCCATCTGGTTTTAAGTCTTTCTACCATTGTGTGATTTTTGTATCATGTTCATTAAGAAGTTTTCCTTATTTAAAGGAGATAAATAGCAATTCTCCCTTGCACATTTATGTTGTATAGTAAGTGCAATTTACCTTCACAAATACATAAACACACTTTGGATAGACCCTAGACATAATACAACCTTTAGGTATAAGTAATTTTCTATATGATACCATGACACGGATCAGGAAATTTAAAGAATCAAAGAATATGAGAAAAATGTATCTAACCCTACTCATTGATAATCAAGCTCACCCAGGTCTAAAATTGGCTACTATATGAATTCTTCTGTGGCAGAGAGCTCTTTTTATGGGAAACAGAAGAGCACCTACAACTTTGGACACTCATCCCAACATATACATGCTTTTTCATCTTAGAAAACCTTGTATAAGTCCCTCCATTAATTTTTCATAGTAGATACTTAATTTATTAGAAATGTGCTAGAGATTTTAATGTTCCAGAATAGCAGAATACTTGGACCAATCAACTCTTTAGCTAAGTCTAGAGAAAACTGAATTTTTTTTTTTTGCAATTTGAAAAAAATGAATGAGGAAAAAAAGGGCAGATCCATTCAAAATAATCTATCTAAGGTTATTTTAGAGCTTTGGCCCTCTCTATGGCTTCCCATCCTATTTTTGTACTAAATACCCTGTATAGATGTCATTCTCTATAGGCCTCATTTTAAACGACTGTATCAAAGGGAGGTTAGAGTAGATAATATATGAAATCTCTGACTGTATTAGGTGGTTGATCTTTAAGGATTATGGTGATGTGGAATGAAATCTGCCACCCTCCTCCCTTCTTTCCATCCTCCCTTCTCCCTCCTCCCTTTTCTTTTCTCCTTCAGTTAGGATCTTCAGTTGGTGACACTGGATATATCTAATAGATAATTCACTCTTTGAATAGTTAGAACAAGGAGTTTATTTAAAGAAAAGGGGAGGAAAGGGAAATTGTATGGGAGAGAGGGTTTAGAGTTTCCCTGATCTTAAAATAATCCTAAATTAAAGAATAATATTGTAGAGTCTTGAATGAGGGATGTGGCTAACAGGGTTGAGGATTTTTAAGTCACTTTCTGATACAGAAGTGAGAAATTCAATAAGAATAGGATCTTCTCAGTCCTTACTCCTTCCTGTCTCAGGAAAAAGAGACAGCTCCAACACTTTGGATGCTTCACTTCAACAGTCTTCATCCAGTCACATTCTCTTCTGGAATGCTCCTTGATGAACAGCTTCTGCAAACCTTATTCCTTTGGCTCTGTTGCAGGTTTTCTCTAATTTACTCATTCACACATAGCTGCTAAGTTCTGAATTTTTAAAATATTAACTTCTATTAAATCTTTGTCACATTTTCTGATTTTTACTTTTACCTACCCCTTGTGAATCAGTCACTTTTTCAATGCAAGGTGCCATATATAAGTTAATTATTCCATACCATGGAAATTGATTCCTACACTGGTCAAACACTCAGGACCACTTAGTACTCTACTATAAAATTCTAAAGAAGATGAATAACAAGTATTCCTGAAAGAAAATAGAAAATATAATAGTTAATTGAAACTATATCATTTTATGTAGGAAAGATCTAATCGCCTAAATGGAATTAAGCCATGTCTATAACTCTCTTTGATTTAGTAATGATTCCAAGGGAAAATTTCTTCTCTTCATGTGGTCAGGACCTTGGCTTTACATCACATATAGAATATATATCTATGGGATTTTATTAATTTAATTTGAAATTATATTTGCTTGATGCTTTAATTTGACCAAAGTGTCCTTAATTATTAATGCAATATTTCAACTAACAATTACCAGCTATTACAAGGAGCAGTACAACTGTCAAAAGTAAAACCCAAGCTTATTTTTAATTACAGTGGACTCAATCCCCACCAGCAGACCATAGTATATGTATAGAAAATTATTATAGAAAAGAAAACACATCTAAATCATTTTAATATTTACTCAAGGGTAGTAAATAATTTAATGCATGCCAAAGTCACACATTTAAAATATAATTTAAAATATAATAAAATGAGGATAAATATACTTTTTAGGAAATTTTAGAATATGCATTCAGAAATGGAATATTTCCTGGACTTGGGGCAGAGATCCCTCAGTGCAGCTCCCTTTGAAAACAAATGAGTTCGCGATTTTCTCTCAGCAGGAAAAAGTAACTCCATCAAGACTTGCTGATTTGCAAATGAGGCAAGCAGAGCATGAAGACTTTGATTTTAATTAATGTAGCAGTTAGGGGTCTCTCTCAAACATGTATCCCTTGAAAATATATGTGCTATTTGAGGCACTTTGTGGGTCAACAGCCTCTAAAATCTATAGTTCATAATTTTCCACCAATGTGTTTACTTTGTAGCCAAACAGAG
This sequence comes from Monodelphis domestica, assembly GCF_027887165.1. Taxonomy (NCBI): domain Eukaryota; kingdom Metazoa; phylum Chordata; class Mammalia; order Didelphimorphia; family Didelphidae; genus Monodelphis; species Monodelphis domestica. Next base: position 668,660,183 of record NC_077227.1, on the reverse strand, counting down.
GACACACTATTTTGAAGTGAGAGAAAAAAAAGAACAAAAACAAAACTAAATCAAAACAGAAATCTAATTAAACAATCTAGCAAATTGAGTGATAGGGAAATATTCTCCTATTCACCCATCAGTAACACTCCAACATGTCACCTATGGGGATTAGGTTACCTATGCAAAATGATCCCTAAGTGCTCTAAGGCAATATGTTGGCAATGTTTTCAAGGCTTAGCATAAATTCTCATGAAATACTTCTCAAACAAACTCTTTTGCAAATATTTTCTTTTCATTTTTTCTACACTGGTTTTATTTAAAAGACCAATGTCAGGAAAAGCTGGATAGCTCAGTGGATTGAGAACCAGGCCTAAAGATGGGAGGTCATGGGTTCAAATCTGACCTCAGCCACTTCCTAGCTGTGTGACCCTGGGCAAGTCACTTGACCCCCATTGCCTAGCCCTTAACACTCTTCTGCCTTGGAGCCAATACACAGTATTGACTCCAAGATGGAAGGTAAATGTTTAAAACAAAAAGACCAATGCCTTTCTCTGTAATGACCAATGATACTGATTCATTCAAATGATACTGAACATGAATAATTCAGATGAAGATTAATAATAAGTGCTTTAAGTAGGATACAAACAAAATTATAAGAAATAAATAAAATAAAATGGTTATTTACAAAAGGAATTTGAGATCTCTGTGCAGATCTCAAGAGTGAAATGGGGAAGAGGAAGGAACAGGAGACAATTGGTAATAGAATCAGAACATTCCATGCTTGGCCTTGGGGAGGGGTCCTCATATAATAAATGCTTTCAATTACAGAGGGAGTAACAGGGATTGTGTCTAATTTTTTTTTTAATTCTAAATTTCTCAAGTGTTTGTGAATAACCATTAAGACCTCAACAAAGCCAGATGGGTAGTCCTGTGGCATTCTCCACCCTTCCATGAGATTACATGAAGTTCTTTTTTGGATGAGCTGCCTACAACAGCATTTTCTTAGGAGACAATATTTTCAATTTTCAATTCAATTCAATATTCAATTAAATTTTCCCTAAGAGAACCAAGATACCACCTATAATGAATTATAAAAATGGACAAGTCAAATATTTTATTTTCCAAACATTTTCTTTCTCAAGTACTCTCTTTCCAAAACCATAACCAATGCCTTGTTGCTCAAGCCTGCCCTTTTTTTCCACTTCCTTCCTGATTTCTAGGCTAACACTGAACCCACATATTCTCCCTATTAACTAAAACTCTTTATAAGCCCTCTTCTAGTGTTCTTTGGTGCCTAGCTGTCTTGTATACTGCTCGTGGGACACTGGAATTACAAGGAGCCACATGATCTCCAAATCTATAAGCCTAATAAATGATGTCAGTTCTTCCATATCCTATCTCACTTTTCCACACATGCCATTACCACATTTCTAATGCGGTAAGGCATATATATATATATATATATATATATATATATATATATATATATATATATATATATATATATATATATATATTCAGACAACAAATCAGAGAAAAAAACCATGTAAAGATTGCATATCCGGGGAATATACATGGTTTGCATACATAAAATTGCATATGGCTAGGGATTTTGTGTTCACCAAAGCTTATGCCAGGGATAAATGAGTAAATATGGGGGGGAGGCATACAAGAAAGCATACTTTTAGCTACTGTGTACATTTGGTCAGGACAATTTACACCTGCAGTGGTGGAAAGCTGTTATGTTCTCTAGTGATACTCTTTACTTAGAATTCTATTTATCCTATTACTACTCTCCACAACATGCCATGTCATTAGTTTTTCTGGGCCCATTAGTTTGTCTGTACTATTCATAGCAATATCTCTGATGGTCATATGATTACTGAGGTGGACTAGTTATTTTCGGCTATTCATCCTATTCAGAGTTATCTTCTATCATATGCTATCATAAATATTTGGGTGACATAGAGTAACAAAAGCCCTTGTAAGAGAAGATTTGTAAGATTTGAAGAGAGAAGCAGACATGGAAGGGAAGACTCCATTCTCACTCTGCCCTTATATTACACCCTTCATTCAGAGGAATAAAGTGAAAATTAACAGAAGCACTTGGTTAAGGTAAAGTCTATTATTCTCATTGTGGTTTTTTTTCCCCTGATGATGATTCAAGGTACTTTAACCTTGTCAATTTTGTGGTGTGAAGATGGAAAAAAATATCTTAACTCTTATTAAATTTATTGTTGTTTTCTGAGATCCAAAATTCATTTCATCAGGGGTGAAAAAGAGGGATCCTCCAGGATTCCATGCAATTATTTGGTTCATATACATATGAGCATAGGAGAAATAATGAAAGAGTTAGATAAAGCCTAGAAGGTCATTGTTTGACTATAGCCAGTGTCCTTTGTTTTACCTTTTATCACCATCAATATTGATAGTTTGTGGATGCAGTATAGATTACAGAAGTAATACTATTCTCCTTTAATCATCAAATGCATTAGATAGATGATAGATACATAGATAAAGGTAGAAAGCTATAAGAGATAGACACATATAGCTATAGAGATAGGCAGACATAAAAATTTGGTGTGTGTATATAAATTAACTGATCCCATATTCATTTTTAATTACTGAAATAAAATGTCTCTTGCTTTATAGTCACAATATAGCTCACTGCCTAATAAAATAAAAAATACATCTTAAAATAAATGTGTCTATATTAACCAAAGCTATAGAAATATTAAAAAAAACATTTATTTAGTGGTGTCCTATTTTAATATCAAGGTTTCTTTTTCATTATTTCCTAGGCCCAAGTGAAATGAGAACAAACAAATAACAAGTAAGATAGGTAACTCATTCTTCATAATTTAGATATTTATTGAGATCAAATTATATAGTCTGATAACTTTCCTGCCTTTGATTTTTTTAGCATATTGGAATGGCCAAGTTACAAAATAATTTCATATACCAGTTTGATTATGACATGGTTAATGGGACCTTCATTGCATAGAAATATTTGAAATTAATAATCAAATGTTATAGAGTTCCTTATAGATCATCATTTAGTACAATGTTCCTATTATGTTGTCAAGAAAAATTCATCTTAGACCAATAAGATAAAAAGTTAATGTAGGGATAACAATAGAAAGAACTCAACTTTCCTTACTATGAAGCATATTCTTTCCCTGATTAACTCCATGTTTCACTTCAAAGAGAATTTAAATATACCCTTTGTGTTCCATTGAAAATGTTAATGGAAAATGTTAATGATAAACAACAAACCTGGCACAAAAAAAATGAAGTGAAAAAGGAATGAAGGAAGGAAGGGAGGGAGGAAGGGAGGAAGGAAGGAAGGAAGGAAGGAAGGAAGGAAGGAAGGAAGGAAGGAAGGAAGGAAGGAAGGAAGGAAGGAAGGAAGGAAGGAAGGAAGGAAGGAAGGAAGGAAGGAAGAAAGGAAGGAAAAAAGGAAGGAAGGCAGGCATGAAGGAAGGAAGGAAGGCAGGCACGAAGGAAGGAAGGAAGGAAGGAAGGAAGGAAGGAAGGAAGGAAGGAAGGAAGGAAGGCAGGTAGGCAGGCATGAAGGAAGGAAGGAAGGAAGGAAGGAAGGAAGGAAGGAAGGAAGGAAGGAAGGAAGGAAGGAAGGAAGGCAGGCACAAAGGAAGGAAGGAAGGAAGGAAGGAAGGAAGGAAGGAAGGAAGGAAGGAAGGAAGGAAGGAAGGAAGGAAGGAAGGAAGGAAGGAAGGAAGGAAGGAAGGAAAGAAGGAAGGAAAGAAGGAAGGAAGGAAGGAAGATGTTTAGATAGTTTAGTCTGCCCATATGTACTTTTGAAATGTTATATTTTTTCACACTGATTGTTCTATTGTCCTGTTGTTCCCCCAAGTACTACATTTTTTTTTCTTGCTTGATCCACTACTGGACAGACTTGGGAATTATCTCAGCCAAGTGCTCAGTTGGATCTCTTCTGATGAATACCAATTCCTGATAAATGACATGAAGGAAGCAACACACTGTACAATATTCTTGACAATGTACCCAGTGATTAAAATGAGATGATATGCCATTATGGTACCTACCAAGTCAAATGAATTGGGCTTTCTTAAACACAATGGATCAGCTGCTTTCATGCTGGAGCCTTTGTTAAATCCATGGCAATCCTTCAGGGCTGTCTTATAAACAGCTGGAAATTGATGAGACTTACAGTTCTTACTCCAGAACAAGATTCATTTTAAAAGCTTTTCATTTTCTAGCCACTAAAAAGAAAATATTAATCCATATTATATAAGTAATAATGTCATTCAAAAGGTGAACATGACAGGAAAGGGGATGTAGTATAAGAGATCAATGCTGCAGAAAACCAGGAAAAGCAGATGCAATGAATGGAAGATTGAAGATGTGTCCATCAAGGAAAAATTCCAGAGGTGAATGTGACCTGGGTAAGGCAGTTAAACAGAGAGACATAAAAGTGCTTCTTATTGACTCTTTTTCCTGAGACTTGAGGAGGAAGAGCTAAGGAGATTTCTCTGCCTTTTTGTTATTGATTTCTCTCTGAATTATTTGGAGCTTGGATCTGAAGACCTTTCAAAGCTATTAAGAACATCCCTCTCAAAAGGCTACATAATTTTATTCATTTTAAGATTTACAATAGATATGGGAAAATCCTGAAATCCCTCTCTTCTATCCAAATTCCCTTACCCCTCCTTCCTTAAAATAAACCCCTATTTCTAACAATTCAGAAAGTGAATTATCTGTTAAGATTTCAATCAACTTACTCATTCTGAATCCCAGCTTGACGCCAACTCATGAGGATAACAGAAGTTGGCTGGGTGGGAGGAGGGAAAAAGAATTCTAACTTCTCATTACCTTATTGCTCAGTGTGCTTGCGCAGCAACCCCATATTACCACAAATGACCTAACAAAAGGAATGCCTAATACAGTAGGTATTGAAATTTATAAATTCCATATGATAGGAGAGAAGGGATTAACAGCTGCTATATTTTAGAACTGGAGCAAATGGAAGTAAGAGTGTTGATGTTGACAATATGAGTACAGTGGCAGGAGACCAGAAGAAAGGAAGACAAAATTATGAATCAGATAGTAACTAAGGCCAAAAAAATGAATTAATTTTAAATAAGTAGATCCCTCAGACTCACAAAGGACATGGGAAGAATTCATAGAATCATAGATATAATGGAAGCAATCTTGGAGGTTATCTAGTTCAGAGGTGTCATTTGCATAGGTGGACTGCATAACACAGGCAAGTGTAGCCTGAACAAGATTAAAATTCATTTGAAATTTTTTAACTAAATAAAAATATAAAAGAACACATATTACATTTCAAAACTAAGTCAATATGTGGCCTACAGAGATCCTTTTGGATGGAAAAGTGGTCCAATTTCAACTAGATCTTGGTTCCACAGATTAGTCTAATCCTTTCCATTTTACAGAGAAGGAAGTGATTTCCCAAGATCATTACAAATTTCCAATACCCTAACAAGTCTGAGATTTCCCTCCAATGATAAATATCTCAATCTGGCCATGCTTACTGTCTGAAGTAAATTTCTCTCTCTTCTGTGTTACTCTCTTGACATCATCTTCTGTTGGCCTAGAGGCCAGATATTACTGAGTAAAAATTAAGTTATATACTAGCCTCTGGAAAAGGTAAGCTAAGAGTCACAAGACAGGAAGCATAGTTTATTCCCTGGGACTGTTCCCTCCCATGGATGGCTCAGAGAAAATAGAAAGCCAAAATTGGTTCCTGAGATTTGAAGTGTGAGAGTTAGTGGGAGGAGAAAGGATTTATAAAACCAACTCAAGGACGAAGTGCTTGGATTTGGTGTTGATATTGATGGCTGGACTTGTTGGTGAATGTAGGTAGGAGGCCCAAAATGGCAGCCATATATTAGCCAGCTAAGTATCTTTTATATCTCTCTCCTACTTTTCCTCTTTTTCCTCCTCCTACTTTGATTAAATAAAATTATGAAATTTTCAACCAGTCTCCTAATTTTAATTCTTACATTAACTTTTATGTGTAATTTTGTCTATATTTTCATGGAAATCTGCCAGAGAGAGGCAAGGTCATATTCATCATCATCATTACCACCACCACCATAATTTAATCACTTAATAAAAACTCTCTGAATTTTATATAGGCTTGTACCATATAAATATTTTGAGGAAGATAGTGCATGTTTATTATCATCCCTGTTTTATATATTAGAAAACCTAGGGACAGAGAATTTAAATGACTTTGATATAATCATCAATATTAGATCTAAGATTAAAAATCTGGTCTTTTGACTCCATTTATAGAGATATTTCAACTAAATGGTAGGTTATTGGAAAGAAAAATTAAACAAACAAATTCAACAAGTATTAATTACTTGTCCATAAGGAACCCAAGGTTAATGTTACATTGCATTAAAAGAACATTGTCTATTTGTCTTTGTGTATTAATAGAAACTACTAAACGTGTTGAAAAGTGTATACCAGTTTCACTCCTAAAAGGGAAGAAAAAGAAAAGAATTCAACGGATTAATATTAAGATATGTGAATGAGGACAATGATGTAGAATTAGAAGGGGTCAATAATGTCCTCATTCTGCAAATGAAGAAAATAAGGTCCAAAAATGTTAAGTGACTTTCCAAATTTACATTGACAAACTATAATGGGTATAACAAGAAGTTTCCCCAGGAAGAATAGGGATAAAGCAAGCATTACATGTCAATAAATCTTATAATCTATTAATCTAATCTAATTATTACCTAATTATAAAATTGTTTAGTCTAATAATAATAAATCTAATAGATGAATATTTAAAAAATATAAATGGCCAAGACTAAGAGAGGAGGAAATAGAATTCTTCAATAATCCTATCTCCAAAAAAGGAATTGAATAAGCCATCAGTGAAATCTCTAAGAAAAAAAAACACCCAGGGCAGATAAATTTACAAGTGAATTCTTTCAAACATTTAAGGAAAAATTAATTCCAATACTACATAAATTATTCAGGAAAATAACTGAGGAAGGAACTTTTGCAAATTCCTTTTATTATATGAGTACCAGAAAGAGGAAAAGCACAAAAAGAAAACTGTAGATTCATATCTCTAATGAATATTGATGTAAAAATTTTAAATAAAATACTAGCAAGGAGATTGTGGCAACATATCACAAAGATAATACACTATGACCAGGTAGATTTTATATTAGGAGTTTAGGGATGATTCGATATCATCCTATTTCATCAAAATAATAATAAAATCAAAATGACCAAATGATAATTTCAAGTATCAAGATGAAGAATTTTTTTTCAACATACACCTATTTCTATTAAATACACTAGAGAGCATTGGAATAAATATAACATTTCTCAAAATGATAAATCACAGCTATCTAAAACTATTAGGAAAGTTTATGTATAATAGGGATGTGCTGGAAACCTTTACAATAAGATCAGAAGTGAAATAGAGATGCCCATTATCATGATGACTATTCAATATTTTACTAGAAATGCTAGCTACAACAATGAACAAAGAAGAAATTGAAGGACTTAGAATAGACAATGAGGGAATAAAGCAATGACTCTTTGCAGATGACTTAATAGTATACTGAGAAAATCCTAGAGAATCAACCAAAAAACTAATGGAAACAATTAAAACATTTAACAAAGTCACATGATATAAAATAAACTTACAGAAATCAAAAGGGATTTTCTATACTATCAACAGAAAGAGATAGAAATAGAAACTCTATTTAAGGTAACTTATTTAAGATAACAATATAAAATCCCTGGGAATATACCTGTCAAGTCATATTATCACAACTATACTACACTTTTCACACTAATAAAGTGAGATCTAAAAACTGGAAAAATATTAATAGTTTATGGGTAGATTGAGTCAACATAATAAAAATGAGAATTGGACCTAAATTAATCTGCCTATTCATTGCTATACCAATCAACATTACCAAATAATTATTTCATAGAACCACAAAAAATAATTACAAAATCAATCTCAATAAACCTGTCACTCATCTTGGAGACTGTATTGGTGTGATAAATTTTCACCACACATCTCACACCATACACAAAGATAAAGTTAATATAGACACATAATTTATAAATGAAAGAAGATACCATAAACAAGTTAGGAGGGTATGGAAATTTATCTCTCCGACTTATGGATAAAGGAAGAATTTATGGCTGAACAAGATATAGAAAACATTATGACATGTAAAATGGATCATTTTGATTACATAAAACTAAAAAGACTGTACAGAATAAATCAATGCAACCAAGATTAAAAAGGAAACAACAAACTGAAGAGGGGGGTGAGTTTTTGTAACAAATGTAGCTAACAAAGCCCTCATTTCTCAAATATGTAGGGAACTGAACCAAATGTATAAGAATATGTCATTCCCCAATTGAAAAATGGTTAAAGGATATGAATAGGCAATTTATAGATGAAGAAATTGTGAAGATTGGATTTGGCTCTCTCCTGATTGTAACAATGAAGGTACTTAGCTCTTCCTTGATTGTGAAGATTGAATTGTAATTGCTTATCTATTTGTTGATTTAATCCCCAGAAATGTAAGCACAGTACTTGAAGTAGAGTGGGAAGATCTGCCCATGTTAGATCTGATCACAAAGGGTGTAAATCTCCCACTTAATCATGAGGTTGGAGGTCTGTGACCCATACATGCAATAGTGGGTAATGAATTAGAATCACCTAACTGCCTTCTGGGCAGTCCTAGGGCAGAGCATCATCTGTGATTAGTAGACATGGAATTAGGGGAAGTGACACAAGAAAAATGGTCTTTAAAAGAAAGAGACAAGGAACTGAGGAAGATGGGTCTTCTGTTTAGTTGTTGGAGGCTAGCCTTCTGGAGGTTGCTGGGTGGTTGGTTGTGGAGAGTTGGTCTTCTGGGAGTTGTTGGTGGTTGTTCTTCTGGGAGTTTGAAAGAAACAAACTTGGAGTGGAGCCTGCTGGAGTTGAGGTTGATAAAAGAATCTGCTGATTGAACTGACAACATGGTGAGTGTAAAGGCTGACTTCCTTCCTTGCCCTTTCTGGAGGCCTTTCCCTCAATTCTTGAGACTTCTTTCTCCTGGCTGGGGCCTTAGAATTTCTACCTGGCTCAGAGGAAGCTGGAGCTCTCTCCCTCTCTCTCTCCCCTTTTCTCTCTTCCTTAATATCTTTCCTCTATTGTAAAAAATAAACTCCCATAAATTCCATTTTACTTTAGTAATTCATTTTTGGAATTTAGAAATTAAATCCCTGGAGACCAATTAAATATTCAGTTCAACCATTAATTTAATAAAATTAAAACTATAATAATGTAAAAAAATAAATCATTATTGACCAGGAAAATGTCAATTAAAATAACTCTGGGATTCCATCTTACAACTATTACTTTGACTAATATGACAAGAAAGAATAATGGTCAATGTTGTAGGAGATGTAAGAAAATTGGGGCACTAACACACTGTTGGTATGAACTGATACAACATTCTGGAGACCGCTTTGGAACCATGTCCAAAGGGTCATAAAATTGTATAAGCTTTAACCCAGAAATATCACTAATAGGCCTGTAACTGAGAGACACCAAATAAAAGGGGAAAGAACCTACTTGTACAAAAATATTTATAGCAGCACATTTTGTGATAGCAAAGAATTGGAAACAGAGGGAATGACTGACCCTATTGATAGGGTAATGGCTGACCAACTGGTGGTATCTAATTGTAATTGAATGTGAACATGGCAAAAAAAATGATGACAGAATGATTGCAGAAAAATCAGGAAAGATATGAAGTGATGCAAGATAAAATAAAATTGACTAAGAGAATATTGTACACAGTAAAATCAATATTGTATAATAATCAACTGTCAATGACTTAACTATTATCCATGATGCAAGGATCCAAGACAACTACATGAGACTTATGAAGAAAAAGATTGCCATAGAAGGAACTAATGGAGTCTGAATGCAGATTGAAGCATACCATTTTCATCCTATTTCCTTAATGATTTTTTTCTTGCATTTATGATATGGTCTTTCATACCATGAGCAATATGGAAATATGTATTTCATGATAGTATATAAATAATATATCATATAGCTCACTGATTCTGGGAATGTGGAAGAAGAGAGATGGAGGGAGAGAATTTGGATTGAAAATGTCAGCAAATAAATTTTAAAACTGTTTTTAATACAATTTTGGGAAAATAAAATGTAATTTTTTAGTATTGTATTAAAACAAATATCAAAGGTGGAATATAAACTGAGGATATGATAATCCATTGTCGCAAACTTTTCCCTTTGTCATTCTACATCCCCAATTAAGTATAAGTGTATATTGCTATTTTTTGCTTTTAATAATACTATATTGCCTCTGATTATTTGCAGAGTAGAGATTTTGGCTTTGAGGAAAACATTCTTTGAAGATCTTGTTATTTCATTTTTGTTTGATTTTTATATGATGCTTTTTAGTTTTAAAATTGATTGACCATTTTCTCCTTTTACAGGTAAGCTGATCTTATGACCTAGCTTTATTTAGTTCCAGATAATATATGTACAAATGCTGCCATAGAAGATACATGGACCAAGATAATAAATCTAGGACAGAAGAAAGTCATACAAGATGTAGGGCTGGGATGGATATTGAAGGTGAAACACACACATTATATCTATTTCTTTTACCACTATATCTGACACAATTAGGTAATGTAAAATGGAATTTAACCTCAGAGAACCATTGAATTGTATTTCATTTCAATTATAGTATTTCAGTTACAAAACAGAACATAGCAAAGCTATGGATCAACCTAGCAATAGGTTCAGCCATTCCCTCTGTTTCTAATTCTTTGCTACCACAAAATGTGCTGCTATAAATATTTTTGTACAAGTAGGTTCTTTTCCCTTTTCTTTGGTGTCTCTGGGTTACAGGCCTATTAGTGATATTTCTGGGTTAAAGGATATACAATTCTATGACCCTTTGGACATGGTTCCAAAGTGGTCTCCAGAATGTTGCATCAGTTCATACCAACAGTGTGTTAGTGCCCCAATTTTCTTACATCTCCTAAAACATTTATCATTATTCTTTCTTGTCATATTAGCCAAAGTAATAGTTGTAAGATATTAACATATTTTATCTTAGTACCAGGAATATACACAATTTCTTTTTAAAAAGTTGAAATAAGTAAAAAGTTAAAATTTAAAGAATGTGACTTCCAGGTGAGCATGGCAGCAGATTAGATGCGGCTTACTTCCCCTCCTCAGACACAACAATACAGATGACTCCAAAAGACCCCCCAAAAACCATCCTCATCAGAATGGAGGGCCCCTACAGAAGGGAGCAGAACTGAAGTTACATGGGACACGGGCATTTCCACACTATATGGGAACGAAAAATCTCACTCCCAAAACGGAGCTGACCTACCCTCCCCCACCACACCTAGAGAGCCAGAGCTAAAGTCAGCATGGTTAAGAACCAACGAGTGAGGTAAGGGTACACCAGGAGTGAGCAATGGCCAGTTCCAGGTCCTGGGAGCTACTAAAACCACCAAGGACTTACCCCTGAGAGCAGTAACACCTGAAACCTCTGCAGGCAGGCATGGGGAGCTCAGATCTCGGGCACTCAGAACCAGCACACCATAATCAACAAGTGTGTGAAGGGTACACCTGAAGTGAGCAAGGGGCGCCTATGGGTCTTGGGAATTAACTAAGACCACCTAGGACCCACCCCTGAGAGCAGGAACACCCAAAACACCGGCAGGCAGGGGAGAGAAGACCTTGGAGTCCCCCGGGAAGATAGCACAGCTGCAGAGAAGGAATAGCTGGCCCAACTCAAAAAGCCTTGATCCATACACAGAGAGCCAGCCCTGCTCACTCAGATTTCTGACTGGAAAGGGAAGAGAAAACCATAGAGATGGCAAACAGTGCCCAGGCACAACTTCCCAACACAAAGAAAAGGAAGAAGAAGGGGTTGACTTTGGATAGTTTTTATGGAGCAAAAATTCTGAATACAGAGGAAATAGCAGAAGAGGAAACCCAAATAAATGCTCCAAAACCTTCCAAAAGAAATGGAAATTGTCCACGAGATCTTGAAGAATTTAAATTGGAGGTCATAAAAAGATGGAAGCCTTCTGGCAGGAAAAATGGGATATAATGCATAGAGAATTTAACAATCAAGGGGGTCAGGAACTCCCAACTGGAGAAACAGCTGGAAGCCTCAAAAAAAGCAGGATAGGCCAAACTGAAAAGGAAAACCAGTCTTTAAAGACCAGAATTAGGTAACTGCAAGACAATGATCTTGCAAAACAGCAAGAGTTAATAAAGCAAAGTCAAAAAATTTACAAATTAGAAGAAAACATAAAATATCTCACTGAAAGGGTAACAAATCAGGAAAACAGAGGAACGAGAGACAATCTGAGAATCATTGGTCTACCTGAAAAGCCAGAAATAAACAGGAATCTTGACATCATATTACAAGATATCATCCAAGAAAACTGCCCTGAGATTCTAGAACAAGGGGACAAAAGACATTGAAAGAGGTCAAAGAACACCCTCTACACTAAATCCCCAAAAGACAATTCCCAGGAATGTAATTGCCAAATTCCAAAGCTTTTAAGCTAAGGAGAGAATCCTACAAGAAGCCAGAAAGAAACTATTCAGATACCAAGGAGCTCTAATCAGGATCACACAAGACCTGGCAGTGGTCACACTGAATGACCACAAAGCCTGGAACATGATATTCAGAAATGCAAGTGAACTGGGTCTTCAACCAAAAATCAAAATTGACTATATACTTCCAGGGGAAAGTATGGGCATTCAACAAAATAGAAGATTTCCAAGTATTTGTAAAGAAAAGACCAGAATTCAGTGAGAAATTTTATATCCAAACACAAAGAGCAAGAGAAACATGAAAAGGTAAATATGAAAGAAAAGGAAAAGGAGAAATATGTTTTTTTCTTTTATTCAAACTCTGTTCTATACAGTCTACATTTAGATCAAATTATATATATATATATATATGTATGTATGTATATATTAATATGTGGGGGAAATGTTATGTGTAATTCTCAAAAATTGTATGCATTACTAGAATAATTAGAAGAATCACTCATAGGAAAGGATTGGGGCATTAAGATGATATGGAGAAAGGGGGGGAGAAAGAAAAAGGTAGGGAGGGCATTGATGATGGTATCAAGAAATACTTGAAGAAATAGAAATAAATTAAGTAGAATAATCCTTGTCACACAAAGATACACATGGGAAGGGGAGGGGAAGAATTCTCTTATAAGAAGGAGAGGGATATAATGCTAATTGCTACTACTTAAACCTTACTCTCGGTGAAATCAAATATGAGAGGGAAGAGGATCTAGACCCATTGGTATCATAAATTCTATCTTATCCAACAGGGTAAGGGAGCAGGGAAAATTAAAGGGTTTTGGGAGGAGGGAGTTCAAAAAGGGAGGGAAGGAGAAGGGGGGGAAATTAACAGACCCTAAAAAAAGAAGGGAAGAAAAGGGAGGGGCTGGAAAGAGAAGCATATCAAGGGAGGGGATTAGGGGGACTAATTTAAAGTAAACCATCAGTTTAAAAGGTTATAGCAAAAGAAGAAAGGTCTGAATTAGGGGAGGAGATCAAAATGCCAGGGAAGTCACAAGTGGCAATCAAAACCTTGAATGTGAATGAGATGAACTCACCCATAAAACATAGGCGAATAGCAGAATGGATTAGATTTCAAAACACTACCATATATTGTCTCCAAGAAACACACATGAGGTGGGTAGATACTCACAAGGTCAGAATTAAAGGTTGGAGTAAGACCTATTGGGCCTCAACCGATTGAAAGAAGGCAGGAGTTGCAAACATGATATCTGACAAATCCAAAGCAAAAATAGACCTGATCAAAAGGGATAGGGAAGGTAATTATATTTTGTTAAAAGGGACTTTAGATATTGAGTAAATATCAGTAATCAATATGTATGCACCAAATGGTATAAAACCCAAATTTCTAATGGAGAAACTAGGAGAACTGAAGGAGGAAATAGAGAGTAAAACTATATTAGTAGAAGACCTGAACCAACCACTATCAAATTTAGAGAAATTAAATAAAAAAATAAATAAGAAAGAGGTAAAAGATGTGAATGAAATCTTAGAAAAATTAGAGTTAACAGATATATGGAGAAAAATAAATAGGGACAAAAAGAAATACACCTTCTTTTCAGCAGCACATGGCACATTCACAAAGATTGACAATATACTAGGGCATAAAAACATGGAAAACAAATGCAAAAAAGTAGAAATAATAAATGCAAACTTTTCAGATCATAAGGCAATAAAAATAATGATCAGTAAGAATACATAGAAAGCCAAATTAAAAATCAATTGGAAATTAAATAATATGATACTCCAAAATCAGTTAGAGAACAAATCATAGAAACAATTAATAATTTAATTAAAGAAAATGACAATGGTGAGACATCATATCAAACTTTATGGGATTTAGCCAAAGCAGTACTCAGAGGAAAATTCATATCACTGAGTGCATATATTAACAAATTAAGTAGGGCAGAAATCAATGAATTGGACATGCAAATCCAAAAACTCAAAAGAGAACAAAAAAAAAAATAACTCACAGAAGAAAGCCAAATTAGAGATCCTAAAAATTAAGGGAGAAATTAATAAAATCGAAAGTGATAGAACTATTGAACTAATAAATAAGACTAGAAGCTGGTACTTTGAAAAAAACAAAGAAAATAGACAAAGTACTGGTCAATCTAATTTTAAAAAAGAAAGAAGAAAAGCAAATTAACAGTATCATAGATGAAAAGGAGGACCTTACCTCAAATGAAGAGGAAATTAAGGCAATCATCAAAAACTTCTTTTCCCAATTATATGGTAATAAATATGCCAATCTAGGTGATAAGAATGAATATTTACAAAAATATAAATTGCCTAGACTAACAGAAGAAGAAATAGAATTCCTAAATAATCCCATATCAGAGAAAGAAATCCAACAGGCCATGAAAGTACTCCCTAAGAAAAAATTCTACCAAGTGAATTCTACCAAACACTCAAAGAACAGCTAATCCCAACACAATACAAACTATTTGACATAATAAGCAAAGAGGGAGTGCTACCAAATTCCTTCTATGCCACACAAAACCAGGCAGGTCAAAAACAAAGAAAACTATATACCAATCTCCCTAATGAACATAGATGCAGAAATCTTAAACAGAATACAAGCAAAAAGACTCCAACAAGTGATAAGGAGGGTTGTTCACTATGATCAAGTAGGATTTATATCAGGAATGCAGGACAGGTTCAATATTAGGAAAACCATCCACCCAATTGACCATATCAACAAGCAATCCAACAAAAACAACATAATTTTCTCAATAGACTTAGAAAAAGGCTTTAATACAATACAACACCCATTCCTTTTAAAAACACTAGAAAGCATAGGAATAGATGGGTCTTTCCTAAAAATAATAAACAGTATAGATCTAAAACCATCAGCAAACATCATCTGCAATGCAGTTAAACAAGATGCATTCCCAATAAGATCAGGAGTGAAACAAGGATGCCCATTATCACCTCTATTATTCAACATTGTGTTAGAAACACTTGCAGTAGCAATTAGAGAAGAAAAAGAAATTGAAGGTATTAAAATTGGCAACGAGGAGACCAAGCTGTCACTCTTTGCAGATGATATGATGGTCTACTTAAAGAATCCTACAGAATCAACTAAAAAGCTAGTGGAAATAATCAACAACTTTAGCAATGTTGCAGGATATAAAATAAACCCACATAAGTCATCAGCATTTCTAAATATCACCAACACATCTCAGCAGCAAGAATTAGAAAGAGAAATTCCATTCAAAATCACCTTGGACAATATAAAATAATTAGGAATCTATCTCCCAAGACAAACACAGGAAATATATGAACATAACTACAAAACACTCTCCATACAACTAAAACTAGACTTGAACAATTGGAAAAACATTAACTGCTCATGGGTAGGATGAGCTAATATAATAAAAATGGCTATCCTACCCAAAGTTATCTATCTATTTAGTGCCATACCCATTGAACTTCCAAAAAAAATTCTTTACTGAATTAGAAAAAAACATAACAAAGTTCATTTGTGAGAAGAAAGGATCAAGGATATCCAGGGAAATAATGAAAAAAAAATACAAAGGAAGGTGGCCTTGCAGTCCCAAATCTCAAATTATATTATAAAGCAGTAGTCATCAAAACAATTTGGTACTGGCTAAGAGACAGAAAGGAGGATCAGTTGAATAGACTTGGGGTAAATGACCTCAGCAAGATAGTCAATGACAAACCCAAAGACCCCAGCTTTTGGGACAAAAACCCACTATTTGATAAAAAACTGCTGTGAAAATTGGAAGACAGTGTGGGAGAGATTATAGGATTAGATTAACACCTCACACCTTATACCAAGATAAACTCAGAATGGGTGAATGACCTGAACATAAAGAAGGAAACTATAAGTAAATTAGGTGAACACAAAATAGTATACATGTCAGACCTTAGGGTGGAAAGATTTTAAAACCAAGGAAGATTTAGAAAGAGTCACAAAATGTAAAATAAATAATTTTTACTACATAAAATTAAAAAGTTTTTGTACAAACAAAACCAATGTAACTAAAATCAGAAGGGAAGCAACAAATTGGGCAACAATCTTCATAAAAATCTCTGACAAAGGTCTAATTACTCAAATTTACAAAGAGCTACTACATAAATTGTAGAAAAAATCAAGCCATTCTCCAATTGATAAATGGGTAAGGGACATGAACAGGCAGTTCTCAGCCAAAGAAATCAAAACTATTAATAAGCACATGAAGAAATGTTCTAAATCTCTTATAATCAGAGACACACAAATCAAAACAACTCTGAGGTATCACCCCACACCTAGCAGATTGGCTAACATGACAGCAAAGGAAAGTAATGAATGCTGGAGGGGATGTGGCAAAGTGGGGACATTAATGCATATGCTGGTGGAGTTGGAAATTGATCCAACCATTCTGGAGGGCAATTTGGAACTATGCCCAAAGGGCGATAAAAGACCGTCTGCCCTTTGATCCAGCCATAACACTGCTGGGTTTGTACCCCAAAGAGATAATAAGGAAAAAGACTTATACAAGAATATTCATAGCTACACTCTTTGTGGTGGCCAAAACTTGGAAAAAGAGGGGATGCGCTTCAATTGGGGAATGACTGAACAAATTGTGGTATATGTTGGTGATGGAATACTATTGTGCTAAAAAGAATAATAAAGTGGTGGAATTCCATAGAATCTGGAACAACTTCCAGGAAGTGATGCAGAGGGAAAGGAGCAGAACAAGGAAAACATTGTACACAGAGTCTGATACACTGTGGTACAATCGAACGTCATGAATTTCTCCATTAGTGTCAATGCAATGTCCCTGATCAATCTGCAGGGATCTAGGAAAAAGACTTTAAATGAACTCTCCAATGCCAATACCAACAACATGGAAATGGATACAGATCAAGGACACATGTCCATCCAGAGGAATCATATGTCGGCTATGGGAGGGGTGGTGGGAGGGGGGAGGAAAAGAAACTGATCTTTGTTTTCAATGAATAATGTTTGAAAATGACCAAATAAAATAATGTTTAAAAGGGAAAATATTAAAGAATATGAAAGCCATTAGACAACACACAAAATCTAGAAATATTAAAATTGACATATATAGCCTATGACTAAATACTTTACAAAAATTTTACAATAAGGTACTCTAAAAAGTCATAGAAGAAAAAGAATAAAAAAATAAATTCCTTCTCTGGCATGAAAGGAGAGCCAAAAGTTTTTAAGCAAATTTTCCAGATTGTGGAAGCATGTCCCCTGAATCTCACAATGTGGAAGAGGTACTTTTATATATTTGAGAAATGAGTACTTTATCTGAGAAACTTGAAAAAATTTCCCCCACTTTCCTCTTTGCCTTCTATTTTGGCTACATTAATTTTGGGGTTTTTTTGTGCAAAATATTTTAAATTTTATACAATCAAAATTATCAATTTTATCTCCTATGACCCTCTACATCTCTTTTTTGGTCATAAACTTTTCTTTTATCCATAAATATGAAAAGAATAGTTTTCTAGACTCCCATAATTAATTATGACATCATTTTTACATGTAACTCATTGATCCATTTTGATCTTATTTTGATATATTTTGTGAGATATTGGTTTATGACTAGTTACTTCTAAATTGCCTTTCACTTTTCTAAGCAATTTTTGTCAAATTCTCAGTTCTTTCTTCTAAACTTAAATCTTTCGGTTTATTGAACAATAATTTCTATGATCATTTGCTCCTGAGTATTATGTATCTAATCTAGTCCATTGATCCACCACACTATTTTTTATCTTGTCCCTTATTGTTTTCATGATCACTTTGTAATATAGTTTGAAATCTGGTATGATTTGAGTACCTACCTTCATATTTTTTTAATCATGGATTCCCTTTATATTTTAGACCTCTTGAACTTTCAGATAAATTTTATTACTGTTTGTTTTAGCTCAATAAAACAATTATTTGGTACTTTGATTTTGTATGATAGTGAATAAATAAACTGACAAGTAGAATAGTCATATTTATTATACCAGCTCAATCCACTCAATAGCAATTAATTTTTCTTCAATTATTCAGATATGTATTCATTTGTGTGAATAGTAGTTTGTAATTGTAAAGTGCTTCATATAAATATCTGGGATCATATGAGAGTTAAAAGTATTTCATATTGCCTGTAGTTATTTTTAAATGTTATTCTCTTCCTGCTGGGTTTTGTTGGTAGTATGTAGAAATGCTGATGACATATGGATTTATTTTATATTTTTTAACTTTGTAAAAGTTTCTAATTATTTCAGTTAGTTTTCTTGTTGTTGATTCTCTAGGGTTCTATCATATAATTTGCAAAGAATGATTTGTGTCTTCATTTCCTATTTTTGTTCCTTTGATTTATTTTATTTTATTCATTTTTAAATTTTTTTAAATTTTTTTATTTTTATTTGGTCATTTCCAAACACTATTCATTGGAAACAAAGATCATTTCCTTTTCTTCCCTCCCCCCTCCCACCACCTCTCCCATAGCACACACGCAATTCCACTGGGTATCACATGTGTTTTTGATTCAAACCTATTTCCATGTTGTTGGTATTTGCACTAAGGTGTTCATTTAGAGCCTCTCCTCAGTCATATCCCTTCCACCCCTGTAGTCAAGCAGTTGCTTTCCTTCGGGGTTTTTTACTCCCACAGTTTATCCTCTGCTTGTGGATAGTGTTTTTTAGATCCCTGCAGATTGTTCAGGGACATTGCGATTTATTTTATTTTTATTGCTATCGATCAAAAATATTGCATAATATTGGTGGTGGTGGATATCTTCACTTCAACCTGATCTTAGGTAAGGCTTCAAATTTATACCTATTATTGATAAAACTGAATTTTGGTTTTAGATGAGTCATCTAACTAAGAAAGGTTCTATTGATTCCTAGTGGTTTAAATCAAATGAACATTGTATTTTGTCAAAATGTTCCTACATCTAGTGAGAAAATTATAAGATTTTTGTTGTTTTTGTTATTAATATGTTAAGATATATTGATAGCTCTCCTAATATTGAACTAGTCTTGCATTACTGGTAGAAATCTCACCCAGGCATAGGATATGATCCTTGTTCATTTTCTGCTGTTATTTTCTTGCTACTATTTAATTTAAAATGTTTTTATCAATATTTATAAAGAAAATTGATCTATACTTTTCTTCTTCTGATTTTATTTTCTTTGACTAGGATGTCAAAACTCTATTTGTGTCATAAAAAAGGAGGTTGTTAATATTCTTCATCTATTTTTTAAAACGTTTGTATAATGTTAGTGTAAATCATTCTTTAAATGTTTGAACTCAGTTGTGAACTTTAGCAGTTATTCTAAAAAGAGCAAATTTTCCCTAAAGCTATTTGAACACAGAGTCACATGTTTTAAAATATTATTTTGTTCAACATGCGGATGAAAGTTTGGAGAGTAGAGAAATAAAATAGAAAAAGACTAATTAAAAGACTATTACAATAATCTAAGTAAGAAGTGATAGAAGACTGATCTGCATGAGACTGTGAGTGGAGAGAAAAGGATAGACATGAAAGAGATTTCAAGGTTTGGTAGCTATATATACAAGTAAATGGAGAAAAAAGAAAGATCATCAGTTGGGAGTTGAAAACCTGGAAGAATGGAAACCTGATGGTGGGAGTTAGATTCTGTAAAGTTTACAGAACTATTGTTTTAGAAAAGAGGTAATCATTTTTGGGGGTATGTTGAGTTTGAGGTGGCTGAAAAAACCTAATGTGGAAAATGTCCAATCATCAATTAATGATCTATAACATGATTTTATAAGAGAGACTAATATTAAATAAACAGATTGGGAAGTCATCTGTGTGAAATAATTGAAACTACAAAAATGGATATGGATACAGTGAGGATATAAAGAGCAACAAGAAGAGGGATAGAAGATACATTTGGTTAGAGACTGGAATGAGAATGATGGACCAGTGAGCTTTAATCAATGACAGTTAAAGCTTATATCTGACATCACCATGGTGCAGTTCCTGGATTCCTCAGGAATATGAAGACATTGGACAATTTTAGCAGGTTTTATAGAAACAAACCAAAAAAAGAAATCACTTTCTTGAAATCAAGTTATTGTCTACTCCCACCACACTTCCATAAGGGGCCTCTTTCATTGGTGGTCAGTGAGAGGAGCACTATATATGGTGGCACCACAAAGCGCAGCATCACTCACATGCAGTACTACTTTCGGTGACATAATCATTTGCAAGGTGCCTTAGAATGAGGCACTGTGCAAAGACTTATGTGGCAGCATAGTGAAATACATCAGCATGTTGAGAGGTGATCTGGGGGAGGGGATTCTGCACTGTGTATACTGCTGCCCAGTTAGGGTAAGGATTAGGGTTAGGTTTTTATAGTCTGGCCCTCTAATGGTCTGAGGGACAGTGAACTGGCCCCCTGTGTAAAACATTCGGGGACCCCTGCTGTAGGGAAAGGAGGGCTGCCATGTAAACATGGTAGATGTGCCTTCAAGTTCTTTGAAAACCACCCTAAAGCAAATAAATGATCCCAACCCCAGAAAAATACCTGTTTGGGGTATAATTTTTATAATTATGAAATATTTTCTAAAAGTATACAAATAAATTTTTCAATAATGTCAAGACAATCTGAAAAAGTACATAAAAGTATAATAGTTGATTTATAAATTAAAACAAAGAATAATGATTTTAAAATAATGAGCTATTTACCACATATGGATTGAATGTAGAATTTAATTAGAATATCTAAAAGGAGTTATAATTTCTAAGTATGGGGGAAAATTAAGTCTTAAAGAATTGTGAATTATAGTTTCTTCATTTGAGAGCTGACTGAAGCATAATTACAGCTATATGTGCTTCTAAAATTTGCAAAAATACATTCTTTTAAAATTATCTATATTTTCTCTTTGACAAATAATTTCAAAGACACATTATCTTCATTTCTGAAGGCTTTTTTACATGTCTAGAGACCTAAATTAGAACCATAAAAGATTGCATTATAATGACAGAGCTAAAGTTGGAATGAACTCAAAAGCAATCATTCTAATCTGCTAATTTCATAAATAAGGAAACTGAGGTGCATAGGAGCGAAGTGACTAGGTGAAGATTGCACAAGTTGTAAGGTATCAAAGGATGTTATTGAATCCAATTCTTTGACTTGAGATCAGTGCTACTTTTCCAAGGCATCATGCTGAGTCCTTTAATTCCCTCATTAAAGAATAAGGAATCTGAGTTCCAGAAGATTGAGATTTTTTTTCCAGTTTAGACAGTATCCAAGGCAGATTGGCATAGTGATTTTAGTACTGGTTACAGGAAGGCATCAGTTCAAATCTTGACTTGGACATTTCTTAGCTGTATGAACACATGTGAGACATTTAATTTCTCAGCTCATCAGTTTTCTCAATTGTAAAATGGAAATAATACTAGAGTGTCTGTTAAATAGTTATTGAGGCTCTAATGAGAGAATGCCCTTTGAGTTATAAGTTATTTTTACATTGTTCTTCTTATTATCTTATTGCTATCTTGATTCCATGTGTTATATGAGAATGGTCCTTGAAGTGGTCTCTCCCTGCTGTTTTAATTTTCTGTTTAATATTTTTTGTCTAAAAATATTTAAACATAAACAGTTTTCATAGCTAGGTAAATTTTCCTTTTTTTAATAACAGTACAAATGAATTAGATTAAGTGCAAATCCTTCTATCAGGTCTTCATTGCTTCTCATCCCTTATCTCTCCTATTTTAGTACCCTTAGTATCCTTGTCTCAGATCTAGCTGTCATCTTTTATCTATCTAAGTAAAGTCACAAGTGATTTTCCAAAGGAGCAAGGTTGGTCATCTCAGTCCTGAATTCCATAGACTAGAATGGTTTCCTATTTCTCTTAGAATAAAATATGAACTTCTGACTTTTAAATTCTTTCAAAACCCTTCCTACTCAAACTTATTGTGCATTATTCTTCTTTCTGTACTCTACGGTGTTACCAAAAAGGAGTTACTGCTGTTCTTTGCATAGGACATTTTGTTTTTCATCACCATCCCGCCAAAAAATGCTAGCTTCTTGCAATCTACTTATCATGTGTGTGTGTGTGTGCGCGCGCGCATGTGTGTGTGTGTGTGTGAGAGAGAGAGAGAGAGAGAGAGAGAGAGAGAGAGAGAGAGAGAAAGTTGTCAGAAGCTAGCATTTATTGAATGTTTGGCAAGACACACCCAAATTGCTAAAACTATAGATCTGTTTCTCCTTCCCTCCCTCTTTCTTTCTCATCCTTTAGTGTTTCATTAACTCCATAATGGCAAAGGTATGGTATATGTGCCAGAAATGGCATGCAGAAGCCTCTCTGTGGGCAAGTAGGGCTGTCACCTGCAGATTTGCTTCCTTTCCCCTCTCCATCCTGCTTCCCTACTCCTCTATGCCTACTCCTTCCTCTGAGCAGAGCACTCAGGCCATGTTCCTCCCTTTATCCCAGGCCTGTCTTGAACTAGTGGTTGCAGGGGCAAAGGAGATTCTCTTCCCCCAACTGTAGGGCCAGCTTCCCCTAAAAACATCTCTACTTTCTTCCTTCCTTCACTGCCAGCCACCAGTCTTAGGGGAGGCCCCTGTCCCCCAATGGCTAACTACACTTCTTCTACCCCCTGCTCCCACCCCCATGTGAGTTATAGCCTAATAAGCAGGTGCCTCTTGATACTAGGGAAGGTCTGTGGTCTTTGGATGCAGCTTCCCCTGGTAGAACTGGCTGGGAGCTGGTCCTGCCGCCAAATAGAGAGAGGGGGTGCTGGGATTTTGAGTGCCCCCCCGAACTCCACCTTCTCACCCATTGAAGCAGCCCTCAGGGCAGCTGGATGTAGAGGTGGGTCCCCATGACTATAGGAGGCAGCTTCCCCAGCCTTGAGCCAGCTGGGAGTCTGGCCCTCACTCCCTCCAAAGTAGTGGGATAGGACACTGCAGGCAGTGGTGGGCAGGGCACTGTACACAGTGGGCGGATTAAGCATGGGCAAGCAGCCTGGGCGGTGGGGTGGGGCATGGCAGAGAACAGGGTCCCTAAAAGGTTCCAAAAGTTTTGCCATCAGTGCACTAAATAATCTTCATTGATCAATAAGACTGAACTCACTAGCATAATCCTTCAGTAGTTCCTCTTGTTAATTACTTTTTGACTTGGCTGTGAATCCCCTCTATAAACCCTCTATATATATATTTCAAAAATTCTGCTTTACTGCTTAGCTCTCAAGAACAACCAATGACCCATGAGAGAAAGGAGAGAATGGTATACTAGGAAAATATTAGAGTGACGTAAAGCAGAAGAGGTTTCATAAGTCCTTGGACCACTAGGGCAGTTGATGTTCTCTTTCATGTCACCAGACAAAACTATAGTGCAGTTTCTCTATACCAGGTAACTGCTGGGTAAGGGTAGTTTTCTCTGTGTCCTACAAACTTAGAGGAGCATAGAGTCACACTGGCATAATAACTTCATTTACTTAGAATTAGAAAGGACTTTGGATGCCTTCTAACTTCTTTATTTTATATAAGAAGAAACTGAGGTAGAAAGAAGTTAAGTGACATGCCCAGGGTCACATAGATTATAAATGTCTATGGTAGGATTTGAACATAGTCTTCCTGACTTTAAGTCCTTTGCCCTCTGCACTCCTGTGCAGAGATGTGATAAAAATTAATGATAAAAAATTAGTGATAAAAATAGTCAATTGAGAAAGTTCAGGATATTCATCTCTAAAGTCGGTATTTGATGGTTGGTGTGCATTGAGTTGGAGGGCTTTGTATATGATTGGTTGTGGTAACTATTTAATATATATTACTTGACTTATAGCCTTACAGCAATGTCTGAATCTCAAAGATTGAGCAATGAGCATATCTAATGAGATGAAGTTTAATATTGACAAGTGCAAAATCACTCACCTAAATCAAAAATTGGCTACATTAATCCAGTATGAAGGAGGTGCAACTAAAGAACAATGTATCCAAAACAAACGTTTCAAGAGTTTTAAAGCCTACAAATTCAATAAAAGAGAACAGTGTGCCAAGGATTCTGTAATAACCATAGTCTTAATTGACAGCATTACATGTCCATCACAAGTAATGTCATTCTCATTGCAATACCTTAGAGGTGGGCCACATTGGGGCAATTTGTTCTTTGTGTCATAAAGTTTTACAAAGTATATTGACTAGGAAGAGCACATGTCAAAGGATGGAATAGAAGAGCTCTTTTCCAGGGTCTGCTGTGCAAAAGAAGGATTAGATTTGTTCAAGTTGAGACCACAGGGCAGATCTAGAAACAATTAAAATTTCAGATTTTGACTTAGTGGGAGAAAGTTTTGCAGGCAGTTAGAGCTGTTAAAAAGTACCATAGACTGCTTATAGAGGCCATAGTTTATCTTATTAGAGTTCTACAATCCAAAATTGAATGACTACTTAGGACAAGGGAGCAGGAAAAACACCTATTCTTATATGTATTGATGAAAGGACACAGAAGCAGTATCACTTGCAACTATAAAATGTATGTGATTTATTTTTTAAATAATATTTTATTTGATCATTTCCAAGCATTATTAATTAAAGACAAAGATCATTTTCTTTTCCTCTCCCCCATCCCGATAGCCAACGCGTGATTCCACTGGGTATCACATGTGTTCTTGATTTGAACCCATTGCCATGTTGTTAGTATTTGCATTAGAGTGTTCGTCTAGAGTCTCTCCTCTGTCATGTCCCCTCAACCGCTGTAGTCAGGCATTTATTTTTCCTCGGAGTTTCTACTCCCAGAGTTTGTCCTCTGCTTATGAATAGTGTTTTTTCTCCTAGATCCCTGCAGATTGTTCAGGGACATTACACCGCCCCTAATGGAGAAGTCCATTACGTTCGATTATACCACAGTGTGTTTGTCTCTGTGTACAATGTTCTCCTGGTTCTGCTCATTTAACTCTGCATCACTTCCTGGAGGTTGTTCCAGTCTCCATGGAACTCCTCCACTTTATTATTCCTTTTAGCACAATAGTATTCCATCACCAACATATACCACAGTTTGTTCAGCCATTCCCCAATTGAAGGGCATCCCCTCATTTTTCAGTTTTTGGCCACCACAAAGAGCGCAGCTATTAATATTCTTGTACAAGTCTCTTTCCCCATTATCTCGTTTGGGTACAAACTCAGAAGTGCTATGGCTGGATCAAAGAGTAGATTTTCTTTTATTGCCCTTTGGGCATAGTTTCCAAATTGCCCTCCAGAATGGTTGGATCAGTTCACAACTCCACCAGCAATGAATTAATGTCCCTACTTTGCCACATCCCCTCCAGCATTCACTGCTTTCCTCTGCTGTCATGTTAGCCAATCTGCTAGGTCTGAGGTAATACCTCAGACTTGTTTTGATTTGCATCTCTCTGATTATGAGAGATTTAGAACACTTCTTCATGTGCTTATTAATAGTTTTGATTTCTTTATCTGAAAACTGCCTATCCATGCCCCTTGCCCATTTTTCAATTGGAGAATGGCTTGATTTTTTGTACAATTGATTTAGCTCTTTATAAATTTGAGTAAATAACCTTTTTCAGAGGTTTCTATGAAGATGTTTTCCCAATTGGTTGTTTCCCTTCTGATTTTAGTTACATTGGTTTTGTTTGTACAAAAGCTTTTTAATTTGATGTAGTTGAAATTATTTATTTTACATTTTGTGATTCTTTCTATGTCTTGCTTGGTTTTAAAGTCTTTCCCCTCCCAAAGGTCTGACAAGTATACTATTCTGTGTTTACCCAATTTACTTATAGTTTCCTTCTTTATGTTTAAGTGTTGAGACTGATTGACTGTATCCTATACATGCATTGGAGATAACTACCCATTGACAAGTGGAACTGTTTTATTCTGCTTTCGACACATTGAATTCCTAAATTTAATTTTTTTTCCTTTTTTCCTTTTTTTTTCTCTTTTCCTTATTTTATTATTATTATTTTTACATTATTTTATTTTTTCCCTTTTTCTCATTTCTATGTACTTAAGGTACATATGATCAATATTAATTTTATTCTACAATATTAGTTTAAATATATATACTTGCTGTTATTATTAATACGCACCCAAACAGCTTTAGACTATGGGAACCTGCCATTTATTGATAATTGTTGTGGGACTATGATTAATGTTTGTGTCTGCTTCTAGGAACGAGATCAATAAAGGAGCACAGAGATAACCTGGATAATGCCAAAAGAGCTCACAGGTCTAAAAATCAAAAGGCCAACCCAGGTAGAATTAATGCATTTCTAGGCCAATACTAAGGACTTGAACCTAGTGTGAGACTCGGGGTTGCGACACTTGACAGACGTTAAGATGTAGGCCTTCCCTGTATCCACACTCTTCGTGAAAATACCTATAGACAAGTACCTAAGGTTGGCTACCATCCTGGCTCCATCCATTCCTGAGAACGAAGGTAAAATCAGACAAGGGAATAACACTTCCCTAGATATAAAATAAGAATCTGGTCCTCTTTTTTCTCTCTTATAGTATGGCAATTTCCTGTAGCCTTGGCTGCAAATGGGGAAGTAAAATATGCTGCATTCTGTCCTACAGACTTGTGGGATTAGAAATTACTTAACTGGACCCTAATACAGGGGCCTATGGAAAAAAAAAATTTTTAATTCTTGCTTTCTCAAATTTTGTATACATAGATTTTTTGATTTTTTGATACTGATTTTGAATTCTTCTTTAATATAAATATGCATATATAAAGGGTTTATATTTTTCCCTTAATTTTTTCCCTTTTTCTTCTTTTGATTTGATTTTTGATTTTATTTTCATATTGTTTTGTTTTTCTTTTGAATTAACTCACACACCCCCACAACTAAAACTTGAATCCTCAGCTGGACTCAGTGTTTTTTCAACACTTTCTTTAGGGGGGATTGTATTTCATCAAATCCAAGATTTAAATATTGTTCGAGAGAAATCTTCAGAGAAGAAGCTTGCAAACTAACTGAATCCAGAGAATGAACTGTTTGCAAAAAGATATCTAAACCTTTTCACTACAGGAAGATCCAGAATGAACCTTGGGGTGTGGTTGATTGAACATTTTTTGAATGTACTGAGTTTTGAAATTCTGTTGTTTTTCCCCTATAACTATTGAACAAATATTGTTGTGAATAAGCCCATATATGAAAAAACAGCTTTTTTCTATTTTGCTGAGGATAGATGGACTTCAGAACTGGTTATAATTGTATTAACAACCTTTGGAATTTTAATGTGCTAAATACCTCAAATGATTTGATTTTAAGGGTTTTTTAAATATGATTTTTGGAATTTTTTTAAAAATCTGGTTATTTTTGCCTGCCTCTACCACAAGGTAAGGCCCATTAGCTGAAGTGAAATACATTTTATAACCCCCAACCTTCCCACATGTGAATGGAAGTTGGGCAGTTAATTTCAGGGCATTTGTACCCTTAAAAAGCCTCCAAAAGGAGCACCCCTTTATTTATACTCTTCAGCTCACTACTTTACTTGCACCAGAATGATATATAGATTTCTTGATTATGTTCTTAACCCTAGATGAGTTTTACTTTGTTTTTAAAAAAATATGTTTAAATACCAAGGTTGAAGGATTGCTATGTTTGTAAAAATTATGACAAATGTCCATCAATTCATAGGTTTTAAAAATGTCATACAGCAACTTATGTGAAATATGAAAGTGTGTTTGTTTGCTATTGTAATTAATTGGGCTTTTGGGGATTTTGATATCTACATATTTGTACTACTGTATTTTTAAAGATGAAAAAATTGTTAACCTTGTTCAATTCATTTGCCTTCTACTCACAGTGATCATGGCCAGATACAAAGAGGAAATGGATCTCATTTTTTGGTGAGAAAGCCTTGTATTTTATATTTTCTTAACTGACACAGAATGTCAATGGTTATAAGCTATATTTTTGAATTTTTTAAAGCTCTTTTATTATTACATTTTTCTTGCATGTGCAATATACTTTTTCAGTTTTTTTAATTATTTTTTCTCTCCTTTTTATATTTGAAGCACATGTCACCAGTATTAAGATTTTCTTTAACCTTTTGATTTTTAAGTTTAAGATACATTTGCTAATACATGCCCTAAAAGGCTTGTGACTATAAAAATGATGCCACTAATTATTTAAATAAATTATGGGACTTTGCTTAATGATTCTGTCTGATTCCAGGACAAGAGATACACACAAGAGCCATTTCATAGGGCCAAAGAAAGGCCAATCTAGGATGGATTGATGCACTTCTAGGCCAATACAAAGGTCTTGAACCTAGTGTGAAGACTCAAGGTTACTATGTTTAACATGTGTTAAGACATAGGCTTTCCTTGTATCCACACTCACCCTGAAGATACTCACAGAGGAGTATCCCCAAAACCTTGGCTCCTATAATCTGGTCCCCTTTTCTGCCTCTTAATGTGTGGTACCTTTCTATAGTCCTGGCACTGATTGGGTAAATGCATCATTACTTAGATCATTTTGATTGGGCCCTGATTGAAGGACCTGTTATAGGTTTATTTTTCTTCTACTTGGAATTTTTACACATAAGACTTTGATAGTCTATATTTTCATCCAGACATTTTTCTTTTGGATTTTCTGATGTCTTTTTAATATCTCTTGCCAATTGATTCATATACCTCATACCTCAGCCATGCATCCCTAACTGATTCTGAATCTTTCAATCACCCACAACACAGGGGAATGTAAAAAAAAATCATTATTTAAATTGCAAAGTTTAAATTCCTTTTGAGAAGAATTTTAGGTAAAGAAGATGCTACCTCTCTGAATCCAGAACTGAACTGTTGGAGAAGCCACCATGAAGAAGCCTCCAGACCACAAGTTGCACAAAATTGAACTTTGGGTGTGGTTGATTGAACATTTATTTGTATGTATACTTTCATGCCAAAGGGGACTGCCCCCTAACGGCTTTTTGTCAATGTGTTCAGCAATTATTGGTTTTATTCTTTTTTCTCTTATCCTCACACTATTGTAATCTTTTAAGTTCATTATGTTTTTATGATCCTTTTGGGGAAAAATTAATTTTTCCAAAATGATCACACGTGGGAATGTAAAAAATAGACTCGAATACAGGACTACAATCCCCACAAGCCTTTGCTCCACTTCCCCAGAATGCCTTGTAATCTCACCTGGGCTGAGATCGAGAAGGTATTTAAGCTGATTCAAAGGCTTTTGAGGCACTTGGCTTTTTTTTGGACTTCCGTTTTGGAGCAGGCAGTCTCTTGCGTGATGTGAGGTTATCTTGTCTAGGCCTCTGGCCTAGGCACATGTTTCTTACTTGTATATTCTTTAATCTTTAACCTTTAATAAACCTCTAAAAAATATAATACTTCTTGCAGAGAGAAACTAATTTCTACCTGCCTCAGTCTTCCCATCTCCCCTAAATTTTAACTGTAACATAAGTCATTCACCCATTTTGAATTTACCTTGGTGTAGGGTGTGAGGTGTTAATCTAATCCTATAATCTCTCCCACACTGTCTTCCAATTTTCCCAGCAGTTTTTATCGAATACTGGATTTTTGTCCCAAAAGCTGGGATCTTTGGGTTTATCGTATACTGTCTTGCTGAGGTCGCTTATCCCCAGTCTATTCCACTGATCTTCCTTTCTGTCTCTTAGCCAATACCAAATTGTTTTGATGACCACTGCTTTGTAATATAGTCTAAGATCTGGGACTGCAAGGCCACCTTCCTTTGTGTTTTTTTTTTTCATTATTTCCCTGGATATCCTTGATCCTTTGTTATTCCAAATGAACTTTGTTATTTTTTTCTAAATAAGTAAAGGAATTTTTTAGGAGTTCAATGGGTATGGCACTAAATAGATAAATAAGTTTAAGTAGAATGTTCATTTTTATTATATTGGCTCGTCCTATCCATGAGCAGTTAATGTTTTTCCAATTGCTCAAGTCTAGTTTTAGTTGTGTGGAGAGTGTTTTGTAGTTGTATTCATATAGTTCTAGTGTTTGTCTCGGGAGATAGATTCCTAGGTATTTCATTTTGTCTAAGGTGATTTTGAATGGGATTTCTCTTTCTAGTTTTTGCTGCTGAGCTGTGTTGGAGATATATAGAAATGCTGATGACTTATGCGGGTTTATTTTGTATCCTGCAACTTTGCTAAAGTTGTTGATTGTTTCAATTTGCTTTTTGGTTGAATCTCTAGGATTCTTTAAGTAGACCATCATGTCATCTGCAAAGAGCAATAATTTGGTCTCCTCCTTGCCTATTTTGATGCCTTCAATTTCTTTTTCTTCTCTAATTGCTACTGCTAGAGTTTCTAATACAATGTCAAATAGTAGAGGTGATAATGGGCATCCTTGTTTCACTTCTCATCTTATTGTGAATACATCTAGTTTATCCCCATTGCAGATGATATTAGCTGATGGTTTTAGATATATATTGTTTATTATTTTTAGGAATGACCCTTCTATTCCTATGTTTTCTAGTGTTTTTAATAGGAATGGATGTTGTGTTTTATCAAAGGCTTTTTCTGCGTCTATTGAGATAATCATGTGATTCTTGTTGGTTTGCTTTTTGATGTGGTCGATTATGTGGATGGTTTTCCTAATATTGAACCAGCCCTGCATCCCTGGTATAAATCCTACTTGATCATGGTGGATGACCCTTCTGATCACTTGCTGGAGTCTTTTTGCTAGTATCCTATTTAAAATTTTTGCATCTATATTCATTAGGGAGATTGGTCTATAATTTTCTTTCTCTTTTTTTGACTTCCTGGTTTTGGAATCAGTACCATGTTTGTGTCATAAAAGGAGTTTGGTAGAACTCCCTCTTTGCTTATTATGTCACATAGTTTGTATAATATTGGGATTAACTGTTCTCTGAATGTTTGATACAATTCACTGGTGAATCCATCAGTTGCTGGGGATTTTTTCTTAGGAAGTTCTTTGATGGCTTGTTGGATTTCATTTTCTAATATGGGATTATTTAAGAATTCTATTTCTTCTTCTATTAGTCTAGGCAGTTTGTATTTTTGTATATATTCATCCATATCACCTAAATCGGTGTATTTATTGCCATATAATTTGGCAAAGTAATTTTTAATGATTGCCTTAATTTCCTCTTCATCGGAGGTGATGTCCCCCTTTTCATCTTTGATGCTGTTAATTTGCTTTTCTTCTTTCCTTTTTTTAATTAGATTGACCAGTACTTTGTCTATTTTGTTTTTTTTTTCAAAGTACCAGCTTCTTGTCTTATTTATTAAATTAATAGTTCTATCACTTTTGATTTTATTAATTTCTCACTTAAGTTTTAGGATTTCTAGTTTGGTTTTCTGCTGGGGGCTTTTAATTTGATCGCTTTTGAGTTTTTTTATTTGTATTTCCAATTGTTAGATCTCTGCTCTCCCTAGTTTGTTAATATATGCACTCAGGGATATGAATTTACATCTGATTACTGCTTTGCTGCATCCCAAAAGGTTTGAAAGGATGTCTTGCCTTTGTCATTTTCCTAGATGAAATTATTAATTGTTTCTATGATTTCGTCTCTAACTAAATGATTTTGGAGTATCATATTGTTTAATTTCCAATTAGTTTTTTATTTGGATTTCCACATACCATTACTGATCGTTATTTTTATTGCCTTGTGATCTGAAAAGGCTGCATTTATTAATTCTGCTTTTCTGCATTGAATGCCATGTTTCTGTGACCTAGTGTATGGTCAATCTTTGTGAATGTGCCATGTGGTGCTGAGAAGAAGGTGTATTCCTTTTTGTCCCTATTCATTTTTCTCCATATGTCTATTAATTCTAATTTTTCTAAGATTTCATTCACTTCTTTTACCTCTTTCTTAATTATTTTTTTATTTGATTTATCTAAATTTGATAGTGGTTGGTTCAAGTCTCCTACTGATATGGTTTTACTGTCTATTTCTTCCTTTAGTTCTTCTAGTTTCTCCATTAGAAATTTGGGTGCTATATTATTTGGTGCATACATGTTGATTAGTGATTTTTCTCATTATCTAAAGTCCCTTTTAACAAAATATGATTACCTTCCCTATCCCTTTTGATCAGGTCTATTTTTGCTTTGGCTTTATCAGATATCATGATTGCCACTCCTGCCTTCTTTCTGTCAGTTGAGGCCCAGAAAGTCTTACCCTATCCTTTAATTCTGACCTTGTGGGTGTCTACCCGCCTCATGTGTGTTTCTTGAAGACAACATATGGTAGGGTTTTGGATTCTAATCCATTCTGCTATTCATCTACGTTTTATGTGTGTTTATGTGTGTTTATGGGTGAATTCATCCCATTCACCTTCAAAGTTATGATTGTCACTTGTGGACTCCCTGGCATTTTGATATCCTTCCCTAATTCTAATCTTTCTTCTTTAGCTCTAACATTTTAATTCATTGATTTATTTTAAATCAGTCCCCCTTGTTCCCTCCATTGATATATTTCCCTTTCTAGCCCCTCCCTTTTTGTTCCCTCTCCCATCCCCCTCTTCTTCCCTCCCTTTTTATGTTCCCTCGCCCTCTACCCCCCTTGGTTTTCCATTCTCCCTACCCTTGTTGGGTAAGATAGAATTCAAGATCCCAATGGATCTGGATGTTCTTCCGTCTCAGAGTTGATTTCCCTGAGAGTAAGGTTTAAGTAAAAACTCTCTTCCTCTCCTTCTTATAGGAGTTTTCTTCCCCTCCCCTTCCCATGTGAATCTTTGTGTGAGAAAGATTATTCTATTTGGTCTTTCTTTTCCCCCTATTTACACATTACATTTCCCCCACATTTTAGTATACATAGATTGATATAAATGTAGTCCTTATAGAAGAGATTTTGAGTAAAAGAAAAAGATAACATTTTTCTCGTTTTCCATTTCCTTCATATTTACCTTTTCAGGTATTCCATGCTCTTTGTTTTTCAATATCGAACTTTCCACAGAGCTCTGGTCTTTTCTTTGCCAAAAATTGGAAATCTTCTATTTTGTTGAATGTCCATACTTTCCCTTGGAAATATATAGTCATTTTTGCTGGATAGCTGAATTTTGGTTGAAGACCCAGCTCTCTTGCCTTTCTGAAAATCATGTTCCATGCCTTACCATCATTTAGAGTGGAACTTGCAGGGTCTTGTGTGACCCTGATTGGCATTGCTTTATATCTAAATTGTCTTTTTCTGGCTTCTTGTAAGATTTTTTTCTTTTGTTGAAAGCTTTGGAATTTGGCAATTACATTCCTGGGAGTTGTCTTTTGGGGATTTAGTGTAGAGGGTGTTCTGTGAGCTCTGTCAGTGGCTGTATTGCCCCCTTGTTCTAGAATCTCTGGGCAATTTTATTTGATTATCTCTTGTATTAAGATATCGAGTTTGCTGTTTATTTCTGGCTTTTCTGGAAGTCCAATTATTCTTAAATTATCTCTTCTTCCTCTATTTTCCAAGTCTGTCACCTTGTCAGTGAGATATTTTATGTTCTCTTCTAATTTCTTGGTCTTTTGGCTTTGCTTTATTAATTCTTGCTCGTTGTCTTCAAGTTGCCTGATTCTGACTTTTAAAGCCTGGTTTTCCTTTTCACTTTGGTCAAACTGGTTTTGTAGATGCGTGAATTTCTTTTGCATTATTTCCCACTTTTCCTCCCAGAGGGCTTCCATCTTTTTTGATCCTTTCCAATTCAAATTCTTCATGGGTTTGTGGAGAGTTTCCATTTCCTTTGGAAGGTTTCGGCGCATTTGCTTGGGTTTCCTCTTCTATCTCCTCTGTATTTTGTATTTTTGCTCCATAAAATGTGTCCAAATTCGCCCCCTTCTTCTTGTTTTTCTTGGAATTTGGGGGCTTTTGTGCTTCTGTGGAGTTTGCCATATCTATCTGAGTGGGGAGGACTAGCTTTTCTTATCTCTGTCTGGTGTTCAGAGGCTTTAGCCGCAGGCAAATTGTCTGTTTGTGGGTGTTACTGTACTCAGTTCCCTCCCAATGCTTCTTAGTTGCCTTACTTCCAACCTCTGAGCCTGGCTTTGCACTGAGGCCTGCACTCTTAGGGGGGAGGGACCGTGGAGCTCCGAGGGCTCCTGATAGGATTAACTTCCCCTGCATTGGATTGAGTGTGTCTTAAAGCAGGGATCTTCCCTGAGACTTGGTTGGAAGGATCCAGCCAGGGGGCTACAGGCTCCCTTCTGTCTCTCTCTGTTTCCCGGCTGTCTGGGTGCCCCCAGGACTGGCTCAGGTTGTTTTCAGGGTGTGGCCTTCAGAATAGCCAGATCCGGGGTCCTTTTGCTGGCTCTTAGGTTCTAGCTGCTGCCTCAGACTCAGCACTCTGGGTTCGAGGGGATGGGTCCTGGGACCTTCCTTCTGCCTATCCCTTAGATTCGAGTGATCTCAGTTTCTGACTTTTTGGGGGCCCTACCTTTTGATCCAGGTCTAGGAGGAGGGTTCCCTGGATCTATCCTGTTGTTTGTTTTGAATTTCGGTATCCTAGGAGCATACAGTTTGAGATCGGTAAGGAAGGGGTTTCCGGAGATCTGAACTTTAGTTCTCTCTAAGCCGTCATTTTGACCAGAACTCCTGTGATTTATATTTTATGTGAGACATATAATGGTAGAGTGGATAGAAGACTGAACTCACAGTCATCAAGATTTGAGTTCAAGTCTCATCTCTCACAAATACTGAATGTGTGATACCCACTAAGTCTCCTAATGTATGGGTACACTAAGAAACCTCTAAATTAATTAATTAATTAACATTTCAGAGAAGATGTCATTTTGTAATAACAGAGAGAATTCTCTACCATGCAAATTCACAGGGCTTGTCAATCCTTTTCCTCATCCCTATGTTTTATGCATTAGATTATCTTAATGTATGTGACACCAAAAGATATTTTCAAAAGTACCTAGTTTATTGAGCTTTTAATAAATCAATCTATTTACCATCTAAAATTAAATATAAATTACTTTTAAATATGGTTTTAAATTTTGGAACATGAGTTGAAAAAAGATAATAAATATCAGTAACAATAATCAGAAAAGACCCAATTCATAAATGTATAAATATGCAATAAATAAAGGCCACAATCTATGACCCTCCCTTTTTACTTAAATTACCTTAAATACACTAAAATGAATGGTTTTATTTAATAAAATAGGATAGGGACATTCTTACCAGAAATCATTCTAAATAGTACCTTGTATGACAAGTTGAAAGTCAAAGTCAGGGTTAGATAATAAGATTTCTTACCCTGGGCATCTATGAGATAACTAAATTCCCACTAAGTTATACAGGATGTGAATCTGGACTACAACTGTCATCCATCAATGCTTATGAAAAGAATTGCGTAGACTTTGCTCTATTGTGCTTACTATTTATTCTCCCATGATAATTATTTGTAACAAATAGAATATAATTCTGATAAGAAAATGTTATTATGTACTAACTTCTTATGAGCTTCAAATTGGTCATTACAAATACCAAAACAATTTGTAATATTGCCAGAATTCTCTGTTAGTACAATATGGGTGCTTAATAACTCAGTCACAAGGTCAGGAATTAGAGAAACATCTCTTCATTAGAATAGTTAATATTCAACACAAGATTTTCATAAATTCACAGCTAAGTAGGATCCGATATTTATAGTCTGGCTTTCATTGTTTTTAATTCTCAGTAATTTTTCAATGTATGAAGTTAATGTTAGCAGTTAAAGGAGTTGTGGGAAGTCTCACTTTCATTGCTTACCCCCAATCAATCCATGGCTATTTTGTTAGATTATAGTATAATCTAGGTTAGTGGTATCAAATTCAATCAGAAATGCAACCACTAAACCATACATAAGAATCCCTGTGAGTAGCATATTAACTTTGAAAAGCACAGGCTAGATAGACAGACAGACAGATAGATAGATAGATAGATAGATAGATAGATAGATAGATAGATAGATAGATAGATGGATAGAGAGATAGATACATAGATAGATACATAGATAGATATAGGCATATAGATATAGATATATTCCATTATATTTTATATTTATTTTGTTAAATATTTCCAACCTATATTTTTTATCTCATTTGGGTGGCATTCAGGCTTATTGTTGCCTTAATTAGGGCAGCAGGCATTCTGCTTGATACTTTTGATCTATATATTCTTTTCCTAATGAATGTTTGATTTTAATTCCAGAATTCTTCACCTTTTTATTTTATGCATCCTTTTGGCAAAATGCTGAAGCCCATGAGCTCTTTCTTAGAATAACTTTTGTAAATTTCTAAAGTAAAACATAAGAGATTATAATAGAAACAATTATATTGCAATACAATTATCATTTTAAGTTAACATACCCCAGGACAAGAACTGTTGTATAAAGAACTATACCCTTAACCAAGGGATATGTAACATATTCTTTTTTGAAAACTAAAGTGGCATTGCATGGAGATTAGACATGTGAAGGGTAAAAATGTGTTTTATCTGAAACATTATCACAAACCCTCAATTCTTTCCCCAACTCATGCATATCTGATTTATAATGCCATCTACAATATATCAAAGATGTCATCCTCTTCTAAGAAATGTCCAGAGGTAAACTATTTTACTCGTGAATAGATCTAATTTTCATAATGATGTTCCTTATCTCAATCTGGGATATTCCTCTTTTTACCTTCTGTATGCCAGTCTAAATTCTGCCTCTGAAACCTAATGCCTCTATCCTATGAAAATCTTTTAATCACAGGAAGAAACTTAAGACAACCCTTCCTGATTCTTTTTACTTCAGCTAACCACCCCCAGTTTTTCTAACCAATCTTCATGTGACATAGTTTTTAATACTATGTTCTTCAGAAACTCAGGAGGTTATTTTTCTTAAAACATGACGGCTACTGTTGAACAGACATAAGTTCAGTCTCAGATGCATATGGGAACAATATGAGCAAAGGTTTTGAAGCATTAAGCAACATGACTAGGTTCATGATTAGTGAAGAGACCAGTTATAGAGAAGAAAATTTATGTTAGGAAAGAGTAGAAGCTATGTTTGGCAAGAACACAGAAGCCATGAGGACAGATATAGAAGAAATATGTGGATCATTACCTATTTTTTCTGTGGATTGGGTACCTATAAAAACTGGAAGACTCTGTTGAGTTACTGTGCAGATAAATGTGTGCTGGATAAGTCATTTGTTAATCACTGACATCACGGAGCAGGTTTACAACATTTCAAGGAAGAGGGAATTGAACTAAGTAGGTATAAAAATAGAAATACCTAGTGAAACTAAAACTCAAGAGCAGCAAAAATGGGTCCCTTTCATAATAATTTACAGGGATCATTTGTAGGAAGTTATATTAAACTAGGGTTCAGTCTGAAACCCAGGAAACTGACACAAATATATCCGCTTCAGTGATTGGAGGGAAAGTGCTCTGCAAACCAGTGCGCTGAAAAAGCAAATAAGTCTAAGCACCTTGGAGATCACTAAAAAAAGAATATCTCAAAAAGGAGAGTGGGCTAAGCAACAAATATGAGGAATGCTTGAAATTAGGGTGCTGGAAGAAGATTATCAAAAAGAAATACAAAAAGAGAACTGGAGGAAACAAGATGAATGCAATGTCAACAAGTACGAAGAATGTGATAGTTTGAAGGAGAGAATTATTTACTATGTTAAATGTTACCAAGTGGTCAATTAGGATGAAGATTGAAGAAAGGAATGTTTTGTGGAATTGGATTGATTTTCTAGATGGTCAGGATTTTTTGGAATGAGATTAATATTAATATAACCAATTAACATGAAGCGCTTTAAGGTTTGCAAAACACTTTCCATTCATTATTTTATTTGATTAGATTTAAAAATATTTTCTTCCCTAGAAATTCTTCTAAATAGTCCATGTTCTTATTTGGAATGGTAGAGGAGTAATCATTCCTGTGGTTAGAAATATATGAATGGGTGAAGTAGAATCTTATACTTTTCAAAGAAGTAAAAACAAAACAAACAACAAAAAAAAACATTAAAAGAGAACAATAACCAGTTCCCTTCACTCTGATTACCATCAAGGATGATAGATTAGCAGATATCTTTTGAACAAAAACAAATCTACTTACCTGTCAGGAAATCATAAATTATGAAGAATGCAAAGTGAGCTATCACCATGGTGAATGAGAAAATTTCCAAAAGACAGCAGCAAGGTACAAGAACCTCTTTCCAACAAACAACTCTGCAAAAATAAAGACAGCTGACATTAATATAGCACTTCAGGTTTTCAAAGTGCTTTCTATAACATCATTCAGTATATGATATTTGGTTGATATGATAGACATTTGTGTTG
This sequence comes from Monodelphis domestica, assembly GCF_027887165.1. Classification (NCBI taxonomy): domain Eukaryota; kingdom Metazoa; phylum Chordata; class Mammalia; order Didelphimorphia; family Didelphidae; genus Monodelphis; species Monodelphis domestica. The sequence continues at coordinate 668,621,336 of NC_077227.1, read as the reverse complement.
CTGTTTTGATTCCTATGTCCTTTTCAGTTTTATTTTTAATTTAAAAAATGTTCTTCACATGTGGTACCCAGTGGTACCCAGCTATGCGAGAGGGGGGGGGGGAAGAAAAGAAAATGATCTTTGTCTCCAATGAATAAAGTTTGGAAATGATCAAATTAAAAAAAAATATTTTTTTAAAACATTCTTTTCTTTTTTTACACTTTGAGTTCTAAATTCTATTTCCTCCCTTCCACCCACTGAGAAGAGAAGTAATGTGATACCCATTATACATATTGAGTGAGATAGAATCAAGTGTGTTATTTTCAGAATGACATTTGGCTTAAAACCTACCCCCCTTTTTCTCTAGGCAAAAGCATCCAGTTAATACTCCCAATTGGGAAAAGGCTGTGGAAGGCTGATATGTTACCTTTTGTTGATTATTTATTTAAAGGTCCCAGGAAAAGCCTGGGAAAGCACCCCAGCTTCAAGGTCAATAAGCAATTCATTAGCTCCTTTATCTTTTTAAAAATGTTAAAAGCATGTTAGTGTAACTCTTCCTCTGTGTATTTTGGTAACTCACCACTCTTTGAACCTTTCTAAGTTAGAGCCCACCAGTTGTAGATTGTAAGTCAGGGCCCAATATGAGACTCAGATAGGACAAAAGGAGCTGGGCAGGGTGTTGCTATAAGAACTTTATATGTATTGCCTTCTGTGCCTAGCTTATTTGCATTCCTGTCCCAAAGCCAGAATGGATCCTTTCATGAGAGCAATAAACAATTGCTTTCTCCGCTCTTACTCTCTGACTCTTTTTGTTGTTTTTGTTTATTTAAGTGAGTCAGGTATTTGTGCTCTTTTTTATTCTATACAACATGAAATCATGCAAAACATATTTCCAACTTAGCCATATTTAAAAAAAGAAAGACAAATATAGAAAATTATAAAATTATATTTCAATTTGCATTCATAGTTCATCAGTTTTTTTCCTCTGCAGCTATGTAGAATTTTTTCGTCGTGTATTCTTGTGAATTTTCTTGGATTATCATATTGATCAGACTGCCCAAGACTTTCCCAATTGCTTACCATTACAACATTTTTGTTACTATGTGCAGTAATCTCCATGTTCTTTAATTAGAATAAATTTATATAGGGTTTTTTCTGTTTCAAGTATATCTCTTTAATACAATATATTGTTGGATTCTGATTTCTAATCCATTATGCTATCCCCTTCCATTTTATGGGTAAGCTCATTCCATTCATATTCAAAATTATGATTTGTGTATATTCTCTTCCATCTCATTTTCTTCTGTCTATTTTTCTCTAACTTTTTAGTAGTCTTTCCCTCCTCAGAAGTCAATTTTGCCTGTAACCATTGCTTCCCTTTTATCAGTCCCTCCTTTCTATTATTCTCTTGCCCTCCTATTTCCCTATTGTCAAAGTTAGGTTTCCATACACAGCTGAGTTTGTGTATATATAATTCCCTCCTTAAACTAATTCTGGATCTGGCTCCAATTATACTGAGCTACATAGCTGGCCACTGATAGTCTTCCTTTAAGAAGCTGAAGATGGTTAGTGGAGGAGAGCATTTTCCTGATTCCTACCATTATACTAGCCAGATCTTATACAGAGCAATTCCTTACACAGAATAATACATGTTAATAAAAGCATTGAGTTGCATTGAGTTTAATTGCTTTGGGAAGAGTAATCATCTAAGTTAAATTTGAAAGAAAATATTTGTAGTCTAAAGACTAGAAAGTAGTTCATTAATTATCTTTCATAGTTTCACCAACTGCCTGATGGAAAATGTCTCCTCCCATGAATTTGATGACTACCCTTTCTCTGATCATTTTTAAAAGCCCCAAACAATTTGAAACAAAGGCTTAAACTTGGTTAATGTTTGTCGATCTATATTACAATGGTCATCTAAAAAACTCATAAAATCCCCTGTGGAATAAGTAACCAGAGCCAACAGTATGTCTTTATCTTAGGCTGAATTTTATCTTCTGTGCACCAGACCTAATATCATTCCTTATTTAGCTATTAGGCAACTGATGGAGTTAGACAGATTTCTGAACCGAATCAGACAAGAGAGCCTCAAGGTAACACTTGAGAAGCTTCCACTATACTATGTGTTCATTTTAAAAGTGTACTGTTATTCTTTTAGATAATGCCCCCATCCCCAACACTTCCAAATTTAAGGAGACTCATAACAGTACTGGAGTAGTGAATGGATTGATTTAAGTATTACCTGTCTCCAACCTCTTTTACCCTTCCATTGTATTGGTCTTCTCCTCCCTCTGCCATTCATTTCTTTATGAAATATAAATGTATCCCATTTTATCTCTTTTCCCATTTCTCTTAGTATTATCCTCTTTTTTTACCCTTAGGTTTTTATATTTTTTGACATATCATCCTATACAGTTTGTCACTGTAATAGCTACCCTGATAATAATAACAGTTTTTATGAGTTACCAATACTATCTTTTCTTATAGGAACACAAATCATTTGAACTTATTGGGTCCCTTAAAATTGTTTTTTTTTTTCCTTTCTTAATTACCTTTTGGTGATTCTCTTGAGTTCTGTGTTTGGGGATCAAAATTTCTGTTTAAGTCAGGTCTTTTCATTAGGAATGCTTGGAAGTCTTCTATTTTATTAAATGACCATAATTTCCCCTCCAAAAATATAGTCCATTTTGCTGGGTAGTTGACCCTTGGTTGTAGACCCAGTTCCCTTGCTTTCTCGAATATCATATCCCATGCCTTCTGGTCCTTCAGTGGATGTAGCCAGGTCCTGTGTTATCCTAGCTGTGGCTCCATTATATCTGAATGGTTGCTTTTTTAAGCAGCTTATAGTATATTTTCCTTGGTCAGGAAGTTCTTAAACATTCCTGGGTGTTGTCAATTGAGGAATAAATCCATGAGGTGATATGTGAATTCTTTCAGTCTTCACTTTACCCTCTTGTTCAAGAATGTCAGGGCAGTTTTCTTGGATAATTTCTTGTTGTTGTTGTTGTTGTTGTTGTTGTGTTGCATTTTATTTATTTTTTAATTTGAAAATTTGTATTTAATTAATTAATTTAGAATATTTTTCCATAATTACAAGATTCATGTTTTCCCTCCCCTCCCCCAACTCCCCTCCTTTAACTAATAGGAATTCCACTGGGGACAAGTGCTAGGGTTTCCTACCCCCCAAACTTTCCTTGCCTGATATCCCTACTTCTCCTTCCCTGTGTGAACCCAAATAAATTGTTTACTACTTTGGAATTAGGTCTGGTTGGTTTCTGACACTAGGAAAGGGGACAGAAGATTTGAGGAGAATCACACCTCTTTCCGAAAGGAGAAAATTATCTCAGGATCCCAGGATTCCAAACTGTCTAACCCAAGGAAAAACATCTCTCCTTGATAGTGCGGTGAAGGGAAGTGACAGTGGGTGTCCTCCATCTCCCTGAACTATTCTCTGAGGTGACCTATTCCCTCTGTCATGGGGACAAGACTTGGCTACCTCTCTCACAGAAAAAGAGAGAGGAAGAAGAATCTTCTATCCCTCTCTCCCCATTTCCCTCTGTCCTTCTATTCCTCCTGTTTCCCTCTGTCAGATTGACCCCACCCCCAAGTTCTCAAGTTCAAGTCTGAGATCCTTGAACCCTCCTCCAGCCAGCTGTTGGTTGATCTTTATTACTCAGCTAACTAGCTTTTAATTCAGGAGTCCAGGAGCAGGTCAGAGAGAGAGAGAGAAATCTCAGGGAAAGATCTGGATGGCTCTGGCCATTGAGAGTCCAAATCCAAAACCTCCTTGAGAATTCTGGTAGCTGTTCTTGTAGAGTGTTAGTGGAGGTGTTTTTGGGTCCCCGAAGGAATAACATGTCCCAAACCAATGGGCTCTTTCTCAGTTTCTAGGAAAACCTCCTTTCCTCCTCCACCTCTCATACTGGAAGACCATTGACATTTGGAGCTTCCCTGTCTCTGCCTCTCCTCTGCTGCTCTTCAGCTGATCTCTCCTCTCTTTCTCACATTACAATAAGCCAAGTATATCATAGACTAAAACATGTCTCTTTATGAAAATATTTATAACATTTTTAATAGTACATTTTGAAGTAACAAAGTCTACAAACAAAGCTGATGCCCATGGATTGGGGAATGGCTAAATAATTGTAGAACAAGTATGCCTTTTATATGTCCTAAATTAACATAGGGAGGCAAAAATGAAAAAAGAATGTAAAGAAGTAGATGAAGACATATAAACTCTGACAAAATGAAGTAAATTGAATTAGGAAAGCCACTACTCAGTACAACATTGTAGTTAGTAAAACTAGTTCAAATGAAATAACCAAAAAAAAATAATTTGCACACAATCTATTGCAAAGTAGGTACTATATAAATATCTCCCCCTCCCCACCAGTGACTTTAGTAGAACCAATAATGTAAATTTAAAAATGACTAAGTAAAAGAAACAAAATATTGTGAAATTAGGATGACCAAATTTGGTCCCAAAGAAGAGATCCAAGTAAACATAGGCCAGTTATACTTTGAAGATGACAGGTAATAGTTGAATAAATCAAATGCTATATTGGCATACCTGAGATAGGGAAAGAAACAAATTGAAGCCTCCAATGCATTAGATGTTTTATGAAAGATTTTTAGAAAAAAAATTTTAGTTAGAAATTACACAGGATGAGAAAGCATAAAGGGACTATTATTTATCTTGTGAGAGGGGGATACTTATACCACTTAGAACATAGAGCCAGTCAAGAATCTAAACACACACATTCACAATTGGTTCAAAGATAGAAAAATATTTTAATTTCATCATTTCTAGGAAGTCTAATCATATTTTTCTAAATAGGAATAAAAATAAAAAGTGCTCCGACTTTTCCTGGACATCAGGAAAAACCATAAACTGCTGATCCTACTGCTGAGGGGAGAATGCAATGTTGAACAAACCACAGGACTACCCAAATATATGTAATTGGTATATATATGGAAGCCATAGAGTATATAACTAAGAGAGAAAGAGAGAAATGAAATCAGAGACTAATACATTAAAGAAAGAATATTTTAAAAATAAGTTTCATGGACCCATAAAAAAGTCATCAATGCCCATTGATATCCTTCTAGGATTGTAAATTAAGGGCAAGTTGTTGATCTAATTAAATTTAAAGATTTTTTTTTTTCTGGAGTTCCATACACTGATAAAGGTTTATGGGTTGGTTTGATTGTTTTTCAGTAGAATGAAACAAAATAGAAGAAAGTCTTAGGCAAATTACTCTAAAAAACAAATAAAGAGAATCACAATACAGAGATTCAACCTATATGGATCTGATAAATAAGGAAGTACAAAATAGTATGCTATGCAATGGTTCTTGCATCTAAGATGGCTAATGAAAAATCAGGAAAATGCTAGGCTCTCTCAGTTAAATCAGTAATTTATTCTCATGACCAAAATACCTGAACCAGAAAGAAATAATTAGGAAAAGCCATACATGTATACAGTCACAAATACGTATATGTGTGTGTACATGAAAATTATATGTGGATATGTGTATATAGACTAGTATGCATCAGGATATAATGGCTCACTGTAGATTTTCACTTTTTTAACTTCAAGGATGTAGCAAAATTTAATAGCATTTCAGTAGCTTGAAAAACTCCTAATTTACAGAGAGACACACCTAATGTTACTAAAGCCTGATATGGTCTTCCAAAAGAATTTAAATAAATTAAGCCTCTGTGACTTCTTAACCAATGCAATGCATTATTCAAATATCTTCATAAAAAAGCTGAAAAAATATCTGCAGAATATTTTAATTATGGCCAAAACAATTTTATCATGAGCTGACCAAGAGACAATATGGCATTATGGATATATCACTAGAGTTGAAGTGAGGATTTGGGGTCAGGTTCCACCTTATAATGTGCATCTCTGAGACTCCATGTTATTAGCATGTTCTTCCAGCTCTAAATATTATTTTGAGATCCAAGCACTTTATAGATAACTTCTATAAATTTAATATATTGCTATGAATTTAATTATTGCTCTTGTTTACACCAGTATTAGATGTCCAAACATTTTAGATTACCTAGATTGAGCATTATTTTAAAAAAGACATAACTTAGAGAAAACTTCCTCTGCATAATCAATTGTTTGTATGAAAGATCCATAGATGCAAAGATCTACAGAATTATCATTCAAGTTCAGAGATGCAACACGGCTGTGTCATTTTTCTTCATGCATAAGTTTGTGTTTTCAATTGCACTGCCAGCGGTTACCTCAAACAATCAGTTTATATTACAAGGCATAACTATTGATGATTCTTCATTTATTAGCCTATGTAGAGATGATGCTTCTGTTTATGTATGAAATTCATTATAAGAAATGCAGTTTAACAAACATCCCCTCTATCTACCAGCAAGTATCAAAGTTCATAATTAATTTCACCAAATCAGAATTTATTTTCATGTTTCTTGCTAATGACCCACACATTTCAATCTATACAAAATTTAAATTAAAGCAAGAGACAAGATCATGGAGACTCCTGGGAATAAAAATGTCCTTTTCTTTCTTCAATTTGATTACAGTCAACTATGCAAATTTCTTTTTAATTGAATTAAAATAAAAATGCCTACAGTGGTCAATTTTCTAACTGTCATAACTAGAAAAAGTTTTAAGTAATTAAGATGCATATATTCCTTCAAATTATATTTTTCTTTCAAAGAATGTCAGTATAGCTGCCAAGTCCTTATTAACTAATAAAAATTTCCAATTTTATTTAAGACAGAAGAAAAGGAGCAATGCATTAGCAGATGCCATAAGACAGCACAAACTGATCTTTTACATAATCATTATTATTAATCATTTTGAGCCATTTTGAGGTTAGTTGACAGACAACCACAGGTGATATTAGTATCCCTTCTGAAAGGAACCTGTAAAAGAAAATGAAAAGAAGACATATTGAAATAATAATAAAATCATATCTCAAATCTATATCTTTCTTGTAGACACAGAGAGAAAAACAAATTGCCATCAAGAATACTAGTCTCCAACAGCAATGTTCATAATGAGGTTTAAATTCACAGGCCTTCAAAAATCTTGGGAACTAATTACTTTACTGACTTCAATAAATGATTAAAAAATCATATCGTTCTCACAAAAGAAGAGATGATGGAAAAAAGACAAGGATTGTTTAAGCTTGATAGTTTGACTACTGATAAATTAGACCCTTTGTTGGGTCACAGTAGACAAAGAGTAATACTGAAAATTGAATGGAAAAGTTACTGAAAGTCCAAAAGGCAAGATCCCCATTCTAAACACACACACAAACATACAATGCAAACATGCAAACATACTATGCAAATGTGTGTACATATGCATATAGTAGGTGGATACATAAATACAAATACTGGTATACTCATAGATCTATATAGATGAGTGACTTATGTGTATATAGATTTATGTTCATATCATATCATTTTATCAGCAAACCTTAATCCAAGAAATTCACTTACTGAAAAAAATGGGTACAATTTGTGCCAGTGATTGGAATGTATATTATCAATGAAAGCATGCCTGTCAATTTTCATCTGACACTGATGTGAGAGAGACAGCTAATATTAGATTAAAGGCAACACCAAAAAGATCTTTATTGCTTAGAAGGATAGATCAAATTTGATATGATTGCATTTAACAGATGTAATTATAAAATTTTATAACTAAATGAAAATGCCATTAGGTTGGGGGGGGGAGTAAAATGTACTTATGTTTATGAAAAAAATAGGGGAGACAACTGGGTATCTCAGTGGATTGAGCCAGGTTCAGAGATGGGAGGTCCTGGGTTAAAATCTGACATTTTCTAGATGTGTGACCCTGGGCAAGTCACATAACCCCCATCACCTAGTCCTTACCACTCTTCTGCCTTGGAACCAATACACAGTATTGATTCCAAGATGGAAGGTAAGGGTTAAAAAAATGGATGATGGAATAGACTCTATAGTTGCCAAGTGCACCAGAATTGTGACCAGGCCACCAAAAAAAATTTAAAAATATATATCTGTGTAAAAAGAAACCCTCCCCTCCCCACTCTTTGTGAACTTGCCTCTGTCCCACCTGTGAAGGTGGAACTCTTATGACTGGATATAACGTGAACACAGAGGTGGTGTTTGCAGACACTAAGAGAGGATAAAGGAAGGGTTGAGGGGCCCTGGCACTTTCTCTATTCCCTTGGACAGTGGTGGTGCAGGGCTCTGAGGGCTGAGAGCCATGCAGGTGGAAAATAGACTTTAATTTCTATCTGCTTTCTTTAACCAAGTAATATTAACAAACTCTATGGAAACTAAAAACCAGGAGTTATTAATTTAACTGTAACATATGTACAGTCAGTTATTTAAAGATGCACTGAAACACATTGTGTCAGAAAAAGGGAGATGAGAGTGCTACTATACTTTGCCTTAATGAAATAGGATCTAAGTACCATCTCCTAAGGCCAGCAAAGCTTAAATTTATCCAGATGAGGGCAACCAGAAGGATGAGTAAACTGAAGATGATGCTACAGAAAAAACAGAAAAAAATTAGGCAATTATTCTAGAGAGGCAGAGAAAGGTGAGAGGAGTAGCAGTTGGTAGGGGAAAAAAAGAGTTAAGGTATCTCTAACATTTCAAGAGCTACTACATGGAGAATTGACTGACTTTGTTTTGTTTTTCCAAGATGGTAAAAATAGGAGAAAATGATAAAATCTATGAGGGTAAAATTCAGGCTGACATGAATAAAAGCTTTCTAATACTTAGATCTGCCCAAGTGGAATGTACTGTGCTAGATATTTGATAAATATATGTTGGTTGGTTGTTTTTTATGAAAAATTTTTACCATGAAATAAAGATCATACCTCAACAAGAATACTTTCTAGGGAACTTACTAAAAGTCAATTAGCCTTTCCATGAACTTTTTTTTTCTATGAGAGACTTCCCACTATCTCCTAAGGTAACTAATTTTATATAGTTATACTGTTAGCACCTTTTTTCCTTATATCTACCTAAATTTGCCTCTAACTTCCTATCATGGCTCTTAATTCTCATTTTTGGGTCAAGCAGATGAATGTGAACCTCTCTTGGTTTTTTGTGTGTCTCTGTTTAGTCAATTTCCCTTCTCTAGGTCAAATATTCCTATTTCCTTCAATTGATTCACATATTACATGAGATTCAATATCTGATTCACTGGGAACAACCTCCTCAGAACAATCTAAAACTTATTAAGATTCCTCCTAAACTATGGCACCCAGAACTTAGTACTAGTCTCCAATTGGGTTATGACCAAGGTAGAATACAGCAGGAATATTGCCATCGTAGTTCTTTCTCTTTATAAAGACAAGAATTGTATGTTTTTGTTTTTTGTGTTTTGGTTTTGTTGTTGTTTTTTTTTTGCTGCGCTGTCATATTTTGGATACACTCTGATTTACACATTGCTGATATTGTTAAACCCATTTTTACAGATGAAAAATCTGAGGCTCTAAACAAAGATATTAACTTTCCACAAAAAAAAAATACTATTGCAAATATCACTGATGAGATTTGAACAGAGACTTTGCTATTCCCAAGTCTCACATTCAATCCATTTCAACAGTCTTTCTCTCAGCAGTGAGAATGCCATATGAGTAACATGAAACAAGACTAAAATTACAAACTTCAATTTCCTTATGTTACAGTAGTAGACAGGACTCATTTTGTCTACTCACTGTACAAATTAAGAAACTGAGGCCCCCAAATCATGAGAAATATGATCATGAAATGGATTGGCTATGATAAAGATTAATGTGTCCTCTAATAATAAAACTCATGGCAAATTCTCTAAAATTGTACAAATTAGGTATTATTTAGTGATAGCATGTCAATGTTTATATTTTTAAGTGAGGCAGCATATCATTTTGTATTTACTCTGGAGTCAGAGTCAGGAGGACCTGAGCTCAAATGTTATCCTTAATTTCAATTAGTCTTGTAACTGTGGAAATCATGTGACCTTTGGGATTCTGCCTTGGTTAGCTGCCTAAAAATCTTCTAAGTTTTCAATGAGTCAAAAACTATTTCAGAGCAAGGAGGTACATAGAAGACAGAGCCTGAAGTTAGAAGATTCATCTTCCTGAGTTGAAATCTGGTGAGACACTTACTAGCTGAATGACCTTGGACAAGTCACTTAACCCTGTTTGCCTCATTTCCTCATATGTAAAATGCATTGGAGAAGGAAATAAAAAACAACTCCAGTATCTTCAGGGGAAAAAATGGAGTCATTAAGTCAGAAATGACTGAAAAATGACTGGACAAGAATAACACAAACTATTTCAGGAGGAGTTCCCAACACTGATAAATGTCAAATATCTTTGTCATTTAAACAACAAAACTTTGGGAAAGAAAAGGCCAGCAGCTTTCTTTCATATTTCCTCTGAGCAGATGAGAATCTAGAGAAGCAATATAAAGAAACAAAACAGTGATAGAAGAAAAATTACTGACCTTCCAAGAGTGGTTAGCATACTGATCCAATTCTGTTGCCGAATCAATCAGACTAAGTAACTTCTGGAGTCCCTTCCAACAGCAAAAAATAGACTATAATTCTCTAAGGAGCTACAATTTTGCCTATATAGGAAATATCTAGGACAGAAACATTTTCCATCAATGTTCCACTTTTGAGCTAGTAAGATCATATCTACCATTTACATAATTCTTATTTGATCATTGCAACAACTCTGGGATTGGTGCTGTTAAAATTAAAATTCTCTGGAGACTTTATTTTACTTTCATAATAATTATTTACAAAAATAGGAGGTAGATGCAGAAGAGGCAGAAGAAAAATTGGAGGCAAAGAGAGAGAGAGAGAGAGAGAGAGAGAGAGCACTCCAGCCTCTTTAGCTCTTTTCAGCTTCATAAGCAAACTAAGCCAGGCCAGTAAGTCCATGAACCCTTCAAAGTCCTTCAGTCCTCAGTTCTAGGAAAAAAGCTCCAGCTTATGTCCCCTCCATCAATTTATGTCTTTTGTGATGCTCTTTTCCATAGTCTCCCAGATTGGAAGACTTGGACCTCAATCAGGGCAAGAGGAGGATCTTATATATCAAACAAGGAACTAGTATTCACCCTGCAAATCCTTACCAAAGACAAAAGAGGTCCCCCCACTCAACACCATAGTCTTAGGGAGAAAAGCAAATTTTTGGTTTCAAACTAAAATCAAATCATTTGAACTTTAAAATCAAAATTTTATTTTTGGGGACAAAATAAGTACAAATTAATATTAACTTTTAACAGTGCTATTATCCTTATTTTATAGAGATTGGAAAACCAAGGCAGAGAGTTTGTCCTTCTCAAATCTGAATCTAGATAGTAACTCAGGTTTTAGTGACTCCAAGACATGTACTCTATCCAATGTGCCTAGTAAGTCTCAGGGAGTAGAATAAGGCACAGAGGAATTAAATGATATGCATGGGATCATACAATAAGGTGTCCAAAATTGGTTTTCAACTCTAATTTTCTTTATTAACTCCAAATTCAGCAAACTAACCATTTTATCATGCTTTTTTAGAAAAGATTGTAACTCACATTTAGATAGCAATTTGACATTTATAACTTTTTTTCCCTTTAGACAATCTTATTGAACAATGCAAGGTTTGTTTATCCCTCTTTGATTGATAATGAAATTGAGTCATAGGGGTGTTAAATGACATATTTGAAACATAAATATTACAAAAGATATAGAATTCAAACTCAGGACTTTTAGTTCTCAAGTTCAACACGTTTCACTATAATATATTTTCCTCTCACTAGTCTGAAGAAAATCATTTCAAAGGATCATATTATCTCTGTGTTTTAGGTCTTCCCAAAGCCATTTAACCCAATTTTTCTCAGTTTCTCCATGATACAATGTTCTAGAAAAGGAAATAGCACACCGTTCTAGTATCTTTGCCAAGAAAAGCTCAAAAGGGGTCACAAAGTGTTGGACATGACTGAAATGACTGAATAATAACAACAAAAATACCTAGTCAATCCTCATTCATATTTAATGAATGGTAATTAGGGTTCAATTATTATGCAGAGCATTTCAAGCTTGCCAACATGACAAGATCAGTCTGACATGATTCTGTCTTTATTAAAGGAGGATTTATTTCCCCCCTAATTTGAGTTCAAGTTAGATTTACCTTAATAAGACTCCATTGAGTGCATTTCAAACAGAACCTAGTATTTCTGGAGTTCTAAGAAAATAATTATCACCTTGATTTTACTTTCTGAAGGATCAGTACACTGCGTACAGTGGCTATAATACATATGGTACATTGGGAATAGAATCAGAGGTCCTAAGTTCAAAGTCCAAATCTATTAGTTACTATCTATGTGATTTGGGGCCACTTTACTCCTTTGATCTCAGTTTTCACACGTGTTAAGTGGATAAGTTGGCCCTGCACTTCCTATTCTAAAACTGTGCAAACAGTGCAAAAGAAAAAGGAAATAAAGACACATAGAAGTATTCTATCCCTCATTCCTAACTTCCCTTCCAGGCTACTTCCCCTAACATGCTATATATCTTTTATAAAATTTATAATTATGCTGCATAATGAGAGGACATTTAGGATATATAATATTCTGTTCTAGGGGAAGGAATTTGAAGAAGAAATTTTCAGGGATGTCTTTGAACTTAGAGCCTCTGACTTAGAGCCAATCCTCTTCTAACTGTAATTTGTGCAGTGTGACCATTGTATCTATTAGTCTTGATCCTTTAAGAAGTATAAAATAACATTTATAATGATTTTCTTAGAATTACAAAAAACAGCAACCTGTGTTTGAACTACACTCAATGCTGCCTTATGAAGGGTACATATAATTTACATAGACACGAACATATAAAGAAGCATGAACATAGAGATATACATATCTTCAATATATAAATATGTGCAAGAGTAAATAATAACTACAAAATAATAGCTTTTTTCTTTTTCCATTGAGTCAAAATAGCACAGAGATCAATAATAAATGAATAATGGAATGGATTGCAAAAGGATTTTAAATTCTTACTATATGTCTGACAGTGTGAAACTCTGTAAATGTAAAGAAAGAGTGCCCTTGGCTTCGAGAAACTTACATTCTAACAAGGGGATTCAACACATAGAGGTGAATGATGATGATAGAAGACAATTTTGGTCTAAAGAGTTATAGGGAGAGTCAATAGATTCAAAGAAGAGTCAATTATCATACTCTATCCAGACATAATGGATTATTGTGCTCAGAGAAGCAGGTGGAAAACAATAAAGAAAGGCACAGACTTAGTGTCAGGGTAAATGACAAAATGATATGGCTGACCAGACAGGTGATGTTAAGTGTGGTTTTTATCTGTGGCCATCTGGACATAGTAGTAGGCTAGGTGAATTTGCATTCACTTACTTATCAAACATGAGATTCCAGATCTAGGGCAGGATTTCCAGAGTTGAGTGCATTAACTGCTATAAAGACTGGGATCTTTACTTCTGAAAGTCATGTTTGAAGAGTTTACTTCCATTTGGGGAGATGTTGACCATGACATGACTAATAATGAAATAATATATTTGTAGCAGTTTGCACACCATGAAGCACAACATGAAGTCCATCTATTGTGATAATAATAATAATATGTATTCACTAAACATCCTTACAGTTCTTAGGAAGTATATTGTATGCAGAGAACAAAATGAAGGAATTCTAAATATGTGATGAGGTCCCTAAGATATTATCTGTTAATGAAATATTTAGGCTGATTGTATCAAACCCCAGGACACTGTAGAGTCTCTTCAGTTCCACAAGGACTTAAACTAGGTAAACTTGGTCATCCATATAAGAAAGGAAAATAATGATGAAAAAGACCTATTCAAACAATGATCGGCATTGAATGTACAGCTCATTGAGTCAGTCAGCAATATCTCCTAAGTGTCAGTTTTGTACCTGGCATTCTGCTAAGTTCTAGAAATAGAAAGAAAAATAAATACATAGTCCTTGTCTTCAAAAAGATCCTATTGAAATGGGAAAGACAATGTGCAAACAGCTCTTTACATGAAAGATGCATTCGCTATAAATTGGTAGTCATCTCAGAGAACAGGGACAGGACAGGAAACCAGGAAAGACCTCCTAGAGAAAGTAGGCAAACCAAGAGACAAAGAAAGAAGGAAAATATTCTAGGCAAAGGACAGAACTACTGAAAATGCACAGAGCTATAACATAGAATAACCCATAAGGAAGAGCAAGAAGGCCACTGGAGCCAGATAATGAAGTGTAATGGAAGGAATAAAACAAAAGAAGACTTGATAGGAAGGAGAGGGTCAGGTTAAAAATAGCTTTGGGTATCAAACTTTGGATTTTGGATTTGATCTTGGAGGAAATAGGGAATTTGAGATTATTCTGGGAGTGGGAAGATGAGTAAGATGGTCAAATCTGTGTTTACTCTGACAGCTAAGTGGAAGATGAATTGAAGAAGTTAGAGATGAAGCAGTTTTTAAGTAAGAATAGAAAACTAGCTTATACAGTGCTCAACCTGGAGTCAGGAAGACTTGAGTTAAAGCCTGTTTTCAGATGCTAGAAGAATGAACCTGGATAAATCACTTTCTTTCTGAGTGTCTCCATTTTCTCATCAATAATATGAGGATAATCAAAGCACCTGTCTCCCAGAGTTTTTGTGAAGATAAAATGGCTGTGTAAACTTTAAAATCCTATGTTAATGCTAGCTATTATTAATAATATTAATAATAAATAATAGAGTTTCAAATCTCAGTTGAAAAGTTCAGCAGTAGAATATTGTTTTTCCTGCTTTGCATGACCTGGATACAGAGTTATTGCTATTTCAATTTTTTTTCTATTCCCCCCTTAACACTTAAACTTTCAAATAATTAAAACAGAGGCAGACAGCAATGTGAGATGGAATACTTGTGCCAATTGTGACTCAGACAGAATGCTTTTTGTAATTCCAGATTCTTCTAAGACTATTATTAAAATATGAACTGGTTTTGCAGAATCCTGACAGCAAATTTCAAATTTGCTTTGGTCCCCAGTGAAAGAATGGAAAAGTGACCTGATGGGTGAAACAATATAACATAATACTATCCCTGGTTGGAAAGGAGAAAAGAGACTTTTGGGTAACTCAGCCTTGAAAATCAGATCAAAATTCATCTCTTTTTTGCACCTATCACTGTTGCCATATTATAAATTGGTGCTAAAATGTTGAGTTAAATTTCCTTCTATTATTGTACTATGTTATATGGAATGACAATGATATTTCAGTAAAGAGAAAAGTATCCAGAGAGACTATTAAGTCTCTTGAAATATGGTAGCAAGTTCTACATATGCTACAAATGATTTGGTGGAAACCCTTGATTTTGTATCAGAAGTCTGGTTTTTTAATCCTGGCTCTCCTCTATAGTATGATTTGTGGTGTTATTTAATCTTTTTGAGTCTCAGTTTACAAGTCTTTTAAAAGCACCTGGGTGGCTCAGTGGATTGAGAATCAGACCCAGAGATGGGAAGTCGTGGGTTCAAATCTGAACTCAGACACTTCCCAACTGTGTGACTCTGGGCAAGTCACTTAACCCCCATTGCCTAGCCCTTACTACTCTTCTGTCTTAGAACCAATAACAAGTATTGGTTCTAAGACAGAAGTTAAGGATTAAAAAAAAAAGAGAATTAGACTTTCTGAAGTTTAACATTCCATTCCTGACATTCTATGTTATCTTTATTTTGGCCACTTGGCTGAAATTCTGTAATAATTATGTCCTTTCTATTTATGATCAGGTAAAGAGACAAAAGAAAATTCAGCTTCATTTTTTGCCAATTTAACATTTTTATCACATTCTCCTATGGAGTTGATTGATTAAAAAGCCAAATTCCCTTAATTAGCTAGCACATATAGACATTCCTTTGCCTTCGTTGTTGCTGTTGTTGTTGTCATTATTATTAACTTCTATTTTGGCAAGTGACTAGCTCCAAAGCCAAAATATTTGGTTAATATTTTTCTATCTCTATAATTGATTCTTTCCTGATATGGACTTTCTAACAAGAGGGAAATCCACCAACACTTTAGTGTGTTATAGTATGGCACTTGTCACTAGATCCCTTGGAAGAAATCAAAGGATTGTATGGTATACCTTGGTTCTAAAAGATGTCTCATATAGTCCTGTAAAACTAAGGCTATAGCAGAGAATTAATCCAAGAGGGACATAATCAATGAGTATTAAGATATCCTATAGACTTGGCCTCAAAGATACAAATTTTATTCCCCAGATTGAGCTCAATCAACTGTCACCTTGTACACATGCCCAGTAGTGTATCTTTTTTTGAGAGAGAGAGAGAGAGAGAGAGAGAGAGAGAGAGAGAGAGAGAGAGAGAGAGAGAGAGAGAGAGAGAGAGAGAGAGAGAATCTTGTGGAGTCTAAGATAACACAAGCCTGTATTTCAGTAACATATCATTATCTTGTGAGCTTCAATTTCTTTGACATGTATGTGCTTTGGACACCTTTCTAATTTTATTATAATGGAAAGGACCCCAGATACAGAGTGAAAAGACTCCTTGCCTTGATTCTTACAAACTTTGTGACCTCGTTTTCCTATCATTTAGACTCCCTTTTCTCATCTGTAAAATTGGGTAAATAATTTTTCCATTTATATTCCACAGGATTGCTGTGAATAAGGTACAAAAATATGAATGATCATATCTTAGTATTTACATTATTAACATCAAGGTTTTAAGTTATCGACATATTTCCCAACTGAAAATATATTAAAGGATAAAGCAGATTATAATAGATAATATTTTCTACACACAGTTGTATCTTCCCTGAAACCTAAAGTAAAAGTGATTTAAAATCATAGGGGGAAATGAAAATGTCTAATTTTACTCATTACAGGGAAAACTCTGCATTAAAAATATCATGGATAGAAAATAGACAATTAGTAAATTTCTTGTATACATCAAATATTGGAATGTACCCACTCTTTAAAACCCCAGGAATCAATGTAATTTTTATGTAGCAACTGGTCTATATTAAGGTAATTTTTTTCTTTCTCCCCATACTTTGGAGGAATTAATTATACCAGAATTCTGGTGGAGATTTCTAAAAGCTTTGCAACGATAAGTAAAATGTTAACGAGATTATTTTATGATCCTTATTTTGAGTCATTTGAGGACTGAATGATCTGCTTGGTAAATTAGTTATGGATGTATAATTTAACTCTCCCTTTTCAAATTCTGCTAATATTTAAAGTGTCCAATTCATAAGACCATTCAGCATAGCTTTCTGTCTTCTCCTATTTCTATAAAACAACTTAAAGATTAGAAAACACCTTTTCATAAATAAACATATTTGAATTTTGCAATAGAACAGTAAGGTTGAGAATACTGTAATGATCTTGCTTTACATTAACTCAATGCACACAAATTCTAGTATATGTAATTGAAAACCAAAAAAACTATAAAGACAGAAAAATACAGTAAAAATGTTCTAAATTCACACTATTTTCCCAAGCAACATAAAGTCTCACAATAGTTCACTCAATCGTGAATTCATTCTTTCTCTGAGAAATCATAATATAAGCCACTATATTGTTTCAAGCAAAACATTAACTCTCCCATCACTCTTTGTCCAGAATTCTTGCTTGTAATAAGTCATTTTCATGTCAGAGCATTGTTTCTCTTTGTTTCATTGATGCCATATAATTATTAATAATGTCCCTAAAATACAAGAAATGTGATGTTCTTAGCTCTGATGAGCCTAAGAAAAGTCAGAGAATTCATTGGTATAATCATAATATTTTTAAATTAAGTAATGGGTTTAGCTATTATGTGTGATTTTCAAGTTATATGAAGAGTGTTGGACCATATTGGTCATGTAAAATGATATTACAGAATCCCGTACTCTCCCTAGAACATAACACTGTGTTTCAAGGGAATGTTATTATCTTTATTTTCCAAATCAGGAACATGAGAAGTAACTTTTCTAAGTTCATGTTCATAGTAAGTGACAGAACTGGGATGTGAAGCCAGGCCTTTTGACTCCAAACCCACAAGTTTAAAATATTGTTCCTGTCCTAAAAGAACACACAATCAGGAGATTTAACTATACTGTGATAGAGACAGTTCTTTTTAAGAGGATAAGAATTTAAAAATAATTCCTTGACCATCAATTTTTTTTTAACCAGGTCTATTTTCTTTCTCCTTTGCTCTTACCCAGAGTCCTTGCCATTCTCTTTCTCTCTCCCTCTCTCTATTTCTCTATCCCCCCTCCCATTCCCCTTCTACCTTTCCATACTTTTCTCTATCTCTACTGCTGCCTAGATCCCTGTTTCTATTTCTCCATCTTGATTTTTCTCTCTCTCTGGTTCTGTATCTGTCTTTCTTTGTCTTTATTATTTTATCTGTTTCTCATTCCTCTTTTCCTCTCCCCCTTTCTCTATATTTCTCTATCTCTGTGTCTGTCTCTATTTGTCTTTGTCTATCTCTATTTCTGTCTCTCTGTGTTTTTTTGCCTTTGCCTGCTTATCTCTCTCTCTCTCTCTCTCTCTCTCTCTCTCTCTCTCTCTCTCTCTCTCTCTCTCTCTCTCTCTCTCTCTCTCTCTCTCTCTCTCTCCTATCCTTAAACAAGTCAAATATGTACAGTGATTAGTAATGAACCAGCACTTTCCTGAAGAATTCTGTTCAGGCATTGAAAATGTGTTTGCTAATGACAGGAACATATTTCAACTAGTGCAGCATGTTAGTGGTGATACTGTGAGTTGCACTTCAGAAAGAGCAAACAAATGATGCTAGATGAACACTATCTTCCGTGGGCTAAGAAGGGCTTGGCCTCTTGCACTAACGAAAGCCATCAACATTCTGATTCCAATTTTACGAATCCCTTTGAGCAAATTATACTGTTTGAAGCCAAATGCTGCCCTGAGTGTGGATGGCCTCACTCTTAGAGAAACAGCTGCATGGGCTTCAGGAGATGCCAGGCTCTATGACAAATAGAAAGGACAAATTTGCCACGACTGATTTTACAAGAAAACTGTTGGCATTTTGAACCATGTATTGCCACTTTCCATGTAAATACAGCTCATTTCAACAAGGACAGCCCTGGAAGAGAGTAGAGTAGCTGCCAGGGGGTGTTTGGTTACATAAAATTTTGATTCATGTTGTCTGCTTCACAGTCTGTGGCTGGGTACTCTGTAGGATGGAAGGTCAAAACTACTTCAAAAGATGAAGGCTAGCCCTGGGGAAAATGCTGAAGTCTGTAAAGGTTGCTGTTGGCAAAGATATAACTAGCTGAAGCTATGCCAGATGAATTTGACAGACATTGGAGACGGTGGTGTGACCCATAATTGTGTGTTTTGGGGAGGATATTCAAAGTCATAGAAAAAAATCCAAATGCTTTCGGGTGGTGGGGAGACAGACATAAAATTACTGAGTGGAAGGGAGGAAAGATGCTCCTGTTCCCATTATAAGTGCCCTGGAGCAAAGTCCTATTCACCTTATCTTTATTTTGACTCTCATCTGTGATATACATCTACCTCCAATTTTAGCATTCTCTTCATCTTAGTGGGATTTGGGCACATGAACACATTCTGAAGATATAATACTCTAAATAGTTCAATCTGGCTATTTTTTTCCATCTCTGTTCTCTTTTTTTACTACTGTCTGTGAGGAAATACAGGACTGTGTAATAAAGACATTAAAGTGGTGGCCCAACTTGTACATGATGTTAAAAATGATTTATTATAATGATCTTCATAAATGTACCCCATCTTTTGATTTTTCCATATTAAATCCAAATTTTCAAATTTAGTACATCATCTAAGCTTCTTTATGTAGATAACATTATTCTGTTTGTATCAAGTCTAAGATCATGGCAGAACCTCCTAGAAAAGATGTGGAATTTGTCATGAATAGTTAGTACTAAATATCCATGCAAAAAATGAGTGAAAACTATTTATTGCTCACATTATGGCATTAATTTGGATGGAAATTATATAAAATTTGTTCATCAATGTTTATATTTAGGAGAGGAAGAACAAGTGAAAAATAAATTCAATGTTAAATTAAATAGAAATAGAGGGAAATAGCTTTAATTGCTTTCAGAAAACTGGAAAATTCCTTTGTTGGCCTCAAAATTTCAATGAAAATGAAGACCCATCTTTTCAACATTTTATTGGTATACTATGTGACCCTCAGAGATAGAATTCAAAAGGCTGCAAAGAAGTAAAATTGTCATTTAGAAGGCAATTAAGCGGTTCATGGTGGGGCAATGTAGACTGCAACATATAAACAAGAAACATAAAGAAATAACAGGAATGGAAAATTCCATCAAAGAATTCTATGGCAAGAAGAGAAGCCAGGCTGATCACAATACCATAATGAGGGATAACATGTGAATGATCTCGAGTGTACATTGGTACACTCTAAAGGTTAGGAGAAATCAAGGAAGATTTATAGAATATTGAATGGACTTCTATGGTGAACATTTGAAGGATAAGAACATATATTACTAAGAATGGAAAGACATGGGTAGATTGTGATCTATATCATTGCAGAGAGCAACCAAAAGAATGAGAATCTAAGGTCACTGGTGACTCATTTATTGATTATTTCTCATAGGGATTTGCATATTTAATGAGGGAAAATAATTTTTAAAGACAAAACACTTTAAAAGTTGTATGTGAGGGAGCAGTTAATTATGTATATAAACCCTGCCCCATATTCTTCTAATATTAGAATATGCATTTGGGGTCAGAAGAGACAGAAACAGGAGGGACCATAGAGATCGTCTAGTACAACATCATATTTAATGGATAAATGCCTTTTCATGGCATCATCATTGATGCTCTCAAAAGGTAAACAATTTTCCAGAGGCTACATAGCTATATGAAGAAATTTGAAGAAATTGCCAGATTTTTTTTTACTCCAAATATCGTATCCTTTCTATTTCATGAAATGGACAAATATATCAAAGGTAAAATAATTCAGTGACAAATGTAAAAGTTAAATGTAATGGTTGGATGCAGTTTATTTACCAAAAGAGAGGGGAAACAATAAAGTAGAGAAATATAAAAGAGGTTAGAGAAAATACCTATACTAGTCCCCAGCCAGGAGGACCTGTAGTGAGTGGCCTCCTCCAAAATGGAAGCTGAAACTAGGAAGGGAGTCAGCCTTTTCACTCACCCAACCAAGTAGTCCAGGAGTAAAAGCCTAAGTTGAAGTCAGGATCCACGCTGCAGTCTTCAATGAGGTTCCCTCAAAGACTATCTCAATGCTCTCCATGAGACTCAACTTCACCAGCTTCTTAGCAAAAGGATTTTGTGGCTTTTATGGTGGTTACCTATCCCCACACCTCTTCACAGGGTCCAATCACAGTTCCAAAATTGTCACACCTCTAATCTTCTGAAGGTGGCAACTCTCCTCCTAGGATTCACACCTTTGGATTTACACATTTCTGAGGGTGTGAACTCAGAAGAATTCAAAAGTTTCTGGTTGTTTTAAGTTAGAAAAAAGGGTGAAGCTGTTCCAAGTATCTTGCTGGTTTCTCACCTCTAAAAGTGTTAACTCTCTTCCTAGGAGTAAGAGTTTGTATACTTCCCTTACTTTAGGGTTAAGTATGGGTGTATTTGCTACTCAAAAGTAGATAAAAGAGAGTTAATCCTGTCTTCAGTCTAGTGAGGTACTTAAGGATACTTAAGTTATTGTTATTCCAAAGTGTTAACTCCAAGTAGGCAAAGAGAACAAAAGATTCCCTTTTCACAAGTGCAAACTCAAATTAGACCGAAAGAACCAAGAATTCCCTTTCACTCAATGAATAAGAAATGTTTTGGCTAAAGTCCTTTTTCTTTCCTCCTTACCTTTAACGCAACTCTCAGATGACCTAAATTTTCCCCAGTAATATTTTTAATATTAACATCCTGGGAATTTATCTTTCTTCTGTCACTACTTTTCTACTTTACTACTACTCTATCACTTTCCACTTTCAAATCACTAAGTAGCTATTTAGAACCTATTACATACTAGATACAGTGAAAGACACTAGGGGTGTTAAAGTGGAGATGAAAACATTTCCTTCCCTCAAGGAACTTATATTTAAATCTCATTAATCTTGACAAGTCATCAGCCACTCTATGTAGTTTGGGAAAGAATCACATAGACATCTTATATTTTCCTGCTTCTATCCAATCATTCTGTTGTTTAGTCATTTTCACTAGTGTCAGACTCTTCATGATGCTGTTTAGGGTTTTCATGGCAAAGATACTAGAGTTTTCCATTTGCTTCTCCGCTTTATTTTAGAGATAAGGAAATTGAAGCAAATAGGATCCTATTTGATCCAAGTGACTTGCTCAAGATTACCTAGCTAGAATGTGCTGGAGGTCAGATTTGATCTCAGGTCTCCTTGACTCCAGGCTAACACTCTCCCCACTGTTGCCACCAAGCAGCCTCACCTCCCATCAGAACCACCTGGCATCTGTCCTTGGTTCCCTGGCCAAGGAAGATGATTATTCACCTTATCTTGCCTAGAACCACTTCCTTAGATCATGCCACAACAGTTGCATCTGCTCTATTTAATTCCCTCTTTTATGTATTGTTCTGTATCTATTGTAAGGAAATATCCCAAAGTATAAGGAGCATGTTGCTTACTTCCTTTGTTTTATCAGTTCTTAGAAGCAATGCCTGGTAAACAATTAATTTTAATAAAGGTTTTATCATCTATCATCTATTCATTTGAAGAAGGGAATCAAAGTGACCCCTGAGAATTTGGTCAGGGTCTTTTTAATGGTTATTATCTGCCAATAGAAAGCCATTCTATTAAATGAAAGAAAAAATGATTGTCTTACTATGTTGTTACTATGCTGTACAAATAGAGGACATTTGAATAAAAAAGCAATATATTAATTGCTCTAAAGGAGTTCACTTTTTAATAGGGGAGAAAACACAGTTGGGAAGTTTCAGCTGTATGTCAGATAGAAAGGTGTGATGTTCTTTAGGTTAAAATGATAAACTGATGATGATGGATCTTCTAGAAATCATTTCTATTGATGAAATCATATGCATTCATTTTTTAAACCCTTACCTTCTGTCTTGAAATCATCAGTGTGCATTGTTACCAAGGCAGAAGAGTCACACAGCTAGGAAGCTTCCAAGGCCTGTTTTGAACCCAGGACCTCCCATCTCTAGCTTTCAATCCACTGAGCCACCTAACTGCCATCAATCACACATATTTCTGATATGATACTTATTCCATAGTTCTAAAGACTTTAGTGGCAAGAACTTCTCTTTTCTGGTCTAGAGTAGCTATGTAGCTATGTAGAGTAGCTATTTTCTAATACTACCAAATTCAAATGCATCTGAATTGATAAGACTCCTCAATACCTCAGATTTTGAGAACCAGAATAAGAGATGTTTAGTCATTTGGGGACCATTTATAGCTTTATCATGTTGATGATTACATTTGTTTTTAGTTTTTTTAATACATTTTAGTTTTACATAATTTTTATTTTTCAAAATGTTCCTTCCATTTCCCTCACTCTATAAGCATCCTTTTGAAGCAAAGAATTAAAAGAAAAAAAAAAGGAAAAAATACTGATAGATCAACTGAGTCTGGCAATAAATTCAATATTCCATACCTGAAGTTTCCTACTTCTCCCATGAAGAGAGGGAGGTCAAATTGAATATCTTATCTTTCAGTGAAGACATTAAGAATATAATTTGATCATGCTGAATTTAACTAAATTTATTTTATTTTTCTATTTCCATTGTTGAAGTAGTTATGCATAATATTTTCTTGGTACTATTTACTTCATATTGTTTGGTTCATAAAATTATGCTCTTCCTTCACTGTATTCTTCATATTCATTGCTTCATATGGTTTAGTATTATTCCATTATATTCACGAACCCGGAGTTCTCTAGTCAGTCCCCAATCAATGGGCATCTGCTTTGTTAACCTTCATAATTCAATACCCAAGGAATTCGACAAAGATTACAATCATGAAATCAATGATAGCATAACCTCCTTGCCACCAATAGATTTTACATAAACTTTACCCATATAGGCTGCTACTTGGGATTATCTGCTTGGTGAACAAAGTCTTCTAACCTTAGAATATCATATGAATCCATTTCCTTTTAATGAGAGAGGAGATTTAATAAGTTTAGGACCTCAAAAGTGAATTATATCTGTAACTTGTATTGTTTCCTTATTAGAGACTTGATCTCTTCATCTAAGAAAAATACTGGGTTAAAAAGGGATACAATCCTTATTTTTGAAAGATTTACTTCTTGCTGAGTTCACAGAAGATCACTCTTGAATTTCAACATTTCCCAAAACTTAAAATTCCAAGGAAATATTTTTCTGACCTATCCAATTAATAAACACCGAATTTATGTCTGTGAATATAAACTGAAAAATGCTACTGCCTTTGCATTCTAGGTACCTATAACCAAGTAGGTAAAATATATCAGGTAAATGACAAACATATAAACAATTTGCTGTGTGAAGCACTATAACACAAAAAGCTCCAGCTTAAGAGACAAAGAAAAACCAAGTCCATAAGTTCATAATGCATCTCACATAATTGCAATAAATAATGTTATTTGTTTTTGTTTGTTTGTTTTTACCTAATGGTTTTAATTCTACAGTACTGATTCTATTTTTTATAACCTCGTGCAAGCCATATGATCTTTATAAGCCTCAATTTCCTTATAATTAAAAGCAGCTAATGATATAAGAGTAATGCTTTATTAGCCTTAAAAATCTATATAAATATGTTCATTATTATGAGTGAAGAGATTATTCCTCTCTAGGACCATTAGCCTGGCCTGTGTGAGGCAAAATGATCTTAGAGAGAAGAGTTCGATTTTATTATTTTGAAGCTCTAGGTGCTTCTTTTAGTTACTCCCACTTTGTGTTTCCTTGTGTTTGAGTGTTACTGTTAGCCAGTTGGCTTTTCAGTTTTTATTGTCACAATTAGAGAAGCTATTTTTTCAAGCATATGCTTTACTTCAAGGCTCTCCTGGAAGAATCCTCTTGTTTTCATGAGTGCTAAGAAAACTTCATTGAGACAAGTCAGAATGAGGCTAAATAAGACAAAGCTGGCACTTTAGTCCTAGAGTTAGGTATTTTGACAAGACTAAGTCACCTGACAAAAGCCAAACTTTTATTTGCTTACAAAGGTGAATTTTTTTTTCTTCTGAAGGACGACTTACCAATAAGATCTAAATCAAAGCCACTTAATGCATGGATTATTAAAAAAAGGTATCTTTGTTAATTAAAGTCCTAGTAACATAGACGAAGGAATCATCTTTTTTATTTGTTGGTATTTTATGTGTATCTTTTTTATTTGTATGAGGATGGAGTCTCTCTAGGATAGGGTGGGCATATCTTCTATTTACACTCAGGGATTTTTGGTGTTTAATCAAAATCAGATAAAATTTTTATCTGGAAGGAACCTTAGAGAATGATCACATTGTTCAATCCTTTCATTTTCCAATTGAGAAGGCTAAGATCCAAAGATATCAAGTTACTTGGTATTTCACAGCTAGTTAGGAAAAGACAGACTTTCTCTAAGTGTGAAGAGATATGAAGATACTGAGATTTCTATTGTGGATTCAAAGGTAATGAAAAATGTGAGAACTTGTAAAATGGAATAAATATCCAGGGTGAAGGCTCTTCAGAGAAACATTCAATCTGTACCTGTAGCAGAACTCTCCCCTACATTGACTATCAAAAACAAATGGTTTTGGACATATCGTACACACAACAGAAATCTGTTCTTCAAAATGATTAAGAAAGTACTCATAAAGGTCTTCAGAGAGTAGACTTTCACAATTCCCCTCAGTAATCTGTGGTTGATTGTTTGGTTGTCATTCTTTGTACTAAAAGAGAACCAAAATTATGTCACTGGGCGATGTCTTTTGACTCAGGCATGGTTTGAATTTGTGAGGCAGAGTTCCATAAAATCCTTAGCATTACTCTCTCTTCCAGAGCCATCAAGGTTCAGTGGGAAGACCAAAGTCGGAGACTGAAAGATAGAGCAGGATACAGTGGATGACCTTGACTTCCTCAACATCTGTCCAAGCTCTATGCATTCCATATTACCCAATCTTGCTGCTTTTGTGGCCATTAGAACAAATGATTATCACTGGCTCCTTCTGCTGGGGTAAATCTTTATATGCCTCTAGTAGTCTCCACTAGCCTGGGGTGAACACCTTCCTAACTCACTGAAGGGTTTGATACCCTTAACTTGATTAACAGCTTCTTGGAGCCAAAAATGAGAGCTAAGTGACCTATGGACATCATAAGTGTCAGGATTGTTTAGGGAAAACCAATGCCTCTGGTGTGACAGTTTGCTGAGCCCTTCAAAAGGCTGTTTTCCTTCTTTGATGTCTAGTTACCTGTAGTAATCATTAAAAGGCATATTTACCTCATAAAACTCTAATGTCCTTGGAAACAATTGCTTTTTAATTTTTTTTTCTCCCAAGGACTTTGAACATCACCTTGCACATAGTAAATGCTTAATGAATGTTTGTTGATTGGCTAATTTAGTCAAGTATTCCACTTTAGAGGTTAGGATATCTGTGTAGTACCATAATATTAACTAACTTTCATGTAAAGGGTAGAAATGTGAGGGTTTTTTTTTTTTATAAAAGGTTGGACTGGATTATTTAATAATAGGGTTGCCAGGAACTTAATTCCAAAGAGATATATTTTAACAATTTATTTATAAAATATAGAAGAGTGAAAGTAAGAAATTCAGAGAGAGGATAGGGTAAGATATCTAGCCTACATACTAAGTATTTTGCTCCAGCTTCTGGGCTCAACACAGGCAGGGCTAGTTAGTCCTTAGCCAGAGGGGCCTCATCCTTGAGCAGAGGACCTGGGGATGCAGGAAGCCTCTCTCAAGAGGATAGGTCTCTCCTGAGGTTGGTCTCTTCAGAAAATCCATGAAAGGAGTCAGCTCTTTCACTCACCACATGTCAGTCCAAAGGGAAATAGTCTGAGATCCTCCAAGGTCAAGTCTAAGACAGAAGAGAGAGCTCTCAGGAAGTTCTTGGCATTTTTAAAGATCATCCCTTTTCATCACTTCCTGTGACTTTCTTCCATTTGACATGTACCAATTACAGCTAATGCTTTGCTTGGGACTGCCCAGGGAGCAGTCAGTCAATTGTGATTTGTCAACCAGTATTGCACACATGGGTCACAGACCTCCCCACTCAAGTGTGACTGGGGATGTATACACTTTTGGTGATTAAATATAAAAATGGGCATGGGAGAGTTAATTTAATCTTCACACAATTTAAGGTTTAATTACTTTAATTTTTTATTTGAATCTCACAAACATCTAATGAAGAAAGCACTACACATTTTTTTTTACATTTTATAGATAGGAAAACTGAAGTTCAAAAATATGTACTAAAAAGCACACAGACATAAACATGTTAGAAGCAAGATTTCAACAAAGGTCTTCATGAATCCTTTTCCAGTATTCTATCTACTATACAATATGAGAAAAGTTAGACTTAAGCTTCTTTTTAGAGATGGTTCTTCATTGTAACATCAAGATTGTCGTCATAGTTTTATTATTTTTAATACAGAAAAGAAATGAGAAACCAGTGAATGATTTTAGTAGAGATTTCAAAAGTTGAACATTTAAAAATATGAATATTTGAAAACAAAAAAATCAAAACCCATTTTATTTTTAAAATTCAACATTGTTTGAAGGAACTCTTTTAAAAGATTTTTAAAATTTAAACCTCTTTCCTTAATTTATTATTAGGAAAGTTATAAGGATACTGCTACTATGATGTCCTTGACTCACAGTTTTAAATTCTGACTCTTGTAGTTTTTCACTTTTCAAGAACTTTGAAATTGTCTGTATTCCTTAAGTCATTCCTTAGAAGTTACTGAGTACTACTTAAATCCTAAATATAAGGGATTAAGATGATTCCATTTCCTTATAGTTATGTGGTCATTTAAAGGATACAGTAAGCTTTAATATGCTTTTGAATGTTCTGATGATTACTGATACATTGAAATTTAACTCCTTATAAGTATAGTATTCTTTAGTAATTATTTTTGTGTATATCTCATTAAGGGTACAGAAATGTGTTAAAAGAAAGATTTCTACCTTTGCTAAAATCTCATAGAAACAAATAGACATCCCCCTCAAGTGCTCTCTCTCTCTGTCTCTCTCAGTCTCTCTCTCTCTCTGTCTTTCTGTATCTCTGTCTCTCTGTCTCTGTCTGTCTGTCTCTCTCTCTCTCTCACACACACACACACAGCAATCTCTATTGTCTTTTTCCAGAAACTGATGCTTCAACCAAGGGAGAGGATCAATGAAGAAGTCAAAAGAAAAAAGCTATTGCAAGGCATTTCATCAAATCTCTTTGTAGAATGTAAGTAGGAAAAAGGTTAAAAAAAAGATTACAAGAAACTCTCCAAGAAATTTATATGCAAGTGAGCTTCATAGGACAATCTATATGTTCTAATTTGATGAGGAGCTAAATCTGCAGTCTTGTTAACTTCTCTTCTAACATGTAATTCTTCTGACAACTAATGCCTTCTGGAAAAGACTGGGAATTGATCTATATAAGGATACTATATACTATACATTATATATGTGTATGTGTGTGTATGTATGTGTGTATGTATGGTTGTATATAAATTGACTGGAACCATTTTAATCATATTGTTATTCACTCCAGCTGCCTTTTGGTCCCTAGGATTGAGATCATGCCCACTGAGGAGTGACAGTAATAAAGAACCATAAGAGAAAATCAGATTGTATTTTGAATTGAAAGCTTGAAACAATTTAATAAAATATAGGAATGTGAAAGGCGATTTAGAAAAAATACAAAATATTGTAGGATCCAATTTGTATATAAGAGCTACGTTGGAGTATCCAAAACCTTCAAACCTTAAAATACCTTTGGAAAATCCGTTAAAAATACTTTACCATAATAATTTTGGATCATATAAATTTTTAATTCCTCTGAAAGAGAAAATATTAGGTGCATATACATCTATAATTTAATTACACAAACATTTTAAATGCCTACTAGGTGCAAGGTACTAGGCACTCAGGACACAAAGATGAAAAGAAATTCCTACCTTCAAGGAGCTAACAGTATTTTAGAGAAAATTGAACTGTATACCATTGAATGTAATACCAAGTAATATATGAAGTGAAAAGTACAAAAGAGAAATCCAAATGCTCTATGAAAACTGGAAGAGGAAAGATATATTTCAACTTTAGAAATCAGGGAGATTCAGAAGTAAAGTGATTTCCTACCCAATCCCACCGCATTCTACTCCTGTGACTCCATCATTAAGAGAAGAATTATCACAGGTATAGCTGAGGATGAAGTGGAATTTTCCAGGCATGGGAAGTATTCTAGATGAGGTAGTCAAAGGCAAGGCAAAGTCAGGGAAGACCTAGTAGTTCAATTTGTTTGGAACATAAAGTAAACTAAAGGTCTAAAATGAATTAATCTGAAAAGGTATGGCAGACTGAATATGAATGGATCTTGAATGCCACACTATAAAGGTTATGTTTTGCCCTTATGGTAATAGGGAACTACAAAATTGTTTTATATGTTTGTTTATTTGTTTGTTTTGTTTTATTAGAGGCAAACACTGTACCCAATGGAAATTAAAACTAGCTCTAGAGACATGAATTGGAAATTTATAGTTCTAATCTATAAGACTCCCACAATTAACAGAGAGCATTGTCAAGATTCATACAGTGATTTTTGTGAGGAATTTACATTATTTAATGTTTTGTAGTTGGTCTGATCTTTCCAGTGTGTGAGTTATAATTGGTAAGAATTATTTTTTGGAAATAAGTTCATTGAGTGAGCTCATTCAGTCAACTTAGGTGCCATTTAGAAAATTGCTATAATAATGTCCTAACAACAGGTTAGTGGCTTCCTAGGGTAAATGTACATTTTCTGCATGATCCTGAGAAACATTTAGATGATCTTATGAGACAAACTTTTTTAAAAAAATAAATGCTCTTACCTGTAATTTTAATCTAGAATGTAAGCATTTATTAAGTTGAATTCAATAGGCAATAGGTCCCTTTTATTTGTTTAACCATGCTGGCAACATAAAAAAGAGTTTAATGAAACAACATGAGAGCTAAATGGAACCTAGGACACTATTCAATAAGACAGTATGCATAGATGAGTCACTAGCCAGTAATAAGAAAGACTTCTGTAGTTATTAGATGTCGTCTAAATGTCTCAGTAGCAGTTTT
The DNA here is from genome assembly GCF_027887165.1 of Monodelphis domestica. Lineage (NCBI taxonomy): Eukaryota > Metazoa > Chordata > Mammalia > Didelphimorphia > Didelphidae > Monodelphis > Monodelphis domestica. The sequence goes on along the minus strand of NC_077227.1, from coordinate 668,591,113 downwards.
GACTATACAACAGGCATCTGTTTTATAGGAAATATAAATGCTGACCTATTTGACAAACAAATTGTAAGGAAAGAGGGAATCTTTATACAGTTAAGTACAATTGATAATTTATTTTGCCTTCTTTTTATTAATTTCAGCTCTTGAAATTTTTATGATCCATCTGGTTAAATTTCTAAGTATTAAATCAGTATTTTGAGTTCAGATTTCTAGCTATCTCATTGTGGCAGAAAGTTACAAAAAGACAGAAAATAAAATATCAATCATGACAATGAGCCCAGTTCCCGGGAATGGGGCTGGTGTTGTAATTTATGAGTTGTTTGATACTGTGAAATATCAGCAAAGCACAAAAAAAAAGGCAGGTGCTTACTTCAAGCATGACCTTTGAAGATTTCTCTCTGATGGTTTGGAGGCTTATTTTAGGAACAGAATTAGAACAAGATGTACTTCTTCCCTTGAGTAAACTGTGAAATGAGACTTGTAAGCATTTTTTATTCCAATTTCTGAGCCCAGTTCTTGGAGGTGCCAGTCAAGTTGAGAAGTGATATTGTTGTATCATTGTCAAGGTGTGGATATCATGGAAGAAATGGTTGCCAAAGTACTCTGGAACCAACTTCACTTTCTAAATTTAACAAAAAAAAATCTATCTATCTATCTACTTATCTATCTTAATTCCACATATTTTCTTATGAGACCATCACCTTGTAATTAACAGTTAGAGATTAGCAAATGTTATTTTAGATTTCTTTAAAGAACCAATGTCATATGGCCAGCTAGCCCCTTCTTAAAATATAAATGACTACTTCCAATAATTGGTAAAGTAATAATAGCAATAGTAAATATCATTCAATTTCAAAATGCATTAGGCCAATGTATGTTTTCAGTATTAAACCTTTACAGGGACTTTTTATATTTTAAGGACTTGCTAGAATTTCTTTTCACATTTTTCCCCCCATCCCATTTTCAAGTATAGGACAAAGAGGATATAGAGGATTGGACAGAGTCAGATAGGGAGGACTGAATTCATGTTTTAGACCCTTAAGATATATGATTCTAAACAAGTCAAAACATGTCATGAAGTAATTGGTTTTTTTTAATCTGTAAAATGAGAGTAATAATAACTGCAGTATTTACCTCAAAGAGCCATTCTGATGAGCAAATGAGATAATATATGTAAAACCCTTTGCACAATTTAAAGCAGAGTATTTACGTTTATTTCATTCTCGTATTTCATATAGAAATGATCCTCAGATAAGTTCCTTTTGTGCTATTTTTGGGTACGAAAGAGGATAATGGACAGTGATTTCATTTATTCTTTTAATTATTTGTTCGTTTACTTATTTTTATATATTTTTCAGTGATCAAGAAATAATTTTAAATCTTTCCCTTACTACTTCCCTATTAAAAAAAAAAGGAAAACTAAGCCTCAGAACAAAAAAGCATAATGAAACAAGACAAATCTCCATACATACATATATATATATATATATATATATATATATAAATCACTTTCAACAATGCATATTTGTTTCTGCCTCTTGGATTTTTCATTCCTTTGATACATGTGAGTAGCATTTTTTATCAGTCTTGTTGAATTGTATTCAGTGAATTGCATGGACCTTTCATTTCATCAGCATAGAGCTATCCTGGTAAGTCATTTGCTCTCACAGGGTAGATTAGAACCTTTTCTGCAACATTTAGCATGACTGTTTTTACATTTTTATTTAATACTATATGGGCTATTTCAAGTGAGGATAGGTTTTAAAAATTGAATAAAGGTATCAAAATATAAACTCATCTTCTGTAGATTTACTGAAATATCTTCACTACAATTCCAGAAGCAAAAATGATTGTTAGAATAATATGCACCTCAGCCAGTTCCTAAATCATTTTTTTATTTCAAAACTTATATTTTTGAAAACGTTTAATTTATTGTAACTAAAGGAGATTAGAAGTATTTAAATGGTGATGATTTTCAAAATGTTCTTAAACTTTTGCGAATAACTTGTATGAATGATGTCATTTTTCATATGATGATGGGTAGCATTTCAGTCTTAGCTAAAGGTCTTTTTCCAATAAAGTTTTTTGGGTGAGTTTTATAGGATATTTTATTTTCTATATATGTAATATGGAGATTTGTCATCTCTCATGTATTAAAAGATTGTGAACTTTTCATGAAAAATTCTAGCCACCAGGTGGTGCTTTGCTAAGCAGTTGGTATATATGAAATATTTTTAGTTTCCAAGGATGGGTTTGCACATTCCCCATCGTTTTCTTCTGTTTATGTACTATCTAAGTTCATAAACAACTTGAAGTCTATCCTAAGACACTTGGTTAAGATTCTGAATTTAACATGTGTATCCTGAGTCAAACTGACTCTGAGTTCTAAGAGAGTGTTGTTGAGTTTTGAATATAAAAGGCTATAGTAAACTGGAAAGATTGTTTTAAATTTATTTTTGTTTACCTACCATAGTTTTCATGTGGTCTTCTCTATTTGGCAATGAGCTTTTGAGAATGTTTTCCTTCTTGTTTAATTCGTGTCTTTCCCCAGCACTTAGAACAAACTGTACCTGACAAATGGTAAGTGGTAAGTATAATAACATATATAAATGTTCACTGACTGATTTACTGAAACAGACACCAAAACAGGTGTACTATTCTGAGACAAAATAATATAGTTAATTACTGAAAGATCTCCATTCAGATCACATCTGCTAAGCATGAAGACTCCTCATGGGTTTGACCTAGAGATTGTTCTCTTTTCTTTTTATTATATTTTAGGTGGAGATCTTATCCATTCCATGGATTCAATTATAATTTCTATACTGAAAATATTCTGATTTAATTATGCAATGCAAACCTATTTCCCGCCCTCCAGACTTAGATATTCAGTGGACTATTGAACATCTTAAATTGAATGTCTCATAGACATTTGAAACTCAACATATCCAAAATTGAATTTGCTATCCTTCCCTCAAAATTATTCCTTCTTTTTAACTTCCTTGTTATTGTGAAAAATGACACCATCCTCCTAGGCATCCAGGCTCATAATCTGGGTGTCATCTTTTAACACCTCAAATGGCCCCCCACCCATATCTAATCTGTGATGAAATCCTATTTAGTTTACTTTTATAATATTTATCATACATGCACTTTTCTCTCCTCTGACCCATTACCCTGGTAGAAGCTTTCATTACATTATTCCTTAATCAGTTACAAAAATCTGATTGCTGATTTCCCTGTCATGGCTCTCTCTGAACTCCAGTTCCTTCTTTACTTTTCATTTAAATTTCTCCTCCCTAAATTCAGGTTTGCAAATCAGTTTCCACCTGTGAATTTAATAAACTCCAGTGGTTTCCTGTTATCTCAGCATGAATTATAAAATAAATCACGTCTTTGGCATTCAAAGATAGACTAGCCCTCTTACTTTTCTAGTTTTCTTATCCTTTAGTTGCTTCCATATCCTCTGTGATCCATTGGCAGTGGCATCCTTGGTATTAATAACATAAAGCCCTCCATTTCTTGACTACATGCATTTTTAAAAACCCTTACTTTGTGTGTCAGTATTTATACTAAGTATGAGTGTCAAAGCAGGAGAGTGATAAGTCCTAGGCAATTGGGGTTAAGTGACTTGTCCAGGATAACATAGCTAGTAAGTATCTGAGGCCAGATTTGAATCAGCCACCTCGCTGTCACAAATGCATGCATTTTCTTAAAATTATAAGACATTTCCCCAATGACATGTCAATATAATTTTAGTAATCATTTTCTCATGTTTTGCAATCCATGCTTTCCCCCCTCTTAAGAGGACAGCCAATATGATTTAAGTTGTACAGTTTTCATTAACTATTGGTGTTTTTCTTTTAAAGTGTCTACATGCTCTTCTTGTCACTCTTTTAACTTCCCTCACTTTTTCAAGTCTCACATAAAATCTCACCTTCTAGAAAAATTTTCTGGTTGCCCCTTAATTGTAGGTCTTTCCTCTTTTTATTACATCCAATTTATTCTGCATAGACCTAATTTGTATTGTTTGCATGCTGTCTTCTTTATTAGAATGGGAACTCCTGGGGGGCAACTAGCTAGCTCAGTGATTGAGAGCCTGACCAAAAGAGGGAGGTCCTGGGTTTAAATCTGATCCCAGACATTTACCTGATGTGTGACCCTGGGCAAGTCCCTTAATTGCAACTGCCTAACCCTTACTGCTCTTCTCCCTTAGAACCAATTAGTAGTATTGTTTCTAAAGTGGAAGGTAAGGATTAAAAAAAAGAATGAAACCTTTTGATTATAAACTATATTTCTTACCTTAGTCTCTCTCACATTTAGCACAGTACATGGCACATAGTAGATCATTAATAAAGGCTTTTTGACTGAAAGTGACTGAGTAACTGACTATGAAAGTGATAGATGCTATAATGGTGTTGAGGAATAAGTCCATTTGAGCAAAGGAACAGATTGGGAGGAGAGAATGAGAGAAATCACCCAGAAGATTGACTAGGTTGACTGAGAGTTGGTGTCTTAGTGACTTGTTAGTTAAGTATGGTGCCACTCTACTCTGCTCCTCAGTGAAAACATTGATTTAGCATAGCAGTTAGGAACTGTAATGAGCTGCTCCTGATCTGGAGGAGGATTCTGAAGTTTAGAGTTCCCCAGATTTAAATTAAAATGAGCATATTATTTGGTTTTGTTGTCCCCCAAGCACCTCCTTGGCAGATCTCATTGCATAGCTACCATGTACACCTGCATAGAATATGTGGATATAATTTGTATATCAACTTTCTCCATAGATGATTGTGTGAAGTAAAATAACTCCATCCTGCAGCACCTCAATGATGAAACATTGGTGTCACAGAGTAACATCATATCAACAGATAAATTGGTGTGCCCTGGCATCAGAGTGGGCATCTCTAGCATCAATATGCCAGAGCCAGTAATGTCACTACAGAATGGGCAGGGTTGGGAACAATTTTCCCAGGTGAGGCATCAGGGTCTAGCTGTTAAAATTAAAAACAAAACAAAACAAAACAAAACAGCTGTGCTATATTTATTTTTAAGGGGAAAAGGGGAAAAAATTGAACTTACCTCCACAGTTAATTAGTTTAGCCTCAAAATAAGCTATTAAAAACTGACTTAGGGATAGTGACAAAAGTAAAGGAAATTTTAAGAAAAGTAGAAAGACTGAGGGTATTTCGTCACAACCATCTTGGTCAGCCAATTAAAATGTAAGGTGGAAAAGGGGTTAATTTTAAAAGGGTTGGACTGGATTATTTACGAGTGTGATCTCAAGGAATTTAATTTATTCCAAAGAGATTTATTTATAATTTATTTTCAAGTATAAAGAGTGAAATAAGAAAATCAGAGAGAGGATAAGGTAAGTCTCTCTTGACGTTAGTTTTTTGTTTTTTTTTTTTCCAGAAAATTCAGCAGTTAAGAGTCAGCTTTTCACTCACCATGTGTTAGTTCAAAGGAGGAGATTTTAGAACAGCCTCGCCAGGAACAGGGTCTAAGATCCAGTCTCCACTTCAAACAATGAAGAATTATCTCTAGTCTCCACTTCCAAGAACCAAGAACTGCCCCTCACAGGAAGTGACCTTTCCTTTTAAAGACACTTCTTTTGCATCACTTCCTGTGTCTTCCCTTAATTTTAAGTCTACCAATCACAGTTGAAGCTTTACCTTAAGACTGCCCAGGGGCAATTAGCTTAATTCTGATTCATCATTCACTATTGCACATGTGGGTCACAGACCTCCCACTTACTGATTAAGTGGAATGTTTATATTTTTGATGATTAGATCTAAAAATGGGCAGATCCCCATTCTCAACTTTTATTTTTTTAATGTTAATAACTCATGAACCTTTATAGAAAATTCATTTTATAGTGAATTCATGATAGATACCCCCCAAATGTGACTTTAATATACAAATTATATTTTATAATAAATTATTTCTCATATTTGAAAGGAATCTTTTTTAAGGAACCTTACTATGCTAAAGCTTTCTTAGCACTAATCCTGCTAGCCGGTTTCTTAGGGATGAAAATCCTCTTCCCTGCCTCCTGCCATTCAAATGTCCCCCTAGATTTGCTACCTTGTACGACTTTAAACAAGTCATTCTCCTTTCCAGAGGCCTTTGTTCCCTGTAAATTGAGTGGAATAAATGATCAGAGCAGTCCTTTGCAACTCTAAAGTATACAAATAAAGTATATAAATTTTGCTTCATCTTTACTACCACTCTTAGACAATATGTACTACTATTACTAAGACTGAAAAGAAGAAAAAGGCAGAGTAGAGTGAGGAGAGCTCTAGATTAGAGTCAGAGGATTGTGATTGGCATAGCTCTTGAAGGCTATATGCCAATAAAATATGAACTGCCAGGCCCTACCTAGAGTGAAAGCATCCAAGTTTGGGCCTCATCATTAAATTGTCTACCAACTGAAGCTACATAATCATGACGTAGGATATCTCTCATGAAAACCAGTCACTAAGGTTTAAGAATCTTAGATCTTAACTCAGATCCTCCACAAGCACAAATGGATGGGAATAAAATGATCAAGTTCTTCTAGATTCCAGCCTCCTTTAATTCCATGATCCAGGATGTGTTCTATCTATATAGCTTCCAAACCTTTCCAGGCTATAGGTGACCATTTTCTTAAGTTGAAATGTACCTTTCACATCCTTCCCCTTGCCAAAAAAGTTTTTTCCTTGTTCACCTTTAGTGCTGAGCTTCATCAGATTTGGCTAAGTTATTGTACTTATATCCTTTATACTTAGATTACCCCCCCTTTAATGTATGTAGCAGTCCATATCCAGGTCCCAGGAGTGGCAGCTATAGGCCAAAGAACCACAGAAAATAAAAGATTTAATCTGAAGACTATGGGCCAGTTATTTCTTAAATAAGGAGGGGGGGGCTAGATCAATCTTAAGGTGCTCCAATGTACATCCTAAATTCCCCACTATTCTCTGGCACAAAAAAATTATGAAGTAATGGGTCACCATCTTCCCTTATTACTACCCTTTTTCCCCCTTTCAAAAACCTACAATCCAGAGGATTTTATTCTCAAATCAAGGTCAGCACATAAATAAAGAGTACTACATACACATGAAATACAAGGGCCTGAGCCTTCTTAGGGACTATGTTTCTTTCAACAGAAACATCATTTTGGGGAACACTAAAAAAGCAGGAAGTAGGAGATAATGATATCATACTTCCAGGAATGAGAGCACTTGGATATAAAAGAGTAATAAAATTATTACTTCAAACACATGGGGAGGGGGGTTAAATTCTCAATTTCCTCTCATCAGCTCATACTTTTCTACCAAGAAAGGATTCAGGCCAATACAAAGAGTGTAAAGGGGCAGTGTGGGGGTAAAAGTCACAAGATGATTTACCTCAGATCACTGAAAAACTATACTGAATTTACTTCACTTCAAGTTTTTAAAACTCTAACAGCACAAAACATTGCACAGAATCTCCCTTAATAACAGAATCAGTTGCTAGTCATATTGCCAAAGTGAACAATGATCACATATTTTTTTTTTACTAGAAGCAGCAAAGATTTCACCATTCAGTCACAAATCAGAATGTAAGAGGGTTCCAAAAAGAAAAGCCCACTTTTGTAAGGGGCAGGTAGACCAGATCTCCTTCTGCTCCAAGCCTTTAATCAAAGGACTGATGATACCTTTTAAAGATCTTTGACATGTTAGTGTCAGAGGACAGCAGCAGTCTCCATTTCCAATAGACATTCCCCCATAGGGACCAGGACACAAGGCTCCTGAACCACTGCTTTGATTCTCTAAAGAAGCATACAACATCTAAGCTGGAAAATGGGAATATTACTTATCAAGGAAAAGAACCACCAAAACAAATATATTTATCTTGGATAAATATGTAGAACCAAGTCTACCAGATTTTAATTATTCCCCTTATCCCTTGCAATCTAGTTCTATAGATTGGTAGTTGGATGTGGTTGACTGTTGTGAGAAGTTATTCAGATCAACTTTGGGTCATTACAAAATAGGTCTTCTAGTATTCGAAGAATCAAGTTTTGCTACAAATATTTAAAGAAACAGTCACTACCTCCTCAGGAATACTATCTTCATCAGCAGAATTGTAAATGGATGACATCTTTCCTAGGTCAAGTACAAAGTGGATAGGAAGACGGAAAAGTCTGTCTATAATACCCTCCCTACATAACTGTGGGTCAGCAGGAAAAGCAAATGGAAAGGGAGCTTTAGAACCCTGTGGGAGTCAACACATTCATGTCTCTTGGTTTGAGGTTATGGACCTGTGGAGCTGGTTTCTTTCCTTCCATTCCTGGAAGGTCCATCTTAGGTGGCTTGAAGGCTGCTGGGTCTTCTGCAATTCTAGTAGCCTGAGCCCGAATGAGCTCCACTGGTGATGGTTTCTGCGTACCTCTGTAGGACCGGATACTGACACCTGAATTGGATTTCTGAAGGGTTCTTGGTCCAAAAAGGCTCCATTTTTCAGATGAGGGTTTGTCTCTATCTCCATTTCCAGAGTCCATACTGCTGATGTCTAGGCCCGGTAAAGAATTAGAAGATCCATGAGCAAACCAACCTCTGGGCTTTTGCCTGGGAGAAGAATGGGGTGTGCTACTTGGAGTGGACTGGGCTGAAACAGTCAATCTATCATCTTTTGTTATTTCTCCATTTTGCAACTTCAATTTATGGACAGCCTCCTCCACACGATGGTACTTGGCTTCTTCTATGGTGAGGCCTTTATGGGGAGTATATCCTGCGTCTCTCAGCCCTGCTTGCTGTTCAAAGCGTTGGATGCTCTCTTGTGTCTGTTTTGGAATTAGAGAATTCATGATGACATGCGTAGCTTTGGTCTTCACCACTGGGACCTTGTTCGTTTGGTCACTGGAAGCTGAGGGGGTTACGGAAGGAGAGGACAAACTAGTTTCACCATCCTCAACCTTGGAAAGCTGTTGGTACTTCCGATCTGGGATGACCATCTTTTTCCATAGAACCTTACTGCACATGTCTGATGAAGGCGGAGTCATCGGTGCGGGATCCTCCAGGACATCATCATAACTGAATGCCCGATGATGCATTCCAATTTGGTAGGGACATCTCGCCTAGAAGCCCACCTGCACCGTGCTCAATGGCAGGCACATCTGGTTCTCTGGATGCCATGAAAGACTGTGATCCAAGTGTTTCTCTAGATATGAAGAACTCTGATTCCCACAGTGAAAACCTATAGACGTTGTGCAGATAGGACAAAGACATCAAAGGGGAACGTTCTGCAGCTAGTGATATACTAGCAGAGTTTCAAGAAGCTCTCCGGCAGAGGCTCTGACAGCTGGGTCTCCGTGGAGAAGAGGAAGGGGGTGAAGGGGGAAGCAGGGAAGAAGAGACAGTCCGCAGCCCAAGGCTTCACCACCGACAGGAAGTTGAGACTAACAAGGCTCTAGGCCCCCGTCCTCACTCTCTAAGTGCCGAAGCAAGAAGCAAACCGAGGCCATGACTCAAGTTGCACCAAGACCTAAACTGACGCAGCTGAGAAATGATAAGTGAAGCCCCCATACTCAACTTTTAAGTAGGGTGTTTATACTTTTGGTGATTAAATTTAAATATAGGCAGGGGTTATGGTCTTAATCTTCATAATCAGGGGAGAGTTCATGTTAATATTCATAGGCTGTTTTGACATGTCAAAGGCAGGTCTTCCTTTTCCCACATTCTACCAAGTATCTCAAATTTGTCTCCTACCTGGCTCCTATAATTTAGTCCCTATTCTGTCTTTCATTGTGTGATAAAACTTTCTGTAGTCCTGGCTGCTGATTGGGTAAATGCATAATTACATAAATCACTTTAATTGGGCCCTAATTCAAGGACCTGTTATAGGTTTATTTTTCCTTTACTTAGAATTTTTACACATAAGACTTTGATAGTCCATATTTCATCCACAAATGATTTTTTCTTTTATTTGGATTTTTTTGATGTTTTTGATTTCTCTTGCCAATAGATTCATTTACTTAAAAACTCAGACATGCATCTCTAAGTGATTCCTGTGTTTTTCAACACCCTCTTCAGGGGGGAATATATTTTGATTGTAAAATGCAAAGTTGAAATTCTTTTGATAGTAATTTTATGTTAAGATACATACTACCTCTCCGAATTAAAAAAAGTCAACTGTTTGGTGAAGGTACCATGAAAATGACTCCAGAGATCACCAGCTGCACCAGAAGATCCAGAGTGAACTTTGGAATATAGTGATTTGAACTGTATGAGATTGAATGCATTTGTTTTGTATGTATAATCTTAAGCGGAAGGGAACTGCCCCCTAACTGTGTTTTTGTCAATGAACCTAGCAATGATTGCCTTTGTTCTCTTTTCCTCTTGTCCTCAAATTATTGTAATTTCACAGTTGGTTATGTTTATAAGATCCATTGGAGAGACTAGTATCCCCCCCCCGTGGATCTGGGGGGGATTGTAAAGATTAAAATTTAGGGGAGACTGAGGCAGGTAGAAATTAGTTTCTCTCTGCAAGAAGTATTATATTTTTATGAGATTTATTAAAGATTAAGGATTAAAGAAAATATAGGATAAGAAAACACGTGCCTAGGCCAGAGAGGCCTAGACAAGATAATCTCACATCATGGAAGAGACCTGTCTGCTCCAAAATGGAAGTCCAAAAGACCCCTCAGTAGGTGGAGAACTCCTTTAAATAATCATTTGTGTTCTCACATAGGCGAGAATTCAGTGTTATTACAAAGCACTCTGGGGAAGTGGAGCAAAGGATTCTGGGGATTGGAGTCCTGTATTCAAGTCTATTTTTACAGAATGTATGATTGAAAATCTGTTACCCTAAAAAAGAACTACATTTCCCGGGAGTCCATTGATTTCCTGCCATTAAGTACTTCCTGTAGGCAGAGGATATTAGTCAAGGACATGAAGGGATCAGCCACTTTTTGGCCCTGTTGGTGAGCATGGCAGTGGTGAGTGGGGATTTTGAAATGACTAATCAGCCATGGGCACGTGGTCTTTATTTTGTATCCTCTTTATTCCTTTATTTGTAATAATTACTAATAATTCCCTTAAAATATAATATTTTTTATTATTTAGATTTAATTTTAACATTTACACAAAGCAGAAATGAACTTGACATTTTGGCACCAAATTAGAATCCAAACTGATACTTTCCAAATAGTAAAATTACTAATCCATAAAATATTATATGCTCAGAATGAATAAAAAAATAGAGAAAAATAAACAAGCAAGTCATAATTTGATCAATAAGGGACTTCAGTTAAAAGGCAGAAAGACAATAGATTAATATTGTTATGATACTACTCAGAAACTAAATTCTTAAAATTTTATTTGTCTAAAAATTGATGAAGCTTACAACAGTTATTACCTCATGCACTTTATATATGTTTGCTTGTGTGGGTGTGCCAAAGAGACATTACAGTATTATGCATAGATAGCTGAACTCAGGATTAATATGACATGAGTTCATACCATCTTCTGACAAACTAAGTTTGTCACCCATGACTAATCTTTAAAGGCTCAATGCCAAATGAAATTTTGTAAGATCATAAGTTGTAAAACAGTCACTAATTTACATAGGTGGAGGACATTTCCAGATGAGGTACCTACCTACATCAGTAAAAATGGGAGATAACTTCCCTTCTACCTCCATGCCAGCCCTACCCCCATTCACAAATAAACACACAATGTGTGAATACATAGAGTATATGATTTTTAAAGTGTGGCAAAATGGGTTGCAGATACAACTAATTTCTAACTTAATAGCTATCTATAATATGATTGTTCAACACTCAGACAAGTTCAATAACACTTGCAGTCAGAGTAAGTAAATGTTGGAAGCAGAATATGGATTTAGGTTCTGATAATTTCAAGTTTGTCATTTTAACTACTTTGCCCTCCTGCCTCTGCCAGCTTATATCCAAGGTCTGTGGATTTATGCAGAGCAAGATAATCACATTCTTTTTAGAAATGTCAAAAAAGAATTATTAAATATATTCCTGTTTTTGCCTCTTTAATTGTGATACAATTGAGAGGATACTAAAAATTTAAATTCCTAGATTTAAAAATGGTCAGCAGGTATATATTAAAAACCTACTATGTGCCTTACCCTTGATAAATTCTGTGCATATAAAGTATGTTTAAAAAAATTTAGAAGCTAAAGGAGCTTACAATCTAATGAGGGAGACAACATGCAAAAGCTATATACAAAGGAGAGAAAATTATATGATAAGCCATAGGAGAAAAATAGGCTTAATGTTCAAAAGGAGTTTTGTAAATTTAAAAAATGTAATGATTATGAATTAAACATGAAAAATGTAAAATGACAAATATATTCAAATGAGGAGAGAAAAATAATATTCCCTCTTCTCAAGAGGAATGAAGAAAACCAGGGTATAAAAAATGATTGTTTTATAAAGCTTTTAGCACTATAGAAGCTGTTATACATACATACATACATACATACACATATATATACATATATATTAGACAGAGAGATAATTATTATATATATATATAATTATTTATATCAGTAAGTGAGATCATGCTATGAAATAATGATTATTCCAAACAGGAATTTTTCAAGGCATAAAGACCATTCACCATGTCTCTTTAATTAAAAAGATGGTTGAAATTCTGTTCTATAATTGCTTAATTACCAAATTGTATATTTAGATACAAAGAGTGTTATGGCAATTAAAGAAATTGAGTTCCATATTTCCTGTTTTGCTGATTGTTAATGCATTTTCAAGTAGAAGAACAATCTGAAATTTATAAATTTTTCCTAATAACAATGTTTATTTTATAATTCTCTGGATACATAGGGAACATTTTTTACGAAGTAAATAGGACTTATATTTCTTTTACTTTTTTAATCCTTACTTTTCATCACAGAATGAATATCAATTACTGGTTACAAGGCAAAAAAATGGTAAGGGTGAGGCATTTGGGTTTAAGTGACTTGTTCACAGTAAGGAAATATCTCTAAAGTTGTGTTTTGTATATGAATCAATATTTTTCTACCTGAATCCAGTCAGGTGAGATTAGAAACCAGAAGAAGAAAAAGTCAAATTCTAGATGCATACCATTGAAATACTACATCCTAGGGCAGTGATGGCAAACCTTTTAGAGACTGTGTGCCATGCTCTATCCCCATTCCCAGACAGTGTGTTATGTCTTCCCCAGATGACATCCTACCCCTTCTTCCACCATCTTACCCCAAACAGGGGAGGGAGAAAGGAAGGGTAATGGCCTGAGCACTCTGCCTAGGGGAGGGAATAAGGGCTTTCTTTGGGATTCTGGGCAGAGGGGTGGGGAGATGTGGTAGAGAGGGGTAAGGCAGCAGCTCTGCCCAAGTCCCTCTGCCTTTCTAGTAACTAACTCTGGCAGGCAATGGCACATAGAGAAGTCTCTGCATGGAAGCCATAGGTTCACCATCACTTTCCTAGGGGGTATCTTGAAATAGTAGGTTGGGCATGAGACTGAAACAAGGAGATGTGAATTAAAATCATACCGTAGACTAGCTATAGGATACTAAGAAAGTTTGTTCATTTCTCAGTTCCTCTGTTTTCTGAAGCACCTTGCCTAAAATAGAGGTAATAGTATATTCAGTATTTACATCTGGGGGTCAACAGTAGCATCAAATGAAATAATGTGTGTTAAGCACTTTGTTAACTGTTAGATAATGTTAATAATTACTATCTTTTGATATAATTCAGAGGTACAAAGTAATAATTGTCTAGGTCATTTCCTAACAGTTTGAGAGAGATGGATTCATTTACAAAAGAGCATTACTCATTTACAAACACTAGCTCACATATGGAGGAACTCTTGGCAGGTGGTAGAGTGGATAGCACTCTAGACCTAGAATTAGGAAGATATGAGTTTGATGAGGGTTGGCAGTGGCAAATGGCACTTTGAAATCCTTTTTGTCTTTAATGGTGTTTTTTGGTTCTTATGATGTTTTACTAATTAGCAGATTTTAAACTATAACCTGAAACTTTGTGCTTTTTCCCTTCCAAGCCTAAAGAGAGGGGGAAACACTAGGGATGCTATGGTTTTCTTCATTTTTATAAGAGTTTCCAAGGCTGGGGAAGGGTACTCATGTACCCAATACAACCTTGAATGTCTGACAAACAGGATATGGAAGTAAACATCACCCAGGTCCACTGGGGATCTTTGAACTCTTTTCCTGCCCTTTCCCCTGGAATGCCTATGGGAGGAATAATCAGAGGAAGAGTGGAGAATTCCCAGGATGGGAGGAGGGCAGTATCCGAAGACCCATAATAAAAATCTAGAAACATGAAATCCCTGATATGGCTTTTCCATATCCCTGGCTCCACAATCGGTAACATCTTTGAATAAACACTTCATGACTCATGATGAAGTGGTTTAGGCTGCAATTCTTTGGGCAAGAATCAGCATTCCTCTCCGACAATCATTTTAAATAGCACTTTGCATACTTACCAGCTGTGTGACCCTGAGGAAGTCACTTAACCTTGTTTGCTCAGGCCTGTTTTCTCAACTATAAAATGAGATAAAATAGCACATCCCTCCCAGCATTCTTATGAGGATCAAATGAAATAATATTTATAAAGTATTTTAAATAAATGCTAGCTATTAATCAATACCTAATGGTAGGAGTAGGGTATTATAAAAGAAGCCCAACTTAAGTCATGAAATCTGAAAGGAGAAGAAAAAAAATACTAGAGAACTTTAAAGAAAGAGAATGAAGAAGAGGATAGTAATACAGATGAAGTAGAGAAAGAAAATGAAAAGGAGGAGAAGAAGCAATAGCCTCATCCTCCAGAGGTCTGGAGACTACTTTGATTTAAATGGGTCGTGTTTGAGTGAGAACTTTATTTATCACAACGAATTTCTCAGGGAAGAGTGAGCTAAGAGAAGAGTTCAGCCCTTTCATGTTAAGGATTTTTTAGTTATACTTATTTTCTACTCAAAAGAATTTTACTGTATTCAAGCAGGGAAGGCTTATGTCAGAGAAGAACCATAAAATGTGTCACAGAAACAACACAAATACTATTCCCTTCTGGGAAGAGATACAAAATGTGTGGGAGGAAATGTTGGCAGAATGGTCACCATCTAAATTCAGCCTTAAGCCTGAAGATTTAAAAAGAGAGTGTTAGGTACATTTTTTTCTATTTTTCTTCCCTCAGAATAGAACTGTTGAAAGCTGGCTTTAGTTATTTATAGACAACTTGTTGACCTTTCTGGTTTTCTAAATTCAAGGGGATACCATTAGATTCACTTTATCTTACAAGCTGCACTTGAGGGGGTGCTGCTAATTTATATTACATTCTCAGGTGGCAATGATATTTTTCGTATGTGTGAAAAGGCCTACATGTGTTGCGTATCTCTCTCCCTTCTCCTCCATGTAGCATGGATATGTCATTTTGTGCCTTGAAGAGAGATAGAATAGATATATGTAGCTTCTTCTGCCACTGCCCTTCTCTAAAAGAGACTTCCAGGAGGGGAAACAGTCACAAGTCAAAGGCTACTACTCTGTTATCCTCAGAAAAAGGGGGTACCAGGCCAAAAATTGTAGATATCTGCACTCTGCACTATGATTAATCTAGCAAATGAGGGTTTCAAGTTCCATCTAGCTTCTGATTACTGTTCACTATTGGGGAGAAACAGGACTTCAACCTTTATAACCAAGAATTTACTCATTTCCCTCCAAATGTCAGTACCATAATGAATGTACATTTTAATTATCAAGGAAAAACAATTAATAGCAAAACAGAAATTTAAAAAATTCTATCAGAATATATACACACAAAGAATATACAAAATAAGGGAACTCTCCCACTAGGAGTGAAGTAATTCATCCTAACCAGAAAGAATTCCTAGTTCTCACCATGGGAAGTTCCCTGAAGCTAGGGTCCTGTTAGAGATTACCTGCTCTTCTGTTGTTGTCCCAGAGGTTGTTTGTATAGCACCCAGGGTTAGAGTTATCCTCCATCATCCCTCTTGAAACTTGAAGCCAGAAATATCCTCAGTGATGGCAGGTCCTGAAGTAACTTGAAACTTAAAGAGAATTTGCAGCCACTCAATGAAAATTCCAAGAAAACTTGAAAGAATTGGAATTTTCACTTTTACCAGCTCCATTCTTTCAACTCCATGTAAATAAGTAAATATATGTATGCGTGTAAATTTCATCTTTAACCATAATACATATACATTCACTGAGGGCATGATCAGTGTCACCTTTTTGCTTATTTATCTTCAGAAAAAAGCCTATAATAGGTGCTTAATGAATGCTTGCTTCCTTTCCTTCTCTATATAGAACCATCATAATGCACATCAGTTCTCAGTCTCCATTTCTTCATTAGTAACATAAGAAAACATAGGAAATGTCAAACCAGTCCAGCATCTTTATCAAGAAAATCCCAAATGGGGTCATGAAAATTTGGACACAATTGAAAAAGACTGAAGAACATTTTTAAATGCTTTAAATGGGATTTAATTCTTAAACTGAGGTCTGTGAACTTAAATTTTTTGATAATTGTGTGTCAATAAAATTAGTTTTCTTTGGGAAATCCTCTATTTTATCTCATACATTAAAAAAATTCTGAGAAGGCATTTTGACTATACTGTATCCAAAGGAACTCAAAGCACAAAAAAGAGGTCAAGTCCTTGAACTGGATGAACTATGTGTCCTTGTCACACTAATGATAAGAGAATTCTCTTGTTGTTATTCCCTTTAATGTTGTTCTCCCACTTAACTCCATAACTTTAACCAACTTTTCCTTAGGCTGAAATAGTTTCTTTCCTCCTTTTTATTTTATTTGCTAAGAAAGCTTCCTAGCCAGAAGCATTTTCCAGTACTCTCAAATATATTACTTACACACATTTTATTGATATAATCATGTGACGATGAATGGAAAAGCAATTATCCAGAAGATTAAGATGAAGTTCTCAGATTATTTCAAAGTACGATCTATATTTTCTAATTCAGGTAATCAAATTTATTGCCCATGCATTCCCTGGGAAGCCATGTTCTATTATGGAAAAAAATGAAATTAAATAATTTAAACTGATAGTTACAAGTACCATGGAAGTCACAAGCTTTAAACTATATTCATACAAGAATTCCCCTATGATATTACTGAAAAGTGGTGATTGCACCTACACATCAGAATGTATGTAGCCCTTTAGCAGAATCTAAATTCTTTGAGGGAAGAAATGACCTCATTTGGGGATTTTATTTTTATCTTTGGAGCATCTACCACAATACTTTGCACATGCTGTTGTTCAGTCATTTTTTTTGCTAATCCCTAACTCTTTTTTGATCCCATTTGGTTCTTTATTTTAGGGAGAGATACTGGAGTAGTATGTCATTTTTCTTCTCTAACTCTTTTTACATATGAAGAAACTGAGGCAAACAGTTAAGTGACTTTTCCAGAGCCACACAGCTAGTGTCTGAGGCTATATTTGAACTCAAGAAGATGAGTCTGACTCTAGTCCTGACACTTTATCTGCTAGATCATGTAGCTCACCTACCATACACATAATAACTGCTCAATAATAATTTATTTGGGGAGGTCAAATTAAACAGAATCAAATCATAATGGGAGCTCTTTTCCTAGACCTTGCAAATCCATTCTATGGGCAGCTAGATAGCACAGTGGATAGAACATTAGGCCTGGAGTCAAGAGAACCAGGGTTCAAATCTAGCCTTAGATACTGCCTATCTATGTGACGCTGGGCAAATAACTTAACCCTAATTGCCTAGTCCTTACCATTCTTCTACCTTGAAATTCTACCTTGAAAACTACCTTGAAAGTATTGATTCTAAAACAGAAGGTGAGAGTTTTACAAAGAAAGAAGACCTATCCTATTTTGGGTAGCTTTAATTGGTCATGAGATTTCTTGTTTGTTTGTTTAGTTTTTCCTTTGTATTAAGCAACTACCACCTTTTGCTTCTAGCTCTATATTCCAAAGTCAAACGAATTAAGTCTAAGTGTTATTATTTGAATGACTCCTCCTTCCATAGCACAGTTTCAAAAACTGGTGACTTTTCTCTGTATAATATGTTCAATGAGTTTCATTTTGAGGTTAGGGTCCAGGCCAAAGGAGAATGGCAAATGAAAACATTTTACTGACAAAACATCATCAAAGATTTTTTATTCAGGTCTTGAAATTCAACATTTTGCAAGATTTTATATTTAAAATTCATTAGCATTTTCCTGAAATCATGCAAAAACTAAAAGTTAGTTACCTTTAAAATTATAAATGGAGTATCAATTCATCACAATCCGAGGGCTTTCATCATTTCTTTTGTAATTAGCTTATCTGAGTATGTATATGCTCACAGTGAACAATTTGATGAGTTATTTAACCTTACTCCAGGATGACTGAGCTCATTTTACTTTCTCAGAGAACATTTTATACATGACTAGAAATGTAAGTTCACTGAAGCTATTATTATACCATACTAAACTATTATAGGTTTGAATCATATTCTTGTACTTGAATTTTTTTTTATTGTAAAATGTGCTTAGAGTTATTGCTTTCTTTGTAATTGTCACTCTAAGAATGCATCATTTTCTCACATTAGTTTTTATATAATAACCAAGGAAATTTCTGAACTCATTTTAGTAATCTGGTAAATTATAATAGAAATGAATTAAGTTAAATATGCAATGCAAAATAGATGCTGTGTCTTCATTTGTGTGACATGAAAGTCTTTGAAATACTTTACATTTTGGTGCTATATCATGTTGCTTGATAAAACAAATAAGACTAGTAGCCCCTAAATTAGGAAAACAAGTTCACTAGATGATTCTAGCCTAAGAGTGTTACTTCCATGAACCCTTCCTTGATTCCCCTCACACACAGGAAATAATTTTTTCCTCTATATAGATTTTCATAGCATCTTAGCTCTCTTCTATGTGTTATTTAAGACACATTTATTGTGATCATCATATAAGTAGGTCCCTATTAGGAAAAAATAATGAATTTCATAAATCACATTATTCAGATTCACACAGCTTATTTTTTCATTGAGATAGGAAAAATTATAATATTTTTCATAATTGTAAGTTTGGATAGTTTAAATTCCTGTATATGCAATCACCTCAGGAGATTTATTCTTCTTATGGAGTGGGATCTTATACTTTACAGTAGGAATATACAAAAGTTCTATGAAAACACAGAATCTATATCATGGATCTTTTTTTCTTTCCTGATGCCATAGTGCTTTATAGAAGTAGAAACACTTATAAAAGTAGCTTTAAAAATTGAGTCCTACTATTAAGAAAGAAGAGGAGAAAAAGAAATCTATTTACTTTTTTCCTCCCTTCTAGTGGCCTATTCATTGCAATTTGGTGAGCATTTAAAATAAGCACAAATATGGGAAAGGAAGGAATTTAAGACCAAGTAGGAGATAGAGAATACTATAAAATGTAAAATGAATAATTTTGATTATATTAAATTAAAAAAGTTTCTGTACAGACAAAATTAATGCAACCAAAATTAGAAAGGAAAGAACAAATTGGGGGGGGGGGATTTTATAATGAAAATATCTGGCAAAGGTCTAATTTCTCAAATTTATAAGGAACTAAGTTAATTGTACAAAAAAACCAAGCCCAATTGACAAATGGTCAAGGGACATGAATAGGCAGTTTTCGGATAAAGAAATCAAAACTAACAATAAGCACATGAAAAAGTGTTCTAAATCTTTCATAATTAGAGAAATAAACATCAAAACCATGCTGAGGTACCACCTCACACCTAGCAGATTGGCCAACATGACAGTAAAGGAAAATAATAAATGTTGGGGGGGATGCAGAAAATTGGGACACTAATGCACTGCTGATGGGGTTGTGAATTAATCCAGCCATTCTGGAAGGCAATTTGGAAGTATGCCTAAAGGACTTTAAAAGAATGCATGACATTTGATCCAGCAATACCTCTAATTGATTTATACCCCAAAGAAATAATAAGGAAAATACTATATTCATAGCCTCACTCTTTGTGGTGGCAAAAAATTTGAAAAATTTAGGAATACCCATAATTGAGGAATGGCTGAACAAATTGTGGTATCTGATGGTGATGGAATATTATTGTGCTCAAAGGAATAATGAATTAGAGGAATTCCATGTGAACTAGGAGAACCTCAATGAACTGATGCAGAGTGAAATGAGTAGAATTGTGTGAACATTGTACACAGAAAGTGAAACATTGTGGAACAATCCAATGTAATGGACTTTGCTACTAGTAGCAATTAAACAAGGCAGGACAATCCTGAAGGACTTTTGGGAAAGAATGATCACATTGAGAGAAAGAACTATGGGAGTAGAAATGCAAAAGAAAAACATATGACATCACTTATCACATGTATAAATGGGTATGCTATTTGGGGATTAGGCTTTCAAAAATTGCTCTATAGCAAAAACGAATAATATGGAGATAGGTATCAATTGATAGATAACATTTGTACAACCCAGTGGAATTGCTTTTTGGTTCTGGGAGGGGGATGGAAGAGAGGATGGAAAGAAAATGAATCATGTAAACATAGTGAAATATTTTAAAATAAAACTTAATAAAAGAGCCCCCAAAATGAAAATAAAATATAAAATAAGCACTGATTATGCCCAAGATACTGTGTCAACTACAGGATATACATAGACAAAGAACAACAACAAAAAATCATTTCTTATCCTCAGGAAACTCATTTTTCCCCTGGAATTCTGCTCTTGCCTTCACTATGCTAGAGAATTTGACTGGGATTGCCCTTCTGATTCATGATTGAGAGGAATGGTCTCCTATTCAAAGAAATCTTGAACTCAGTGTCAGTGTGTCAAAAGGTCTTTTATTTTATTCTCAGGACAATGGGCACCCACAGGTCAGTGTTACACGTGCTACAGCCAAGGGCAAGTGCAAAATTCTGACTCAGAGCCCTCTCTTTTCTTCTGGTCCCTGAAGAAGGAATGGCTCTCCCCTTGTTCACCATTGGCTAACGAATTGAGAGTCATAATCTTGTCCTGAGAAATAATCAATCAAAATACATACTTCATACACCTAATGTCCTAATTATTCAAATAAGTTTTCCATCGAGGACAGGGATTGTTTCCATTCTATCCATCTACATTCACCCTATAGCCCTTAACCAATCAGAGCATGGACTAGTCATGTCAGCCCTAGCTCATTCTTTAACCAATCAGATGTAAAGATTCTGTACTGCTTTATCAGGGAAACAAAAACCTGACTTTCTTATCTCTGTCAGCCAGATGTATTTTCCTGAGAGGAGTCCATGTTATCTTTATCCCTCATAATTATTTACCAAAGAGAAATTTAGTATCCTTCCAAAATATTACCTGTCCTCAATTATCATTAGGAATTTACACAAAGTCCACAGAACCGACCCTATTGGCTACACTCTCAGATTCTAAACCAGATATTCCCAGGCAAAGAAAGATCATCTTACTGAGTGTTTAAAAAAAATCAGAGAAAGTGATGGAAAATAAATGCATAGTCATACATATATTAGTAGGTACAATTCTCAAATACTAAATAGTAGGCTTTAGGCTTACATCCCACTTCAGAAAGAAGGACTGATTTTATTCCAGCCACAATTTTCACTTCAACAAGAATGTATTTCTGATAAGTGCAGTACTTATTGTATGCCTTGTCAGAGTTAATGATGGCCATTCAGACTTTCTATTATTCTGCCTAAGTCAGTTCAAGCATATCTCCATTCTTAGAGTAATCAACTCAGAGAAATGGAGAAAAGAATGAAGTCAGAACAATGGAAAGAAAAGTATTCCACACCTTTCCCCAGGCTCTATGCACTCCCATCAACACTGGGGTTGAGGCATAGGCTGTCCCTTTGAATGAGCTCAGGAAATAGAGTGTGGAGTGAAGGGATTGACAACTGCCTTCAAGCACTTGAAAGCATAAACTGGAACCTTAGGTTGAAAAATAATTTTTGTTTGATTGTTTTTTCTTTTGTAAGCCCTCCCCTTATTAAATAAGGAACAGAGTAAAAGAAAGGTTGAGTGTGAATAGAACTACAAGCTCAAATGATCTGTGGATTTGATAGAAAGCTCTTCTCCAGTGAGGATAAAAGAAAAGAGAGGTTTTTCGTTTCATAATTTTCTATGCCAGTATATTTTGTTTCTCTGTTTGCCCCTTATACTCATGTGCCTTATTTAGCAAGTACTTTTCCCCTTGCAAGCAGAAAGATAGGAATTCCTTCACTCTGAACTTTCCAACCAATTTTTAATTAAAGGCATTTTTTTCAGTTTATTTAGTCTATAGGTTAAAGGTTAACATGAATTTTTCTAACTTGAATAGACCATGTGGAAAGAATTGGGTCCTCCAGAAGCCCATTTTTAAGTTATGATTATAAATTACAAGTGAGGAGAAAGTGAAAATACCTGTATCTATATTCTTCTAAATATTATAATCTCTTGTATTTTATTCATGTAGCACAATATAGACACACACACAAAGAAATAAATATATATAAATATTTAGATATATATGAATCTATGAATCTAAAGAAAGCATTTACCCTTTCTTGATACTTTGTGGGGTCAAAATTCTTTTCATGGGAAACTCACTAGCCCCTATCAATGACTAATTTGACTAGTTAGCCATAGAATACATTTGCAATCAGAGGCACTTTATGTAATAATAAATTAATAATAAAAGTAAATATGCTACATAATATTTCCCCCCATAAACTTCAAGGTAGCTAAGTGACACAGTGAATAGAGTGCTGCACTTGGAGTCAGAAAACTTGAGGAGAAATCTGGCCTCAGATATTTACTAGATGTGCAACCCTGGGCAAAGTCTCTTAAGCTCTATCTACCTCAGTTGCTCCAACTGTAAAATGAATATAATAATAGCGTCTACATCCCAGGCTCATTGTGAAGGACAATGACATATTTATAAAGTTCCTAGCATAGAGACTGACATATAGTAAACAATAAATACTTTTCCCCTTCCCCTTTCCTCTCATTCTTCAGCAAATATAATAATGTGTAAAGGGAACCCCCTCCCCTTGGGGTCATCCATTTAATTAAAATTTAATAATACTTCTTGGACCATACACATTTCTACAATACCTATGAGAGAGGAAATTAAGGGAGGTGTGCACATGTAGTAAACACAAATGAACAGATAACACACATGGTGATTTAATTCATACATTTGGGTCTGAAGAGCTGCCAATGTAGATTTTGTGATTTTATACTACTGGGCATAGTTTTCTTCCTCCTGCAATTATCTATTCTTCTCCCTTCTAGACACAGCATCTCTGTTCCTCCCTTCTGGGTCTTAGAATGCCATTAGATCTTTAGCTATCTAGCTCTTTTAAAGTAATATATCCCCTTGCTCCACTTCTACTATAGATGCTGTGGTTAGTAAGTTCCTTTTTCTATGGAACAGATAAAGTTCTGCTTTTTCCAAAATGGTTTTAATTTTTAATAATCGTTTTCTGATATTTTGAAATCCATATCATCCCTTTCTTTCTCTCCTCTTGTCCTCCCTGAGACACCAAGGAATATGATATATGTTGCATATGTGTTATCATGAAATACATGTTTCCATGTTTGTAATGTTGTCAGAGAAGACATATCACTTATACAAGAGAAAAAATCAATGAAGGAAATAAAGTGAAAAATGATATGCTTCAATCTGCATTCAGATTCAGGTAAGTATCGTCTTACCTAGAAGGAACTGATGGAATCTGAATGTAGATTGAAACATATCCTTTTTCACTTTATTTCCTTCATTGTTTTTTTTCCTTTTTCATCATGAGTCTCTTGGAGATATCTTGAATCCTTCCATAGCTGATTATAGTTAAACCTTCACAGTTGATCATCATACATTTTTGTCATTACCGCATACAGTGTTCTCCTGGTTCTGCTCATTTCAGTTTGCACCACTAAATTTAAGTTTCCAGTTTGGGGGTTTTGGGGGTGTCCCTTGCCTTATTTGACATTTCTTATGGCACAATAGTATCCCATTGCAATCATATATCACAACTTGTTCAGCCATTCCCCAATTGATAGGTATCCTTTTCTTTGCCACGCCAAGAAATAGCTGCTCTACATATTTTTGTAGGTTCTTTCTCATTGTCTTTGATCTCTTTAAGATACAGACCTGGCCAAAAGGTATCCCCTATTTTATGGCCCTTTGGGGATGTGGAATGGGCAAAGTTCTAAGAGTCAACTCTTTCAGCCATATTCATGATTTATTGAGTAGAAGTTAAGGGTTGCTGTGGATAATGCTCAGCCAATTCTTTTAATATTTGATGGTGTTTTAGCTATAAACTTCATTGAGGTGCCATCTTCAGGACTATGTACATTTAGTGTTATTTATTCCCTAGTGGAGTTGAAGTGAGAGAGTCTCTCCTACCACAGATGAAAAGAATTAAAGTTCTTCTCAATCGATGCTCTCAGCCATTGTCTACAAAGGCCTTTAAGTCATCTTGGCTGTTCCCAGAGAGGATTCCCAATCTGGGATATTATCTAATCATTTGTTTTTCTCTCCTGCTCCTCTATCATCTGATTCTCTCAGTGGATCTTTCTGCTGACTTGATTGTAAATCCATTTTAATTCTTAATGCATATCATACACACTGAATTTACCATATATCCCTACTTACTAAAATGGAAAGGAAGCTGGATGAAAACTATTTTAATCTTCTACATAATTTCCCTCTGTTTTATGCAAGTAATGACAAGACTTCCTAAAGAAAAATAGAGAAGCTTGTGGCTTTGATCGATTTTTCACTTAATGATAAATCTCAATTGAGTCTTTCTCTTGTCTGACTGTATTGTAAATACAGTATTGGGGTGAGAGGCAGTGGGTGATGAACTTCTATTTTCATGCACAATTTTCAGACACATCTAAACATGTGTTTTTAAACTTTCCTCCAGAAGAACTGGTTTTGAAATGGAGTTTGAAAGAAAACAGACTAAAATAAGTTAATTTGGAAAATATTACTTGCTGGAAATAGCATTTATAATTAATGTTCTGTATCAGACCAAAAAAAGTCCAATAATTACAGCCTTGGAATGACAAATGCACAAAGCCCAACATGGCAGATATCAAATATATAGTTTTCTTCAATTGCATTCCTACTAACTAAAGGCTTATCCATACATTAGTGAGATTCTTCTCAGATAACAGTTGAATTCAGGAATTCTTTATCCCAAAATAATTATAGGACAACATAATGTAAACATGTTAATTTGATGACAAGCAGTACTGAAATCTACATGTTGCAAATAATAAATTTATCCCAACATTTTTATCCATAAAAGAGAAAAGAATGAAGCTAAACCCAAAATTGCTTTTCTTTTAAAAGATGGAGATCTTGGTAAGTAACATACTTACTTAAGATCACAAAGTATATCAGAAATTAAAATTCAGGCTCTTAGCACCCAGGGGTATTAGGTGAGACTGTAGGCCAGTTTTTATTCAATTAAAACTAATTCGTGTCTAGGAACATTACAAAAAAACAAAATTTTATCCTCTAAAGTATATGACTCCCTTGGGCAAGGATAACCACATTGATGAATACCTTCTTAAGGGCAGCTTTTAGGTAACAGACTGAATAGAATGCCAGACCTGGAGTAAAGAACTGAGTTTAAATCTGGCCTTAGAAATAAACTACCTATGTGACCCTGAACAAGTCACTTAACTTCTTTTTGCATCTTCATCTCAAAAATGAGGATAATGCTAGCACCTAATTCTCAGAGTTGTTCTGAGGATCATATGAGATAACTAATTGTAAATCATTTAGCACAGTGCCTTGTTCATAGTGCTATATAAACATTAGTTATTATTTACTTATAATTACCCACCTTTAATATATGAGCATGTTTATTAGTTCCCAAGCCATTCCATATTAACTGGGGCACATGGCTTTCTCTTAGTCAGAAGGATGAAAGATCAAATTAAAAAGAAATGGGAAAATAAAGGGAGTGAATGTTATTTGCTTCTGAATAAAATTACCTATTTTTGCCAAACCGTTTTAGGTTAACAAAATGATTTTATTTGTGCCTCAATGACTTGGAGACTGGTGCCAAATGACACAGTTTTAATAACTTCTGTAATTACAGAGAAATTATATTATTAATAAGAACAAAAGTGGGAGGATCACTTTAATATGATTCAAGCACCCAAGTTGTTAAGGGAAAAATCTTTTCCTATCTCCAATAGTCCAGAAAAATTCTTTTCACTATTTCTCTAAGTCTGTATCTAACCACAAGGCATTCCCTAAATTTCCCTTTTGTAGTCAAATTGTTTGCAATCAAGAAATAACAAATCTCAAAGCAATTTCCAGTCATCATTTTATATCAAGCACAAGACAATTTTTAAATTATGAAAGTAATAAATTAGGAGTAACTTAAAATGCAGAAAAAATATTAGATTCAGTTTCCACCACGGCAGCTAGAAAGGGAAGGGAAAGGAATTAAATATTTACCTTTCCTTTCACAGATTTACTTTTCTCTTCATTCTATTGGCCACCACCACTATTAACCAGCTTCTCTGCTTTTTTCTCTTTCTCTTTCTCTTTCACTCCTCCTCTCTCTTTCCCTTTCTGTTCTCTCTCTCCCCCTCTCTCTGTCTTGGTCTCTATCTGTGTCTCTGTCTCTCTTCTCCCTCTATCTTCTTCCCTGCCCACTATATGCCATCATTCTGCTGCAAAATCTACATTTTAAGCCAAACTTCCTCCACCAGCTCTTTCTGTTCATCAGAATTACAATATCCAGAAGGTGATGTGGCTAGGCTCTGGACACCCCTGCTCCCCTATCATACCTGTTATTGGTGTTTGATTTCCCCCAAATCCTTAAAGAGAAAGGATTTCAAGGTCTCACTACAATGGCCAAAACGTTAATTATTACTGTGTGTCCTGATTCAAAATTTGATCCCTGCCTGACATTGGGGGGGCTGGGGGTTGGAGATATTCTTGAAATAGTTGATAGAAAGTTTCTCTATTTATTTTTAGAAAATTATAATAATGAATGTAATCCCACAATATTGGAGGCTCTGTCAGTGAATATGAATTGCTCTCTCGTTTCATTCCTTCATTACATTCTCCCAGTCAATAAATGATCAGAGCTTGGTACTTTGGTTTGTGCTATTAAAGATATAAAGTTGAATAAGATTACTAATATTGATTGGAGGTTACCAGGGCCCTCTACTAACCTCTTCCCCAAGCCCCAATCTTGCCAAATGTGTCTTGTAAATTTAGGGATTGTTGACATTGGCATTCATGTGAGCTGATAAATTGCATACCAATAAATCACATAGATGCAATGATTTGTACTTGAAAAGTATTCCTCTGAAGCCAGCTGAGACATGTCACAAAGCAGTGACAGAGGCAGATGAATAGGACAGAACACTAGTAGCAAGCCTTAGCCTCATTTGTCCACTTTACTCTTCATTGCCACCTTGAGGGAGAGGAGAGAGTTGCTACATAATTAATCAAGACTTTAGTTGGTTTTATTATGTAACTTTTTAACCAATGAGGTGTCATTCAGTTATGTGCAGTCCAATGACTTGCCAAAGGCTAGACAGCTAGGCTGGGCAAATGTAAGTCTCATTCTCAGGATGTGAATCTTTTATTATTCCCACAAAACAAAGTTCAACTCCTGTGGCATAATGGAACACCAAAACAACATTCCAGAGTTAAACCCTCCACTTGTCCTTCCATGTGACTTATAACACACCTCTGCAGAAGGAGAAAAGCCTCCGAAGCTGTAGAGATCCTACATGTGGAATCATAGTGTCTCAGAGGAAGAAGGAAATTCAGAGGCTATCTAGTTAATTTCTACCTTTAATAACATGGGACAAATTGGCCATAGGACCTTTGCTTGAGGACATTTTGAGACAGTTAAATATTTTAATATATTTCTGATATACCTTTATTTTTACAATACCTAAATTCCCTATTTCTTCTATACTTAGGTTAAGAATCTCTGTTCATCTCTCCAGTGAAATGTGGCCAGAGATGGAGGAGCATGTTTGGTTTTTAAAAGGAATGCAGGAAGCCACATTGTTGTCCTGATTTTCAGACTCATTTCTGGTCTTTGGGGTTTTGCTCTCTATTTCTCAGTCATCTAGCTGCCAGCATCTCTTAGCTCTTGATCTCTGAAAAGTAGTCTCAAACATCCAGTAAAATGGAGAATCAGATCTAGAAAGGTGGCAATCTCTCTTTCTACCTCTATCAATCTCTCTTTTTATTAATAAATGCTTATAAATCTGTCAATAAGCTTCTAGCTCAATATTACTTGTAACATAAAGAAAACTTCATTGTGAATTATAGCATAAGATATTTGTCTAATTGCTGCCAAAATACTATTAAGTTTTACCAATAGTTCTCATGAAAGAGGAAGATCTTTTCCAGAACATTTATGTTGTTATTGCTGTTGCTTTTCCTTTTCCTTTTGCTGTTACTGTTGTTGTTTCTGAGTGTGTTTTGTGTTTGTTTTATCAGTACTGGTTATTGAGCTCAATTATTTTGAGGTCTTCCTTGGTTATTCTCTTCTATTATTTTACTTTTTCTGTTCTTCTTTAAAACCAGGAAAAATTGTTTGATTATTGCTTTATAATATTGCTTAAGCTGTGGAATTAATATTCTTTTCATTTCTATCTCTTTTATCTTTATGATTTTATCCTTAATATTATAGAGCAGGAATATTTTACTTTTTTGTCTGAGTCCCCTTTGGCAATCTGTTGATATGTTCTTAGATTAAAGTTTTAAAATATATAAATAAAATACATAGGATAAAAAAGGAAAGAAATTATATTGAAATACAATTTTCAGAATTTTTTTAAGTTCATGAACTCTAGATTAAGAATTGTTGTATGTAGAATATGTACTACCCTGACAGAATTTTGTTATTTTATCTTTCTCCATTAAAGAATGCTTTTGGTAGGTTTATTGGTATAGCACTCTATAAAAATATTGACATTTCCAATATTTGTTGGAATAACTAATTATAATGGAATAGTCCCTTATATCAAGAATGAATTTATCACTTTATACTTTATTTTGTTCAATTCAACATTTATTAAGTACCTACTTTTTGACATTTTATTTTTTTCAAGTGAGAAGCATTAGTTTTCTTTCCTTCCTATCTTAGTGGATGTACTAAGATGAAAAGACAAATGCTAATAAGAAATATTCCTAGTTAAGAAAAGCAAATACCCTCACATACATATAGAATTGAGTCATTTCTAAGAAAGCATTTCCCAAATGACAAAGGATCAAAGGGATATGAACAGGCAATTCTCAGATGAAGATATTAAAACTCTTGAGTGATACAAAAAAAAGTTCCAAATCACTATTAACTAGAAAAATGCAAGTTGAAACAACTCTGTGGTAGCACTTAGTACCTATCAGATTAGATAATACAACAAAAAAAGGAAAATGGTAAATCTTGGAAGAGATATGGAAAATGGGGACACTGATACACAGCTGGTGGAATTGTGAACAGTCAGCAAGGGTGACTCTGGGCAAGTCAATGAACTTGTATTGCCTAGCTCTTACCACTCTTTTGCCTTGGAACTAATATACATTACTGATTTAAAAACAGAAGGTAAGAATTTAAAAATGTATCAACATGTAATCTGGAAAGAAATGTTTAAATTTTTTGAAAAGAAAAGCAAGCCCCCACATTAGCAATATAAAAAATGCAAGAATCATCATCCTGAATTGATGATTTTGGAACATAGTTCCAAATTTACATCCAAAACAGCTAGACCAATTCATACTTCCTCTAATAGTACATTAAAGTGATTATTTTTCAGTAGCTCTTCCAATATATTCCTTTAAGTATACTATCAGTTTCACCAAAGTAATGTATCTTATATGGAGTCTCAGATTTGTTTTGATTTGCATTTCTCTGACTGTTACTGAGTTGGGGAATTGTTTTTTTTATGTGGCTCTGCATATTTGGTTCTTCTATTTATAAATACCTATTTATATCAATTGAAGACTTATTAATTGTAGAATGACTCATTATTACATGTATTGATTTTTTTTCCTTATAACTCCTGACAATGAGACCTTTATCAGAGAAATTTGTTACAAAAAAATCCATCATGACTATCTCCCTTTTAACCTTTTATATAAGGTTTTGTATAAAAAAGTTTTAATTTTATATAGCACAAAATTTCCATTTTATCATCTGTATTACTTTCTACATTTCCTTTGGTAACGAAGCCCATCTCAAAGGTATTTTTTTCTTTCTTGTTCTTTTAATTTTTTTAATGTGACCTCTTATATTTAAGTAGCTTATTTAGAATTCATCTTTATATATGCTATTAGGTCTTTTTTCTGTTAGACTATTTTCCAGTTTTCCAGTAGTTTTTGTTAAATACTAATATTTAACTATTATACTAATAACTATTATACTAATTATACTTTAACTATTATAATAATAGTTAAAGCCTTCATGTTTATTGAACACTAGGATATGCATTTCATTTGATGCAGTGTGTGATATACCTAATCTGTTCCACTAGTAAATCTCAACTTTTATTTTAACAGAACCAACAGACATTGTAGTAAAATTTGTTATTGAATAATGCTAAACATATCTACTCCCAATTTTGTCCTTTAATTTCCATTTAGATTCTTGACCTTTAATTCTTCCAGATGAAATTTATTATTATTTTCTAGTTCTAAAAAGTAACCTTTTGAGATTAGTTTTTATTACACTGTATAAGTAAATTTCTTTGTGAAATGTCATCATTTTTGTTATATTAGCTTGGTTTATTCAGAATCAATTCATATTTCTCCACTTGTTTTATTCTGCATTTATTTTTTAATAAGTATTTTGTGATGGTATACTTACAGTTCCTACTAGATTACAAATATTTTTAGTAATCATTTTAAGAGAATTTAACTATACCTTACTGAAGGATTTTTTTCATAATATGAAAATATTAGTGACGTGGATTTTATTCATATTCTGTATCAGTACTGAAATTCTTAAATCCTTCAATTAAACATTGTTTGGTTTTCTATAAAAAACCATTTGATCATGTGTAATGATGGAAAAATTCATCATTTCTCATCCTTATCCCTTCATTTTCTATTTTTTCTTATCCTTATTTTACATTGCATTTTTACAATTTTTGTTACTGTTCTCCATCTTTTATTATGTCTCAGGAATTAAGGAAAGGCTGTCCAGTATCATTGTTCCATGTCACAAACCTTCAAATATTTGAAGACAGCTTTCATGATCCCCTTTTGATAAATACTCTTTTTCCAAGAATTATTACTATTTATATTTTGATTAGAAAGCCCTTCATTCTTCTAACTTAACTCTTGTAGATTCCTGACAGTTTATGATCTGTGAGGCTAATATTTGGAAACAAAAGTTTTAAATTTAACATTATTAAATTTAATAATATTTTCTTTGGTCCAATATTCTAACTGATCACAAACTACTTGAATACAATTTTTATTCTAAGTGCTGGTAGTTTTATATTACCTGCAGATTCTCATAGATGTTACATCATCATTTAAGTCATTGATGAGTGTTAAACAGGATATGATAAAGTACAGAAACACAGAGCACTCTACTAGAGATCTTATTCTAAGATATTGAACATTGGCTACCCCTCAGATCGGGATGCTCAGCAGCTATCAATACTTTAAATTGCTATGGATTAAGTTCACATCTTACTATTTTGGACATCAGAATTATATGAGAGAATGCCTTAGATGCTTTTTAAGGCAAGCAATTCATATGGTAGTCCCTTTATGTACTAGTTCAGCATCTGTGTTAAAAAGATATATGATTAATCTCATATGACATATCATTGACAAATATACATAGCTTCATATTTACTACATTTCATTTTCTCTTTTAGTCTCTTCTGTTATGATCTAATTCTTTTTCATACTTCCTTTTATCTACTGTATCTTTATTTATTTGTTTTATTTTTTATTAAATTATCTAAATAATTATTTAATTAATGTTAATATATTAAGAACTTATTAAAATATTAAATTCAAGAAATCATACTGACGTTTGAGCATATAAGACAAAAGAAAAAAGTTTGCTTTTGTTACCCCATTCATTGAAATACAATTCAACTGGAAGGGAAATAAAATTTGTTCATAGTTAAACATATACAAAATCAATGCAATTAAATTTGTTTCAGAGTGCTAAAAATGGAGAAGGGGGAGCATGATGGGAATTACGAGGTAGGAATTAGCAATGGGAACTGAGACCTCAAGGAGGCAAAAGATTGGGGGGGTGGAAAGGAGTTTTTGGTCTAGACCATAACATGATTTAGAGCAAATAATATCAAATGATAGCTTCAACCCAAATTATAAAGTACTTTAGCAGTCAAATTGAAGAATTTTTATTTTATTCTAGATCCAAAAGATTCACAACAGTCTTTGACACTAGGCATATAGGTGGAACTAAAATTAAGATTTGAGTCCCCTTCCCACCTCAGATATTTACCAGCTGTGTGACTCTGAATTAGTTACTTAATTGATATTCAACTCAGTTTACTGATCTGTAAATTGGGTGGATAATAATACCATTGAATTGGGCTTTTAAAATAAAATTAGATATTTGAAAAGTATTTTAAACAATAAAACACTGTATAATGGTAGATATTAATATTACACTAGTATAAAATGCTAATAAATTATAATTTCTTGGAACATAATGTAGCTTCCAACTCAATTTTCTTTTGGAAGGACCTACTATTTGTTACTTAGCTCTAAATATTCATCAATTTTTCATTTCTTTTTCCCTTTCAAGCTTTGGAATTCATAACATTAATCAGGATTTCTCTCTATTCCTTAAAACTTTAATCTTCACTCTCCCATCCTTTTATAAGGAAGACTTAATTTCCCCTGATGACCAAAAAGGAAATAACACTATTTGACTTACTTTAGCAGCTTTTATTGGAGGGAGATGACCAAATGATGGAAACGTAGGGAGCATTGGGAGCATAGAAGTAACATATCATACCATTCATAGGAAGCTGCAAAATTCTATCAGGACTTTCAATTTTTTGCAAGAAATATTATTAGTATGGAGCTTTTCTTAAAAGGATAAGTAATGTCTACTTAAAATCAATAGTAACCATTATTTATGATGGGGGGGAAACTAGGAACCTTTTCAATAAGATCAGAGGTGAAGCAAGGAAATTCATTTGCATCATTATTCAATATTGTATTAAGAGATGAGAAAAGAGAAATCAAATGAATAATAATTGGCAAGGAGGAAATTTTAAAAATCACATTTTGCAGATTATATAATGCTATACTGAAGAGAACCCTAAACAAACTACTTAAAAAAAGCAACTAGTAGATCAATTAACAACTTCAGCAAAGTTGTAAGATATCAAATAAGGCCCTATTACATCATTGCAATTCTTTATGCTACCAACAAAACCCAGCAGTGAGAAAAAGAAAGAGAAATCCCATTTAAAATATCTGCAGATGATATAAAACACCTGGGGCAATACCTGACAAACATATCCATGGGCTACATTAATGGAATTATAAAACACTTTTCAGACAAATAAAACAGGTATGGCAACTGGAGAGATACTAATTACTCATGAGTTGGTCAAACAAATATAATTTAAAATGAAAATTCTACTTAAATAAATTTACTTATTCAATGCTGTACAAACTACCAGAGAATTATTTTGTAGAGGTAGAAAATAATAATAGAATTCATTGAGAAGAACTAAAGGTAAATTTTAAAATGTGAAATTAAAATGTGAAAAGAGTTCAATATCCATTAGAAAGCAGTAGCCATCAAAAGAACTGGGTACTGGCTAAAAATGGAGTGATAGATCAATGGAAATGATTAAGGACACAATAATTAGTATTAAATGTCCATAGTAATCTAGTATATGATAAATTTTAAGATCAAAGGCTTAGAGAATAATGCATTGTTGACAAAAACTACTGGGAAAACTGGAAATAAATCTGGCAGAAACTAGGCATTGAACAATATTGCTCACCATATACAAAGGTAAGGCCAATATGAGTACATGATTTAGACCTAAAGATAACATAAGCAAATTAGAGAACATGGAAAAATTATCTCTCAGATCTATGAATAAGAAAAGTTTGTAAATAAATGAGATGAAGGGTATAATTTGAGGTAAAATGAATGTCTTATCATCTGAAACAAGCAAAAAAAAAAAAGGGTTTTGCACAAATAGCCAGTGCAACAAAAGTTAGAATAAAAGGAGGCACCTGGGGAAAAAATTTACAAGTTTCTCTGATAAAGACCACATTTCTCAAATATATATATATATATATAGGATGTTGGCAATTTTAATGCCATTAACCAATTGTTAAGTGGTTAAATAAGTTGAACTGGCATTTTTCAGAAGAAGAAATCAAAATTGCCAATAATTATATGAAATAATCCCTACATATCATAGTTAAAATGCAAATTAAATCAGTTTTCAGGTGTCATCTTGTTCTGATCAGATTGACTGACATGACAAAAAGAAAATGACAAATGCTGGAGGGGATTAAAAAAACAGGTTGCTACTTTCTGCATTGGTGAAGTCATGAGTTGATCCAACCATTTTGTAGAATAATTAGAAGCTATTTCCAAAGGTTTATAAAACTGCTCATATTCTTTGACCCAACAATACCACTATTAAGATTTTATTCCAAATATATCAAAGAAGAAGAAAAAGGAAATACATGTACAAAAATGTCTCTAGTAGTTCTTTTTGTGATGGGAAAGAATTAAAGAGATAGTCATCAATTGGGGAATGGCTGAATGAGATATAGCATATGATTTTGATGGAATTCTATTATGCTATATGGAATGATTAGGGGGACAGCTTCAGAAGCAAACAGGTAAAAATGGGAAGATTTAAATGCACTTATGGAAAGTGAAGTGATTTGAACCAGAAGAATATTGCACAAAGTAACAGTAATATTGTAATATTGATCAACTGGGAAAGAGAATTACTCTCATCAATACAATGATCCAAGACTATTCCAAAGAACACATAATTTTAAAAAACACATCCATCACCCAGAGAGACAGATCTTAATGTAGATTAGAGCAAACTTTTTAATTTTTTTTCTTTTTTGCAACACATCTAATATGAAAATATGTTTTGCATTACTGAACATGTATAATGATTTTATTGTTTACCTTCTTGATGGACTACTTTGGGGAAATTAATTTAGAACTGAATTTTTTAAATGTTAGAAAGAAAGAAAGATTTAAAGGAAATGGAAATTAAATATGTTTTATTGGCCTTGAAACTCTCATCATTTAAAGCCCAGTAATAACTTGTAGGTTATAATCAAGTCTAGGCTTAGAAAAATGGATTCTCTTTTCATGGTTCTTCTAATATTTAATGTGAAAGAAGTATACTATATTATAATAAAAATGTGTCAAAAATCTTGCGAACCAAATAAATAAAACAAGTGATTATAGCAAAAGAACATATGGCATATTAAAAGTTTTTTTGAGAAATAAAAGATAAAGTTTATTATTTGGGCCAATAAATTCTTGTTTATCTCCAATAAATAAAGGAAGTAAAATTTCTAGTACTTAAAAAGATTTCATAAAAAATTCCAATTCACAATGAACTAGAAGCATGGGGTAAACCATATGGACCAGAGGCATTCAGAATGATGAAAATGATTTCCAATTAAAATTGGAGCCCTGATGGGAAATGAGTGTAATGAAATAGTCAAATGGGAAACAGTCTATAGTCATGATAACAGATAAACAACCAAGTTTAACTTTTGGTGAGAAGTTTACAATATTTTGACAGATTGAAGAAGTAAGTTCTTTTTTTTCCCCCTATGCATCACTAGTTAATTTAATTTTCCCATGTGTCTCCAAATAAACTCTATTTTGGATAATTCCCAGACACCACTGGGATATTCCTGGTAGGAAATGACTGCTGCTGAGGAGTGACAGATAGGCATCTTGATATAGATTTCTATTTAGTAGATTTCATCAATCTATGTAGTTTTCTTTGCTAATGGCAGGTACTTAGAGGATTAGAAAGAATCACATTTCTATTCTAGTCAGCAGAATATATTCTAGTATTCTGCTGTAGTCATTTCCTAAACCAAATATTGTAAACACTGAAGAAACTGATATGGCAAGGAGAGCACATAGCATATATGCCTGAATTTTTGAATACATATCAGCCTTGGAACAACTACGGTGATCTATGTGTTCATGATTTATAATAATAATATTTAAGTACATATTTATATGGTACAGATGAATAGCTCATGCTCAATAAATGGTGTTTTAAATAACCAGGAGTTATCTTTCCCAAATGTTGTAAATTCTGTTTCTATAATAACTCAATATATTGAATTCCTCCAGGAATACTCTCCTTTGTGTAGGATTGACTTTGGCTGTGAGTTTCACAAGAAAGTGACTCAGATTCCTCTCTCCCCTGACCTGTCTGATGGTCCTCCCTGTTTTTGTTATCTGCCTTTACATGGTATGCCTTGGATATGAGACTTGGGCTTCCGATTTCTAAAATATGAACAATTTGACCATGTCTTTGAGAAATGAGGGTTCTTTTGTAGGTTCCTCAAGAATGGCTACTTGCCTATTTCATTGGTGTGATCATTATATCGTTTTTTTTATATAGTTAGTACAGGTTGTTGAGAAAGAAGCATACATTATAGACAACCTTCTTAGACTGACTGAGGCTTCAGCTGACCTGTGTCTTCTATGGCTAAGAGAGATGTAGAATTAGATAATTTTGCATAACAGTTCCATAGTGACACACTAGAAAATTATTCCTGACTCTATTCAAGCAATAAGACCTAAAAGACTTAGCTCAAGACTGAGGTCAGGATTCTATTTTTGAACCTATTGTTGGTTTTACCAAATGTTCTCTGATTAAATCAATCTGTCCTCTCTTTCCTTAGGTATAAGAGAGAAATAACAACTTAAATAAATTCAATTAAATACACAAGTCTAAAATAATTTTTAAAGACAATCTCATTTTATAAGTTAAGGGGAAAAAAAGTTCTAAATGAAACCATAGATTTCCTATTTCATTTCAGTTGTTTCAGAAATAATAAATTCTGTATCTCTTTCAAAATTGTTCTGCTTGTTTTTGCTTCCTTTTAAATTTCCTTCTGTTCATTTTTATTCAATACTTAAAGTGTTTTAATGGTCATTTTTTTTTTGCATTACTAATGCTAACCCTCCTTTCCTCTAAATATTTCTCCTCAAATACAAGCCAAGAAAATTAAATCTTTCTAATAAATAAACCTAATAAAGCAAAACAAATTCACTTAATGAACAAGTATAAGAATGTATTCTTTTAATCTTAAACCCCTTCTCTGTTCAGAAGTAGTTATATTTTATCATCTGTACTCTAAAGACATAGATAATCATTGCTTTGACCAAAGACATTAAGTTTTAAAATTAATTTGATTTATCATTTTGCTGTTCTCGTATGAACTATTTTTTTTCATTTTCCTTGTCTGAAATTGTCTCTTTTATCATGTAAAGAGCATAATATTACTTCTTGTTCACATTTTCTTCAATTCATCTATTCCTCATTTGTCTAAAAGGCAATCTAAGGTATCCTCATTTGTATTTTTATTCTGTTTCCCCTTTAATACTCTATTGAATATTGGGGAATTTGTTTTGCTTGTAGTTGTTACTTCTTCTGTATTATTCTCCTTCGAGTCCTCCCCTACAAAGCTCTGTTTGTTTCTTTATTGAGTGTGATGTATTTTTTATACCAAACTTTGTGTGTGTGTGTACAAGCCTTTGTTCATTTCAGATAAGAATAAGAATCATATGATTCATGCTACTCCCACTCATTTCTCCATGTTTTTACATCCTTCTCCCATATGCTAAGTATGAGAAATAGCAAGCTCTACTCCTTTCCTCTTCCTTTATACACTAATGCCCCCCAATTATCTCTTCAAACCCATAGAATAGAACCAACCAACACTCAGGACCTCAATTTGTTTTAAAATTTAACTACCTCAGTACACTTGAAAGACCTGAATGTTCTGAATGGGGCTAATTTCTTCTTTCCCTTTAAAAATACTAACATGGCAATGTCATAAATGTCCTTACAATTATTCAAATCCATTTATCTGTCTCGGTTTCACTTTAATCTTTTGTTGATATTTCAAAATCCTACTAGACTGTTTTTTTTTTCCCAGAACTGTTCGAATGTCTTCTATTTAATTTAATTTCCCTTCCCCCAACGGTTATACACAGCTTCACAAAGTGAATTTCTAATTAATTTATGGAATTATTATTGAATTCTGAATATTACCACAAAGGGATCTCTTTGGGTTGAATGACAGTAGGCATACTTGCCTCTAAAAGCCCATGATGGCAGTAGGGAGTAGTGTTTCAATCAAACCTTAATAAGGCATAGAAAGCATAAGGTTAAGTGACACAGCAGGCAAAGAGAAATTGTATAAAGTAGAGAGTATAGAGGGACACAGCATGGTGATGAGGATGGGGTGGTGGTGGAAGGCAGGATGCATAAGGAAAAGAATAGGGAGTGGGGAAAGCAGAGAATCATTTATATAATCATGGATCACAGTAGTAGTTGGGAACATTTAAGCAGCATGAATCCTTAGGAGATGGAAGAATGCTGGATGAATGGTACAGGAATTTAAGGGTCTCATTTATATATGGTTTTGACAGAGGATAAACTATCTCTTATCTCTGCTACCTTGGAGGTAGATTATTAACAGATCCACATCATCTCAGTGTTAATAGAAACATTTAGTGTTCTTCTGGCTTTATTGTAGGTGTCAAGAGCTTATCTAAGGTTTATATATAATGGACGCTTATCAGGATAAAAGGGCCATTATAATAATACCTAGACTGATTCAGCATATCATCTCAGGATGTGACTTTTAATTAATATATGAAAGAGTTTATAAGTAACCCTTTATACTCCTTTGATCAATGGGACCGTCTGAAAGTGACTTCTAGGTTCCCATTTTCAATATTACTCCCTTCTATTGTTACATTATACGAGCTACTTATAAACTTACTATGTTGATTAGATAAAATAACTAGAATTGAGGGTGGTCAAGGGGAACCTGAACAAGGTACAATTTTAATAAAGAGTAAGATATTTTTAGATGTATGTCTTCCTCCTTTGCCTTCAGCTGGAGGGAAGAGTCACTGGCTCCAGGGTCTGTTTAAAAAGGAATCTTAGCACAATGTTCTCTCCCCATTTCCCACCACCTGTAATACTTTTAAACTTCTTTGGAACTCTTCATCAAACTCCCACACCTGATAACTTTCTCCTCTTCCAAACCCCTCCCCACCTTTTCAGTTTCATTTTGTATTTTGTCTTTCATCATTGGATTGTAAACTCCATGGGGGTAAAAGCTGTTTTTGTTTTTATTTGTAATCTTCTGAGCATTTAGCACAATGTGAGGTGCTTAGTATTTATTTCTAATCCAAAAAAGCCTTCATTAAACACCTATTAGTTGTCAATCATTATGCTATACTCTATGGATACATCAATAAAAAGAATCATAATCCCTGTGCTCACGAAGGGGTGGGGGGCACACAAAAGTAGACTAGAAAGTAGCACCTGAGACACAAGAGAGTATCTAGCACAAGGACACCTTTTTTCTGTGGAGTTGAAAAAATCAGGCATGATAGCAGATACAGAACTGAATAAGTATAAAGTCTAATTTCTGCCCTCTATAAAGGAAGATATTTAGAGGAATCTGGTATTTTACCTTCCAGTCCTCCAAAAAGAGGGGAGAGGAGGTTGAAGGAGGTAATGTCAATCATAACTTGGGATAACAACATGATGAGATTAGAGGTGAAGAGTTTAATAGCAGCACCTACCAACTGTTTTATTTGATCCTCATAACAACCTTGGTAGTTACCTGCCTTTATTATTACAATTTTTACATTTGAGAAAACTTAGGGAGACAGAGGTTAAGTGACTTACCCAGGGTTACACAATTAGTGTTTAAGGCTAGATTTAAATTCAGATCTTTCTGAGTCCAACTCTAATGCTCTATTTATTGTTCTTCCTGGCTGCCTCTAAAGAAAAGTCAGGATTTGACTCTACTTCTGGACTATTTCATTGCATCAGACCATTTTTCTTTTGTAAAGGACTTGGTGTTAAACTGTTAAGAAACAGACTTTTCCTGTGTGGTTACTATATAGGTCTTGTCAAATTCTTTCATCTCACTTGCAATTTGAGATGTTATTTCGTTAATTTCTGCCTCATTTTCTTTAATCTGGCTATGCCTTTCTCTTGCCTTATTGCAATGGCTATCATTAACAGAATCACTTTCTTGCACCAATTTTACACTATTTCCCAATGTTTTACTATTATTTTTATCTGCAGCCTCTTGCTCACATTTTCTTCTTCTATCTCCAAGTGCCTGGCTTCATAATTCCCATCTAATCATATCCAAATACTTTGGCTTTGCTCCACTTTCTATTGCCTTTTGCATTTCCCACAGATCAGGAGCCTGTTGTGAGGACCTCAAATTGCAGTGTGAGCAGCAAGTGGATTTCTTGTACCTAGTTCCTCCATTATGTTTTTCTCTGTTAGTACTCTCCTGTTTCTTCTTTCAGAAACAGTCTCTAATCAAGTGCCCTTTATGGTGGCAAAAGAAGCACCCCCTAGTTTCTTTTTGCACTGATCTTGCCTGGTAACTAGGTTTCTGGGAAACAGGTTTTGTGTATGTCTTTACTATGTTTATATTTTTAATTTCCTCAATTTCCTTCTGCTTCAAATCCTTTTCAGTCTTTTCAGATCTTTAACTTCCTTGCTCTGATCTGATTTAACTTAAAGATCTTCAGATCTTTAACTTCCTTGCTCTGATCTGAACTATTTTCAAATAGGTAACCTGTAGCCTCTCTCAATTCTATTAGGGAAACTGAATCATACTTTGGAAAATAGTTCTTAAAAAATGTCTTCAAATTTGGTGTGCATCCTTTCAGAAATTGCCTACATATATGGCCAGCTGTCTCTTCATTATCTGTTTCTAAACCTAAGATTGCCTCTGCCATTTCTGACAGACGGTCTATGTATATGGCAGGATGTTCCCCCTTTTCCTGCCTGATCTTATCAAATTTGGACCATGCACCAGGTTTGGAACAGCATTGCTTAATTGCTAGAAGCAAATCTTCCCTACACCATTTAAGGTACGACATGGAGATTGGATTAGTGAAATAAAAATCCATTATTTGATCTGGAGTGGGCCAGCTTGTTAAATTGGTTTCAGATCTAGTTATCTCCATAGATTTCCTTTGTTCATTGGGGCTGAAAACATCTGTTAAGAGAAATTCAACATCTTTGAAATCTGGATCAAAGATCCTGAATGCACGTTTAAGCTCCTTATGGACTTTAAAAGGATTGTCTACAAATTTTGGAAATTGGCATTTAATGGACTCAAGTTCCTGTGGAGTGAACTGTCTATGGGCCTAAGTGTGAATAGCACCCCTGTTAGTTGTTAGCTTGGTGACTTCCTTCAATGGACATATTTTCTCAGTGGTACTAGCAGCCTGATTCTCATTTCCATTGTTACCCTTATTTTCCTGAGGTGCATTCTCAGATTGCCCATTGTCCTTGCCCATAACTACACAAAAGTAGACTGAAAAGTAGCACCTGAGACACAAGAGAGTATCTAGCACAAGGAAACCTTTTTTCTGTGGAGTTGAAAAAATCAGGCATGATAGCAGATTCAGAACAGAATAAGTATAAATAAGTATAAAGTCTTATTTCTGCCCTCTATAAAGGAAGATATTTAGAGGAATCTTTCCCTCAGGTCTCTATCACAGGATTTGACTCTACTTCTCAACTATTTCATTGTATCAGACCATTTTTCTTTTGTAAAGGGCTTAGTGTAAAACTATTAAGAAACAAACTTTACTGGATAGTACTTAGAGCTTTCAGAGGACCAGCACAACTTGGAACTAAAAAATGAGTAAATGAAGAAAGACTGTTTTTCTTCTAAATAAAATAGAACCACTGCCACATTTAAAATAGGCTTTGTTATGCCATGTGTCATAGATTACTTCATTAATAACATTTTCTCCTTCTGTTTTACATGTGTTTCCTCCTTTTAATTATCTCTTAGAACTCAGTGCCAACTAAACTGAAAAACAAATTCTTCTTGCTTATTGTGTCATCCATTTTTGTAGCACTTTTACCTTTATATATCACAGGAAGATAGAGCTGCTTTCATCTAGAAGATGTCAGTCCAGAAGAGCAAGTATAAAATCCATAACTCTGAAGTAAGGTGGAACAATGGCTTTGCATTGTGAATATGAATCAGTCACAGGAAGCAACATATGCAGACATAGCTACATAAGAAATAGAAAATCCATTGCAAAAGGACCAATGATTTGGAGAATGTTTTTCATAAAAAAGGAATCTTAATAAGAACATTTAATTTTGTTACTGTTCAGTTGTGGTTTCTTTGGCAAATATATTGGAGTAGTTTACAATTTCTTTTTCCAACTAATGCTTTAGTTGTGATAACTGAGTCAAACAGACTTAAGTGACTTGCTCCAAATCATATAGGTAAGAAATGTCTAAAGCTGAATTTAAACTCAGGAAGATGCTCAATCCACTGTGCCATCTACCTGCCAAAACAAGAACAAAGATTAGTGGTAAGGATAGAATAGAGAAGAGAAGATAGTTTCTGGCTTGTAATCAGGAAGATCCAGGCTCAACATTCCATCTCTAATATTTAATTACTATGCTACCCAAAGTGAATCATTTAATTTCTATGCATGTATTACATTGTCATATTATTCCTCTTTGAGTATGAAAAATGACAATCAATCAACCAGGATGCCTCAGTTGTGTACTTAAGATTTATTTGAGTCATATATGCATTAGTTTGAAGTTGGTAAAGAGATTTCCCTACAAGGACTCACCACAACCACTGAAGATCCTTCCTTTATATTTGACTATTCAGGTAATGATATAGTGCTTTCGTCAGTCAATTAATGTTTTTTGAGTGTCAATTTTGAGTCAAACTATCAACTGAGTCCGAAATTATTAATTTCAGTAGCAATTGCATATTCGATGTCTAGAGTGCAATGCAGGGCTTTGAGGAGAATACAAAGAGAAATACCAAATAATTTCTGGTATTGAGGATATTATTGGGTAAAAGGAAAAAGTATGGTTATGGGAAGTGTCTAAAATAAAAATAATACATAGTTTAGTGGAGGTTTGGACACGAGAGATGTCAAAACCAATTTGATTAATGAGAAGTTTCATGAAAAAGATGGAAACAGATAACATACTCTGATGGAACTTTAAGGAATTTCATTCATATGGGAGGATGGAATGAATATTCAAGAATAAAAATAATATAGAGAGAATTTAGCATGAAGAAAGTTCTTGCTGATAAATTGCACTTTACAAAGCTTTGGTTGTGATAGCAGAAGAACTGGAATATTGTACTATGTTGGAAGATACTAAACATTCATCAGTTCCTTTAGAGGCATAGCTTTCTTCGAATACTGACACATATTAAGATATACACATATACATATTCACATATATCTATATATATTTAACTAGAAAACAGATTTTAGATCCAAGGTTAGAGATTACCTAGGAAATGTAATCCATGCATCAGACATGATGACATGAATGGCTTACATTTGGGAAGATTTCTCACTTTTTTACACATTACCTATTTCCCCCCAAATTTAGAGACATCACAATGTGGTACCAGCCAGTATACTATGATGAATTTCAATTGCACTAAAATGTGGTTTAGTAAAGAGAGTGCTAGGCTAGAGTCTATGGTGCTGGGTTTGATATATAACTGTGACATCATAAGCTAGTGAGCAAGGATGTTATATACTTACATTTTACTTAAATTTCCTTATTTGTAAAATGAATACTCTGAAAATATCTCACAGGATTGTAGTGACAAAAGAGTGTTGTAAGTCTTAAAAATGCTATTAAAATAATTCCATTTTTGCACACATTTTGTCTCATGAGGGTTTCTCAGGATTTTATATTTATTTTTATATGGAATTTAAATTTTTCTGTGACCAAAAATTAAATGATATAGATTTAGATAATGTTAGGATCAAATGACATAATATGTTAAGTGGTTCCCAGAACTTAATGAACTCTGTAAACACTAGCTATTATTATGATATGGTATCCTAGATGAAAAACTCACCCTAGTGAATGGTGAATATTCTATAAGT
Organism: Monodelphis domestica; assembly: GCF_027887165.1. NCBI lineage: Eukaryota > Metazoa > Chordata > Mammalia > Didelphimorphia > Didelphidae > Monodelphis > Monodelphis domestica. Next base: position 668,546,914 of record NC_077227.1, on the reverse strand, counting down.
CTCACAGTTGTGGAATTTGTAGTCATCATAAATGGAATGCTAGATTTGTAGTCAGGAAGTTCATATTCTCTTTCGGAAACTTACTAAATTTGTGATCCGAGACAATTCATTGAACCTCCTGTAGTCTTCATCTAAAAAAATAGAGGTAATAATCAGTTAACCTCACAGAACTGTTATAAGAATCAAATGAGAATATTTCTAATGTGTTTTACAAACATTAAAAGTATTAAAGAAATGCTAGCTGTTATTATCAAGGCTTCTACAAAAATGTTTGTTAGAGAAGCTTTACTCTGGTAGGAACTGTTTGCTCAATCACCACCAAACATCTTTGAGGATTTGCGATTTCCCATTTTTTTAATTGATGAGTCTTCAATTCTCCCATGCAAATAAGTTTACCAAAATATATATATATATATATAATATATATATATAATATATATATATATAGATGAAAGCAAAGCCCAGGATACCAAGTTCTTTTTCTCTGATCCCAGTTTAACAGCATCTCTAGCTCCTTCAAACGCAAAAGCAGCTTTGCTGCCACACCATCACTTCTTGACTTTTTCTCCAGTCCACTTAGCATTCTAGTTTTTCTCTGCTATATATGCTTCTTCTTCCAAGAACTGAACATAATATTCCAAAGTGGCCCAACTAGGGAACATTAATATATCAATAGTACTTCTCTCATTCTAATCATGATGTATCCCAATACCATCTAACATTTTTGGGGGAATTCTTGATTACTACTTCATATTATTGATGCATATTGAGTTTGCATTACAGTAAAGCCTCCAGATGTATCAATTGGTCAATAAACATTTTGTTTAGCATCTATTATGTACCAGGCACTGTGTTAAGCAGAGAGAATAAAATGAAATGAAGAGTTAAATCTTGTTCTCATGGAACTCAGAGTCTGAAGGGAAGACATGTTTTTATATGAACTATTGAATAAATGGATTTTCACACTCTGTATTTTTGCATTTGATACTTTGAATATAAGCACTTTAAATTCAAAGACTTTAACTTAATCAATATTAAGTTTTATTCCAATTATCTTCAACCCATCTACTCTACCTGATCAAAATATTTCAGAATCCCAATTCTGTCATCTAACATTTGCTTCCTACATCCTTCTCATCCATAAATTTGAAGAGGATGTCATTTATACCCTTTATCAAAGCCACTGATAAAAACATTGAACAGAACAGGGCCAAGGACAGAAGAGCCTTGTGGGGTATTTCACTAGTGTCAATCCTCTCAAATTGACCTCAGTTCACTAATCAGCACCCTTTGTGTGAAATCATTCAGCCAGTTTTGAATCCATTGAATTTTACTATAATCTAGTTAAAGTATTTCTTTCTTCTCCAAAGAATATTATTAGATAATTTTTCTGAACGCCTTGATGAAATCTATGACCTTTGCCAAAAAGCGTAAAAACACTGTGAAAAAAGGAAATGTCATTAGCTTTGCTAATGGATTTCACATGATATAGTGCAATAGGATAATTGATGAGGCTGTTATTACAAAGGTAGTGGATCAAAGAAGGCTAGGGTGGTCAGAGTAGAGGACCTCTGCAAACAACAAATCTAGAGACTCGGCTTGATGTTATCTTAGCTCTTTTCCTATTCTGCTTCTATGATTTCCATTCTTTCCTTAAGCTAATTCTATGATCTACTTTAAAAACTAGTAATTTTATATAACCAAGAATAGATGTATGGGAGAAAAAATAACAAGTGTCTTGCTTCCTCTACTCTCACTCTCTTTTTTTAAACCCTTTCCTTCTGCCTTAGAATCTGAATCTATACTGTGTATTGATTCTAAGGCAGAAGAGAGCTAGGCAATGGGAGCTAAGTTACTTGCCCAGGGTCACACAGCTAGGAAGTGTCTGAGGCCTGATTTGAACCCAGGAATTCCCATCTCTAGGTCTTGCTCTCAATTCACTGAGTCACCCAGATGCCTCTTCTCACTCTCTTCTAAAATCACTTGTAATTTTTCCTACCTACATCGTTACTCAACTGAAGATACTCTTTCAAACTTTAGGAGTGATCTCTTAATTGCCAAATCTATTGTTTTTGGATTCCTATCTTTCTTGTGCTTTCTGTAGCATTTAATACTTTGGATCATTTTTCCCTTTATTCCCTACTTCTCTAGGTTTTCATGACTCTGCACTTCTACTTATCTGACTTTTCTTTATGAGTACCCTTTTATAGATCTTCATCTCTATCCTGCCTGATTAGTGTGGGTGCTCTCTCTTAGCTGCTCTTCCTTTATCCCACTTAGTGGGAATTCCTACTATACTTTCCCACTTAGTGACCACTTTAGCTCTCCAAGAATTTAATTATCATCTGTATGAAAATGTTTATCCAGTCATAGCCTCTTTCTTGAGTGACAGTTCTGAAAATCAATTGCTTGTTAGACTCCTTGAACTGGATATTCCAGTAATATCTCAACTCATGATGTACAAAAAGAGCACATCATCTTTCCTCCCAAAATGTTACTAAACTTTACTATTACTACTTTACTATTATTACTGAGGGTACTGTTATGGGGGTGCAGATGTGTACCCCTGGGGTTCGGGAAGGATACCTTTTGCAAGAATGCAAGACTCCAAAACTTAGCTTAAAGACAAAAAGAGAAATTTATTACTTTGGAAAGTCATGTTGAGAATGGCCAGGAGAGATAGCAAGGTGGAGCAGCAAGATGGGGAGCAGTTCCTTGGAAGGACAGCATGAATGGAGAGGCTGTTCCCCCTGGGAGGACAGCATTGGTGGAAAAGCTGTTCCCCCAGATGACATCAGTTCTGGGGATTTTATACTTTTTACAATGGAGAGTGTTAGTCACCCAGGTATTGGGTGAGGTGGGGTGATCATCTGCCTGGGGACATAAAGATTTCTTAGTTTTAGGAAACAAACAGATGTCGGATAGGATTGGGGTGTGGCCTTGAGTTGCATCTTTCTGTCCATCTTAAATCTAGAGGATGATCAAAGGTAGATAGTCATCTCAAGACCCTAGAGGGGTCATTGGGTGTTTTTAGGCTCAGAGTCACAAGGATGTAAGGGAGCAAGGGAGTTTCCCTGATAATAGTTTGCCTGAGTTTCTGGGGGTACAATGCCCATGTCAGGTACCACCATATATCCAGTCACCCAGGATTTCAAAAATGATGCCATCCATAGCTTCTCTTTCTCACTCACCCTATATATCCAGTAATTTGTCAAATTTGGTATTTATTCCTCCACAGCCTTTATCACATATATCCCTTTTTATTCACTCACATAGTCAAAACCCTACTATCTGTATTCTCATGTATCCCATTGTATTACCCTCATTGCTCTTCATGCTTCATGTCTCTCTTTAATTGAATCTATCTTCCATATTGCTACTAAGATGATTTGCCTAAACCATATGTCGCATCATGTTATTCATTTATTCAATAAATTCTACTAGCTCTCCAGTAAAATATTTATTCCTTGTTGGTTAAAATGCTTCACAATTTGGTCCCTTCCTTCCCTTCTAGTCTTCTTAGATTTTATTTCCCATTATGATCCAGCCATCCTGGTCTACCTGCTATTTTCCACATTAGCTCTATCTTCCATCTTTATGCCTTTGTACTGAGTTGCTCCCCAAGGTTAAATGCTTATCCTCACAAACTTTGATTTATTTGTTTCCTGGATTTCATTAAGATCCAGGTGAAGGAAAAGCTTATTCCAGGAGGCTTTCTTGGTTTTCTCAGTTTCCTTCCCACTGAGGCTGCCTTCCATATAAAGTATGTCTCCCTTATTATGTTCTAATAAATATATCATATCTTCTCCTAGGATACGAGTTTCAAAAGGGAAAGAATGGTGTCCTGTTTTTGCATTCCATTTTCTGGCCCACAGTTGATTTTTAATTATTACATATAGATCAATGAATGGAAATATTTACTCCCATTAGGATGGTTCTTCATTTTTTCCCTAATTGATCCTCATCTAAATCCTGTTGATCATGATCTTCTTTTACTCTGGTTTTTGGTTCTCCATATAGAAGCATATATTTTTGATTAATGCTCATTGAACCATTTCATTTTATTTAATGTTTTCCTTTTTAATAAGTTATATAATTCCATTTCTTTATTATAATCACATTGTAGAAATTCTTAAATTTATGTTAGTGATGTTTTGCCTCTTGAGAATATGATCTCTTTTTTACTTCATTACTCATACTTTTTGTATCTGCAAATAAATATGTGAGGTCATAAGAGTTATCACTACCTTTCTTTTTGCATATAATTTCCTTTGAATTTCTGCTTTTTCATTTCTTCTGTCCAACTTATTCCTGTGTCTCCACAATGGGAGCAAAATGCGCTAAGATTCCTGCCACATTAACTAGGCTAAATACTTATTAAAAGGCCTTTGATTGAGATGGTTAAGTCTTGGATTTTTGTCATATCTTCCTGAATGTCTGAGTGAAAAAGGCTAGTACATTAGAAATTGGACACTCACCAGACTTGATACAAGATTCTGACCAGTTATACTCCCATAGCAATTTGGAAGCAGAAGTGCTATACCCAAATGAATGAATGAATATCTTTCTTTATGAATATGCTTCAAGTAATCTTCATCTTAAGTGTTTGGTTTCCTATACATGTTTTCTCTTGTTCCATTCTAGAACCTAAACCACTTGAACAGCTTAAAGCAAACTAATTTCACAACAGTAAGCCTTAATTATTTCATGTGACCAATTTCTTTCACCTTCCATTTTCACTTTAAAATTCTTGATCAAAACCATAAATCTTTCAACAAATACATTCTTCTCAATGTTAATTAGATTCCATACATCTTTGACTGAGAACTTGATATTCCAGTATTTTAACCAATGGTCTAGAAACACAAATTCTGTTCCCAGATGCTAAATCATAATCAGCTATTTAAGCTCCATATCCTATTTATTTCTAAAGTCTTTCTCCTCATTCTATAGTAGTGATAGAAATATCACTTGTGGATTTAAAGCATTCCATTTCCTGCCTTGAATAACTGCTCCCCAAAATATGATACATCATATCAGAATTGATCAATCATTGAAGTCCACCCATTGTTCCATGAATACATTCTCCAGTTATATGCATAATACCTATGAACTCTTCAAATTTGGCCAAATATCTGACTCCCTCTCTATAAACTTATCTCTTTGGTTTTTGAAATTCAATATAACCCACTTTCTTTCCACTTTTTCAGTTTTATTTGACTTCATTCCACTACAGGCATTCTATAACATAGCAACACTAGCCTACTGAAAGTTCTTTGAATTATCTTCCAACTCTAAGCAATTTCCAACTCTAAACAACTTCCAAGGCCCTGCAAAGGCTGTTCTCCATCTGCCCCCCAACTTCTATCTCTTAAGTCCACCTTCTGCATCAGCCTTTCTCAATTCCTGAAGCTACCTTCCACTGAGATATTACCTTCTATCTATCCTGTGTATATCTTTTAAATACATTTATTGTTGCTATATTTGAAGTCATCATTGTCAACCCTGTTGTTTTATATTCAACTGAAACACAATGCATTTTGCCTCAACCATTTTTTAACTCTAAACGTCTTTTTGTTTCAAAAACTTTTGTTGTAATAAACATCTTATTAGGTTTTGCTTTTTAATTTATTCTGCTAACTTTCATTTCATGTGTAAATTCATTCCATTCACATTGATAAGTATGATACTTATTTCCCTACATCATATTTTCTCATACTTTTTCTTATCTATATCATTTGTTCCCTCCATATTACAGTTTATTACCATTTTTTCCTTTCTTTTTAAGCTCCTCTTCACTATCCTTTCTTCAACTTTATGGCATAACAGCATATAAAAATCTATCTCTGTACTCTCTTCTTCTACTCCTCTTACCCCTCTTTCTGTGCCTACATGTATCCCTGTTAAATTGCGTGTATTCCTGCAACAAAATCTATGTGTATTTGTTCTACCTTCTTTTGATCAGTTGATATGAAAGTGAAATTCAAGTTAAATTCCTCTCTAAGTTTGCCTTTTTGTGTGCATATAATTCTAACTGGGCCCATTGATAGTGTTACAGCTTCACTCATCCTTCCTCATGTTTTTCCCAGTAGTGAATCTTTCTCCCATTATTTGCTTTCTTCTTACTGTAATTTCAATCAATAAACCTATTTATATTTCCCATCTCATTTTATTAATTTTGTGACCCACTATGACATTAGTATCAAAAAAGGATTTTGCCATCTTTAATATAATTTAAATAAAGAATCAGTATAAAGTATCCTCATATTGCTCACTTTTATTTACCTTTTTTATTTTTCAGTAATTGTATTGTCAAATCCTCTTCTGTGCTAGTATTTTATCAAGACTATTTGAAAGTTATCCATCTCCGTGAAAGTTCTATTTTCACTTATTGGGTTATATTCCTTATTCCCCAGTGGATCAGCTAGTCTTTGTTGTATCTTTTTGTCTTTTGCCTTTTGAAAGATATTCATTTCACTTTCCCTAGTCTTTCATGATCTATGTAGTCTCAACTCTTGTGTAATCCTAAATGTGGTTCCAAAATATTTCACCTTCTTCCTTTCTTCCTATTTGCAGCTATTTTATTTTTATTTTTATGGGAGAGAAATTTGAAAGGAGCAGGAAGCTCTTTATTTTGGTAGACATTTCTTCCATTCAAAAAATTACCTGGGGATTAGTCCTATTTTCACAATTGCACCATTTTGCTAATATAACTGAAGAATTTTCTTTAATGATTTCTTTAAAATATGATATTCAAGTTTCTTTTAAGTTATTCAATGATTATTAAGTTATTATTCTTCCATTCATCATCTAGATCATTGATTTTTTAAGTAAAATACCATACATTTTCTTCCAAATTTTCATCTTAAAAAATGAATGAGTATTACTTGCCTCTAGGTTTAACTTTCATTTGGTAATTTTTAGGAAATTTGATATTATAGTAAAATTTTATACATCATATTCTACTGTCAATAAGTTTTTGTCCAAGTCTCTATACCATAGTTTCTATTTTGTTTATAAGATTTTAAATTAAATAACAAAACAAAATAAAAAATCTTGATTCCTTATTTTGGAAATTCTAATTATTCTTTTAGAATAGTTATGGATTTTAAGAATTGAGATCACTTCTATGTTTGAGCTTCATAATTGTTTACAAATAATTTCCATTATATATTTTGGAGTGCTTCCTTATAAAGGAGAAGTGAAATAATGATTAAAAATAATGGAGATACTTTGAAGTGATCAGATCTCAGAGATAATGAGATTTTAGGGACCTACTAATGTAGGGAAAAGGGTACTAGCACTGAAGATAAATGGTATGAGCTCAAATCCAATATTACCCACATACCACCTGGTTCACTTTAGGTAGGTCACTTCCCCTACTTGAATTTCAGGGTCCTTATATTTTAAAATTGTGTGATTAAATGAGATTTCCTCTAGGGACCTCTTCTATTGTGATATCCATTTTAACCCATTATATGCACAAGCATAATACAGCAACACACAATGCTTCCCCACAGGCATGTGAAAGTTTTAAAATTCTATGATTAAAGTTAATCAATTCACTTCAGGATTTAACTCCTGTAAAAATGCAAAACTATTTGAAAAAAGTAAAACAGTAAGTTGTATTAGTTGTGTTTATCTTATTGTGAATGAGAATTAAAAAAATAACTTATATTATAAATAAAATAGCATTAAGTATAAGAACATTGAGGTTCTGGAATTGTGGAACAAATGGCAAAAAAATAAAATAAAAAAGAGCCCATTAAGCTACCGAACCAAAAGACAAACTCATCTACTTCACAATTTTTTGTCACATGCTAACTTTGATGCTTCCTGAGTAACAGCTTTTATGTGTGAATTTTCTCTACTTGAACCATCAGATCCACCAGAATCTTATATTCTGCCCTGAACCTACTTATTTGATAGATAATCTTTCAGCTTATATTGCTGGCACCCAGACCTACCAGTGCACTAGTTATCATACCCCAGACACAAACCTTTCCCAATATTTTCTCTGTGTTGTCTTTTTATATTATCCTATAAGCTCTTTGATAGCAGGGACTGTTTTGATTTCTTGTATTTGTATCCCTAATATTAAACAGAGTGTCTAAGTCATAATAAGGATTTAATATTCCATTTATGTATCTATAAAACCTTGAATTTATATATTTCTATTCTATTCTAGTTTATTCTATTCTATTCCTTTCCTTCTCAATCCATTCCACTCCATTCTCCTCAATTTCATTCTATTCCATTCTATTCTGTTCTGTAAACAAACTATAAATCAAGCAAGTTTTGGCTTTAGATTCCAATACAATTACTAGAGGAAATCGAATTATGAATATAAGTAAAAATGAACCACCAATAGTCTGTGTATTTATTGATATACTCCAGAAGTTCATTGACTTTCAAATAGTCTCCTTTCTTTGCAGAGAATGAAAGAGTTATCCATCTAGTAGAGTTATCCATCTAGTCTATCTAAACCTAGCTAGAGAGACAGAGTTGGATTTCACTGTCGTAGATATTTTAATTTTCTCAGAGAAAAGGAAGTATTTCATCTACACACCTCTTTGTTGACTTTCTGGGCAGGATGCCTATGAAGATGGAGAAATTCCAAGTCGGTAGAAAAGAAAAGATCCTTCAGAAATATCTTCTAGAAAACAGCTATTTTCTAAAAGATTCTACTCATACCCCCAAAAAAATGTATACATGGAATGGGCTGAACAAATCTATGGTATGTGGATATAATGAGATATTATTCTGCCTAAAGAAATAATGAAGGGAGCACTTTAAAAGAAACCTGGGAATATTTATGGGAATTCATGTAGAATGAGGTGCATATAGCTAAGAGAATTATTTCCATAATAATAAAAAAATCTAAAAAACTATTTTGAAAGAGAATAAAATGACCAATGATGAATCTAGACAACTCATGATAAAGCAAGCTTCACACTTCCTGCCAGAGATGCGAGAAATGATGTATATAAATTTCAAAATTCATATATGAGCAAATATATATAAATATATATGATGTACACTGTACTTAGAGATGTCAGTAAGGCTGGGGGTGTATTTGCTGTTTGTTTTTGTCCTTTGTTATCTACTTGACCAAGTTCTAAGTGTTCCACAGTGCCTGCTTCAGCAGCCTTCATGACTATTAGAAGATCTATACCATATTTAAGTGCAATATATGTATGCATGTATGCATATGAGTGTATGCACATAGATTTGCATAGATTTGCACATATATGTTGTTTATATCTGTATATAGGTGTATATATATATGTCCATGTGAAACAAAATGGCAATGTGGGAATATGTTTGAATTCACTAGCATATTTGCCCTAATGCCATAATGCCTTTTTTCTTCCCTTTTTTCAATGAGAAAGAGGGAACTTGAGCAGAGAAATAACTTTTTGCTAATTGAAAAAATGCATTTAATTCAAAAGGAAAAGCTATTAAGAGAGTAGCATTTTCCCCCTTTTTTCATATTCCCCATTATCTTTTTCCACTAATATTTCCTTTTACTGGAACTCTATAACTGGAGTTAAAAAGACTTGAGGTTAAATAAGTCCACAGATGCTTACTAGTTCTGTAACCATAGACAAGTAAATGAAATTCATTTTGCCTCAGGTGCCTCATCTGTAAAATGGGGATAATAATAAAACCTCTTTCTCAGGGTTCTTCTGAATATCAAATGAGATAATTATAAATTATTTTTCACAGACCTAGACATATAGTAATATTAGCTACTACTATTATTATTATTGTCATGAGGTTGCATGAATTACATGAAGAGGTGCTCTGAATGTTATTTATTCTTTCCAAACAATCAAAGAATACTTACACCAGCAGATGAGGAGACAATCAGAAAACAATAGTGAAGAATAGAGCAGACTCATGAGGAAGGAGGAAATTAGAAAGGGACGTCTACTTCTAAAATATCAATAAATTGAAAAAAAAGTTCTTTGAATGATAAAATTTAAAACATCATTTTTTCTCTCTCTGTATTTCTTTGTAGAGAACTGGATGCTGATCCATAATGAGACCAACAGGGCAGTACTATGGAAAGAGTGATGATTTAGACTCAGGGAGCTTGTATTTACATCTTGTCTCCATCATTTACTACCTTTGACCTTAGGCAACTCATGGGTCTCTTCCATCTCTAAAACTTTGATTTTATGAGAGGTTCCTTGGGGAACAGAGTTAGAGCAAAAGATAATTATGCAGCTAAAATAAAGAAGTTATGAAAACCATCACTAACCCTTTGTGCCTAGGGCTTACTGCCTGTGAAATGTGGATATAAAACAAATGAATACTTTTTTTAAAAGCTCATTACATTTCCTGTTTCTGAATTCTTCCAAATAATCCTAGAACTAAGAGGATCTTTTGATTTCATCTAGGGTAACAAGATGACAACAATAGATATAATGATAATAGCTAACAAATATAGAGGATTTTAGAGATTATAAAGCCATTTACATACTATCTCATCAATACAACAAAACCATAAATAGATGCTATTATTATTTCCACTTAATAGGGATAAAAACTGAAGTTGAGTATTAAATGACTTTCATGAAATCACATAACTAACAAGTCTCTCATAGGATTTGAACTCAGACCTATCTGTTGGAAATTCTAGTATAAACAATGTCAATCTTCTGTTTCAATAAATTTAATGACAGGAAACTCACTATCTCACAACTTTACTGATTGTATTTTGAAATAGCACTAATGAGAGGAATAGTTTCCCTATTGCTTTCAGTCATTATCCATTGTTATATCCTCTGGAAACTACCAGAATAAATAAAACACTTCCACATTAAAGGTTATGACAGTAAGACATATCCTCCCTCCCTCCCTCTCTCCCTCTCTCCCTCTCTCTCTCTCTCTCTCTCTCTCTCTCTCTCTGTCTCTCTCTCTGTCTCTCTCTCTCTCTCTCTCTCTCTCTCTATATATATATATATATATATATATATATATATATTTACCTTCTCTCAATTCAGTACCCCTAGTTTTTTTCAACCCATATTAATAATGTATAATGTTGATTATCTTCACTTTCCTGGTCACTCTCTTCCAGGTACACTTAACTAATAAACAGTTCCTCAAATTAAAAAGAAAACTTAAATATAATGCACTAGATTTGGTGAAAACCAGATAGAGTAATATTTCTCTATTTTGTCCTGTATTTTTTGGTTAATCTGGTGAGGAATATGGATGCCTTCTCAGAACAATGTTTTGTTTTTTAATTTATAAGGAAAACTACATAGGACTACAAAGGAAACCAACTATGATGAAATGCAATCATGGTGTTGTTTTTTATTTTTTATTTTTTGGATCCTATGTTAAGAATCTATGGCAAAGTTAAATCCTCATCATTCTATTCTGAATTCCGATTCATTTAATGAAAATGAATAGCATTGTAGACTTTCCATTCTACAGTGTTGACTCATTGGATTTGCATACACCTCCATTTCTTTTTTTTTTTATCTTATAGACTCTTACATATACATTTTCTACAACTTCAACCATTTCCTCTTTGGAGTCACAATTTTCTAGGTTGCTGAATTTCTACCATTTGCACTAGATTTTCCCAAATATGCACTCATTTCTCTGACATGGTTGCTTTATGTCTCTAATTATTCCTATGAAAATTGCCCCACAATGCAGAGGGAAATTTCTATACAAGCTGTTAATGAGTACTCAGCACCTTCTTTAGAGATACAGAGCTCCCCTAAGGAAGTTCCATAGAGTATGTGCAAGGTGTTAAGATATATACTTAACTTTAGAGCTGTCTCCTGAGCTAATGTCCAAGTGAACAATGAGGTTGAAGCTAAAATAATTTTAGAAGATTCTGTTATTGCCTGGGAGGAGAGAAGTCCATAATGGCCATTTTACTCAGTGCCTGCAATATGTTTTATTATTGTTGTTCATATTAAAATACAAAATGCAATATCCCAGGTAATTTCTTAATTTCCCTCAATTTACACTTCCCTGCTGTTTACAAAGTTTCCCCTCAGTTAACATTAAATTGTAAGAGAAATACTTCACAATATATTCCATCTGTCCTTTATAGTGCCAATTTGATTTTCATTAGGGACCCAAGTTGGCAGCAGTGGGAGTCTGTAAAGCTATGTGTCTACCTAATGGTAAAAGAAATAATCACCTTAGTGTGGAGAAAGACCAGAATTCCAAAGAGTTCATATTATGTGGATATAATAATAATAATAAATTGATTAAATATTTCCATGATTAATTTGTCATAATGTCCACAGACTGTCACTCTCTAGTTTTGGGAGCAGAAGTACTTTTGATACTTTCTCCAAAAATATAAATATGGAGTAGAAAGATGAATGATTGAGAACGAAGGCAAAGAGGTTATAGTGGGTGGACATATGAAAGGTAAATGCTGCTGGTGTCAAGATAATTTTGCATCCTTGGTATTTATTTTTAAACCATTTCCATTGCTATGTCCATAAATAGCCAATGAATTTGCATATATTCTCTCTGTGTGTGTATATGTTTCCCTCTAGGAAACAGAAGTTTTGTTTGTTTGTTTTTTTAACTTGGGCATTGCTTTTGATCCTCATGAGCTGGTCCATAATAGGTGCATAATGAGTGCTTCTTTATTTATTAACGCAGTAAGAAACCAATCATTTTTTGTTTCATAATGTTAGTAATGTTTCTACATTATTGCCCACTGAAGCCCAAACCCTTTTAGGTACATCTTATTTGAACATGGTGTTAATGTCTCCTATACCATATAGTATGTAACTTGGGTACCATTTCTGGTAAAAAAAAAATTCCTCTCGAAGCATCCCAATATCCATGACAGGAATGGATATGACCTTTTTAGCTCAGATATTATATGATTTGACAGGCTGGCAATATTAGATTCCTCAATGCCTGCTGCATCACTGACTCTATTTCAAACTTTACCTTTTGTCAGATCACATTTGGTGATATACTTCTAAATGTTTTTGAGACCTTGAAGAAACTGGAGAATCTAGGTGGTCAGTGAAGTAAGACTCCTCTGTAAAAAAGGATATCTATTTTCCACTGGGGCAAAAATTAATAGACAGCAATTCAAAAATACTCACCTCTGATTCTCTGATCCATTGACATGAGCAATTATTTTTCTCATTTTCTTTTCTTATGTTTTTTGCTTTGTCAAAAAATAAAGTATTTAATTCCACAAGTATTTATGATCATGGAATATTATATATAATTTAATCTCAAATATGTGTTAGTGATTATATCATAATACTGCTGGTGGGGTTAGGAGAAAGTAGGTAACAATTTGATCCCTATCATTAGAGAGCTTACTATTTATTTTTAGGGGAACATGGTACATGCATAAATATCTTTTATAAACTACAAGATGAGTTAGTGGTACTGTCACTTAGATATCTTAAACACAGATATACACACAAGCATGTTGTATATATATATATATATATGTATATATATATGCATATATACATACACTATATATATGTATGTGTGTTTATGTGCATATAAATTTTTTTCGCATTTTCCTATAAGAAACTTTTTTTTATTGATTCATGTCTTTTTGCTTTAGGAGTAAGATGATTTCTACTCCTCTAAACAATATCTCACATGCCTGTTGGCTTCTCCATTAGATTCTAAGCTTCTTGAGATAAGAGATTTTTTTCTTTGTTTCCCTCAAGCCTTTTCATGGTGCCAGGACTTTACTAGTAAGTGTTTAATAAATGTTTTTTTTTTAATTTACTTTGACTAACTGACCTTGGAGAGATTCTTAATTTTGTATTCATATTTTCCACTAAGCAATTTGTGCTCCTTTTTTTTAAATTTTGCATTAAGATATCTGAATTTTTTTTGCCTGAATTCATAACCTAACCCTTCTTTTAATAGATAGATTTATTTTTGAATCATGCTGAAGATATTTGCTATTTATTGACTTTTTAAATTCTCTGTTTTGTTTGATTGATTTTATTTCAACTTGTACAATTCCTCTCAAGGTCTTTAGTTTCTGTCAGTCAAACATTTATTAAACACTTTTGATATTATGGCAGATAATGTCTCAGTAGAGAGAGAGCCAGACCTAGAGACAGGAGGTCTTAGGTTCAAATTTGGCCTCAGATGATTCTTGACAAGTCATCTAACCCCAGTTGTCTAATTCTAACTACTCTTCTGTCTTGAAATAGATACTTGAATATAAATTCCAAGACAGAAACTATGGGTTAAAAAAAAAAACACAAACACAATACAGTGATCCCTCACCTCTCATGGGAATTATATTCCAGAGATCCCCATAAGTGAAAATCTGCAAAGTAGTGGCATTATATATATTTTATTAGATATATACATATATTTTAAAGCTTTATATACCCTTCCCACTCTCCTATAATCCTTTCCCACACTCTTATAAACACTTCATATACTCTTACACCCTTTCTACACTCTTAAACCTACATAATTTGGTGCTTGGGTTCACTGCCAAAAGCCTTAGAAGGAGCAGAATGTTTGTCATAGGGCTTGAAATGAATTCAAACTTCTACAAAAACTTCACAAAAACACAACACTCCATAGCAGCACTATGTGCAGCGATCAGATGTCAAAGTGAAGTGGATAAGGAGAGATGCTGAATGTATGGGCACAGTGCAGGACAGTACACAGACCAATGCTACAGTCACTGAGCCAATCAGTTCCCAGGACACAGAAAACAGTGCTGTGGTTGGTTGCCTTTCATTCCAGAAGCCAATAGTGTACTGTGTACAATCTCATATTAGCAAACTTGCACAAGTGGTAGTGGCATACTGCATTTCCATTGACTACAGTATGGTATTTATCTGCAATGATACAGAATTAGATATATATTTAAAAAAAAAACTCATGATACAGTGAAACCATGATAAGTAAACTGCAATATAGTAAAGGATGACTGTATGCCAAGCATTATACTAGGTAGTAAGAATACAAATTAAATTTAAAATATTCCTGCCCTACAGAAGCATACAATTCAATGTAGGATGCAAACTACAAATAGCTATGCACAAGCAAAAGAAAGATACAGGAACTATATATGTATTTGTATATGTGTATATATACATATATATAATTATTGGTTAGTGAAATGCATATTAAAATAATTTGGAAGTGTCACTTTACAGAAAATTGGCTAACATGACACAAAAAGAAAATGATAAATCCTGGAGAAGATATGGGGAAATAAGAACACAAAAGTGATCTCAGTGGAGTTGTGAACTGCTTCAACCATTCTGGAATAGAATTTGAAACAATTTCTAATATATTATCAAGCTGTGCATATCCTTTGTCTTGGTTCTAAACACCACTATTGTCTTCAAGTCAAATTGAATCTTTCTTTCTTCCCCTCTTTCACCATCTATTTCTTTCTTTTTTCTTTTGTGTGACTCGGCAAATCATATTCTAACACCACTTCTGTATCCAAGAAGTCTGGGAAAAAAAAAAAAACTAACACAGAGGATGCCTAAAACAAAAACTTAATTCACCAAATTGAGAAGCATCTTATAATCAGTTTCTCAGGTGATTGAAATAATTTCAGGGATAGGATTTTAAAATGAGGGCTGTAAATCTTGAAATCTCTCAGACTTGTGAATGTTAAAAATTTCCCCATCGGTGAATTCTTAATTGGAACAAAATCCCTACTGAGAAACATTACCCATTTTGATGTGAGAACTCACCAGGATCAGAAATGGGAGGACCTCTACTCCAACTGTACTTAAGACTGCTTTAGGAGAGAAAACTCCTTGCTAAACAATGAAAGTACTTGGACCCATGCTTATAATAAAGCAAGGAGTTCTTTGAGCCAGGCCTGTTTTTAGAATTGATACAATGGGATGCTAGGTACCTAAAAGGGTCGGGCAAGTTTTCTCTTGATGAGATTAGTTGACTCAGCTGTGTTTTCTCTCCTTCAGACTTACTGAGGAGATTGTTCGACACGGCAGCATTTTTTCTGATTCAGACTTACTGAGGATATTGGTCGACTTAGCAGGAATTTATGGGCAGTCCTTTGGAAAGCGTCTACAGTGATTGGTAGATGTAGGGACTTAGGGGAGGTGACATGGGAGAAAAATCCCTATATAAGAAAAAGCAGAATCTCTTGAGGAGATATCCTTTTGGAGTTATCCTTTTGAAGAAATCCTTTTGGAGGATCTCTGATGAGGATCGCTTGGGAAGAATCTCTTGAGAGAGGTGCTGGAGAAGGGAAGCTCTTGGAGGACAGTCTCTAAGGAGGTCTCACTGGAGCTCCTCTAAGGGGACTCTGTCCCTCTGGAGGCTCTGGAAAGAGGCCTTTTGGAACAATCTCTGGCTGGAAGGCTCTCTGATGAAGTCAGCTGAGATGGAGCTGGCCTGGTGTCACTAGAATCCTTGTTTAGGCAGACCTTGTGGTGAGTGTTAAAAGACTGACTGACTGATTCTCTCTCTTAAGACTCAGGTCTAGACCATATTGGCTTGAGGCCCTTCATAATTATTCCTTTCCTACTCTTTCTCTCTTTCTCTAATTCCTCATTATATTATTAATTAAAAATCTCTATAAAACCCAATTGGCTTGGGTATTTGAATAATTGGGAATATTTCCCGGGCAACCACCTTATATTTGATTTAAAAACCGAGACACTGTAGTGAAACATATTTTCTGTGGTCAAATTTACTCACCCTCTCTTATATCTATCACAATTTATATCTTCCACCATTTTAACTCACTACAGTTTAAGACCTCAACCATTTTAAATCTCACAGGGCATCAAAACAATATGTATGTTCCTATATGATCTAAAATTGCTCTCATTATTATCTCGGACCTCTTTTCCTTCTAGTCTGCTAATGCCAAGGTAGGAGCAGAAATGGACCAAATAGCTCTTAGGGCTGCTTTTTATTTTTCTTTTTTTAGAGGTTTCATGGCAAAATAATTCACTAGTAAGTAATCCACTGCTTATGAGCTTTTCTATTCTTAGCTAGGTTTGTCCCCAGAAATCAGGGAATGTAATTGCAGGATAATCGAAACTATACATTTCCCTTAACTTAAGGAGTCTTGGGAGAATCTCCAGACTATATACCATTGAAGGATCTATACATGCCTCAAGAGTAAGTAATTTCTGTAGAATTAAGTAGCTTTTAAACTTTGTAGCCTGGAGTCAGAGAATAACCTCAAATGAAAGAAAGGAGTCCCCATTGTTCCCAACAGAAAAAAAAATGAAAAAAATGTCATTATTATAATTTTTTTACCGATTACATAAAACTTTTTCAGGCATACCACCTTGTTAGATAAACAAAGCTTTTGGAGGCTTCCAGGGCAGTGATCATTGTATATAGTTTAAATTGAAGAAATTGGGTCATGGAGAGATCAAATGCTTGATCCTATTCAAAAGGTGTTAGAACAAGGATTAGAATGCATGTTTTCTAACTTCTAGTCTTGTACTTGTCTGATTAAATTATTTTGTAGGACAAAAAAAGAACAATTACCTTAAATGGACCTTATATGTGTGAGATGCTCATTGAAAATGAAGAAGCACAAAATTCATTTACTTCAGCAGAGATTCCCCCTCTTTTAGGGCTGTGATTAATTTGAGCACAAATTCCTCGTTCACTATCTACATGCATATCCATAATTGCTACAGAGACCCCGAACTGCAGGGCCCAGTTTTCACTGTCACTATTTTGACTGAGCATCCATCTTATCTGGCTCACAGTGGACGTCTATGGCTCCTAGCACTAGGGTGTCTAGACATTCAAAATTACACTTGGATAAAAATAACCCGGAGTGAAAAGCCATGCTCGATCCAAAAGGCTCATCATACCCACTAGGTATTCTAACTAAGCCTTATGAGGTTTCATGATAAATGAATTTACTAATATATGCCTGGCTTTAGCCCAATCAGGTCAGCAGAAATCAGGCACTAAAGATATAGAACTGCCACATTATTAGAAATAAGCAGTTTCCTAAAGGTCAAAGTCTAAACAAGGTTCCTTTCTAAGACCTTATATTTATTCTTCCTAATTTTGCACCATCCATGGTCACCTCTCTGAACGTGTTACTATAAATTCAGTTCAGTTCTCAAACCACTTCTTGGTAAACTGTATTTTAAGCAACATGCCAGCAAAACAGAGCCCATCAATATAAGGAGCACGCAGCTTTCTGAAATGTTAACACTAGGCTGTGCTCTTTTATGGAGGAGCTTTAACATTAATTTTAGATTTTTTAAAAAAGGGCAATTTGCTCTGATTTAATTAAGTTGCAAAAAAAAAAGACTGTTGCTTGTCGGTCAATAAATTATTTGAGATCGTAGGAGAAATGTCAATATGGAGGACCCTCGTATCTTCCCCTTCATCATTCCCTGGAAGGCAGAAGAGATGTCTCTTGCCAAGAGTAAGGTTGGCATCCTCCAGTTGAAGGGACTCTGAAAGAAGATTGGCAATAAGTGCATAAATTTGAGTCTTAAGAGGCAAGAAGGTCTTTTTCAGCTGGGGAATTCACAGGAGAAAGTTATACATAGGCCTGGCTTGAGATCCTTAAAGGAGGCTTATTAATGGAATAGAAAGCCACATGGAGGTCTTTTCTTTCTCTGGCCCACTTTTTATTACTTAATTACTTATATTTATTACTTATATTTATTATTATATTGTTTTAATTAATAATTTAATTAATAATTAATTTTATTTATTTTTAATTTTTAAATAAAAATATTATTTATATTTGTTAACAATTACTTAAATATTTATAAATTAAGCAGAGAATTTTAATCTTAATATTTTTGAGGAAAATATGAAAACTAAGAAGTATATAAAAAGCATAAAGGAAGTCAATAAAAAATCATTAAGAGGAGAAGAAAAGCTTATTAACTTTCAGGAGGTTAAGTACAGAAAAACTGCATAGAAACAAATGTGGAATCACCTGCCTAAATCCAATCTAATCCAATGAACATTTATTAAGCACCTACTATGGGCCAGGCATTGTACTTTGTTCTGAATAGAAATCAATACTAGGGAAAACAATTCTGGTCAAGATAGCATTATATCATGATGAATTGATTGCAGGAACCATGCCATGGCATAAGAATATCACCGAGCCTTCATTTAATGTGATATTTATAATTTGCTCATTTTAATAAGGGACAACCTGAGATACTGGAAAACCCAGGAAGGAGGAGAGGAGAGTCAAATGCTAGCTCTGATTTTTGCTATGTGATTATAAGTCAATCCTTTAACTTTGTTCAGTGAGAATAGTTGGTTTAGAGTCAGACAAACTCAGTTCAGCTATTACTTCTATTAACATTATTATATTGGATAAGCCACTTCAATGTTCAATTTATTCATCTAACACAAATGTTCAATGTTCAGTTTATTCATCTATAAAGTAGTGAAAATAATTTATGTCAAATGGGTTTGTTTTGAACTTTAATAAATCATAGAAGTGAAAGTTATTATAAATATTAATCAATATTTTTAAAATGTTTCACAAATTTTTCAATAATTTCTTTATCTTGATTTAGAATTTTATCAGATTGAGGAATTCTCTGTGAGGAAATTCCTTCCTCTGATATGATCACCAAGTTGTCTACAACATATTCTTTTTTTTTTTTAACCCTTACATTCTGACTTTTAAACAGGAACCAATTGGTTCCAAGTCAGAACAGTTCAGACTAGATAAAGGGAGTTATGTGACTTGTCCAGGGTTCCTCAGCTAGGAAGTTTTTAAACTTGGATTTTTAAATTTAAATTAAATTAAATTAAATTTTAATTTAATTTAATTTTAATTTTAAACAGATTTTAAACTTGGACCTATAATCTCCAGGCTTGGCTCTCAATCAGCTGAGGCACCTATCTTCCCCCTGAAACATTTTTAAAGAATTGCTTAGAGAAATATAAGGTTAAGTGACTTATCCACCATCACAAAGCTGGCATATGATCAGAGGCAGACCTTGAACCTAGACCACTTTAACTCTAAAGCTGGCATATAGCTACTCATTCCATTGTTTCCCATCAAATCATTAACAAAACTGAAATGGCATTTTAGTTTTTTCATATAATAAAAAGCATGATATAATAGATATTAGTCTGACCTGTATACAAGCACATATTATTATATACATGTACACAAAACACTTACAATTCATGTATGTACTTATACATACAATAACAGATGTAGTCATATGTATGCACATATACTGCAAAGAGTATTTGTACACACTCTATGTATGTTGGATATGTATGTCTATAGATGGTACCATGTATAGTATACCTCTGTGTGTGTGTGTGTGTGTGTTCGTAGTCACCATCTAGAGAGGTGCAGGGCTCAGGAATCATTTCTGCTCCCATGGTGCCCAATGAGGCAACATTGGGGATTCCTGGCAGGTGTACATAAAGGAGCTGTAGGCAAAAAGTTAAGTGGGAAAAAATCAAGGGATGGAACAAAAATAAGTCTTGAATTTTTTCACTTAGCTCAAAGGATTTTATGATGCAAGGATATAGAAAAATGTCTGAAATTCTTTGCAGCATGCCCTAAACTGAGGATAACCTCCAAAAAATATCTCTAACATTTTGTCTCATGTTTTTTCCTGAATTTCAATTCAAATCAATTCGTTTAGCTAAATGTTCATTATATTTCTTCTATTCCGTTTAAATGAACTAAGTTTAATAGAGAGGAAAGACATTTTCTCCCTTCCAGGAGGAAATAAAAAACAAAACAAAACAAACAAACAAACAAAGAAAAAAAAACAGTATCTCACCAGAAGCAAGCATTCATAGTAAATAACTATAGATTTG
The DNA here is from genome assembly GCF_027887165.1 of Monodelphis domestica. Classification (NCBI taxonomy): domain Eukaryota; kingdom Metazoa; phylum Chordata; class Mammalia; order Didelphimorphia; family Didelphidae; genus Monodelphis; species Monodelphis domestica. The sequence continues at coordinate 668,526,115 of NC_077227.1, read as the reverse complement.
AGGAGGTTTCAAAAAAAGAATATCTTCATATTCCCTTCCCCCAAATCCCCATCTGCACTGTATGTATCAGGACTCAAAAGGAAAGTCACACTTTGAAGTTGAATTGTAAGCAGATTGTTACACAAAATGTATCTCAACGCTAACACCAGGGAGGGATTTAAATTCGTTTAGCAAAAAAATAGTCTTTCTTTTTCTTCTCCTTCAAATACCTCCTATCTGTGTGACTGTTTATTCCAAAGGGCATAAGAAGACTTTACCAACATCTTGGCACTGATCCTCACAGTAGGAAAAGGGCTACAACTGTGTTTTCATTTGCAGCCCAGCAGATTTTAACCACTTGAGAAAAACCAGGCCAGGTCTGCTGCCTGAAAGGTGGCAAATCTCAGTAGTTAGTCTAATAAGAGCTAGTCTATGAGAAAAAAAATTTAAATGATTAAGTAAAATTTTCTTGTTGCTCTCCCTCTATATCTCCAAGTAATTGTGACTAAAACAAACCTCCTGCTCCCTGTAACTCAAGCATTATTTTTTATCCAACTGGTATCCTTGAAATTAGGAAAACTGAACCCATTTTCAAGAGGCCATAAATTCTCAAAATTTTCAGCAAGTCCCATGTCTCTTTGGTTCATTGAGTTAAAACATTATATGTATATAATTTAATGTATTATGTGTATATATATACATATACACACATATGAAATACATACACACACATACACATTTTCATGGCATTAGTTGGCCAAAACAGCGCTTGTTGACCCTTAAGAATTTGTTTATCAGGCCCTTAAGTAATGTATAAGGAGTCTGGGATCAAGGCAAATAGATGCTTTCCTTCCACCTTACCAGCTCAATTGTTTTGGAAGTAATTTCAATACTCAACTGACTTTAGCTTAGACAAGGCTATGTTTTTATTTCCCTCTAGTTTGGGGGGATTCCTTTTATATGTCAAGTTACCCTAAGATGATGGAGGACAAGGTTTCAATGAATACAATAGAATGGAAGATATGATATATAATATGCTATGTCAGTGTTGGCAAACCTTTTAGAGATGGAATGCCAGGCCCTGCCCTTTCAACTCGCTACCCCAGCCCTTACCCCTTAGCCCAGACAAGGGAGGGAGGAAGCACTACAATTGGGCTGCTGGGCAAAGGGGCCTATGAAGAGAGGAATGTCCTCGGGTATATGGAGATGGGGAGGGAAACAGCTTTGCCCAGAATCCCTCTGCTTTCTAGTAACAAACTGTTTCAGGCAACTGCAGATGTGCCCACAGATAGGGCTCTATGTGCCCTTTTTGGCATGCATGCCATAGGTTTGCCATCACTGTCCTAGTGATATAAGATTCAAAGTGATACAATATGATACAATGGGATAAGACAGAACAGGATAGGATAGAATATGAAGTGATGTGGTATGATATGATATATTTGCCTGCCTGCCATGTTTCCAAATTATGTAAAGAAGTTCATCTTTTAGAGCATAACATGGAGTCAATTGATTATTAAATATATATTGCTGACAGCTATACTTCAAATATGATTAGCTTCCTTTGTAATATCATGTGTAGGCTTTTAGGTAGCTGATAGTAAGTGATTAACAAATTCTTCTAGAATTGAAGGGTTTCAAATTGAAGATACATATGGCCTATGCTTCTACTAACTATTCAGGGACCCTATCTTATTCTCATATATAGATCTATGTGGGAATTGTAAACCTTTCTTTTGTCATAAATTTTATAGGTAGCCTGGCAAAGACTTTGAGTCAGTTTTTATAATATTTTTCATGCATAAACAATGAGTATCTGAATACCAGCATAACAGGAGTTAAACCTAAGATGAAAGCTTAGAAGCAGTGAAAACTAAAACTGCACTGAAAATCCATCCAAACCAACTTCAAAAAAGCACCTTAAAACAAAAGGAGTCAAAAAACAACAACAAAACAGAAATAGGGGACTCTACTGAGGAAACAACTTAATAGGTAGATAGTCAATTTTCATGGGATAAGGAGGAACCAAAAGTAATATCTTGGCCAATATTGGGACTAATTTTGTATATCTATGCATATTAATTAATCATTTTGTTTTTTCTCCTCACTCTCCCAATGTGTTGGAGAAAAAAAAATGTAATTTTTGACAACTGAAAATATAAAATATAATATAATTTAATAAAATTCATCTTTATTTGGAGAAAAGGGAAGATCAAAAAAGAGATAAAATATTTGTATGGATGATATGATAATCACCGTAATAAAGAAGGAATAGCTATTGAGCTCTTAATTTGTTTCTATTTAATCTGCAAAGTAGGATGACCTTTACATAGAAAATGATAGAACAAAGGGATTAATAGGATAATTGAAATAAGTAAAGAGAATGTATAACAGCTCTTAGTACATTGAAGGTCATCTTATATGAAATGCAATGCCTTGCTGAAATGCATTGTTAAAAATGAATATAATATTCTGGAGGTACTCAGAACAGCCTTCTGACTAGGAATTTTTGGAATTGAGGAAGTCCTTTGGGGAAAATAGCACAAAGTGCACATTCAGTTGAATGAAGGGTGTTAGGGTAAAGACCTTAGGATATCAGCAAGAGGCTTATTTAAAGAAAGATTCTATTAAAGGAGGCAGAGTACAGGACAAGGAAGGTACCTGCCATCTGCTTTCTTCCTATTTTAAGCAGATATTAAGTAGCGCAAAATATCAAGTAACAGCACATGTTATCAGAATGCTCTATACTCAATGCCCTGGGGAAAGCTGCACCTGCCCTACCCTACCCCTACCTCTCCAGACCAAAGTAGAGTAGAGTACCATTGCCATTCTGATTATTTTTAAAATGTTTCTTTCAAAGAAAACTCCATGGAGAAGTTTGAACCCATGCTAAGTCTATTCCTTAAGAACCAGTTCTCTGATAAGCTGAGATAAGGAAAAAACAAAACAAAACATGTGCATGTATATATATATATATATATATATATATATATATATATATATATATATATATATATATATATATAGTGAAAAGGAAATCACTTCAAAAGACTGATATATATTAATTTAAGGTCGCCAAGGAATTCAGCTATGTAATTCCTAAATGAAAACTCAAGTCAGCAGTCAACCTTTTATGGAGTTTTTAATTACAAACAGGAGGAAGAAAGGTATTAGAGAGAGAGAGAGAGAGAGAGAGAGAGAGAGAGAGAGAGAGAGAGAGAGAGAGAGAGAAGGGAATAGGGCTTAAATACCCCCTCTGTTTAGGCTGGGCCAAAAGGCCCAAGCCCTTAGATAGCTGAAGCAAAGAAAAGAGATCAGTCCCTATCACTCACGTGACCAAAATGGAGAAACAGTCTCAGGGGCCTCCACCTCCAGCCTCCTTCAGAGCAAGCTTCTCAGAGCACAACCTCTCAGAGCAAAACCTCTCTAACCTCCCCCAGTCCTCAGACCCCACTATCTTTAAGGAAACCATCTAAGTCCCCTCCCCTCAGTTCTCACATCTACCAATCACTGTTGATGTCTCCCCTGTGCCAATGGTGGCTCTAGCTTAACCCAGGACCATCCAGAGGTCTGTGGCTTTGCACATGTCTGTTGAAGGTCATATTCTCAAATAATTAAATCTTGATCCTTTGCTGCAGCCCTTCCTAAATCCTTTTACTCTGAGTAGGGTAGAGATTGTATTTTCTAAGACTTGGTTCTGTCATTCCAAGTATCTCTATTGTATCAATTCTAAAATCAATCATGACTCAAACAACTTCCTGTTCTATGCTTAAGCAGAGGTCAAAGCCCTTTCCATTGTTCAGCAAAAGGTTTCTGTCCTAAAGCAGTCCCAAGTAGGGAGGAGAAGGATCCTCCCATGCCAAGGGGGTTCACATTCCAATAGAGTTCTTACTATCAGTAGGAAATTTTTTCCAAGTATGGAACTTTCCAATGGTGAAATTTCCAACATTCACAAGTCTAAGAAATTTCAAGGTTTGCAATATGTATATATATATATATATATATATATATATATAATAGCAACCATGATTACTAATTAAGGTGAAAAACTAGAAAAGGAAAAAAAGGAAAATTAAGGTGACAAGAGGAGAAAGGGAGAGAGTGGTAAAGGGAAGGTATGCAAACTTTATTTACTCTGTCTCAGGCACAATATTTCTAGTTATGTCCAGCAAAATAATATTGCAAATGACAGTTTTTGTTTTGGCCTAAGTCCATACAAATGTTCCTGACTGATGAATTAAATTTAATAGCTGGTCATGTAAAAAATGATTCTCACCACCTGAAAATTGGCTGATTCACTTGCTACAAATTTGGTCAGGTTTCAGCTGTTGCATAAAACTGCATAAAGTGATTTGATTGATTTTATTAAAATTGCCAAATAGAAGTTTCACAGGAATAGAATTTATCACCTTCTTTCCCACTGTAACATTAAAATTAATCAGTACTTAAAGAGATCTTATTTTACTCGATTAGCATGAAGCTCACACATTCGAATTTCATTTAAGCAATTTTTATCCTAGAAAAAAAGTAAATATAGAATATGTATGTTCTATATTCATGTAACCCAAGTTTAGGGGGTAATAACCCAATTTACATGTACAATGGAATGTCAGGAACCCAGAGGAAAGTTACTACTTCTTTCTTCAAGATTAAAGTCATATTTCTGAAGTTTTAGGATAAAATTTTTGTAAGATACCTAATGAATCCCAAATGATATGTTTTCTCTAGACTACCAGTCAAATCTTAGATGATTAACTTTTTAAAATAGGTATTTACTTAGATGGTATTATAAAAAATAATTGGCCCAACACCTTCCTCCTCAAATGATAGTAGACTTTCCCAAAGATAGATGGAGAGATATGTATATATTCCATATATATATATATATATATGTATATATGTATATATGTGTGTGTGTGTGTGTGTGTGTGTGTATGTGTGTGTACACAGGAATACACAGGCAAATGGACTCCAAATTACAGAGTTCATCTGTTAAAAGGCAAATCCAGAGTATATGGATCCCCTTTCTCCATTCTTGAAGATGTCTTCCTCCGTTTCTGTACATAATATTTCTAATTTGACATGAACTTCCAATGCAACTATTCTTCAGATATTATTGGGACACCAGTGGTTAGTCCAAGTTTTACTAGCTTTCAAAGTTCAACTCATTCTCTAGTGAAGGTAGAGGAGAGGAAAGGAGACAGAAACTCTTTCGTTACATTGCATAAAGCAGTTCCTTTTCAAGGGCCTGATTGAAGCTCTTCTAGGCTGGCCTACCATTGGATTTCTGGATTCTAAAGGAGTTTGCTGTTTTTAGCTAAGTTCTATAGATTGTGACCAACTCTTCTCAGCAATCCACAAGGAAATTTAAACTTTTTCTGTGTGGTATGATTTGCTTTTACTCATTCGTTTAAAGATACTTCTTCACTTATCTTTTTTTTTAAAACTTTACCTTTTGTCTTAGAATCAATATTGTATGTTTGTTCCAAAGGAGAACTCTGATATGGGTAAGGTAATATAGATAGGTTAAGTGATTTGCCGATGGTTATACAACAAGAAAGTGGCTGAGGCCAAATTTTAACCCAGTATCTTTCACTTCTTGGTCTGGTTCTCAATTCACTGAACAATCAAGTTTCCTTCTTCACTTATCTATTGACTATTTGCACTCTAATTTATTATAACTTTATTCAATAGACTTTTATGGACCTTATTCAGCTATTCATCCCTCTGATATTTTTTTGGCCAATCTTGAATTTTATTTTTATTTTTTTTAATTTTTTGAAAATTTTATTTAATTAGTCGATTTAGAATATTTTCCCTTAGTTACAAGAATCATGTTCTTTCACTCCCCTACCACCACACCCTCCCATAGCCAAACCACAAATCCACTGGGTTTTACATGTGTCCCTGATCAAAATTTAATTCCCTATTTTTGATGTTTACCCTGGGGTGAACATTTAGAATCTCTATCCCCAATCATATCCCATCGACCCATGTGATCAAACAGCTTTTTTCTTTTGTGTTTCTATTCCCACAGTTTTTCCTCTGAATTTGGTTAGTGTTCTTTCTCATGAATTCTTCCAAATTTCTCTGGAACACTACATTGCTACTAATAGAGAAATCCCCTACGATTCCATTGTACATTCCATAGTGTATTATTCTCTGTGTACAGTGTTCTCCTGGTTCTGCTCCTTTTACTCTGCATCAATTCCTGGAGGTTGTTCTAGTTCACATGGAATTTCTCCAGTTCATTATTCCTTTGCACACAATAGTATTCCATCACCAACATATACCACAACTTGTTCAGCCAATCCCCAATTGAAGGGCATCCCCTCATTTTCCAATTTTTTGCCAGCACAAAGAGTGCAGCTATGAATCAAACTGGTTAATTTTGGCTTTCAAGACACTATTTTCTGTTTTCAGATGTCTTGTTTTACTTTTTTCTTTTCCCAGTTGTCTTCAGCCTCTCTTAATTGTTTTTTGAATTGTATTTTGAGTTCTTCCAAAGCCTGTGTCCAATTCACCAGAGTTTTTGTGTTTTTGCTTGGGTTCCTTGTTCCTCCTCTGTTCCATTTGTTCTTTGTTCACTATTGATTGTGATTTCTTTTTTTTCTGTTGATTACTCATATTTTCTCCTTCTTTCCCTCCTGTAATTGTTTGTAATCTTGCTCCTTTGATTATGTGATGGATCTGTGGCTTTGGGCTTTTCTTTCCTGAAGGGGCTTTTTCTTTGCTCTGCTGATTGATTGGGTTAGGTTGATGGTATTGATGAGCCCTGAGGTCATATTTTTCCCCACCTGACAGCAGAAGCTGAAAAGGAGCTGAGCTTCCTGCCCTTTTATCAAGTTGTAGCCTTTAGTAGTTGTAGCTTTTGCCCTTGGAGCTTAGTCAGCAAGGCTCTCAGAGAAGTCTGGGAAAGGGTTATTAGAGCTGGAGCTTCCCTGTCCTCTGAAGGCTTCTTATCTGCCCTATTGATAAGATTGAGCCAGGGCAGAGTTGATCTGCAGAGCTGGATGTGCCCTGAGGCCAAAACCTTGAGAAGTGTGTGTGTGTGTTGGGGGGAGGGTCAAATGAAGTGTCTTGCCTGTAACTAGGCTGCCTTCTCTGTGCTTCTCCTCCAGCTTCCTCCCCGCCACCTGTGTTCAATATCTTGAGCCTGGCACAACTGTGCCAGCAAGATATTCCCTCTGGACTAGTGTCCTTGCCCACCTAGAGATTCTAGCCACCTCTGGAGGCTCAGCACTGTAGGTGGGGGAGGGGTCCTGAGACCTTCCTTCTTCCTTCCCCTTAAACCCAAGTGTTCAAGAATTCAGGCTTTTTTTGGAGGGAGTACCTTTTAAGGTGAGTCCAGCAGAAGGGTTCCCTGTCTCAGTCCTGTTGTTAGATTTGGTTTTCAGTCCCCTACAAGCATTATGTTTTTAATTGGTGAGGAAGAATTTTCAGAAGTCTGAACTTTTGCTGCCTCTAATCCACCATCTTGATTCTGCCTCCCATGCCTCTGAGTTATTGATTACTTTAAGTGAGAAGTCTGAAAGCCCCTATAATTAGTAATATAGAAGCATATAACACCCTTCTTATACAAGTTGCTTCTCATAATATATTGGATAAGGTGAATTTGTTACCATACTCTTTGCCCTTATTTGCACTTGATACTCCTGAAAAAAATGAAGTGCCATCCTATTTCTGTGGTTGTTCTCCATAGCTCTTGAGTATGGATAATACTTTTTGATCTTTTCTCTTCATCTCTCAAAACTACTCATGCTATAGGCTATTCCTTTTAAAGCATATTCTTTCAAGTTAATAGGTATACATATTTATGATCTGTTAATAATGGGTTTCTACCACCTAAGCAAAACAATGCTATAACCAATTTAAAATGCACAGGTTCCCAAAAAAAAAATCATTCTTTAGAAATTCCTGTTTTCCTTACGCTTGTATATTTCTCTAGTTCAGCATCTTGTTATTGTGAATATTCCTCCTACCTGGTCATACTGAAACCCTTCTGTATCTCTTATTCTGGCTAATTCTTATGTATATTCTCCCAATAGTCTTTAAAAGTGAATATTTAATGCAGTAGAGAACTTCTTTTGGATCTTTTAATCTGTTATGTATATAAGTATAAAACCTGAACTGTCCCTCTTTATTGCTTTTTGATTAATGGTAATATATGTAATAGATATTGTTGTTATTGTTATTTTACAACCATTTCCATGTAAGATATCAATGGTTTTGGCCTACAATAAATTTCCACACGCTGTTGGTCTCTCAACATAATTATAATTTTGAATCTTTAAGGGGATTTGACTGATCAAAGAAGAGAGATTTGAGGATAGGGCAAAGAAAAAGGTCAAATTCTAGTGACCTTTAAATTATACTATATTAGTGTTTACTCTTATCACCTCAGTAATACAGCCTGCCTTACCTCTCAAAAATCATTTCCATTTACTTTATTCTCCAGATAAATTATATTCCTTGTCCTCCAAGCATAACGTGAGTTTTCCTGCCTTTTCTGTTCCATCTATGAGAAATTTCTTCACTTTGTTCTACTGGATGAATGTCTAGGGACTCTTTAAAGCAAAAAGAAATAAAAAATATCTACTCCTAGAAGTGCTTCATGATTAGATCATCATATAATATTTTAGCTGTTCTTTCTCCTCGGGGGCATGATTCAATAGAGTCATACTCTCAATAACCTTAAGGCCTCTTGTCATACATGGAGTAACTATGTACACTTTTTAGGGTTCATGTATATACATAGATCTAGATATATTCGCCTCCTTGTGTTTTTGCATGACTAGTCACAATCAGAATAGGAAATAGGTACAGTTTCTCCTCATCAGCCATAATTTCTTGATTTAATGCTTTCTTCTTATCTCTATCACCTCACCTACCAGGTGCCCACTATGCTCATGTTATTTCTGCTTCTCTGCACCCAAAGTGATAGCCTCAAATCTGAGGGATGTCATGTGGAAGATAGATTAGAATAGCTCTACTATGTCAAAATTGTCCATTGTAAAAACAAGTAAAAATTACTGAGAGGCAAATTTCGGTTCTATGTAAGAAAATATTGAAAATAATGATTAGAGACATCCAGTGGTCAAATTAGCTTCCAGGGATAGGAGATATGTATTATTTCTAAATATGGATAGCTAAACCAAATGTGAATATGGCTGGTAGTGTAGGAGATTTTTCTTGGATTTCTAAAATTCGTACTAGATGATCTTTGTGTTGTCTTCCATGTCTGATTTTTTGAATTCATGAATGTCTGTCCATTTCCTTTCATCTTCCAAATGTCTTTTCTTCTGCTGAGGAAAACATTCACTATACTGTTTACAAATATGGACAGATGAATTTATTCTGTCAAGAAACAAAAATAAGATGGCTAGTGCAGATGGCCAGAGTGTTGTAGAAAGAGCCTTTGTGTTGGACGATCTGGATTCAAACCCCAGCCCTTAGAACACAAAGGTATTAAATGATTGACAAATCACTGAACCTCTTTATTCCTCAGTTTCTTCCCTGGTTGAATGACTATACTAATACCTGTAGTACTTGCTTCAAAGAGCTGTCACAAGGAGCCCTTGTGTAAGTTGGTACTATTAATACCATGACACACATTTAAAGTATTCCCTCTTGAAGCCTCTCAAACCCCAATAATAACAAATTTCAAGTGTTCCTCATGACAAAATTCTAAACTCCATATCCTCATATTCTGGATGCTCTACAGTATGCACAATCTACGTTTCAGTCTCTTTTTCTACTCTACCACTGTTCAGTGTTCAGAAACAGTACACAGTGTTGTTCAAAGAGTTTGTCTTAGCAAAAAGATCTGCTCGTTTTTGATACCTACTGACTGTGCAACCCTGAGCAAATTACTTATCCTCTTATTTTTCCAAGACCCTTCACTGAAAGCACAAATTACAGAGAAAGTGCTGATCTATATTGGGAGAAGGAATTTCTCTATTTAAATAAAATCACGAGTCCTCTTCTTATCCCTATACTTCTTCCACTACTGTAGGGTTTTCCTAAATTGCTGATCTCCTAAAATTTTCTTCTCCTTTCTTATTTCTGTTAACATTTTTTCAGAAGAATGTTCCATAAGTATCCTTTTGAGTTACCTTATTACATACCAGATCATAAACCTCCCAAGATTTAGCCCTTAGCAGACAGGCCAGCATTTTGGTACTACCATGCCCTATACCTAAACCTGTGATATCATCCCTTACCTTGCCCACAAAAAGAAACTCTGCTCCTATGTTAATCCTACTGGTCTTTTTAAAATTTAGCTCTAACTTTCCCTCCTCCTTGAAATTTTCTCTGCCTCTACTTTCTTTTTAGATATCTAATATATCTTTGTATCTTTCCTATTAATTTTCATATGTTGGATATTAGTAGACCACCTTCATGACTTCATGAACAAAATTTTCATTTCTCTGTGGTGAAAATATTTTTGAGTTCCACTACATTTAGCTAGACTGATCCTTGCCTGATAGGAATACTGTCTAAATGATTCAAGTCCATATTCTAAAGTATTATTGCTTGCACTAGAGCTTGAGATCTCACACTCACCTCCATTACACAATGAGTCATCAGAATACCTTAATGGGGTCACTGCAAACATTAAGCAAATTAATATATTGAATTGCAAATGAGGTTAAATGTGACTTTTTCTCTTCAAGATTTATGCTTTTCTTTCTTTTATCTTACTTTTTCAAATGTGGTTCAGTTATTTTTACTTTATTTTAATAGTCATGGGGCGAGCATTTCTCTATTCTGTTTTCGGTCCTTTGATTGGAATTCTCTATTTTCAAAATAATTAAAAACCAGAAGTCTTCTTTTTCCAGTTTGACGCTACCACATATAATCTCTAGAGAATGTCTCAGAAGCACAGCAAGAGGATCTCTTAGGTGAGAAATTTCAGGAGGTATCTTCCACCAGAATGAAAGTACAATCTTCTCATTTTCATTAAATGGCTCATCTGCTGCTTGCAAATGTGATCATTTTCCTGTCTGCCCACGCAGCTTTTATGTCTACTCAAGATTTCTGCTCTGAGAGGCTATTCTTTTACTGGCACAATATTTCTCAGAGCAAATTGAATTAATGATTGAGTGAGAGAAAAGGAAAATTGTGACTAAGCTAAAATTAGAAGACTCTTTGCTTTTGACTTTCAATGTAGGCTTCTCAAAACAGGAAATGTCAGCAATCTTTTCAAGGAATGTTTACAGAGTAACTTCCTTGGGTTCATCTCAGAAATAGTAATCATATGAAACTGTGAACATATTTCCCACAAATCTATCACCATTAGAAACAAGATAAATAAAAATATATGCCCTAGTGACTATCAATCAGTCATGCCATCTTTGTATATAGAGAGAAAAGCAACTCAAAGTTTGAGGGGATAGGAATCTTAATTTTGACTCTGTTGATATGTCATGTTTGTCTAACTCTCTCTCTCTCTCCTCTTTCTCCTACAGGTATTCATACTTGCTCTAATATCCTATGCCTCTAAGCCTCTTGAACTGGATAGAAAATTTTAAAATTGCAATACAATATTGTGGAATTTCAGGAAAGTATTTTTGGGATACAAATTCTTGATCTTATATTTGAAATGTAGGTTTTTTGGTTCTTTATAGCTCTATAACACATTGATTATTGATTATTAATTCAGGTTAGAAATAATAACTGATGCTGGTGATGATAATAATAATGGTGGTTATTACTGTAACCATGTAATGAAACAATATATTGTAATTGTTAAAGGAATTGTTGAGGACTGAAGCGGTACAGGGGATAAGGAAAATTTTGTAACAGGAAATGGAGGAGCTGAAGGGACAGAGGGAATATGGATGCTGGTGAGGTAAAAGGAGATACCCCCTGCTGAGAGGCTAGCTTTGAAAAATGGGGTTCCCAAGAAATAGGCCAACTATGATAGCCTGAGGGGACAATGCTAAAGATATCCCAAAGCAGGTAAGCACAAACCCTCCTGGGAGACAAGTCTACCCCCTGAACAAGATTCAATAAGGAGCGTTTATGGTTGAATGGTTGTCCTTAGGTTATGTTCCCTCTCTGTCCTCCTGAAATGATAGTCCTCTTATCTGATTATGGATCATTTAACTGAAGTTGAATTCAATAACAAATTTGGATCAGGAAGATATCAGGGTAGAGGGAATAGGAATTGCCCTATACTTTTCACAGGTTCACAGGTTGGGTTTGAGTTTCCCTCAGCTTTAGAGCTGAGACCAGACCTCTCAGGGTGGTGGAGGGTTTCTTTTATTCCTGTCTATGCTAATCTATGCTAGTTTTCTTAGGTTCAAAGTCTTTATCAGTAGACAGCAAGAGGAAGAAAAGGTTCTGACTTTCAGAGCTGGTTGGGCCTGTCTCTTCAGGCTAATGCCCTAAAGATTGGCCTTATAGCTCAAACTGCTCCCCTAAAATCCTTTTGTTCGATGACAGGATCACAGGAATCCATGTAGAGCATACAGTTGGGAAAAGTCCAGGACTAGAGGTACTTCTGTACAGAGACAGGGAGAGAGCACTCCTTCCGGTCTGAGGGCCAGGAAAGAATGTGAACACTTGAGAGCAACTGTCACTCTCCCAGTCACCCCTCCCCCCCCTACTCACTGTCATCGCTGTCCATCATTCTTCACTCTAATATTCCAACTGCCATCTCCTCTACCTCAGTGGCAGAAAATCCTATAGCTGGATTTAGTTTTCCTTTCCACAATGTGTATACATTTATATGTATATATGTGTGTATATACACATATATAAATACATATGCATTCATACACTTATATACATACATTCTTAACAGAGTACTCTTACACATGAAATTATGAAAATTTCTCTTGTCCTGTTATGTACACATCAAAAACAACTGACCCTTTTACAATGTGTGTCTTTGTTTACGATATTATTCACAATTAGAATAAACCTCCACTTATGTTGCCTATTCAAATCACACATATCTTTCAAAGCCCAAATCAAATGCTCCTTTTTTCTTGACTATTATCATCCCAGCTGGAAATGAGTTTTCTTTCCACAGACCTCATAAGCCACATTATAGGGTCATAGAATCATACACCCTCACCCCCAATACACACACACACACACACACACACATACACATAAACAAATCACCTATATAAACCTACATATATTATGTATTCACACACATATACATGTTAGTGCTGAGTGTTTGAATTAAATAAGAATCTTAGTTTTACTTTGAAACACAGTTTCACACATATAGGATCATAAAACTCAAGAAACATTTTCTCTTTCTTTTTGACAGAAAAAAACCCAACAGTGTCAATACGACTAAGTTCTGAATTAATACAAACAACACAGTTACTTCATCTTAATAAGGGCATATTCACTGGTATGCACATAAGTAAAATATATTATTTCAAGAGTAATTTTAATTAAAAGTGTTTTTCTTTGCTTCCAAGTCATTTAAAAAATAGAAAAGCAATGATATTTTTCAGAGTACAAAACCTTACAACATTCTTCTTCAAGATCATTGAAAAAATAACTATTTTTCTATTCAAGCTTATCTTTGAAGTAGGCCTTTAAAACACTGAAGAATTTTTTTTTAAAAACTGAAAAGGAAATCATTCCCTAATGTCAAACAATAAATAAGTATCTAGTACCTACTATAGGTCACACACACCCACTGTGGGTACAATAGCACAAGCAAAACTATTCTCATCTTAAGGTGTTTACAATCAGTTATGTCAGGTACAAACTACATAATCTGACATCTGTGACTAACCATAGTTGTATACTTCCTCACTTTTTTGGGCATATCTTATATCAATAACCTCTAAATATAATATTCTGAGTGACCCCACAAAAATAACTGACTCTTACACATACTGCTCTTTCCTACATTCCTGACTTTGTTCACATCTATCACATCACATCCCTCACATCTACAATGCTCTTCCATTTATGTTGCTGATTGAGATCATACCTGCCTAGTCAAATGCTCCCCCAATAACCCTTGGCTTCTTAAATGGGAATTAGTTTTCCTTCTTTCAATCATATAATCCATTTTAAAAGTCCCCAGAATTGTAGACCATTAAGCAGAAATGGATCTTAGACACAGTTGACTCCAAAGTTCTTTTACAAATGATGAAATTCAGACTGCTGAAGTTTAAGGGATTTCCCCAAGGTCACATTGGTATTATAAGATTTATAGGAGCCCAACTTAATCCTGTAGCTTCTATCTGAAGATCCAGGGATCTTTCTACTACATTTATACATCTCTCATAAACACATTCAATTTCTACTCTAATTTTGTGAGTATTAAATATATGAAACTATAAGACTTTGAACTCTCTAAAAGGCAGGAAAATAATATTTAATTTTCACATCTTTTCCTCTATTTAGCACAGATCTTTGAACATTCCTCTACTTGGTAAAGTGTCAGAGGATGATCAGAACAGAACAGTTCAGACACTGTCATATATTTGTTTATGGTATTAGTAATGTTGCAATTGTTTTGTTTTGTAAAAAGGAAATATTCAAGGTGGCAGGTATGAGGATATGACTAGGATATAGTATGTAACAAAATGCATCCATAAAATTTTTATTTGAAAAACGGTAGAACAATTATCTCTTCAATAGAATTAACTAATTTCATTCATTATTCATTTAACACCTAGTACGTGCACTGCAATGGGCCACTTTTAGTAGGAAGGCTTAGATGCTTGTGTGACCCCTGGCAAGTCATCTAATTTTTCAGTGTCCTAGGCAATTACCTAAGCCTCCAAGTGGTACAGAAAGTGCCAATTTGCATTGGAAATGGGAGATGTCTCAACTGAAAATTTCTTATCTCTAAGAAATCACTTCCAGTTCCTATCCTTATGTTTGGAACTCTATGAAAGGTGCCAGAGATAGAAAGATAAAATCAAAGCAATTCTTATCCTCAAAGAACTTGCTTTCTATTAAACAAAACAGCAAAGATATTTAGAATTATACCTTACAAATTAAAGTAAAATATCACCTCACCCTGATATAGTAAGCAAGTAGCCCACAGTGCCCAAAGAACTCTGAACTCATGTAAACAAGTTCTATTCTGGGAGGATTAACCCCAAGGTAGTCAGTTTTTCTTATTGACTCTTCCCTTGTTCCAAAGTAAAATTCTAGGAAAATATTTTTTAAAGGTTAGTCAAGGCTTATATTCAGGTTTTCCTCCAATCTAGGTTGCAGGTTCTCCTCCCACAAAGATATTCAATATATAATGTGATCATAAGGCAAGGATAGTGTACATTTGACCCACCACAGAAAATGAATCAAATGAAAATGGCCCATAAAATCATCATAGTTTTCTAGGAAGGAGAGGAACTTTGTGTCTCTAAGCAACAAATATTTCCCTTAACTTTCAAATTTTTGACATTTAGGGAATTCACAGGAAATCGCACAAGGCTGTCAAGGTCCTGAACTCATATTTCTTTGTGGAATAGCATCAGCCTTCTAGTTAAAAAAATATTTTGGTAGTTCTCTACTCCTACAATTCAGAAGTATGTCATCAAAAAAATCTCTCATTCACAAAGGCTAGTCTAATACTCAACTGAAATACTCTCAAATTTATATATTCAAGCTCAGGATCACACTGAGGGTAATATTCAAACCATGTGCAGTATCAACTGTCCTTTACATAGGCTCAGAAAAAGAGCCGGAAAGCCAGAAGGCCGTCAGGAACTAGAATTTCTGAGAGTCATTTGTAGGTCATATTTAAGCATATCTTATATATGCTTTTTTAAAAATTAATTTTCCCAGGTTACATTTGTATACATTTCCAACAATCATTGCCTGATATTTTTCAATTCATGTTCTCTTCCTCACTCTCAGTCCCACCCCCTTCTCTGAGATGGCAGTTATATGATATAGGTTGTACATGTATTATCATATAATACATATTTCCATTTTCATCATGTTATAAAAGAAGATGCATATTTCTTACACTAAGAAAAAAATTCATGGAAGGAATAAAATGAAGAATGGCAATCTACATACATACTTTATCAGTTCTTTCTATAATACTAAAGAAGCAGACTCTTCACGAGTCTCTTGAAGTTCTGGATTCTTGCATTTCTGATAGAAATTAAATAATTCACAGAAATGATCATTGTTGTTACTGTGAATACTGTTATCTTGGTTCTGAAAAATTAAGAGAAATATAAGAAGAATTAAAATTGTTTATGGATAGCAAATTACATTAAAAAGAAAAATATACAATTACTAGAGCAATTTAAATGGAAAGAATTTTTTTTTCAATTTAACACTGTGAAGTAAGAAAACAAGAATGTATTATTAAGCATGGATAGTAAACACTATACTAGCTAAGTGCTGGAAATAAAAAAATACAAGCAAAATAAAAAATAAAAATTAGTTCTTGCCCTCAAGAAGCTAACATTCTAATGGAGAATGTCAATGGAGCTGAAAAAAAAATAGAGCAGAGAAGGAGATGGAAGGACATTCACCATGTTGGAGCATGATGCTGAAGAAAGAAAAGTCAGAATTAGAATGAAGAGAGGCATTAAGCTTGACTAATCTGGGCTTCTCCCTAGTCCCAGAAGAAACACATTAGTTGGAGATAGAGGTTAGTATAAAGGAGGACTGTTGCAAGATGAGTATGGGAGCAGCATAAGAAGATGAAGGGCTTCTATGCCCAATGCACCCCAAGATATAAACTTCTGGGTAGTTAGAAAGTCAGGGGTTTTCCATGCAGCAAGTTCCAAGGGAACAAGCTCAGTGCACCCCAGATTGCAAGGCGTCTAGGTAGCCATTAACATAGAAGCAGTAAGATATGTAGTCTGCTCCCCAGCATGAGAAAAGCAAACATTTCCCTCTCCCCAATACACTAGGTGTCCTGCCAAGAAAATAATAAGCAAGAGTGCTGTAAGAAGAACTATAGTATTCTATACAAATCTGGGTCATACGTTGACATATTGAATTGGCATGTTACCTAAGATTTATTATCCTATAGAAAATGCTGCTGAGAGCCACCAAGGCAATCTACATCCATTGTTTCCATCTTGTAAATTATTGCCAATCATAGTTCCTGCAAAAGGCTTACCTAATCCTTTAGCCTATGTAATTCTCCCTATATATGGTGCACCCCAAATCAATAAACTTTGTCACTGCCCAGCAAGAGGATGTCTGCGAATCTGTTCTGTAAGCCCGTGGGCTTGATCCTCCTGTAATCCTAGCCAATTTCTCTTACCCCAGTTCAAGGACGCAGGAGCTATTTGTGGAGCAGTTCTCTACAGATGAGAGGGCGGGCCATAGGGGAAGTTGTGTGTGTCAGGATAAGGAGGCTCCATGGACTAAGGGAAGTTCCAGGGTGACAAAGCTGCAGAAGCAGGTAACAAAGCCTAGAAAGTCAGAGAGTCCAGAGAGATGGAGTATCATGACAAACTTGCCTCTGAAAAGAGATGAGAAAATTTTACCTCTCTCTTATCATTAGAGAGCAAGGAAGCTATAATTGGATATTATATATGCTATCAGATTTGATAAATATGTCAATGATGTTGAATTTATTTTTTCAGCTTTGTTTAAAAATACAAATGGGTAGGAGATTGGGATATATTTTAAAATGAAAATGATGCAGAAACAAAGAACATTAACAAAAATAATATTTTTAAAGATTACACAATTGTCCAAATGCAATTGAAACTATTCTTCTCATTATTTAATTATGGTTCCAACTGAAGGACCATCTGCAGTATCTTTCAAAGATTACAAATAGTTATGGAATAACTCAGTGAATCACCTATTGATCTGTATGCCATTTCAATAACTATATTAATTCCTCATCCATTTGGTTATTCCTGTGTGGCTTGATAGCAGGACCCTGCTCACTTTCCAGTCCCAAATCCCCCAGACTCTTTAAAGCTGAAGCTTATGGAAATGTCTGACTAAATTCTTATATACAGACTTTTTTCTGAATAAACGTTTTATAGATGTGACTCTCTATAGTGGACAATGTGCTATGGTCACAAAATATTTGTATTCTTTGTGTACATGAGCAAGTATGTGCTATTTAACAATGAAATTGGATATTACCTTCAAAAATAGACTCCAGGAAAAGAAGTCCTAGTTTTTATACAACAAGAATAAAAATAAAATACATGACTCATTGCTTTCCAACTTGGCCTCCCTTCCATATTTTAAACTTTTCTTTATTAGCCCCAAAAGAAGAGTTAAACAGCTGAATAAAGACAAATGTGTCTGTGTGTAAGCTTTCACTCAGGTATGACTGATTGATTACAGCCTGAGAGTGTGCAGCTGCTGTAAATATGTAAGGCCCAACTTTAGCTGTTTCATCAAGTTGTTTGCTAGACTCTCAAACTCTTATGAAGAGAGTCATCTGAGTTTATGGCCTCATTTGCCATGAGCATATGAAGTGCAGAAACAAAAAGATCTAACATTCTGCAACCAGAAAGTGCTTTAAGATAATGTTCTAACTCCCAAGGACCAAGAGTAGTTGAAAGTAGCTACATTTAATTCCAGAATCATAATATATACCAGGAACACATGAAAGTCATCTAGTCCTCATCTCTTGGCAAATGAAGAATTGGCAGCATAAACTGTGCAATACATAAACTTGATAATATCATTTCTCTATTCAAAACTCTTCTACAGCTCCTGATTACATACCACAGAAGAATCATTTTCATTAACTGAAGAAACAATAGGCATGATTCTTCAAAGACTATATAAAAAAAGTCTAATGTTGTTATAACTGCTAATTTTCTCTGGGATCAGCATGAGTCCTAAATGAAGAGTACAGAGGGCAGACTTTTGGGTAAAAAGAGATCCATCTTCTCTACAAGCATCCTGAGTCTGAGCCTTTCCTGATTCTGGCTGGCCCCTGCATAACTGTGTGAAGTGTGACCTCAGTTTCCTCACATATGCCCAAAGGAGATTATCTTAAAGGTCCCCTAAATTTGCATACCATCTTGGATAGACTTAATCTTTGAAGGTAAGCATGATTGGAGATGATGACTTTAGAATGGAGTCCCTCCAAATGATTCTTTCAATTATATCATGTTAGCTATTAGAAAGTTTCATGTGCCTTCACCATAGGCATTACAAACCATTTTTGGAACATCCCATTTTTAATATAAATGAGTCAAAAGTGATGATGTCTTCTATGAGTAGATGGTCATACCCAAGTAGAATATGTTTTTTTTAGTGGTAAGGAACTTTTGTTGTTGTTATCTAGTCTTTGTGTTTCTACAGCCTAGAGCTTTTAGGAAATACTTCTTGAATCAAATACCAATTTTATGCACCCCAATTTGAGATTCACCAAATTGAAACAATAGTGATGATGGCCTTTGTTTGTGAGCCTCTGTAATCAAGATAAATGGCCAAAAGCAGAGGAAAATCTGAGATTTGAAGAAGATGGACCCAGGAGGGGCAAATGGATTTTTCAGAGGACCTGCAGGGGATGGGAGAGTTCCAAGTGCAAAGAAGCACTTGGAGTCAGAAAGATTTCTGGTCTTCTGGTCTTGGACTCTGAGAAAGAGACAGCTAGGAGAGATTCTTCCCAAACCCTTTTGCCTGAACAATACTGTAGAAATTTCTTGCCCAATTGAAGACACCTGCTTGTTTAGAGACTACATTTCCCTTAGGGGGAATTCAAAATCATTTTTCTGAAGAGACTTTTGATCAAGTCCTCAACAGTTGGTAGAGGAAAGATATCAATCAGGGACCTCCCATCTCTTCCCTCTACCCTCTCCCTTTTCTCTTTAAATTAAATTAAAATCTTTTAGTGATAACAACATTGAGTTAGAATAGTCAACATGGAATCTAGAGGTCCACAGACTTGTAGTTTGGAGGGATTTGGTGATCCCCAGTTTATTTAGTTTGGAGGCAGAAACCCCAGATTTTGACCTTGTCACAGGAGAGTTTTCCCCCTGATGGAAGGTCCTACTTCACTGGTCTCAGGATAACAATAGACCTTGAGTTAGTTCTGAGTGGGGATGGCTAATCCCATCATATGCCTCTTTTTGCCTTAGAAGATTCTCCCATTGTATAACATATCCCTTTTGAGGATCAAACTCGGGACCTTTGGCTTATGAGACTGATGCTCTACCTACTGCCTATAACTCAAGGTCTATTGTTAGCCTGAGACCAGTGAAGCAAGACTTTCCCTCAGGGAGAAAACTCCTGGAGTTTCTACCTCCAAACTAAATAAACTGGGGATCACCAAATCTCTCCAAGCTACAAGTCTGGGGACCTCTAGATTCCATGTTGACAGAGTCTATAAAATAGAAAGGGGAGCTTCAATCCATCAAGTATTAGAATGTTGAAAGAAACTCAACTTACCTTTGAGTCTGTGCCATGCGACTCCATTAGAAAACTTGCTCAACTCCAAGGGTAGTGGGGCAGGAAGTGTGACACAGAAATCAGTCCTAAGGAACAGCTGCTCTTTGGTTCCTTCATCTCTCCTTCTCTCTCTCTATTACACCTCTTAGGAGCAAAGGTGTATTCCCTTTTCCTCATTAAATATTCATCTATATCTAGTGCTAAGTGTAGAAATGGGTACCTTTGCAGTATTTAAGACTTGTGCTATAAAGGAGAAACACATTAAATCCTTTTGCAAAATTAGAAAAGTTCTTGAATCATCAAAACCAAATTCATTAACTTTTTCCTCTTCCCAGTGAGGAAAAGCATTTTATGTCTCTAATCAGAGAGAAGGTGAAAGTTTTAGTGATAAACAGAAGCTTCAAAAGCATCTTCTCATTTTAGGAGGAATTATACTTAAAGTAGAGAAAACATTCAAAGCTCAAATATTTTACATGGCTAACCACAGAATATCCTAAACACAAAATTGTTAGTTATATAAGAGGTTTAAAATATAATACAGTAAACACATCAGATCATATAGAACTTTCTCAGAACCTCTGATTCTTTCTCCATTAGTAAACAGAAAGCTGATAATTTCAAAGTATCTTAATGATAAGGGTGCTCCATCACCAGGCCAAGGATGTACATTTTAAACTCTTTCCATTAATGGCAATAACTGTGCTTTTAAGATCTTTTTATTTTTAATTTTCTTGCCATAAGCTTTATAAACCACTACCAATGGGAAATTGGGAGGGTTGCCAAAATACAAAAGATATTGAAGAGTTTAGCCAATGTTGGGCAAGCTAAGTGAACTCCCAATTGATTTTTACTTTGGGGAAAGCTAGGTGGCACAGAGGATAAGTTAGACCTGGAGTTAGGACAATATCTTCTGAATTCAAATCAAACCTCAGACACTTCTTACTAGCTCTGTTAACCCCGGGTAATTCACTTAACTCTGTTTGCTTCTTTCCTTATCTGTAAAATGAGCTGGAGAAGGAAATGGAAAACCACTTCATTATCTTTCCCAAGAAAACCACAAATGAAGAGCCAAGAATCGCTGAAAAATGCCTGGACAACATAAAACTACTATTCTCTGTGATGAATAACAATACCATGATTATGTTTGCATGTCAAAGAGATCAAAGACAGAGAAAAAGGACATACCTGCTCACAAATATTCAAAGCAGCTCTTTTTGTGGTGACAAAAAATTAAAAACTGAAGGAATGCCCTTCAATTGGTGAATGAATGACTGAACAAGTTGTGGCATATAATTATAATGGAATACTAGTGTGCCATAAGAAATGAAAAACAGGATGAGCTCAAAATACCTGAAATAACTTATTTAAAGAGATGCCTGTGAAGTGAGAAGAATCAGATGAGTATTATAATTAGTAATAACAATAATGTATGATGATCAACTGTGAAAGACTTAAATATTATCAGCAATTCAAGAATCCAGGAAAACTCCAAGAGATTCATAATAGAAAAGGCTATCTTCTGCCATAGAAGGAAGTGATGGAGTCTGAGTGGAGATTGAAATATACTATCTTTCACTTCATTCCCTTCATAAGGTTGTTTTTGTTTTCTAATATATCTTTGTCTTCTTTCACAACATGGCAACCATAGAAAAATGTCTTGCATAATAGCACATGTTAAAATGGGAGGGGGGAAGACTGAAAGGGAGGGGGAAGAATATGAAATGCAAAATGTTAAAACATGATTATTAAAATAATATTTACATTTAATCTGAAAAATATGAATAACAGCAATAAAGTTTTACCTTAAGCATACCAGAGCTGGCTGAGAAAGGGCTCAAAATTATACAGTGGAGAAAATTTGGTCATTCAAAACAGGTAGATCATGAATGGAGGATTAGTAATGCTTGTCCTATGGAAAGTAGAAATTTTCTCTTCTTTCACGGCTATGCAGCCATACCTGAAAGTTGCCTGTGGTTAATTGGACATACAAAGACCTTTGCATCTTGACTTCAACTAGTCTCATGTGCCTTCTCCCTAATTATTTACCTTTAAATAACTTTTAGGGACAGTAATAGGGCTTACTGGATAGCTCTCTGGCTGTAAAATCAGGAACATCAGAGTTTATATTTGACTTCAGAGACTTACCAACCTTGTGACCCTGGGTAAGTAACTTAATCTCTATTTGTCTTAATCCATTAAAGATGGAAATGGAAAACCAATTTGGTATCTTTGCCAAGAATCCTATGAATAGTACTAGCATACAAGTTGCATTTGACTAAAGAAGTAAATAACAACAAATACCACCTGTTTAAGCCAAACCAAACTGTTTTTCAGTTTAATTTTTAAAAATACATCTTCATTAGATATCTACTACATGCAAATTTTCCATTCACTTTTTCTTTCCTTTTCAACTCTAATATGTGTGCTTCATAGTAGACATGTAGTACTTCTCCTCTACTTCCCCCAATTCCTGTTTAAATCCCTAAATTCCTGAAAGGTCCCATTCAAGGGCCAATACCTTCATTTCTGTCCCGTGATCCCCACTCCCCCATTCTATTAGGTTAATGTCTCTATTTCTCTCAAGAGTACCATTATCCATACAGGCACCCAGGTTTTCAATGTGAGAGTCAACCCATCCATTTTAGCTTCTTTTTCCCCTTTCTTTCCCCAATCAGTTTCCCATTCGTTTAATTTTACTAACCTATAACTCAAATATGTCACTTCTATCCATTTACACAGTATTCCCATGGTTCAAAACCTCATCATCTTTTCACCTTACCAGCTGTAGGTACTCTCCTAATTAGTCTCTATCCATCCAGTTTCTTCCCTTTCTAACTAATCCTACATAGAGCTACTGTATTAGAGGGTGATTCTGATAGATGAGAGGGGAACTAAATAGATGTTACTCCAGGAAACAGTTTTGAAGGAAGGGGACTGAATTCAGAAGGACACACCTTCCTTCCTGTTCTCCCTGTTAAGCAACCTAATGGAGTTTGCCTAACAGTTCTGTAAAGGATAAATTTTAGCATTGTAACCAAAATTATATTAATTATTGGTCGCCATGGATATCCCAAATAATAAAATAAAAATACCCAAGTCAGTCTGAAATTTTATGGTGACTTAATTAATATAGTGGAAATAAATTAAGAAGAAGGGAGTAGGAAAGGGTATAGGATTTCTCCTGCCTGGCTTGTGCCAGGCAGGTAGAGTAGGGGATCTAGAAAGTAAGGTTTTGGAGTGTGCAGGAGGAAGGAATCAGCCTGAACTCCAAGAGGGCTCAGCCATGATGCCTGAACCTGAATTAGCTCAAGGGCAAACTCACCCCCAAAACCCATACAAAGAGCTGCCACTATGCCAAGATGTCAGAATGCTTAACACACTGCCAGCCAGAGCTGCCTCTCCGGGGAAAGAGAGTGAAGAGAGGAAGTCACATGCCCTATATAGACGATTTTATGTCACTTTCCTGCATCTCATCTGTACCAATGTTAGCTTAGCTTGACTTAGGACAGCCCAGGGGTCTGTCTGCTATTTCTGCACATGTCTGTTGAAGGCCATTTTCTCAAATACTTAATCCTTGAGTATGGTGCAGACATTTCTGACACTGTTAAACTAAGTAGGGTGGAGAATTGTATAGTTCCCAAGACTTGATTCTATTAAACCAAGTATCTCCATTGTTACTAATCAGGAGATAGCTAAATCAGATCTTCTAAAGTATAGTCTGAGTAGGGTGGAGTAGTTTTAAAATTCACAGTTGGTGAGTCAGTTCCTCCCTCTAATAATAAAATCTTGAGAACAGTTTCTCTAGTTTAAAATACCTTTTTATTTTATTGGGGGTGGGGAAGGAAATAAGAGGGAAATGGGAGAGAGGGAGGTAGGATTTCCCTAATTCTAATTTCTATCACTTATTGAAGACTTTGGTTTAAGTTTCTTCAAAACAGAATAAAATTGACTTCCCCTTAGGGAAACAGTAATAATACAGCTGGGGTCTTTACTGGGCAAGACTCTTCTTTTCTTCAGGTCAAACTAGGTAGAGAAAGGTAACAGCCAAGAATTTCTTCAGCCTTCCCCTTCAGAGAGGTTGGTCAGAGAGAAGTGAAGTGATGTGGAGATCAGACCACTCCAAGTAGAAGTGTGTGTCCAAGTCAGCATGGGCTAACTGCCTTTCCTTTTCCAACCTTCCATGGAATCCTCTCCTCACCTGATGGGTCTGGGTATGGGTCTATAGGATTCTATCTGTTTTCTTGAGCTTTTCTTCTTTTGCATTTCATTTTCTTCAGTCTGTATCCATTTCTCTCAATCACACTACCAAAAATATTTTAATAATGAGCATATCTGACTGTACTGATTCCCTGCAGAAGCATCTATAATATCTCCTTATGAACTCTAAGATAAAATAAAATCTCCTGTATTTAGTATTTAATGTGTTTCAAAATGTGTTTCCAAATTATCTTTCCAAAATTTTACAATACTCTCCTTCATGAATTCTATATTTGAGTCAACCTGGTTTACTTATTGAAATTTATGAACCTCCTCATCTTTCTACAGCCCTTCTATATAGGCTAACATAATTACCTTAAAGGTTTAGCCTCCTCAGTTAAATTCTATGGATTGCCTAGCTTCCTTCAAAGAGCACCCCAGTGCTTCCTCTTTCAGTATGCTTTTCCTAATCTTCTTACCCAAGATAAATATATTTTGTTTTTAGACATGCTTTTCCCCTCTACTAGTAGAATGGAAGCATCTTGAGGTTAAGTCCTTTTCATTTTTTCTCTTTGCATGCCTAGTATCTGGCACAGTACTCTTTGTATAAATCATCAACAAATTTTGATTGCATTGTCCATCTCTGTTTATGGTATTAACAGGCCTCTCTCTCTGTGTCTGTCTCTCTCTCTGTCTGTCTCTCTCTCTCTTTTCTCCCTCTTTAATATCTCTGCTGCCATATGACCTCCTCTCTCCCTCATAGGTGTGGCAGAGCTACTAACAGAACTAGGAGGCAGCCAGCCATCAATCATAGATCAATCAGGATCTCTATGCCTCCTTCATCTGCCTTTCCATGGATTACTACTTCAACCATAATGTGGTACTGAAGAACTTTGTCGAGTATTCCTACACCAGTCTCAGGAGGAAATGAAATATGGAGAGAAACTAATGAAAATTCAAAACCAGCAAGGTGTCTGTATCTTCCCTCAAGACATTGAGAAACTAGACCAAAATAAATGGAAATATGAGTTGAATACAATGAACTTTGCTAGGTACTTGGGAAAAAATGTCCTTCAGTCATTACTGAAGTTGCACAATTAGGATACTGATGAAAATGATATCCATTTGTGTAATTATGTTGAAATCTGCTACCTGGACAAACCTGTATAGTCAATCAAATGATTGGATGATGCTATAACCAACCTAGAAAAAAATTGAGGCCTCAATTCTGCCATAGGAAAATATCTTTTAGATAAAATGACTTTGCAGTGATGAGAAAAAAAAAAACTGTCCCTCACCAATCTTGTTGTTGCTTGTACTGACCCACCCATCACTGGAAGAAATTGCCTTCAGCAGAAGCTGTCAACCTTTTGAAACTGAAGCAAGCTTCATCCTAATCTTTAGCAAATCAGTCAAGGAGATGAGGCATATTTGTTCATCTAACCAATTTCTCAAAAGGTCTTTGAGCTAGCAGGGAAGATCAAGTATTGTTCTTTCAAGTGCCCTTTCCCCACTATGATGCCTTACATCAAATCATACCAACAAAGTTCAAATGGCAGATTAAAAAGAGTAATCAAATATACACTGCTATTCCTGGAAAGCACACCATAAGCAATTGTCCTGTGACTAGTCATCATTCCCTAAGACAAGGGATGCTTCAGAGCATGTGTTTAACATGCCAGAAAGGACCATTAGAAGAGCAGAGGTCAGTTGGGGCTCACTTTTCTCTCCATCTCCCTTCTTTCACTTCATGAGAATATTGAGCTCAATACTCTTACTAGGTGTTGTTATCTGACCCTGAGTAAAGTTGATCTGGTCCTTCAAGCTCATAATTGAAATTAAAAGAGGTACTTGTAGATCATCTAACACTTAACAAAAGTTAGTTTACTAAGTTATTGGATGGAAAGGATGCTCAATAAGGATAAAGTATTGATTTAATTGACCTTACTTTCTCTGTCTCTGTCTTGGCAATTCTGCTATAGAGTTTAAGACTGAAGTAAATAAATTCTGCCTCCTAATGGGTTAGCTTGACTTGTATACTTAGGGTATCAAAAAGCTGTGGCAAAGGTCCAAGCTTTTGTCTCCAGTTTTGAGGACAGTTTCAATATCTCTTAAGGAAAAAAAAACAAAACAACAACAACAACAAACTTAAAAAACTACATGGTAGATATTTTACGAACCATTGTTACAAATGCTTTTGTGTAATTTTAATGGCCTTATCTCTGGTTGCATTCTCATTGAATTTTATGAAGGAACTCAGATTGTTAACAGTCTTCTTTATGGAAGTTTTCTATACCTTTGAGTTTTTTGATACTGTGCTCACTTCTCAGTATTCACTGAATAACCATCATTTTTCTGCCCTCTTAGCACAGAATTGCTTCATTCAAGTCTGTGCTAAGATCACCTTTTGTTTTCTTTATATACTTCTCAAATGTATTGGAAATAGTTTGAACCACAGTCCCATTTATTTTAAACAGAAGAGTTATTTAAAGAGATCTGTTTTATTGATAGAACTGAGTAATAGGTTATTTTATATTAGAAATTATGCTATTCTACTTATACATTCTTTCTGAAATATAACATTTTTAAAATAAGTATTGAAACTTTTTTTTAATTCTGAGAAAGATATGTGGCATTTTAACATAATCTAAAGTGATTATATAGAGATCAAAATCTTCATTTTTCTGCACATAATAAATACGTTTTTCTTTGTCCTCATATGATGGTCACAAACAGGTTTTCCCAACATGACAGGACAAATTAATGGCTGTAGTCAACTTAGAATGCAGGTTTCTTACTTCCTGAGACAACCATTAAGCCACATGACCTCTCTTTTTAAATTACAAGAAGTTCAGATGATTTGTTCCATGGCCCTCTATACAGATAGAAATGTTTCCTGGTTACATAATGCTTACTAATTCCAAAGACTTATGCTTTTAGAGATCTATACTAGTATAAAATGTCCTTCTAAACATCTGTTTGGTTGACTGCATAATAGTCTCTATTTTCCATCTAAAGATTCAACTACTTATTATTTATATTTCCTCAATTGAAAATGCACTTATTACTAGTATTCTTTTTCCTGATTGGCAAAAACTCAAATTTTAGACCATATGCTTAGGGTAAAGCCATTCAAAGTGTTCTGATATTCACTTGTGGATGTATCTTTGTTCATGAGCTCATTTAACTCTCCATTGAACATGTCGCCTGGTTTGGGCAAAAGGAGTAAGAAGAGAAATGGATAACAGGATGATGTTTGTAGCTTTTACACAAATAATTTTATATGTGTGTGTGTTTGTATATGTGTGTGTATGTATCTATGTATCTATACAAATATAACATTGCTATTGTTTTTATGCATTGAGTCTTTCATGCTCTAAAGCATCTGAATTTGGAATAGGCTCAGAGATTATGAAAATTATAGAAATTCTCTTTCTAAACACTTCCTCACCATGAGCTAAGGAAAACTTCATCTCCCTTTTGTGTTGCCTTTCCTTCTCTCAATCTAGAATCTCAAATTTATTCGAATACACTGAATCAATTGTAAATGATTATTAATGCAAATAGTAGTCAAAACGTTGGTTTTTATAATATTGTTGTTATTGTATAAATTGATCTCTTGGTTTTATTTACTTCCCTCTATATTAATTCACACAAGTTTTCTTAGTTTTTTTTTGTGAATACATTGTATCCATCATTACATATTTCACAATAGTATTTCATTACCTTTATATAGCATTACTTATTCAGTCATTCCCCATATGATGGACACCCCCCTCTCTGGAATATTTTGCTACCACAAGGAGAGGTGATATAAATATTTTGATACATCATTATAGCTTTTTTAGCATTTTTTTTTTTGCATAGAGCTAATGCCTTTACTTTCCTCCCATTTTCCTTTTGATTCCCTATTGAGTGAAATACATGTTTGTCCCCAACTATGTATATGAACTTCCTCTCTTTCTTCACTTCAGATGAAAAAGAGTTCAAGGGTAATTTTAAACTCTTAAGCCTTACCTGAGAGAGACTACTCTTTCCTCCATATTTGTATGGACTTCTTTTTGAACATATCATTTATTTAAGATAATATACCCTTCATTATTTAAGATGAATGTACCCTTCATGTCTCTTTCTACTTTCTTGTGCTTTTTTTTCTTCCTGTGTTTCTAATCTTAAGATCAACACACTATAAAAGAACATTTCCTAGCCCTTTTTCTATTTACATTTTCTCATGTCATTTGATAATGTTGAGATTCATATGGGACAAATTATATTTCTTAGATTAGAATGCAAATATATTTTGCACTTAATTGGTTTCTTATGAATGTCTATTTATGCTTATGTTTTATTCTTCACTCCTGCATGTAAATGTTTAAGTTTCTTTTTAAGTCCAGGTTGTTGCTTTTTTCCCCAAAGGAAATTATTGAAATATCTCTTTCATTGAATATCTCTTTTTTTCTTGTAGGATTACCTTAGCTTTGATAGAAAAGTTATTCGTGGTTATAAGACTATATCTTTACCTTGTAGAATTTCATATTCCAAACTTTCTGCCCCTTTAGAGTGGGGACTCTTAAATCATTTGTGATTCTGACTACTTAGTAGTTGAGTTTTTCTTCTTGACTGACTGCAATATTATTCTTTTACCTGGAAATTCTTTTGCGCTATGACAGTATGACATTCTTGGGAGTTTAGTTTTTGTTTTGTTTTGTTTCAGTAAGGAAAAACCCAGTGGATTCTGTATTTCCTGCCATTGCCCTATGGTTCTATGAGTTCTGGATAGTTTTCCTTATTGACTTCCTAAAATATGATATCCAGACCCTTTATTTTGGATATGGAATTTTTATGTTTTTGTTTCTTACATCATAATCTCATTTATCCCTAACTTTCACCTGAGAACCATCTCATATGAAAAATGTATTCTTAGAGATGAAAAATCAATTCAAAATAATTGATCAATTCATTGAAAAAAACTGAAAACATGTGTCATGCATAACATCTATATACCTTCCATCTCCATGACCAAGGAAGATGAGGTGTCTTCTCATCAGTTGAGTTCCACTTAGTCTTTAAAATTTAGTTTCATTTTATTCCTGATTTTTGTTGTACAATTGTTTTTTCTATCTATATTTTGTCATTAATGTAATTATTTTTTTTCCTAAAGTAAGAAGCCCCATAGTGCAATTTGTGTTGTTTTGTCTTGTCTTTTGTTCTCTGCTCCTAGAACAATTCTGGTGCATGGGCTATCTCATCTCTCACATGGATTACTCCAAAAGCTTACTAGTTGATGTCCTTGCTTTCAAATTCTTCCAAATTTAATCTGTCCTCCACTCAGTCAAAGTTATCCCCCTAAAGTACTATTTTAACTATTCAGTCATTCAATTGTGTCTGAATCTTCATGATCCCTTGGACCATACTGTCCATGAGGTTTTCTTGATGTATAGAATAGATGTTTATCATTTCCACCTCCTCTGTATTGGAAGGGTGGCTCACCAGCATTCTATTATCTTCCTATTTCCTTCAGAATCAAATATAAAGTCTTTTGTTTGACATGCAACACCATTTTAACTGCCCCCCCCCACATTCCAGGATTTTTTTTCAACTTATTCCCTATTAAGCCTTTCCTGGTTCTTCTCTCTCTACTTATCTCCAACTTAGCTTTTATATATCTTTTTGTTCTTATTTTTCCATGTTTTATAACTATTGGATGGTGGCCATTCTTAAGGTACATAGTATTTTAACTCTTTTTAATTCCCCAATGCTTGGCACAGTACCTGGCACTTAGCAGGCATTTAATAAATCTGTTTCAACTAAATGACTTTTGATTCATGCTAGATTCTTTCAGTCTTGAAAAGTATTATTTCCTTCTTTTTAAAAAATATTATAAGGCTTGGTTCTTTGAGAAGGGAACAGGAAAGGATAAAAGGGGAAATCTAGGCAATGCAATGGCAGATGATAGACAGATAGATAGATAGATAGATAGATAGATAGATAGATAGATAGATAGATAATCGGACTTAGATGTTTGTCCAAGGCCAGTGCTTGGGAATATATCCAAAATAGTGAGCAATTTTTAACATGGCAATTAAGTCACCTATTATTCTTAAAAACTCATCCTTCTCCATGTCCAGTATGAGAAAAACATCTCATGAAAAAACAGACCCTCATTAGATATACCATATACCATGATATAATTTTGAATCTCTTCACCTTCTCCATTTGTTTCCTCGCAGTTTTGCCTCTGCCATTGCAATGGGGCAAAACTAATATCTCTGAGAGGCAAGGTTGATTAATTTATATTATTCCAACCAACTAGGAAGAGCTCAACAACTACATTCTATAAAGGAAGTGAAGAGATAGTATCTTACACAACTTTTCAAGTTAGCAAGTTTAGTTACAATGTTTAAATATAACATACCAAAAATATTCACTGTCTCTACTATGAGCAAGGAACTGTACTTGCATATTATTCCTCTTTCTGAAGTGGCAATCTTCCCATACATTTTCCCACATTCTGAGAAAGACAGAAAAGCAAAGATAAATGGATCCAGAGACACCAAAACAGAGACAAACAATCAAAGAGATAGAAAGAAAGAGACCAAGGTAGAGACAGAATCAGCAGTAGGAAGCATGTATTAAGTGCTTACTATATGCCAGACATTGTACTGAGCATGGAGTCAATAGTACTTTTTTGATTCAATTTTTCCAAAATGAGGGTTTGGCCTGACATCTAGACTCTCCCTCTCTCTCCTATTTTATCATCTTTAAAATCCGGTGTATTAGAATTTCCAGTATCAATTTGGCACATAAATAAGTAGCTGCTGCCAGCTTTCCCATCCCCACACAAAAGAGCCAGGCATACATTCAGTGGAATTGACTTACTTTGTCTATTGGGGATAAATCTTCCTGGTCCCTGTCCTTGAAGCTGCTGGCATCAGAGGTGGTTAGCACTGGATTTCATCAATGAGGAAGGTAGGACAGATTGAAAAAAGAAAATCTTATCCATTCCTTCTGCCTCTTGCATATCTCTCCCTTTCTATTCTACCCTCCCTTCACTGATTGCTAGAATTTAAACATCCTGAGGACAATGAATGGGTAAGATAAAGGTTTATGCAGAGGTAGTAATAGCTAGCATTTATAAAGTTCCTTCCAGTTTGCAAAATACTTTACAAATATTATTTCATTTTGTCCTCAAAACAATCTCTATATGTTGGTGCTGTAATACTCATTTTACAGGTGAGGAACCTGAATCTGGGAGAGGTTAAGTGGTCACAAAGTGAGTTATACCACTAATAAGAATCTGAGACAAGATAAAAACATAGGTCTAACTGACAATCTATCCTCTCTATATAGCTATATCATATATATCTACAATAGATCCAACCATAGACTCGTACCTAGACTTGGAAAAGACTTCAATAGCCATCTTGTTTAATTTCATAATTTTATAGATGAGGAAACTAAGTCCAGGTTGTTTAAGTTATTTGATAAATGTCATGGGAAGGAAGTAGTAGATAGAGGATTAAACTCAGGTCCTCTATTATAAGGGCCATTTCATCTGATACAGTGTACATACAGAAGGTTTATTTCTCCTAATTATCTATTACTCTTCCAGTGATAGCTAGCTATTTGGGCATGTGCCATTTTATGTAACCAAGAAGTTGATATTTTGATGGTAAACCTTGATTCAGAAAGATTTACATATATACAAAGACTTACTGTCTCTAAATTTTATTCAAGCAAATTATACTCATTCATTTTTGTGAGAACCTCACACATTCAAACCTCTCTGCTGCTACTTTTTACCATCCCTACTTTCTCCAGCCCATTTTACACTTATTCAGTAAACTGTCAGTTAAGACCATTAGCAGACATGTTTCTAGTAGCCCTGAGTAACCCCGAGTAACCCCCCTCTCTGCAGTAGATCCAGATGGTAACAGATTGAGGCCAAGAGGTCAAGACTACTAAAGCTCTATTGAGAAGTGAAAGAGTAGATTTCATTCCACATTGATTAGTGGAAACCTAATGGAGAAACAGATTAGGGGATGGCTCAAGATATCTGTTCCTTCTAAAGAAAACCTACAGTACAATCAATATCTGGAGAAAAAAACAAAGAAGGGGAAATGGTGTCTATACCATCACAATGTTTTCATTGAATTAAATACACACACTCATTCACTTATTCAGAGAATCTAAAGGGAATGAATGGAAAGAGCAAAATGATAATGTAATGGGAAATTGAACTAAGAAGAAATGGAGTTAGGAATACCAAAATGTGACCAAACAACACCCCCAAAGGCTCTAAAAGCTAAAGGTCATGA
Organism: Monodelphis domestica; assembly: GCF_027887165.1. Taxonomy (NCBI): domain Eukaryota; kingdom Metazoa; phylum Chordata; class Mammalia; order Didelphimorphia; family Didelphidae; genus Monodelphis; species Monodelphis domestica. Next base: position 668,493,281 of record NC_077227.1, on the reverse strand, counting down.
GGGGAATAGCACACCACTAAAGATGTCTAGAGTGCATGACCTCTAATATATATTTATATTTTTAACCTTTGATTTCTGGTCTTCTTTATATGAGTTTTCTCCCTCTTGAATTTTTCTTTTTCTTCTCATAGCTGGCTTTGTTTAAAGGGAAAGCAGAAAAGTGGTTTGGAAAGTAATTCATTCCAATTTTGAGGAACATATATATATTGGGAAGAATGAGCAAGGGTCATTTAGGCTCATTAATAGGAAGAAAAGAGAAAAAAACATTAACTTTTCTGGAAAGTGGAACCCATTTTCCTATAGAATCTAGTATTAGATCTTAATCTGCTAATGAGAAATGCTATTTTTCTGAAGGGAAAAAAAATCCTTTAAGGCTACATGTCTTCCTTATTCTTGTAGCAGCGATAACTGTCACAACAAAGAGAACTTCAGATGTTTATGCAAAATCAGCATTTCTTTAAAGTCTAATTCCTCTTTTTTCTACCCTTTTTTGCCCAGTTCCTAGCTCTATCTTGATTTCATTTTGTTATTTTATTAATGCAACATCTCTGTATTTTCATGTGGAAAGCACTAAAATTATATGCAATAGGAAGAGTAATTCTAGGAGAGTGAGCTCAGCAGTTGCTGGCACTAGTGCTCAGAGATGGCAGACAAAGCTCTGGTGCAGCTGGCATCTCCAGTTGGCAGTATGCTCTAGTGCCCTTGCCCAGGCTTCTAAACCCTTTTATAGTTTTATCTCCAACACACTGACAGTTCTATTTGTTGCCTTTGATAAGGTCATTCCATTCATGTGTGAGTATATATTTGGTATACAACACTTCACCGCATATGCAAAATTATAATAAAAGTCATAATAGTTCCGTGTAAAGAATTCTTTACAGTAAGCAAAGTATTTTCTTTTTAGTAACCCATGTGGGGCAAATGATATGAGGATTACCATATCCTATATCACTGATAAGGTTATTAAGGTTAGGTCAGAACCAGATCTCTAATCTCAGAATCATAGAATCTAGATCTTAGCTGCTACAGACACCAGCTCATAACTGGAAAATAATCTTTTCAATATCACCATCAATTTGTAGTGCAGCCTTTGTTCAAAGACCTTCAATGAATCTTGACTCACTACTGATGCAGGTCTACTCTTTTGGATAGTTCTAATTTTTACTAAATTCTTTCTACTTCCAAACCTAAATCCATCCCTTTCTCCTAGTTTGAACCTGTAGAAACAATAAAAAAAAAAGGTTAACACTTTTCCATATTACTATTTGTCAAGGTCTTTAAGACAGCTCTGATGCCCCCCCCCACCCCCAATGTTCTCTCTTCTTCAGGAACATGACCAAGTTATAAATTCAGGTCTAGGATTTTTTTAGCCTTACTTTCCAAAACTGAAGAATCAATAAGGGACAAGGGAGGAAAAATCATTCAGTAAATTATATGTAAAAGTCTAAGAAAATATAATCCTACAACTGACAAGAATTGTTTGAGAAAACCCAAGGTTGAAAAGATAGACAACTAGACATGGAGGCAGGAAGATTAAAGTTTGAATCCTACTTCCAAAATGTAGTATTTCATTATATGAAAGTCTCTTATCATATTGTTTCTATTTCTTCTTTGAAACCCTTATTTTCTGTCTTAATAATAACTCCAGGATAAAAGGTCAAAGGCTAGGCAAAAGGAGTTAAGACTTGCCCAATGTCACAGAATTAGAAGTGTCTGAGGCCAGCTTTGAAGACAAGTCCTCCCAGCTCCAGAGCTTGATCCACTAAGCTACCTAGCTGCCCCAAGATTCAGTTTCCTAATCTACAAAATGAGAGGACTGGCATCCATATATTGTCAGGTCATTTCCAGTTCTAGGTATATCAATCTAAATATATCAAACAAAATGGTGACTACACATCTCAATACTCTATAAGTTGCTTCTCAAACTGATGTTGGGTTGGCAATGGGGAGGGAAGAAATACAGACATAGACAAATTTCCTTTTTTATTTCCCAAAATGGAAATTTGGAGATGACAACACACTATTATCCAGGTTCTTATCTCTATGCATGGTGATTTATTGAAAAGATAACTTCTATAAAGAGCTATACATTCTTCAGAAATATATGATGTGGGGAAAAATCAGTTGAGCATGTTAAACTCTGTTCTAATATGGAAAACAGTTTCGAGTTTGGCAAACATAGCTGTTCCCAGACATTGGTCATTATGGCAAAACAACTACTTAGCACTGAAGAATCAGGTAAAAAGCTGTACTGCTTAACAAATATAAATTCTGGACACATTCAAAATCAAATTTTTAAAAAGGTCTTTGTCTCTTTTTACCAAAACTATAATTTCTTGATAATCATACACCCAGAATTTTGATGCCTTGCCATCTCCATTGTTATAATGTACTATTTCTTCATGCTTCCAACCTTTACCAAGTATAATAGTATTTCCTAGTTTTTTCCCTAATTTCTTCAGTTTTTTTTCACATCTACATTTATTTATACTTCTTTAGAAATAATTTCTATTTATTTATCTACATTACTTTCCCTGAGTGTAAAGTTAACTGCTTGAGCTTGAGCATTGTATAATTTTCATAAAATCCAAGATTTAAAAAATGTTTTTGAGAGAAAGTTTACGAAAAGAAGTTCGCTAACTCCTCAAATCAAATCAAGAAAGTGAACTGTTTTGGAGAAAGTGAAATAAAGAGACATACACTGCATCAGAAGATCCAGAATTAACTTTGAGGTGTAATTGATTGAACTGAAGGGAGTTGAACACATTTATTCTGAATGTAACTCTTATGCCAAAGGGGATTGCTTCCTAATTGGGTTTTTGTGAATGAGCCTAGGAAACATTAGTTTTGCTCACTCTTTTTCGTTTTCCCTCTTATATACAACTATTGTAATTTCCTCTTAGAAATGCAATATTGTATGCACCTTTAGCTAGAAGATCTTTTGCTGTACAAGCTGGTTATGTTAAATGATTCATTGGAGAAACTAATCTCCCAAAGAATCACAGGGAGGTATGTGGAGAGTGAATCAAACTCTCTTTGTCAGTCAGGAACTTTTAAGTTAATTAATCAAAAAGTTAAGTCCCCTACTTAGTATATTATCAGTCACTAAATATGAGAGTTCACAAGTCACTTGCTAGAATGGGTGAGTAATTCAGAGACCATTGTCTCATCCCCTGGGCAGTGCTAGGCAAATTGAAAGACTAAGATTGGTTATTGTAAACTGGGGGAGCAACAGGAAGTGACATTGAGAAAACTGCTTTAAAAAGGACAGCTTGAGGATTCAGTCATTCTCTCTGAGTTGGTGAGTCGGACTGGAGGAGGAGACCTTTTTCCTGGATCTTTCCATGGCTTATGAGGGTGAGTGGAGTGATTCCTTCCTTGGTTCTTGGTGAGGAGACCCTCTCTGCTCATTGGCTTTTTGGTGGGACACTCCTTTAGCATGAGTTCTGGGGAGATTCTTGGCAGTCTTAGCCTCCTGTGAACTGAAGGTTTTTGGTGGATTCTTCAGAGTCTCCTGGCTTTTTGGATTTCAGTTTCCTAATTAGGACTTTGGATTCTGATGAGATTCTCTTTTGGATTCACATCTGAAGTCTGGAGACATTAGGATTAAACGTAGGATATTTTGTAGCTAGGTAGTAATTTCTGACTCTTTATTCACATTTTTCCACTTTCATTCTTTCCACCTCTTTGTAGATATAGCTGCTAAAAGTCATTTTGACTTAAACTGTAATATTTTTAAATAAGCAACCACAATATTACTTTAGAATTCTCCTATTTAGCATAAAACCTAAATTTAAATTCTTACATTAATTACCCACAAAGGTTTGATGAGCACCCTCAATCTCCTGATAATTTCCTTCACTTTCTACTATCTCTAAACTATCCCTCAGTCAACTTTTAGTAGCCAATTCTAGAATTACAATCTACAACTGTTGATCTGTTTGCTGCAAAGAAGGGTAAGTCCTAAATCTTTTTTTCCCCCCTGTCTTTTCCCCTTAAACTGAAAACAGCTAAATTACTGGATGCTGCAGGGTAAACTAGCTGTTTTTTCTTAGGCAAAATTAGCAGGCCCTCAGGACTCCACCTGGGGAGAATCTTCCACACAGCCCCCAAAGCAACCCTGCCCCACAAGCTGCCATCTCCCAGCCCTGAATTTCTTTTTATTAAAGCCTTTTGAAATCCCAGGTGTCTCTACTAGGGATGCCCATTTTCAAAACCACTTAGAGAAAAAATTTCAACAGTCTTTTTGCCCCAGGCTCACTCAAAGAAGCAACTTTCTGCCCAAGTGGTGAAAACATGTGGTCTCTGGCATTTAACCACTAGGGGATAAGTGAGAGTGAAGAAAGTTAACACCCCTCTTAGCCTGAGGCTAGTTCATTGAGAGCATGCCTGTAATTACACCAAATTTTCTCCTCTGAAGCCTCTAAAAAGATCACACCCTGACTCTAACTCCTAGCCATTACATTCTAGGGTAGTCCCACCTACTGATAAAAATTAGAATTGCAATAATTTTTACTAAGTAGATTGAAAAATACTTTATAGTCAATTAAAAATGGTACTAAACAAATTAGCAAAAATTGGGAAAATACTCTTTCTGGTCTACCGAAAATGGCTCATTATACTACAGAGCCTTTCATAGTAGCTCTATATAGCACTCTTCCTAGTCATACTTATACTGATAGGAGACTCAGCATTTTACCTATTCCTCCTCAGGAAGAAACAGAACAATGGTTTGTTCAAAGTCACAGCTGAACTAAAAACTCTCCTTGAAAAAGTAGAAAATAACTTGAGTGACCTTGAGAAGAATCTGGAGGAGAATTTGGGGGAGCTCAAGGCTTATATAAAAAGCATTGAGAAACACTTAAGGAACCCCTAGAGTAAGAAGACAGATTTATTTCTCTATACTCCTTCATTATCAGAGCCAAATCAGTCTCTGTTCCATCCTGCCCTATCCAATTCTGCTCATACTCAACCCATCCCTTTGAGATTGCCAATTAATATAAGAATTTAAATTTAGGGTTTATGCTAAATATGAGAACTGTAAAGTAATATTGTGGCCACCAATTTAAAAATACTGCAGACTAAGTCAAAATGACTTTTAGCAGCTTTATTTACAAAGAGGTGGAAAGAGTAAAAGTGGAAAAATGTGGATAAAGAAACTTTAATTACTGCTTTGCTACAAAATACCTTAAGTTTAATCCAAAATGTGAATATAAAAGAAAATTTCACCAGAATCCAAAGACCTAATTAGGAAACTGAAATCCAAAGATCCAGGAGATTCTGAAGAATCCACCAAGAACCTTCAGTTCATAGGAATTAAGACTGTCAAGAATCTCCCCAGAACTCATGCTAAAGGGAGTGTCCCACCAAAGAGCCAATGAGCAGAGAGGGTCTCCTCACCAAGAAGCAAGGAAGGAATCACTCCACTCAAAATCACAAGCCAAGGCAAGATCCAGGGAAAAAAGTTTCCTCCTCCAGTCCAACACACCAATTCAGAGAGAATGACTGAATCTGAAGAGTTTGATTCACTTTTCTCAGCATATAGGCTGTGGGAATTTTGTCTTTGTATCTCATAAACTGTCCTTAACACATAAGATTATGGGACAATGGATTTAGAGGTAGAATTGACCTTACATTACAAACCATTAATCTTATAGAGGAGAAAAATGATACCCAAAAAGATACTTTCTAAATGTAGCACAGGAATAATGGCAGAAGTATCTCTGGAACTTAGGGTCTCTGACTTCAAAACTATGATTCTTCCCACTGTATCTATCTGTGTGCACTGTCTTTTTATTGAAATGTGTCTTTTTTTCTTCCTTTTGTAGATTTCTTCCTTTCATTTCTTTCTTTCTTCCATTTTCTCTTCCTTTCAATCTTCATTCTTTATTTCCATTTTATTCTTCTTTTTTCTTACCTCCCTCCCTCTTTCCACCTCTCCCTCCTTTCCTTCTTCCTTCAATTCTTCTTTCCTCCCTCCTTCCCCCCACCATTCTCCCTCTTTCCCTCCTTCCTCCTCCTCCTTCTCCTTTTCCTTCTTCTTTTTTCTTCTCCTTCTCCTCCTCCTTCTCCTCCTCCTTCTCCTCCTCTTCCTCCTCCTCCTCCTCCTCCTTCTCCTCCTCCTTCTCCTCCTCTTCCTCCTCCTCCTTCTTCTCCTCCTCCTCCTCCTCCTCCTCCTCCTCCTTCTTCTTCTCCTCCTCCTCCTCCTTCTTCTTCTTCTTCTTCTTTTTCTTCTTCTTCTTCTTCTTCTTCTTCTTCTTCTTCTTCTTCTTCTTCTTCTTCTTCTTCTTCTTCTTCTTCTCTCTCTCTCACTCTCTCTCTCTTTCATTTTTCATTTGTTCAAGTGCAGGAAAGATGAAATAAAAATACTTTTTAATTTAAAGAAACAAAACTGATTAAAAATAATTGAATGTAAAACAGCTCCAAGGATATATTTCCTATTTAACTCATGTTGACAACCTAAAGAACTACAAGGAATAGGTCACTTTTTTTTTTTACTTAACCAAGTATTTGAAACTTAAAACTATTTTTGACTACTGAAGTTTTCAGAACTACTCAAACATCTCTACAGTCATTTCATTAACAACCATCCATTAAGAATTTACTATTTACGACTTCTGGGAAAACATGGCAGCAGTCTAAGATGTAGTACTCTTCCTCTCCTCACCACCTACTGATACAGACTACCTCAAACAGCCCCACCCCCCCCAAAAAAAAAACAACTAAATGCATTTGAACAAAAGGATTCTGCAGTAGGGCACAGCAATGAAGCTACATGGGATTTGGGCATTTCCACACCATAAGAGGGTGGAAAAGCTTCCACCAAAACACGAGCTGATCCACCCTCCCCCACCCTATCTACAAAGCCAGAGTCAGAGCCAGCATGTGCTAGAATCACTGAGTGAGTGAGGGTCACCTCTGTGTCCTTAGCAGCTGACTGAGAGCATCAAGGACCTACTCCTGGGAGCAGCTAGACCTGTGGCCCCAGCAGGCTGAGGAGCACAGACCGTGAGCACCAGCAAGGAAATAACACAGAGGGGAGGTAGCAAATGGTGGAAGCTGAAGAGACTCTAGATCTGGACTGAGCCAAAATCCTTGCTCCTTATCTCCATACAAAGGGAGCCTGCCCGTCTCATTCAGATTTCTAACTGGAAGGGGAAAGAAAAACCACCACAGTAATGGCAAACAGTGCCCAAGAACAACAACTTTCCACTCACCAAGAAAATCAAGAAGAAGGGGTTGACCCTGAATAATTTTCATGGGGGGAAAACCCAGGCTACAGAGGAAATAGAAGAGGTAATACAAATAAATACACCAAAACCTAACCAAAAAATGGAAATTGTCCACAAACTGTTGAAGAATTTAAATTGGAGCTTATCAAAAAGATGGAAGCCCTCTGGTAATAAAAGTGGAAAATAGTTCAAAAAGAAAATAATAGTTTAAAGAACAAGAAATCCCAATTGGAGAAACAGCTGTAAGCCACACAAAGTTGAATAGACCAAAGCAAAAAGGAAAATCAGTTCTTAAAGATGAGAATTAGGCAATTGGAAGCTAATGATTTTGCAAAACAGCAAGAATTAATAAAGCAAAGTCAAAAGACTGAAGAAATAGAAGAATATCTCACTGAAAAGATGATGGATCAGGAAAACAGAACATGAAAAGACAATTTGTCGATTGTTGGTCTACCTGAAAACCTAGAAATAAACAGATATCTTGACATCATACTACAAGAAATTATCCAAAAAAACCTGCCCTGTTGTTCTTGATCAAGGAGGCAAAATAGACATTGAAAGAGTTCATAGAAAACCCTCTACACTAAATCCTCAAAAGATAACTCCCAGGAATGTAATTGCCAAATTCAAGAGCTTCCAAGCTAAGGAGAAAATTTTACAAGAAGCCAAAAAGAGAAAATTAAGATATCAAGGAGCACCAATCAGGATTACACAAGATGTGACAGCTTCCACACTGAAGGACCCCAAGGCTTAGAATACGAAATTCAGAAAAGCAAGAGAATTGGGTCTTCAACCAAGGATCACCTATCCATCAAAACTGACTATATGCTTCCAGGGGAAAGTATGGGAATTCAACAAAATAGAAGATTTCCAAGTATTTATAAAGAAAAGATCAGAACTCACTGGAAAGTTTGATATCCAAACACAAAGATCAAGAGAAACATGAGGAGTTAAATAAGAAATAGAGGGAAAAGGGGAAATTTTTTTATTCAAATTTTCTTCTTTAAGTGCTTCAATAAAATCAAATGATTTATATTAGTACATGAGGAAAATGTTATTTGTAACTCTCAAAAATTATATTCACTATTATATTAATTAAAGGAATCATTCAAAAGAAAAGATAGGGGTAATGAATGCTATAAGATGATATACAGAAAAAAAAAGAAAAAGAGAGGGGGGAATTGAGGATGGCACCAAGAGATACTTGAAGAAATAAAATAAATAGGATAATCTTTATCACACAAAGATACACATGGGAAGGGGAGGGGAAGAATACTCTCATAAGAAGGAGAGCAAGAGAGTGCTAATAGATAATACTTAAACTTTACTCTCAGGGAAATCACTTCTGAGAGGGAAGAGCATCTAGATCTATTGTGGTACTGAATTCTCTCTTACCCTATAGAGAAAGTAAGGAGGGAAAACTAAGGGGGTGGGGGGTAGGAGGGGCAAGGAGTACAAAAAGGGAGGTAAAGGGAGGGGGGAGGGAACTTAACACACCCTGAAAAATCAAAAGGGAACAAAAAGGGAGGGAGCAGAAAGGGAAGCTTATTAAGGGCAGGAATTAGGACTGATTAGAAGCAAACCACTGGTTTAAAAGGATATAGCAAAAGAAGAAAGGACAGAACTAGGAAAGGATATCAAAATGCTAGGGAATACACAAGTGGCAATCATAACTTTGAATGTGAATGGGATGAAATCTCCCATAAAATGAAAACAAATAGGAGAATGGATTAGAAATCAAAATCCTACCATATGTTGTCTGCAAGAAACACACTTGAGGTGGGTAGACACTTAATTGGTTAGAAATAAAGGTTGGAGCAAAATCCATTGGGCCTCAACTGAAAGAAAGAAGGCAGGAATTGCAATCATGATAGCTGACAAAGTCAAAGTAAAAATAGATCTGATTAAAAGGGATAGGGAAGGTAACTACAACCTGATAAAAGGCAGTATAAACAATGAGGAAATATCAGTAATCAACATGTATGCACCAAATGATATAGTATCTAAATTTTTAAAGGAGAAACTAGTGGAGTTGAAGGAGGAAATAGATAGTAAAACTATACTAGTGGGAGACCTGAACTTACCACCATCAAATTTAGATAAATCAAATAAAAAATAAATAAGAAAGAGATAAGAGATGTGAATGAAATCATAGAAAAAATAGAGTTAATATATATATGGAGAAAAATAAATAGGGACAAAAAGAAATGCACCTTCTTTTCAGCAGCACATGGCACATTCACAAAGATTGACCATATACTAGGCATAAAAACGTGGCAAATAAATGAAGAAAAGCAGAAATAATAAATGCAACCTTTTCAGATCATAACGCAATAAAAATAATATTCAGTAAAGGTACATGGATAGTCAAATAAAAAATTAATTGGAAATAAAATAATATTATTCACCAAAATGAGTTAGAAAACAAATCATAGAAGCAATAATTTCATTGAAAAAAATTACAATGATCAGACATTCTTTCTAAATCTATGGGATGCAGCCAAAGCAGTACTCAGGGGGAAATTTATATGCTTGAGTTCATATATTAACAAATTAGGGAGGATAGAGGTCAATGAATTATCATAAATTAGCATATCAAAAAATCTTGAAAGCAAACAAATAAAAAATCCCCAGATGAAAACTAAGTTAGAGATCTTAAAAATTAAGGAATAAATTAATAAAAGTTAAATTAAAAGACCTATTGAATTAATAAATAAGACTCTAATCTGGTTCTTTAAAAAAAAAACAAATAAAATGGATAAAGTATTGGTTAATCTAATAAAAAAGCAAAGAAGAAAACCAAATTTACAGTATCAAAGATGAAAAGGGTGACCTCACCTCTAGTGAACAGGAAATTAAGGCAACCATTAAAATTTATTATGCCCTATTATATGACAACAAATATGGCAATCTAGGTGATATGGATGAATATTTACAAAAATATAAATTGCCTAGATTAACAGAAGAAGAAATAGAATGCTTAATCCCATATCAGAAAAAGAAATTGAATAAGTCATCAAAGAATTCCCTAAGAAAAATTCCCCAGGGTCTGATGAATTCACAAGTGAGTTCTATCAAACATTCAAAGAACAACTAATCCCAATATTATACAAACTATTTGACATAATAAGCAAAGAGGGAGTTCTACCAAATTCCTTTTATGACACAAATATGGTACTGAATCCAAATCCAGGCAGGTCAAAAACAGAGGGAAAAAAACTATATACCAATCTCCTTAATAAATATAGATGCAAAAAAATTAAATAGAATACTAGCAAGTCATTAAAAGGGTTATTCATTATGATCAGGTAGGATTTATACCAAGAATGCAAGGATGGTTCAATATTAGGAAAACCATTCACATAATCAAGCATATCAACAAGCAAACCAACAAAAATCATATTAATATCTCAATAGACGCAGAAAAAGCCTTTGACAAAATACAACACACATTCCTATTGAAAAAGCTAGAAAGTATAGGAATAGATAGTCATTTCCTAAAAATAATAAACCAAGATAGATGAGAGTGCACAAAGATAGTTGTGCATGAAGGAGATTTAAGTGGAAAAGTTGTTGCCCAGAGACAGTCCCACTCTCTCAGCGTTGGAAGCCTGGGTCCAGTGGTACGAAAAGTCATTACACCTGGAGACTTCCTCAGCTGCATTGGATGGCCATGTTGTCTTTTGTGCTCCAATATGCCCTAAGCACTCCACAGTACTTTGCTGCATCGCCATCTTAGCCATTGAACCTTCTTATTGGTTTCTTCTATCTGTTCTGCCTAAGCAGCCTTCACATGCTGGGTGAGCAAAGCCCTGGTTCACCAGGGGTCTATGACACGATGGCTACCTTCATAAGGTTTATCTGGCCTGTCGAAGCCGTTGCCCAGGGTGTGGCCGCTGCCGCATGCTAGCAGCTACTGGAAGCCACAAGTGAGAGCTGAGTGTCAGGTGGGGGTCAGAGGCTGGAGAGCTGCCCTAGGAGGGCACTACAAGCCCTCCATACCAGAGATACTACCCCTCCCTGAGCACCACATACACCCCAAGAATAATAAACAATATTTATCTAAAACCATTAGCAAACATCATCTGCAATGGGGATAAACTAGATGTATTCCCAATAAGATCAGGAGTCAAACAAGGATGCCCACTATCACCTCTACTATTTAACATTGTACTAGAAACACTAGCAGTAGCAATTGGAGAAGAAAAAGAAATTGAAGGTATTAAAATTGGCAACGAGGAGACCAAGCTATCACTCTTTATGAATGATATGATGATCTACTTAAAGAATCCTAGAGAATCAACTAAAAAGCTAGTGGAAATAATCAACAACTTTAGTAAAGCTGCAGGATACAAAATAAACCCACATAAGTCATCAGCATTTCTATATATCTCCAAGATATCTCAGCAGCAAGAATTAGAAAGGGAAATTCCATTTAAAATAACCCTACATAATATAAAATACTTGGGAATCTATCTGCCGAAACAAACACAGGAACTATATGAACACAACTACAAAACACTTTCCACACAATTAAAACTAGATCTAACCAATTGGAAAAATATTAACTGCTCATGGGTAGGACAAGCTAGCATAATAAAAATGACCATCCTACCCAAACTTATTTACTTATTTAGTGCCATACCCATTGAACTACCAAAAAAAATTTTTACTGAATTAGAAAAAAGCATAACAAAGTTCATTTGGAAGAACAAAAGACCAAGGATATCCCGGGAAATCATGAAAAAAAAAATGAAAATGAAGGTTGCCTAGTAGTACCAGATCTTAAACTATGCTATGAAGCAGTGGTCATCAAAACAATATGGTACTGGCTAAGAGACAGAAAGGAGGATCAGTTGAATAGACTTGGGGTAAGTGACCTCAGCAAGACAGTCTATGATAAGCCCAAAGATCCCAACTTTTGCTACCAAAATCCACTATTTCATAAAAACTGCTTGGAAAATTGGAAGACAGTATGGGAGAGACTAGGTATAGATCAACATCTCACACCCTACACCAAGATAAACTCAAAATGGGTGAATGACCTGATCATAAAGAAGGAAACTATAAATAAATTGGGTGAACACAGAATAGTATACATGTCAGATCTTTGGGAAAGGAAAGATTTTAAAACCAAGTGAGAGTTAGAAAAAACACAAAATGTAAAACAAATAATTTTGATTACATTAAATTAAAAACCTTTTGTACAAAGAAAAGCAATGCAACCAAAATCAGAAGAGAAGTACCAAATTGGGAAACAATCTTCATAACAAAAACCTCTGACAAAGGTCTAATGACTCAAATTTCTAAAAAGCTAAATTAATTGTACAAAAAATCAAGCCATTCTCCAATTGATAAATGGGCAAGGGACATTAATAGGCAATTTTCAGTTAAAGAAATCAAAAGTATTAATAAACACATGAAAAAGTGTTCTAAATCTTTTATAATCATAGAGATGTAAGTAAAACAACTCACACTTAGCAGATTGGCTAACATGACAGAAATGGAAAGTAATGAATGCTGGAGGGGATGTGGCAAATTTGGGACACTAATGCATTGCTGGTGGAGTTGTGAATTGATCTAACCATTCTGGAGGACAATTTGCAACTATGCCCAAAGGGCCTTAAATGACTGTCTGCCCTTTGACTCAGCCATAGCACTGCTGGGTTTCTATCACAAAGTGATAATAAGGAAAAATGCATGTACAAGAATATTCATAGCTGTGCTCTTTGTGGTAGCAAAAAAATTGAAAATGAGGAAATGCCCTTCATTTGGGGAATGGCTGAACAAATTGTGCTATACGTTGGTGATAGAATACTATTGTGCTCAAAGGAATAATAAACTGGAGGAATTCTATGTGAACTGGAATGACCTCCAGGAATTGATGCAGAGTGAAAGGAGCAGAACCAGGAGAACATTGTACACAGAGACTGATACACTGTGGTACAATCAAATGTAATGGACTAATGTAATGCATTAGTTGCAATGCAGTGATCCTGAACAACCCAGAGGGATCTATGAGAAAGAACACTATCCACATTCAGAGGAAAAACTACGTGCGTAGAAACATGGAAGACAAACTGCTTGACTACCTGGGTTGAGGGGGATGTAGACTCTAAATGAGCATCCTAGTGCAAACATCAACAACATGGAAATAGGTTCTGATCAAGGACACATGTAATACCCAGTGGAATAGAGCATGGGCTATGGGAAAGTTGGGGTAAGGGAGGGAGGGATAGAATATGATTCTTGTAAACAAGAAATAATGTTCTAAATTGAGTAAATAAAATTTTAAAAAAGAAAATAAAGAGAATAATATACATGGAGAGAAAAAAAGATCTTACTATTTACCAGGCACTGAGCTGTGTGTTAAGTATGAAAAAAAATCAAAAACATTACTCTCAAGGAGCTTCCAATCAAATTGGTAAGACAACATCTGAAAAACTATGTTTCTACAAAATATATGCAATGCAAACGAAAGGTAATCCCAGAGAAAGGCACACTTCTCTGAAGGATCTTTTCCCCATTCTCAAATGCCACTATTTCCCCAATCCTTCACAAAATTTCTGGTAACCTTATGCCTTACATGTTTCTAGACTAAAAAGGATCTAAACTTAGAAAGGTTTTCAGTCCCTATTCTCTTTTTGATACCTTTGTGTGGCACATTCTTTGACTAGTCAAAAAAAATGACAGAAGTTTTTGTATTTGAAGTGATAGAGAGAGCTTGTGACTGAAGCCTTTGAGAAAGCTGTCACCTGGAAAGGAAATAGTTATCTGAGTAATTTATCCACACCCATTTTATGAGAACTCTTCATTCTCCATTTGCTGCTTTTTGGTTTATGTATAGGGAAAAATATTATTTAAAAAAGACACAATTAGAGTGACCAAGATTAAACATGGAGAAACTGCTGAATTAGTCTAACAGTAGACTAAAGTCTAAAGTAGAGGGGAAGCTACACTGAAATACTACATTTTTTAAAGATGGTGACATGTGCTCCCTGCCTAGTCAAATTTGGAGAAACCATTCTGTTCCTCTATTCTGAAGAGACCAAAAAGTTAATTTATTTTGAGCAGTGACATGTCACACTATTAAAAAGAAATGACTCTTTTATCTGGTTACTTCTAATGAGAGGTTGTGAGAAGAGGTTGCTGATTAGTCTTTGACTGTCATTATTTAGGCAAAAACCTCTTGGGGATTTATCCCAGTGCCATTTGGCATCATTCTGTTATATCCTATGCTAGAGTTTCAATGAGCAATTTCAATGAGACACTAAACAATTTACTGGCATCATTTGTTAAACTACATCTATGATTATGTGCTGTATCTGTGTCCAGATGGAGCACATTCTAAAAATGATGATTTGACAGATTCTTCTTCATTCTCTGCTCCTTTGACACCACCTAGTTATTCTGTCCCTTTGAGGGTGTATAGAGGGAATCTATGCACTAAACCAGCAATAAGTCATGTCTCATATTGAGTAATATATGAAATCTTTGGGGGCTAGGTTTCTTCTATCCTGTACTTCTTGAACAGTATATGACTTGACAAGGGACTGTCAAAGCCCATTTTGAAAAAGATACTAATAAGAGACTCAAGACTTTATCTTTCCTTTTTTGTCTTGTTAAAGACAGACAATCCCCTCTCTATTTCCATCACATATTGAATGCTTACAGAGAGGGTGAGGGTGGGTGAAAAAGGAAGATAAGAGCAAAGCTGCACATTTGAGCGCTTTCTTTACTATATCTGCACTGCACAAGATGCTTTCACATCCCTGAGTGGGTAGCCAAATGTTAAATGTACTTGCAGCCTCATTGACTGTAAAAGAGCAACTGAAGAGTTTATTTTTTACTTGGCCCCAGATTCCTTTTGCCTGTTGCATAAGCTTCTTATCACCATTAATTTTAGCCTCCAAAGATATGTTCACATAACATAAAATTATAATCTGGTTTCCAAAAAAAATCTTGTCAAAGAATAGTTTCCACTATATTATGAAGATGAATCATTTCCTTAGCTTTGACCACTGTGTTATTTGAAATGAAATGATGACTTGTGAAATGGAGGCAATGTATAATTAAAGAGTTTATGACATATATGGAAAAAGGAAAATCAGAGGCACAAAAGAAAAAAAAAAACAGTATACCCAGTAACTTGTTTTTAGAGGGAAGAAATGCTGAGCCATAAAAATAGTTATTCCACCAGGGAAGAGAGATCCATTAGCACTGCACAGGAACAAATCAGTAAAACACAACTTGAATATGCTTTATTGAACAATTGTTACCTAAAGTTCTTGGTTCTATATCTGTTGTTTTTTTTTTTTAACTTTCATGTGGGTCTTTCATTCTCAAGTTTACTTTAGTTCCCATCGAAATCAGATATGTGGATGGAAACAGAAGAGAGAAAGGGAATCACCTCTGGCACTTTATGAAGTTCAATGCTTTCTTTCTTTCAGGCTTCCAATCTGAGCAACCACATCCATGCTTCCTTGAATACTGAAGAAGTGCATTATATAATATCAATCATGATCCAGCCAGGATAGGGAAACGTCCAAGGATGAAGTTGGCTAATGAAACTTAAATCAAAGCTGTTCCCATTGAAAGAGTTCAGTAATTCAGCTTATTAAAGAAGAGAAAACAATATTATTCAGCCTTAATGAAATAAGAAACTTAAATAAAGGAATCTGATTCTAGTTCCAGTTCTGTCCCCTGACTAAGTGACCTTGAGTAAATCAATTAACATTTATGCTTCAACTTCCTATAAAATAGGCAGAATAAGACTTGTATTTATCTTGCACTATTGCTTTGAGAAACAATAAAATGATCTATATGGAGTAGTCAATCAGTCAACAGGAATTTATTTAGTACTTCCTATGTGTCAATTATTATTAGAATTTGGAGTACAAAGAAAGGTAAAAACAATCTCCCTGTCTTTAAAGAGTTTATATTATGATGAGAGCAACAACATGCAAACAACTAGGCTTATATGAGATATAAAGTGAACAAATAATTAAAATATGAGAGGAGATGCAGAAGCAGCTGAGGAAACAAGGAACTATCTTCTTAAGAAGGTAATATTTGAGTTTTGTATTTAAGGAAAGCAAGGAAACTGAGGCAGTGATGATGGGGCAGAAAATTCCAGGCATGGGAGAGAGCCAGTGGAAATATTTCTTCTTGAGGAATTACAAGTACACCAGTGTTGCTGGACAAATATAGGTTAGAATGTACAGTGGAAAGAGAGCAGGACTTGGAGTCAGGAAGTGCAGAATTAAAATCCTGCCTCATAATACATACAGACAGACAGACAGACAGACAGACAGACAGACAACATCCGAGAGTTGTTATAAAGATCAAATGAGTTAACATATATATCACTTTGTAAATCTACCTATCACAAGAAAGAATTTAACATTTTTTTAATCTGATCAAAATGTTTTTTTCAAAAAACTTTTGCCCAGTGCACTGGAAGTCTTGCCCAAGGCTTCTTAATATTTCCAGCTTATCAGTGTAGCTTTAAAGTTGGCTTTTCTGTATTATCATAGATGTATCTAATAATGCCTTTTATGCCACTTATACATTATTGGTAATACACTGTATTTAATCGATTTCATATCGGATTCACTGTATCTTTAGATTACTTTTTAAGTCACCTACTTTGTTTCTTTTCACATACACATATCCCATGATCATAGTGACATACGCTTAGGAGGAAAATATTGCTGTTAAAGGCATGAGTTTCAGCAGCCTAAAATAGCTTGAGATCATTGAAAATACTGCATAATTTCATAAATATATGAAATTCTCTTCTCTTTTTCACATAAGGGATCCAGATTATCAAGTGTCTAAGATATGAGTAATAATGACAAAACTCAGTGGGCTTCCATTCAAGTTCAGATCATAATATGAGTAATAGAAAACCTTCATATGACTTGTTTCTTTGGGTGGAATCTTGATTCAGTCTCCAGAATAACCACTGATATTACTGAGAAAGCCTTTTAGTATTTCAAGTCCCAGGGTATCAAAAGTGACAACTCTTTAAGTTGACTCTCTCCTTTTTGTTGGTTATAGCCTTCATAATTTCCCAATCCTGCTTCAGTTCAATTACTGACTCCTTTATCCACTGTTTGTGAATTCTGATCTTCTTTTCTGTTTATATTTTATTTTCTGCCTTGCAACTTCTTGTTTAGGATTTTAATCTGGCTTCATTTGGATTTATATTGAGATTAGATACCACCTCCCGATATGTATACTCACCTAAGGATGTTGATGTACTTGCCAAGCACTTCTTTTTCACCAAAATTCACATGAAATAAGTGTAATGAAACTCTTTCCTATTGTACTCTGTGTGTGTGTGTGTGTGTATGTGTGTGTGTGTGTGTGTGTGTGTAATAGAAAGGAGTTAGGTATTGCAGTGAATAGAGTCCTGAGACTGGAGTCAAGAGGAATTCATAAGGCTACAAATGTGTCTTCAGATACTTAATTGTGTGACCCTGGGCAACTAATTTGCTTTAGTCCCTTCATCTCTAAAATTGTGATTAATAATAACACCTGTCCCCCAGGAATTTCATAAGGATAAAATAAGTTGTTTGTAAAGCACTTTGCAAATCTTAAAGCACAATATAAATGTTAGCAAGTATTGTTATGCCCCCTTCTGCATTCTTAAGTCTACTATTTCTGTCAGGGGGTAGGAATAGCACATTTCATCAAATGATCATTTATAATTATGTTTGGTTATTGCACTAATATGAATTATAATTATTTTCACTTGTTTGTTTTCTATAGTGTTGTTATTGTACAAATAGTTTTCCTGGTTATGTTTATTTAATTCTCTATCAGTTGATGAAAAAAATCTTTCCAGATTTCTCTAAAACTATCTTCTTCATCATTTCTCTTGGTGAAATTGTTTTTCATTATATTCATGAAGTAAAATTTGTTCACACATTTCTTAATTGATGGGCACCTTCATTTTTCATTGTTTTGCCACCACAAAAGAGCTATTAAGATATTCTGTATATATAAAATCCTCTCTTTTATCTCTTCAGGATAAAATCTGAGAAATAATATAATCAAGCAAAAGGGAATCCAGAATTTATTAACATTTCACTCTAAGGTCAAAATTGCTCTTTAGAATAGCTTTAGCATTTCCTATGTCCATCAAAAATATATTAATTGTTTCTAGCAGCCCCCAAAAATTTGTCATTTAACTTTTTGTTCAATTTTGCCAATATTGTGCAAATCTTCAAATGATAATTCACTAGGATAAGTTCTTTTTTTTGTTTTGTTTTTTTTTTAAATATATTTTATTTGATTATTTCCAAGCATTATTCGTTAAAGACATATATAATTTTCTTTTCCTCCCCCCCCACCCCCCATAGCCAACGCGTAAGTCCACTGGGCATTAGATGTTTTCTTGATTTGAACCCATTGCTTTGTTGATAGTATTTGCATTAGAGTGTTCATTTAGAGTCCATCCTCTGTCATGTCCCCTCAACCTCTGTATTCAGGCAGTTGCTTTTTCTCGGCGTTTCCACTCCCATAGTTTATCCTTTCCTTATGAATGGTGTTTTTTTCTCCTGGATCCCTGCAAGTTGTTCAGGGACATTACACCGCCACTAATGGAGAAGTCCATTACGTTCGATTATACCACAGTGTATTAGTCTCTGTGTACAATGTTCTCCTGGTTCTGCTCCTCTCGCTCTGCATCACTTCCTGGAGGTTGTTCCAGTCTCCATGGAACTTCTCCACTTTATTATTCCTTTTAGCACAATAGTATTCCATCACCAACATATACCACAGTTTGTTCAGCCATTCCCCAATTGATGGGCATCCCATCGTTTTCCAGTTTTGGGCCACCACAAAGAGCGCAGCTATGAATATTTTTGTACAAGTCTTTGTGTCCATTATCTCTTTGGGGTACAGACCCAGCAGTGCTATGGCTGGGTCAAAGGGTAGATATTCTTTTGTTGCTCTTTGGGCATAGTTCCAAATTGCCCTCCAGAATGGTTGGATCATTTCACAGCTCCACCAGCAATGAATTAATGTCCCTATTTTGCCACATCCCCTCCAGCATTCATTACTTTCCTTTGCTGTTATGTTAGCCAATCTGCTAGGTGTGAGGTGATACCTCAGAGTTGTTTTGATTTGCATCTCTCTGATTATAAGAGATGTAGAACACTTCTTCATGTGCTTGTTAATAGTTTTGATTTCTTTATCTGAGAACTGCCTATCCATTTCCCTTGCTCATTTATCAATTGGAGAATGGCTTGATTTTTTGTACAATTGATTTAGCTCATTATAAATATGAGTAATTAAACCTTTGTCAGAGGTTTCTATGAAGATTTTTTCCCAATTTGTTGTTTCCCTTCTGATTTTAGTTATATTGGTTTTGTTTGTACAAAAGCTTTTTAGTTTGATGTAGTCAAAATTATTTATTTTACATTTTGTGATTCTTTCTATATCTTGCTTGGTTTTAAAGCCTTTCCCCTCCCAAAGGTCTGACATGTATACTATTCTATGTTTACCCAATTTACTTATGGTTTCCTTCTTTATGTTTAAGTCACTCACCCATTTTGAATTTATCTTGGTGTAGGGTGTGAGGTGTTGATCTATTCCTAGTCTCTCCCACACTGTCTTCCAATTTTCCCAGCAGTTTTTATCGAATAGTGGATTTTTGTCCCAAAAGCTGGGATCTTTGGGTTTATCGTATACTGTCTTGCTGAGGTCGCTTTCCCCCAGTCTATTCCACTGATCTTCCTTTCTGTTTCTTAGCCAGTACCAAATTGTTTTGATGACTGCTGCTTTGTAATATAGTTTTAGGTCAGGGACTGCAAGGCCCCCATCATGTGTGTTTTTTTTCATTATTTCCCTGGATATCCTTGATCTTTTGTTCTTCCAAATGAACTTTGTTATAGTTTTTTCTAAATCAGTGAAGAAGTATTTTGGTAGTTCAATGGGTATGGCACTAAATAGATAAATAAGTTTGGGTAGGATGGTCATTTTTATTATATTGGCTCATCCTATCCATGAGCAGTTAATGTTTTTCCATTTGTTCAAGTCTAGTTTTAGTTGTGTGGCGAGTGTTTTGTAGTTGTGTTCATATAGTTCCTGTGTTTGTCTTGGGAGATAGATTCCTAGGTATTTTATTTTGTCTAAGGTGATTTTGAATGGGATTTCTCTTTCTAGTTCTTGCTGCTGAGCTGTGTTGGAGATATATAGAAAAGCTGATGATTTATGTGGGTTTATTTTGTATCCTGCAACTTTGCTAAAGTTGTTGATTATTTCAATTAGCTTTTTGGTTGAATCTCTAGGATTCTTTAAGTAGACCATCATGTCATCCGCAAAGAGTGATAACTTGGTCTCCTCCTTGCCTATTTTGATGCCTTCAATTCCTTTATCTTCTCTAATTGCTACTGCTAGTGTTTCTAGTACAATGTCAAATAGTAGAGGTGATAATGGGCATCCTTGTTTCACTCCTGATCTTATTGGGAATGCATCTAGTTTATCCCCATTGCAGATGATATTAGCTGTTGGTTTTAGATATATACTGTTTATTATTTTTAGGAATGACCCTTCTATTCCTATGCTTTCTAGTGTTTTTAATAGGAATGGGTGTTGTATTTTATCAAAGGCTTTTTCTGCATCTATTGAGATAATCATGTGGTTCTTGCTAGTTTGCTTGTTGATGTGGTCAATTATGTGGATGGTTTTCCTAATGTTGAACCAGCCCTGCATCCCTGGTATGAATCCTACTTGATCATGGTGAATGATCCTTCTGATTACTTGCTGGAGTCTTTTTGCTAGTATCCTATTTAAGATTTTTGCATCTATATTCATTAGGGAGATTGGCCTATAGTTTTCTTTCTCTGTTTTTGGCCTGCCTGGTTTTGGAATCAGTACCATGTTTGTGTCGTAAAAGGAGTTTGGTAGAACTCCCTCTTTGCTTATTATGTCAAATAGTTTGTGTAGTATTGGGATTAACTGTTCTCTGAATGTTTGATAGAATTCACAGGTGAATCCATCAGGCCCTGGGGATTTTTTCTTAGGAAGTTCTTTGATGGCTTGTTGGATTTCAATTTCTGATATGGGATTATTTAGGAATTCTATTTCCTCTTCTGTTAGTCTAGGCAGTTTGTATTTTTGTATATATTCATCCATTTCTCCTAAATTGGTGTATTTATTGCCATATAATTGGGCAAAGTAATTTCTAATGATTGCCTTAATTTCCTCTTCATCAGAGGTGCTGTCCCCCTTTTCATCTTTAATGCTGTGAATTTGCTTTTCTTCCTTCCTTTTTTTAATTAGATTGACCAGTACCTTGTCTATTTTGTTTGTTTTTTCAAAGTACCAGCTTCTTGTCTCATTTATTAAATCAATAGTTCTATCACTTTCGATTTTATTAATTTCTCCCTTAATTTTTAGGATTTCTAATTTGGTTTTCAGCTGGGGGTTTTTAATTTGATTGCTTTCCAGTTTTTTCATTTGCATTTCCAATTGATTGATCTCTGCTCTCCCTTGTTTGTTAATATAAGCATTCAGGGATATGAATTTACCTCTGATTACTGCTTTGGCTGCATCCCAAAAGGTTTGAAAGGATGTTTCGCCATTGTCATTTTCCTCGATGAAATTATTAATTGTTTCTATGATTTCTTCTTTAACTAAACGGTTTTGGAGTATCATATTGTTTAATTTCCAATTGGTTTTAGATTTGGTTTTCCATGTACCATTACTAATCATTATTTTTATTGCCTTGTGATCTGAGAAGGCTGCATTCATTATTTCTGCTTTTCTGCATTTGTGTGCTATGTTTCTGTGACCTAATGTATGGTCAATTTTTGTGAATGTGCCATGTGGTGCTGAGAAGAAGGTGTATTCCTCTTTATCCCTATTTATTTTTCTCCATATGTCTATTAATTCTAATTTTTCTAAGATTTCATTCACTTCTTTTACCTCTTTCTTATTTATTTTTTGATTTGATTTATCTAAATTTGATAATGGTTGGTTTAAGTCTCCCACTAGTATGGTTTTATTGTCTATTTCTTCCTTCAATTCTCCTAGTTTCTCCATTAGAAATTTGGGTGCTATATTATTTGGTGCATACATATTGATTAATGATATTTCCTCATTGTCTATAGTCCCTTTTAACAAAATATAATTACCTTCCCTATCCCTTTTGATCAGGTCTATTTTTGCATTGGCTTTATTGGATATCATGATACCACTCCTGCCTTCTTTCTATCAGTTGAAGCCCAGAAGGTCTTACTCCATCCTTTAATTCTGACCTTGTGGGTGTCAACCCGCCTCATGTGTGTTTCTTGAAGACAACATATGGTAGGGTTTTGGATTCTAATCCATTCTGCTATTCGTCTACGTTTTATGGGTGAGTTCATCCCATTCACGTTCAAAGTTATGATTGTCATTTGTGGACTCCCTGGCATTTTGATTGCCTTCCCTAATTCTAACCTATTCTTCTTCGGCTCTACCTTTTAGTCCAGTGATTTACTTTGAAACAGTCCCCCTTGTCCCCTCCCTTGATGTTTCCCTTTTTAGTCCCTCCCTTTTTGTTCCCTCCCCTTCCCCCCTCTCTTTCCCTCCCTTTTTGTTCTCCCTCTCCCCTTCCCCCCCTTGGTTTTCCCTTCTCCTTACCCTTGTTGGGTAAGATAGAATTCAAGATCCCAATGGATCTGTATGTTTTTCCCTCTCAGAGTTGATTTCCCTGAGATTGACGTTTAAGTAAATCCCCCCCCCCCTCTCTTCCTCTCCTTCTTATAGGAGTTTTCTTCCCCTCCCCTTCCCATATGAATCTTTGTGTGAGAATGATTATTCTATTTGGTCTTTCTTTACCCCCTATTTATACATTACATTTTCCCCACATATTAGTATACATAGGTTGATATAAATGTAGTCCTTATAGAAGAGAGTTTGAGTAAAAGAAGAAGATAACATTTTCCCCTTTCCTTAATATTTACCTTTTCAGGTATTCCTTGCTCTTTGATTTTCGGTATCAAACTTTCCACAGAGCTCTGGTCTTTTCTTTGCAAAAAGTTGGAAGTCTTCTATTTTGTTGAATGCCCATACTTTCCCTTGGAAGTATATAGTCAGTTTTGCTGGGTAGCTGATTCTTGGTTGGAGACCCAGCTCTCTTGCCTTTCTGAAGATCATGTTCCATGCCTTACGATCATTCAGAGTAGAACTTGCAAGGTCTTGGGTGACCCTGATTGGCATTCCTTTATATCTAAATTGTCTTTTTCTGGCTTCCTGTAGGATTTTTTCTTTTGTTTGATAGCTTTGGAATTTGGCAATTACATTCCTGGGAGTTGTCTTTTGGGGGTTTAGTGTAGAAGGTGTTCTGTGAGCTCTGTCAGTGGCTGTATTGCCCCCTTGTTCTAGAATCTCTGGGCAATTTTCTTTGATTATATCTTGTATCACCATGTCCAGTTTGGTGTTTATTTCTGGCTTTTCTGGGAGTCCAATTATTCTTAAATTATCCCTTCTCCCCCTATTTTCCAGATCTATCACCTTGTCGGTGAGATATTTTATGTTCTCTTCTAATTTCTTGGTATTTTGGCTTTGCTTTATTGATTCTTGCTCTTTTACACGATCGTTGTCTTCCAGCTGCCTGATTCTGGCCTTTAAAGCCTGGTTTTCTTTTACAGTTTGGTCAAACTGGTTTTGTAGATGCGTGAATTTCTTTTGCATTATTTCCAACTTTTCCTCCCAGAAGGCTTCCATCTTTTTGGTCATTTCTGATTCAAATTCTTCATAGGTTTGTGGAGAGTTTCCATTTCCTTTGGAAGGTTTTGGAGCATTTTCTTTTATATTATCTTCTATCTGCTCTGTATTTTGTATTTTGGCTCCATAGAATGTGTCCAAAGTTGCCCCTTTCTTCTTATTTTTCTTGGTATTTTGGGGCTTCTGTGCTTCTGTGGAGTTTTCCATCTCTGAATGTGGAGGATTGGCTTTTCTTGTCTCTGTCTGGTGTTCAGAGGCTTTAGTCCTGGGCAGATGGTTCTATGACTTTCCCTGGGTTAAATTGAATATGCCTCACTGGAACTGGAATGGAAGGGTCGGACCACGTTGCTTTCAGGAAGTTGCCTTCAGAATTGCTGGCCGTGAGGCTGTTTCGTCGGCCTGCGGGGGGATGGGCTGCAGCTAACCCAAGCTCCGAGAGCAAGGACTTTCACTGAGACTTGGATAGCAGGAACCAGCCCGTGAGGCTGTCTTGCCCGCTCTGAGGGTTGCTGTTGTTTCGACCAGCTCTCTGCAGCGGAAGCCCCAGGCAGTAACTTTCACCGGGACTGTAGAAGGCCCTGAGGGTTCTGCTCTCTGAGCCCAGCCGGCAGGGCTGCGGCTTCCCGGAGCCTTGGACTCTGTGCTCCTACCCCTGAGGTCCGAGGGATCTCGGGTTCTGGCTTTTGAGGGGAGCCGTACCTTTTGAACCGGGTCCAGGTCCAGGAGGAGGGTTCCCAGGGTCTGTGCTGTTGATCGTTTTGAATTTCGGCGCCTTAGGAGCTTATCGTTTGAGATCGGTCGGGAAGGGTTTTCCGGAGATCTGAACTTCAGCTTTCTCTAAGCCGCCATCTTAACCGGAAGTTAGGATAAGTTCTTATACTATCATGAGTTAAATATGGAAGTAGTGGATTCTTCTGTCTGGTATATGTCAGTTGTTAACTATGTAATTACAATAGAGAATGACTTTGACATCATATATCATTACTCCTATTTATGGGTTGATAGTGCTACTTGTCATGTTTCCAACATTACTAAATAGTGGAAGATCTGAGGAGCAGCTGTACACTACACTCACTATTTCAACATATATAATCCACTCTCTCTGTCACCTCCAGAAATCTGACATGGTTGTTCATACTACTTGGATGAATAGGGAACCAACAACTGTATGGCTTTCAGTGTGATATAGAGCAATAAGACCTTACTTTCTAACCTGACATTGTGTGGTAATGTGCCTTACCATCTACCATGCTCATATTCAATTTAGCAGCATGGGACTTGCATTCTGGGACTTGTCTTTTACTTTGGCATAGACATGACCTTTTAAAGAAAAGCCAGCCCATTTATTTCCAATTTATATACTCATTGCTTTCCAAAATGCTTGTAATATAGTTTAATAAATAATTTAATAAATTAATAACATTTTTTATTCATTGTCTTATCTTATTCTCGCCATTCTAATGAAATTGCTTTCACTATAGTTTTCTCTCCGTATTCATCTTCCTTTTACCCTATACACTATATCACAGATATAAAAGAGTTATCAAGAAAGGCCAAAAAACCCCAAACCCAAATAGTACCTCCTCTCAAGGAATTCAGTCTATTGAGTTGTATCCTCTCTTCTGAATGAACTATAAGTTATTTCAAGTGGAGTTGTATTTTGTTTTTGAACCTTTCTTTCATAGTACCAGCCCAGCAACTGTGAAGTCTTCAATAAAGGCTAATAATTAAATTTGATTTTAATTTCAGATATTTATGGAAATGAAAATCACCACTCCATTGAAGTTGAAGTTGAAGACTGCATTGTGACTTAGAGACGTGACTATATTGATAAAATCCTCTGGCCCACAATTTGTATTTTTCTTCAGAAACTAACATAAGGTGTGCATTTTCAATGCTAAAATTAAGATTGCAAGCAGTCTTAATTGTGAAGTAGCTAAGCAGCTGGAAGCCAGATGTGGCTAGGCAAGGCAAATCACAAAACCAATTTGATAATAAGAAAATGATTGCAGCATTTACTATAAGATATCACAGTTTTTCTCACTGCTTGCTTGTTGGAGAAGAAGTGAGATTTTAGATAACCCAGATCCTTTTGGCTGATTCTCTACTCTATAGAACTGAAGAAAACCTCATTAAACAATTGTTTTACAGGCTCAGCTAAAACTACTTTATTAAGTAATTTCTTCGATATCTTACTTGAAGCATCTCTTCAAGTAAAAAAAGTTTACCCCAAAGTGAATTTATTATGTTAAACACTCTGTCCTCTATAAATCAAGGAAGATTCCAGTCAAAGGACTTGTGGGAGAAAAGATGGAGGAAATGCTTAAACCAGGAGAGGAAAAACAAATGCAGTAATAGTAAAGACTTGAGCCACCCTCATTTCCTCTCCTACAATTCCTTCATGAAAAAGATTAATATTTTCTACATTTTCCTCAGCCATTGTTCCCTAAAAATAAAAGGACCAAGGGCCCAAAAAATTACTCTTTCTAAAGTCATAAGCAAATATTTCTGGTCTCACACACGCACACACACACACACTCACACACACACATGCACATTGATTCCAGAAGAAATTAAGGATACATTTCTCTACCAGATTCTCCAGCTACAGAAAATGGAAGAAAGCCATATTAACAAGACTGAAGGTAAATTAAAACCCTGGAGATTTAATACTATCCAGCCCCCCCCTTGGCTTCAGTCCCAGATACATCCCATTAACTTAATGAGTTCTGGAAAAGGGGACTGGACCTTGCTGCAGTGCATAGTGGTATCAGTGTGTATGCAATGGATCCCCAACGGGTACTTTGTTCTGAAAACCAAGCCAAATCAGTGGACTGGTCCACTTAGGGGAGTCATTCTCCTGATGTGACATGCTGACTACAAACATTACAAATTCATGTTTTACCACCTCAACTTGATCGTCACTGTAGTAAATGAGTCCTTTTATTCCTCCTTAATTGGTTTCCAATGTCACCCTATAAAATTCCAAATCTTCTCTGCTTTCCTCAAGCCTCCCTCATGCCTTTTAGCTGAGTACTTTGATTCTACTGAGGAATAGTGAGGTCATTTGACATTAACTTCCTCTTCTTTTCATCTCAAAACCACTCAATATCATTTCCTCTTTTCTTGCATGTGTTGAGAGTGGGATGGCCCTTCTTCTTACTGAAAGATGGTATATTGACCCTTAAATAAGATTGGTAAATGTAACAGGTTGGTGTGGCTACTTCTCCCTGACTTAAGGGCAAAATGGCTACCCTCAGACCTGGAACTCTGGGAAATGCAAATCTGACTTCTTGATCTTAACAACACAGGTTTATTAAAATTAATAACTAGGAATTGGGTGAGGAATGGAGGTCTAGGGAATTTCCGTAGGCTAATGAACTCTAACTATCTCAGAATCCTCTATCCCACAAGGGTTTCTTCAGTCTCCACAATGTGGAGCTACTTTATCTCCCTCTCTGTCTAATTTCCCCAAACTTTCTATCTAACTGCCTAGTCTGAGCTCATCCAATTTATCCTTTAGAGAGATTTCAGTTCTAGTCGTTGGATCAAGATTCTGGTGAGAGGAATGATATAGTAACCAAATAATACAGGCTGTTATCTACAGAGGTCACTTTGTAGATCAAATTAGGCATGATGGTATTCTCTCTTCTTAGTTCAGTAGTGTATAGTTGGAAATCTGTTAGCCTAAAAACTACATTTCCCGGGAGCCCACTGACTTCCTGTCAGTAAGTACTTCCTATATACAGGGGATATTAGTCAGTGGGATTGCTGGACCTGGGCCTCTTTGCTTCCTTTTGGGGACCAAGGTGGTATAAGTGGGGTTTTTGAACAGGCTGATTAGCTATGGGCTTGTGGTTTTTATTTTGTTACCTGTTTATTCCTTTACTTGTAATGATCATTAATAAATCTCTTAAAATATAGTATTTTTTTATTATTTGAGATTACTTTAAATTTTTACAGTAGCTGCCACTAGACTGAGGAAATTGATGTATAGGATTTCACAATGATGACCAGGAACCAAAGTAGAAGGTTAGCAAGGACCACAAGCTGGATCAGAGGGAGAGCTCAGTCCAAAAGCTGTGACTTCTGCTCATTCCTCCCACACTCCCTCCTTCGAGCTGACAGTTAACCACTCCAGAAGCCTGTCTCGGAATTCCAAGAGTTTCTCATGAACATTCTGATCGTTTGGAAATCAGCAAACTTCTGCTCTTCCCTCTGACAACTTGCACCTTCCCCAAATTCCTTCATTCCCTCTTTTCATTATCAAATAAATTAATCTCTCTATACACTTAATGCTATCCTTTCCTTTCTTCAACAGTATACTACTGTCCAACATGGTAAGTCTTGTTTATCTTTTTTTTTTTAAATATATTTTATTTGATCATTTCCAAGCATTATTCGTTAAAGACATAGATCATTTTCTTTTCCTCCCCCCCACCCCCCATAGCCGACGCGTAAGTCCACTGGGCATTAGATGTTTTCTTGATTTGAATCCATTGCTTTGTTGATAGTATTTGCATTAGAGTGTTCATTTAAAGTCTATCCTCTGTCATGTCCCCTCAACCTCTGTATTCAGGCAGTTGCTTTTTCTCGGTGTTTCCACTCCCATAGTTTATCCTTTGCTTATGAATGGTGTTTTTTTTCTCCTGGATCCCTGAAAGTTGTTCAGGGACATTACACTGCCCCTAATAGAGAAGTCCATTACGTTCGATTATACCACAGTGTATTAGTCTCTGTGTACAATGTTCTCCTGGTTCTGCTCCTCTCGCTCTGCATCACTTCCTGGAGGTTGTTCCAGTCTCCATGGAACTTCTCCACTTTATTATTCCTTTGAGCACAATAGTATTCCATCACCAACATATACCACAGTTTGTTCAGCCATTCCCCAATTGATGGGCATCCCCTCGTTTTCCAGTTTTGGGCCACCACAAAGAGCGCAGCTATGAATATTTTTGTACAAGTCTTTGTGTCCATTATCTCTTTGGGGTACAGACCCAGCAGTGCTATGGCTGGGTCAAAGGGTAGATATTCTTTTGTCGCCCTTTGGGCATAGTTCCAAATTGCCCTCCAGAATGGTTGGATCAGTTCACAACTCCACCAGCAATGAATTAATGTCCCTGCTTTGCCACATCCCCTCCAGCATTCATTACTTTCCTTTGCTGTTATGTTAGCCAATCTGCTAGGTGTGAGGTGATACCTCAGAGTTGTTTTGATTTGCATCTCTCTGATTATAAGAGATGTAGAACACTTCTTCATGTGCTTGTTAATAGTTTTGATTTCTTTATCTGAGAACTGCCTATCCATTTCCCTTGCCCATTTATCAATTGGAGAATGGCTTGATTTTTTGTACAATTGATTTAGCTCATTATAAATATGAGTAATTAAACCTTTGTCAGAGGTTTCTATGAAGATTTTTTCCCAATTTGTTGTTTCCCTTCTGATTTTAGTTATATTGGTTTTGTTTGTACAAAAGCTTTTTAGTTTGATGTAGTCAAAATTATTTATTTTACATTTTGTGATTCTTTCTATATCTTGCTTGGTTTTAAAGCCTTTCCCCTCCCAAAGGTCTGACATGTATACTATTCTGTGTTTACCCAATTTACTTATGGTTTCCTTCTTTATGTTTAAGTCACTCACCCATTTTGAATTTATCTTGGTGTAGGGTGTGAGGTGTTGATCTATTCCTAGTCTCTCCCACACTGTCTTCCAATTTTCCCAGCAGTTTTTATCGAATAGTGGATTTTTGTCCCAAAAGCTGGGATCTTTGGGTTTATCGTATACTGTCTTGCTGAGGTCGTTTCCCCCCAGTCTATTCCACTGATCTTCCTTTCTGTTTCTTAGCCAGTACCAAATTGTTTTGATGACTGCTGCTTTGTAATATAGTTTGAGGTCTGGGACTGCAAGGCCCCCATCATATGTGTTTTTTTCATTATTTCCCTGGATATCCTTGATCTTTTGTTCTTCCAAATGAACTTTGTTATGGTTTTTTCTAAATCAGTGAAGAAGTATTTTGGTAGTTCAATGGGTATGGCACTAAATAGATAAATAAGTTTGGGTAGGATGGTCATTTTTATTATATTGGCTCGTCCTATCCATGAGCAGTTAATGTTTTTCCAATTGTTCAAGTCTAGTTTTAGTTGTGTGGCGAGTGTTTTGTAGTTGTGTTCATATAGTTCCTGTGTTTGTCTTGGGAGATAGATTCCTAGGTATTTTATTTTGTCTAAGGTGATTTTGAATGGGATTTCTCTTTCTAGTTCTTGCTGCTGAGCTGTGTTGGAGATATATAGAAAAGCTGATGATTTATGTGGGTTTATTTTGTATCCTGCAACTTTGCTAAAGTTGTTGATTATTTCAATTAGCTTTTTGGTTGAATCTCTAGGATTCTTTAAGTAGACCATCATGTCATCCGCAAAGAGTGATAACTTGGTCTCCTCCTTGCCTATTCTGATGCCTTCAATTTCTTTATCTTCTCTAATTGCTACTGCTAGTGTTTCTAGTACAATGTCAAATAGTAGAGGTGATAATGGGCATCCTTGTTTCACTCCTGGTCTTATTGGGAATGCATCTAGTTTATCCCCATTGCAGATGATATTAGCTGTTGGTTTTAGATATATACTGTTTATTATTTTTAGGAATGACCCTTCTATTCCTATGCTTTCTAGTGTTTTTAATAGGAATGGGTGTTGTATTTTGTCAAAGGCTTTTTCTGCATCTATTGAGATAATCATGTGGTTCTTGCTAGTTTGCTTGTTGATGTGGTCAATTATGTGGATGGTTTTCCTAATGTTGAACCAGCCCTGCATCCCTGGTATGAATCCTACTTGATCATGGTGAATGATCCTTCTGATCACTTGCTGGAGTCTTTTTGCTAGTATCCTATTTAAAATTTTTGCATCTATATTCATTAGGGAGATTGGTCTATAGTTTTCTTTCTCTGTTTTTGACCTGCCTGGTTTTGGAATCAGTACCATGTTTGTGTCGTAAAAGGAGTTTGGTACAACTCCCTCTTTGCTTATTATGTCAAATAGTTTGTATAGTATTGGGGTTAACTGTTCTCTGAATGTTTGATAGAATTCACAGGTGAATCCATCAGGCCCTGGGGATTTTTTCTTAGGAAGTTCTTTGATGGCTTGATGGATTTTAATTTCTGATATGGGATTATTTAAGAATTCTATTTCCTCTTCTGTTAGTCTAGACAGTTTGTATTTTTGTATATATTCATCCATTTCTCCTAAATTGGTATATATATATTGCCATATAATTGGGCAAAGTAATTTCTAATGATTGCCTTAATTTCCTCCTCATTGGAGGTGCTGTCCCCCTTTTCATCTTTAATGCTGTGAATTTGCTTTTCTTCCTTCATTTTTTTAATTAGATTGACCAGTACTTTGTCTATTTTGTTTGTTTTTTCAAAGTACCAGCTTCTTGTCTTATTTATTAAATCAATAGTTCTATCACTTTTGATTTTATTAATTTCTCCCTTAATTTTTAGGATTTCTAATTTGGTTTTCTGCTGGGGGTTTTTAATTTGATCGCTTTCGAGTTTTTTCAATTGCATTTCCAATTGATTGATCTCTGCTCTCCCTTGTTTGTTAATATGAGCTTTCAGGGATATGAATTTGCCTCTGATTACCGCTTTGGCTGCATCCCAAAAGGTTTGAAAGGATGTTTCGCCATTGTCATTTTCCTTGATGAAATTATTAATTGTTTCTATGATTTCTTCTTTAGCTAAACGGTTTTGGAGTATCATATTGTTTAATTTCCAATTGGTTTTAGATTTGGTTTTCCATGTACCATTACTAATCATTATTTTTATTGCCTTGTGATCTGAGAAGGCTGCATTCATTATTTCTGCTTTTTTGCATTTGTGTGCTATGTTTCTGTGACCTAATGTATGGTCAATTTTTGTGAATGTGCCATGTGGTACTGAGAAGAAGGTGTATTCCTTTTTATCCCTATTTATTTTTCTCCATATGTCTATTAATTCTAATTTTTCTAAGATTTCATTCACTTCTTTTACCTCTTTCTTATTTATTTTTTGATTTGATTTATCTAAATTTGATAATGGTTGGTTTAAGTCTCCCACTAGTATGGTTTTATTGTCTATTTCTTCCTTCAATTCTCCTAGTTTCTCCATTAGAAATTTGGGTGCTATATTATTTGGTGCATACATGTTGATTAATGATATTTCCTCATTGTCTAGAGTCCCTTTTAACAAAATATAATTACCTTCCCTATCCCTTTTGATCAGGTCTATTTTTGCATTGGCATTATCAGATATCATGATTACCACTCCTGCCTTCTTTCTATCAGTTGAGGCCCAGAAGGTCTTACTCCATCCTTTAATTCTGACCTTGTGGGTGTCAACCCGCCTCATGTGTGTTTCTTGAAGACAACATATGGTAGGGTTTTGGATTCTAATCCATTCAGCTATTCGTCTACGTTTTATGGGTGAGTTCATCCCATTCACGTTCAAAGTTATGATTGTCATTTGTGGACTCCCTGGCATTTTGATTGCCTTCCCTAATTCTTACCTTTTCTTCTTCGGCTCTACCTTTTAGTCCAGTGATTTACTTTGAATCAGTCCCCCTTGTCCCCTCCCTTGATGTTTCCCTTTTTAGTCCCTCCCTTTTTGTTCCCTCCCCCTCCCCCCTCTCTTTCCCTCCCTTTTTGTTCTCCCTCTCCCCCTCCCCCCCTTGGTTTTCCCTTCTCCTTACCCTTGTTGGGTAAGATAGAATTCAAGATCCCAATGGATCTGGATGTTTTTCCCTCTCAGAGTTGATTTCCCTGAGATTGAGGTTTAAGTAAACCCCCCCCGCCTCTCTTCCTCTCCTTCTTATAGGAGTTTTCTTCCCCTCCCCTTCCCCTGTGAATCTTTGTGTGAGAACCATTATTCTATTTGGTCTTTCTTTACCCCCTATTTATACATTACATTTTCCCCACATATTAGTATACATAGGTTGATATAAATGTAGTCCTTATAGAAGAGAGTTTGAGTAAAAGAAGATAACATTTTTCCCCTTTCCTTAATATTTACCTTTTCAGGTATTCCTTGCTCTTTGATTTTCAGTATCAAACTTTCCACAGAGCTCTGGTCTTTTCTTTGCAAAAAGTTGGAAGTCTTCTATTTTGTTGAATGCCCATACTTTCCCTTGGAAGTATATAGTCAGTTTTGCTGGGTAGCTGATTCTTGGTTGGAGACCCAGCTCTCTTGCCTTTCTGAAGATCATGTTCCATGCCTTACGATCATTCAGCTTGGAACTTGCAAGGTCTTGTGTGACCCTGATTGGCATTCCTTTATATCTAAATTGTCTTTTTCTGGCTTCCTGTAGGATTTTTTCTTTTGTTTGATAGCTTTGGAATTTGGCAATTACATTCCTGGGAGTTGTCTTTTGGGGGTTTAGTGTAGAAGGTGTTCTGTGAGCTCTGTCAGTGGCTGTATTGCCCCCTTGTTCTAGAATCTCTGGGCAATTTTCTTTGATGATATCTTGTATCACCATGTCCAGTTTGGTGTTTATTTCTGGCTTTTCTGGGAGTCCAATTATTCTTAAATTTTCTCTTCTCCCCCTGTTTTCCAGATCTATCACCTTGTCGGTGAGATATTTTATGTTCTCTTCTAATTTCTTGGTGTTTTGGCTTTGCTTTATTAGTTCTTGCTTTAAAGCCTGGTTTTCTTTTACAGTTTGGTCAAACTGGTTTTGTAGATGCGTGAATTTCTTTTGCATCATTTCCCACTTTTCCTCCCAGAGGGCTTCCATCTTTTTGGTCCTTTCTGATTCAAATTCTTCATGGGTTTGTGGAGAGTTTCTATTTCCTTTGGAAGATTTTGGAGAATTTTCTTGTATATCTTCTTCTATCTGCTCTGTATTTTGTATTTTGGCTCCATAGAATGTGTCCAGAGTCGCCCCTTTCTTCTTATTTTTCTTGGTATTTTGGGGCTTCTGTGCTTCTGTGGAGTTTGTCATCTCTGAAAGTGGAGGATTGGCTTTTCTTGTCTTTGTCTGGTGATCAGAGGCTTTAGTCCTGGGCAGATGTTGGTTCTATGAGCGTTCCCTGGGTTAAACTGAATATGCCTCACTGGAACTGGAATGGAAGGGTCGGACCACAAGGCCACACTCTCCCCCTGGCTCGATTTCCGGAAGTTGCCTTCAGAATCCCTGGCCGTGAGGCTGTTTCCTCGGCCTGCGGGGGGATGGGCTGCCGCTTCCCCAAGCTCCGAGAGCACAGACTTTCACTGAGACTTGGATAGCAGGATCTAGCCCGTGAGGCTGTCTTGCCCGCCCTGAAGGTTGCTGTTGTTTTGACCAGCTCTTTGCAGCGGAGGCCCCAGGCAGTAACTTTCACCTGGACTGGGACTCGGGTAGAAGACCCTGAGGGTTGTTGTTCCTCAGACCCTGCTCTCTGGGCCCAGTGCGGCTGCCGCTTCCGGGAGCCTTGGACTCTGCGCTCCTACCCCTGAGGTCCGAGTGATCTCGGGTTCTGGCTTTTGAGGGGAGCCGTACCTTTTGAACCGGGTCCAGGTCCAGGAGGAGGGTTCCCAGGGTCTGTGCTGTTGATCGTTTTGAATTTCGGCGCCTTAGGAGCTTATCGTTTGAGATCGGTCCGGAAGGGTTTTCCGGAGATCTGAACTTCAGCTTTCTCTAAGCCGCCATCTTAACCGGAAGTCCTTGTTTATCTTTTAAAAAAACCTTCAACTTCAATGGGTCCAACTATCCCCTATTGCTCTATAGCTCTCCAAACTTTATTAGCCAAACATATTCAGTTCTTCCATTTATTTTCTTAATCAGGCCTTAAAGCTTTGAGATTTGAGACTGGCTCCAAAATTTGTCAAGTAAATGCCACCAAATCTCATAGTCCTTTCTCAGGCTTTATCCTCTTCGAGCTATCTGCTATAGTTAACACTATTGATCATTCTCTTTTCCTGGATACTCTCTCCAATTTGATTTTTCATGACACTCTTCTCTTCTTTCTCTTCTGTTTGTATAGTTCTCCTCAGTGCCTTTTGCTAGCTCATCATTTCTATCATGTACCCTAAATGAAGTTTTCATTCAAGATTGTTCTATAAACCTTTTTTTTGCCTCTACAGTATATCTTAGTGCTCTCATTATCTCTTATGGGTTTTACATATAGGTTTCTATGTAAATTACTGAAATATAAATGTGTCTAATCAACATGACCAAAAATGAATTAATCTTTCCCATATATCCTTTCCTCTTTCAATCCTTTCTAATTCTATTAAGGTACAACCATTCTATTCTCCTAGGTGTATAACCTCTGAATGATCTGGGGTTCCTTAATCTCAGGTACCCAAAATACCTAATTACTTCCCAGATCTTGCTGTCCAGATGATTAAAACAACCTCCTAATTGGTCTTTGTTCCCTTAAGTCCTTTCACATTCCAGTCCATCCTACACATTGCTGCCAAAGGAATTTTCTATAAGCACAAATCTGACCATGTGACTCCTCTACTAAAAGAAGGCCAGTAGTTTTCAATTTTCCTCTAAAATCAAACATAAACTCAGTTGTTTGGCTTTAAAGTCCTATACAATTTAGCCCCTACTTCCATACCTTTCTAGCCTTATTCGATTCTGTTCCTTCTCCTACTGTTCATAGTGAAGGCCAAATTGGTTTTCACATTTGGCAATGTACCTCTTATCTTTGCATTGGCTGTTTCTTCTGTCAGAAATTCCTTCAGTCTTACTACTCCCTGAAAAAGCCTCTCTCTTAAGATGCAACTTAAATATTATATTCTGCATGAAACTTTGGGTGATTCCTAAACACATATTTTTAATGACTTCTTACCCTATCTATTTTGAATTAAATGACCTTGCATGCATTTATATTTCTTCACTTTATGAAATATCTCTCTCTATCATCTATCAACTTGCTACTCCCAAGTGAATATAATCTCATTTAAAATAAGTGTTATTTTATTCTTTTTACCTATAGTCCCACTATTTGTCATAGTACTTATCACTGAGTAGATGAGTAAAAAATTCTTTGGGATTTAATGGAATAATAGATACCACTCTTAGGAGGATTATGGTAATAAGGAAGTGTTGGAGCCTTAACACCAGGAAATAAGCTAGGAGAAGACTGGATCTTGAGCCCCTTACTTTACTCTACTTCCTGTTCCCTTCTCAATGGTCTTGCAATGCTCTTCTCAGAATGGTAAACTTAAAGACTCCCCTAATAACTAAATCCCATGATCAATTCTTTAACTAATCTATTCTTTTAGGTAGAGAGAGGGAGGGGGAGATAGGAAAATTGGTTTCCCTAACTTCCTATGTTTTCTTGTACATTGGAGATTTCACAATGTGTTCAATTCAGGAAATAAAGTTAATTTTCTCTGATAGGAGATGTTGACAGCAAAGGCTGACAATTTCTTTTGAGCTAAGCTGCAAAGTCTTCTCAGTACTCAGTCATATAAATAATCATTGACCAAGAGAGAGTCTGGCTTCCACCTTCTTCCCAACAATCAGAGAAGAAGTGAGTGAGATTTAAGCACCTGGGCTTCCTAACTGCTCCCTTCAAGATTCTACTGGAACTCTGGCTCCATCTTGGTTGATTGGCTTTTCACCAAATTCCAAGCCTCTTGCTTTTTCTTGCAGATCTCTTTTGTGTTGCAATGTCATCAGTCACAATGGCTCCATAAAAATCGATATACTTGACCTTATCCCCATCCTGAAATTCTAATCACTTTTCACATTTAGCCAAAATAATCTGGAATTTGTACTTAAAAGCTTTATTTACTCAGAAGGCCAGGTATACATAGCACACAGTCATTCAAGGGTGCAGAATCTGAAGGCTGACTTTTGCATAAATCTAGTCAGTCATTCAACAAGTATTTATTAATCACATATCCCAGGCACACAAAGAAAGGAAAAAAAAAGAGAGAAATCTTAAGCAAATGACTTTAACTACTATACAGCAGGTTGAATGAGTTTGAGGAAATGAAGGAAAAAACCCACCACTTACACACACACACACACACACACACACACACACACACACACAGGAACTGAAATCTAAGTTATTTAACATCTGTATATCTGTTTCACTTAACTGTAAATAAGAGATAATCATAACTCTTACCTTGAAGTCCTTACTCTCAATCTTTCTCAAGCTTGCTTGTTTCAGATTGCAATATGGAAACATTAATCAAAGATTAAATTCTTTAATCATAATGCTAAGCTGTCCAACATGATCTCACCAGAGAAGATCAAATAAGTTCATATATATAAGGAGTTTAGCAACATTTATAAATGTAAAGCTCTATATACATTATAGATATTATTATTGTTATGATATTATCATAATGCATGCATTTGTATATGCACATGCAGCATATTTATGTGTACATGTGGAAATATACATAGACCTCAACAATATGGTTTCCCCAAAGTACACACATACGTGTGCATATATTCATATGCATGGTTCATGAATCTATTCATAAATGAATGCTTTGGAGAGAGGAAATCTGGAGACCTTTTATCATAGATAGGGCTATTCTCAGCATCAAATGAGATAATTAATATTGAAACTCCATCTACTAATGACCATAGAAAGTGGAAAGATAGATACATGGATATATAGATGGATAGAAGGATGGTTGGATAGATGGATGGATGAATGGATGGAGGAACGGATAGAAAGATAGATAGGTACAGAGACAGTTCATATGATATACCAGCTAAAGTACTATGTTATGGGAATTATAAATAAATGCAAGTCAAAACTTACATTTCTTTTTTCTATTTTTATTTTTCTAATGGAAAAATAATAATGCATAAAAGAGAGATAAAGTGGGAAAATAAGGTAAAAATGTGCTGGAAAGACTGGATATACAATTCAAGTGCTAAAGATGCTGGAACTAAGTAAGACAAAAGCAAAGCTAGTCTATCAAAGACTGGGTATGTTACAGGAGTAAAGAATAATTTTATTTTCAGAATAAAGTTGAGGTTTTAACTGGATTAGACATAGCATATTAATGTGATAATTGTTTGAAAAGATTGCCAAATTGTCTTACTTATAATCTTAAGGATTTGCCTTAGGGCAGTGAGAGGTTAAATGATTTAATTAATGTCAAATAGCTAGATGGGTCAGAGACAGGATTTGAACTGAGGGTATTTTTTCTTCTAGACAGTTTTCTATTTACCATGTACCTTATTTCACTCATAATAATGGCAATAACTTAATGATCATAATAGTAATGGCAATGGTCATTCATTTTACTTTATGAAAAATTCATGTTAAGAATAAGAATAAAAAAATCTTAATGTCTTGAAAAGTGTTTTCTCTTCATTGTGAGCATAATTATAATAATGATGTCCTTTTTTTGTATCTCTTCCCTCTTGGAAGCTTGGGAATTTATTTTCACATCATACTATGTGGCATGATATTCAAAACTTTGCAAATGCATATTATTTGGATGCTTCAATTGTCAGTCCTTACTCTCAATCTTTCTTAAGTTTGCCTGTTTCAGAATGCAATATGGAAACATTAATCAAAGACAAATTCTTTAATCATAATATTGAACTGTCTATTTTTAGTTGCATAGACTCAAACAAACATGTTATATAAAATTTACCAAATAAATACACATAGTTTCTTTAAATTAAATATAAATTTATGTCATGAATTTTTAAAATCTTTTTTTAATTTAGAATATTTTTCCAGGCTTACATGATTCAAGATTTTTCCCATTCCTTTTCCATTCCCCCCTTCAGGAGCAGACAAGAAATACCATTGAGTCATACATGTATCATTGTTCAAAACCCATTTCCAAGTTATTCATATTTGCACTAGAATGATCTTTTAACATCAAAACCCTAATCATATCCCCATCAAACTAAATGATTGATCATGTTTTTCTTTTGTATTTTTGTTCTCATAGTTCATTCTCTGAATGTGGATAGTGTTCTTTCTCATAAGTTCCTCAGAATTGTCCTGGATCATTGCACTGCTGCTAGTAGAGAAGTCCATTACATTAGATTGTGCCACAGTGTATCAGTCTCTGTGTATAATATTCTCCTGGTTCTGCTCATCTCACTCTACATCAATTCCTAGAGGTTCCATTTCACATAGAAATACTCTAGTTCATTATTGCTTTCAGCATAATAGTATTCCATAACCATTAAATACCTCAATTTGTTCAGCCATTCCCCAATTGAAGGGCATCCCCTCATTTTCTAGTTTTTTACCACCACAAAGAGCGCAGCTCTAAATATTCTTGTATAGGTCTTTTCCCTTTTATTTCTTTGGGATACAAACCCAGAACTGGTATGGCTGAATCAAAGGGCAGGCATTCTTTTAAAGCCCTTTGTGCATAATTCCAAATTGCCCCACAGAATGGTTGGATTAATTCACAACTCCACCAGCAGTGTTATTAGTGTCCCAATTTTGCTTATGTCATGAATTCTTAAAGCATTATTTTTTGCTGGAATTTTTCACATTTTTCTCATCCTACCCAAAAATTTGAAATCTTATAATAGAATTCATTACCAACATAAGAAGGTTCTATACTGAACCTCTAATTTCCTTTGTATGTGAAAGTACTATCCAATTCAAGTCAGAATTTTCTCTTCAATTTATAATATGAGAACATTGCCTAGATTATTGAGTTGTTAAGTGACTGGACCAGGACTGGACCAAAAAATGCATACCCTCTTATCTTCAAAACACATTCTTTAATCATGATACCACACCTTCATGAATCTATTTTATATTTTCTCAAATATAAGATAAATCGTTCCTTCCTACCTCAGCCTCAGTAATAATAATAATAACCACAAACTGTGCTATGTCCAACTTGTAAAGCTAGAAATCCATTCATATTCAATTAATTGTATGAAGTTAATTTTATCTATTTATTGAGACCGCCTAGCTGTGTTTCCTGACTCTCTAGCTGGAAAAAAAAAAAATAGCCGAAAAGGTTTTCCAGCTGCATTGGTTCTTGCAATTGGAAATTGGAGAATTTGTGTGTGTGTGTGTGTGTGTGTGTGTGTGTGTGAGAAAATTGAGGTTTTCATGGATGTTAGAGTCGTGAAAGCCTCAATTTTATTTCACAGAGTCATTCCCCTTGGTTGATTTAGCATCAATAGATATCCCATAGGGCACAATGAAAACTGAACAATGTCATAATCCCTCTGAAGGAATATCCACATTGCAGTGATGCTACATAGTCATAGATAGAACACTCATCTTCATATATTTTTCTGAGAAAAAACTATTTGTTATAACTGATTTACATGTAATCAGAGTTGCACTACAAAAATTACTACAATTAAAAAACCTCCATACTTTCTGAATCCTTTCTTCCATTTTCTTCTGTTCATCTCTCCTACTTTAAAAATAAAGAAATATTCAAAGAAGTCATGTAACTTGACCACATTCATATAGAAAATAAGTAGTAGATCTTGAATTTGAACCATACCCTCCACATCCTCTGATTACAACCAAAATCATTGGCATGGGCACTGTACCCCCAGAAACTCAGGTGAACTATTATCAGGGAAACTCTCTTGCTCCCTTACATCCTTGTGACTGAGCCTAAAACACCCAATGCCTCCACTAGGGTCATGAGATGACTATCTCCCTTTGATCATCCTCTAGATTTAAGAGGGACAGAAAGATGCACCTTCAGGCTATACCTAAATCCTATCAGACATCTGTTTGTTCCCTAAAACTAAGGCATCTTTATGACCCCAGGCAGACCCAAGTATGATCATCCCACCTCATGCCTGGGTGACTAACACTCTGTTGTAAAAAGTTTAAAATCCACAGAACTGATGTCGTCTGGGGAACAGCCTTTCCATTCATGCTGTCCCCATGGGGAACAGCCTTTCCACCCATGCTGTCCCCATGAGGAACAGCCTTTCCATTCATGCTGTCCTCCCAAGGAACTACTCCCCATCTTGCTGTTCCACCTTGCTATCCTCCTGGCCATTCTCAACATTACTTTCCAAAGTAATAAATTTCTCTTTTTGCCTTTAAGCTAAGTTTTGGAGTCTCGCTTTCTTGCAAAAGGTATCCTTCCCAAACCCCAGGGGTACCCACCTGAACCCCCATAACATCATGACAAATATTTTCACTTTTAAATGATGCAATTTATAAACATGAAACCTTGATAGTATTATACAAAATTTTTGCTTTTGTCTAATTGGCACTATTTCATATATCCTCTCCTCTTTTAGTAAGATAGAGACCATTAAACATGAGTTTCAGAATTCAATGTTCTTCCTCTCACTAAATTGTTATGTCATTTTAGATTCTTTAACCATCCCTCCACTTAAAGAGAGGAGTCTGTTCCTTCCTTTTTTAAGGGCAACACCTCCACCTGTGTAGAAGCGTAGCATCATAAATTTAGTACCAGCAACTAAGTGCTCCTTAATGAGTACACTAAGCACATTTCAGTGATTCTCCTTGATGAGAATCACGTGCAGGATAGAATTTCCCTGGGTAGTTTATTCTACCTTTTGAAGACTAAAATTATCACTAAGTTGTGTCAAGAAATTCTTAAGTGTTTGGCATTTGAGAAAAGAATGGGTGTCAGACAGAGTAACAGAGAGGCAGAATCAGAAACAAAGTGAGACAGGGAGAACGAGGGAGACAAACAGAAACAGAAAGAAAGACAGAGAAAGACAGAGAACTAATGATCTCCAGACCAATATAAAGAAAATTGAGAATAACAAATGTTTACAAGTATAGTCACAATTAATTAATTAATGTATTCATGGCCAAACAAATGAAACTCAGCTTCCCTGTGGAGAATACTGGATTATTCAGGGAAAGGTAAAATATTAATGGATAATTTATTATAGCAAATTTCAGAAACATTTTATGCAAGTCATTTTATGCTCTGCCTAGAGGAAGAAAGATTTCTTATAGCCCTTGAATAGAGCAATATTTAGTATACTTGTAGTTCTTTACAAGCTCTCTGAAAGAGAAACAAAATAAGATTAGCCTTGATCCCAGATTCTATATTTTATAATTTAGAAAGCTGACACCAATTCAAATAACTATAATATCTACTACTAGATGAAAATCTCTATAAAATAGAATAACAATTATAATGCGGGGTCTGAGAGGGGAAGGGAAGTGTAGACTGAAGATCTCAAGGAAGACTTTTTGGAAGACTTGAAATTTTGGTTGAATTTTAAATGAAGGCAATTCACCAATTAAATAAAAGAAGGGTGGTATTCAACTAAAGTAGTGCCTAACAAAAGGAGAGCAAAATGTTACAGAAGAATGCTAGTCATTGTAAGTAAATAGCTATGAATAGAGAATAAAAACAAGTTGTTCCCTTTCCCTCCCCTATACTTAGCTGTTTGAGCAGCCACTGGTTCAGATATTCAAACTCCAATTCAAGTTCCCTATATAACCTTTGTATCAAATTTATATAGAGTTGTTGACAAAATGATTACATGACATTAATAGAAAACAATTCCATCACCCAAGAGGAAAGGTAGTGGGATAGGCTAGCAGTGATGATGAACTGTTTAGACACCACATGTGCCTTGCCCCCTTCCTAGTGCCAGTTGTACCAGATAGGGGAGGGAGTAAGAACTCCCATTGGGCTGATAGGCAGAGGGGTGGGTTAAGTGAAAAAATGTCCTCAGCTAGTGTAGAGGAGAGGAGAGTGTCCTGCTCCCCTCCAACTCTGCCATCTGTATGCTACCCAATTTACCCCTCATGTGTTCCCATGGGACTACGAGGCAGAGGAGCAGGTGATGGGAAAAAATGTTGTCAAGCATGGGTAAAGAGGGGGAAGGGAGCAACTCCACCAGAATCCCTCTGCCTTTCTAGTAACAAACTCTAGGTAGGATGGCATCTGTGAATGCAGAGACCATTCTGCATACCATCTTTGGCATAGTGCCATCAGTTTGCCATCACAGGGCTAGAGAATGAAATAAGAGTACATTCATAGTTGTCTCATAATGAATGAGCCAAGGACCCAGAAAATAAAATTGTTAGGCTTATTTCAATATTTCAGAAATATTTTATTTTCCTCCCAATCACATGTAAAAATAGTTTTATTTTTTTATATTTTTAATTTTGAATTCTCTCCCTATCTCCTTCTCTCTCATCTCCCCTTACTGAGACAGTAAGCAAACTAATATTGAAGTGGGACACTTCACAAATGAGTTCAAACACCTAGGATATTGATTATTGAAAACATCAATTATTAATAAAAGAGAGAAATAAAGAATCTACCAGCTGGGGCAGAATTCCCTAATGGAATACTGCATTGGTTTGACATCAAAGACCAAATTATATACATTACAGAGTTCTTATCTAACAAACAAACCTTAACAAAGGAATGTGGAGTCCAAGATGGGGGGGACAATTCTTAGATGTATGATGTGGCTGTTATCCAAGGAGTATTTATCTTCACTTAGCCAAATGTTAGTTCACTGGCCCTTTGATAGTCCTAAAATTCCTCTTTTGTCTCTTTGCCACCCAAATTAAACAGAAAGCATTTTGTTTTCTGCCTAAAACATCTTGTCCTCCTGGAGGGAAGGAAAAACCAGGTCTGTTCCCTAAAAATGTGAACAGGGGTAATTTTTCCATCTTTGTTCTTTTGGGGGCTACTTCAATATTGATTTCACATGTGAAATCATGTAAAACATTATAAAATCCAGTGACAAATATTTGCTATAATTATTACAGTTTAAAAAACCTCATATTTTCTGAATCCATTCTTCTACTTCTTTAAACTCTTAGTCCATAAAAATGAGAGCCACAAGCAAGTGGCTGGAGGAGGGATGTCCTCCACATTAGTTGAGAAATAGAAGAGATATATTCTGGGGAGTGTGCCATTATCAGTTAAATTGGTTTTTCAATGGATCAAAAATGGCAAGAGTTGGCAAAGTTCTAAAACTATGCTGCACTTTTTTTTTTCCTGGAAGGAAAGGTGGGATGCAGAGATTAATAAAATTTGTCAGTAATATAACTTTCATGGAGATAACATCATGAAAAAATGGTTGGAAAGGTAATATGATGCCAGTATATGGAAAGTCTTGAATGTCAGGCAAAGAAGTTTGGATTAAATTTTACAGAAAATAAGGAGGCACTTAGAAAAACAGAACAGTCAGATCTATACATAAGGATTATTCTGTCAGCTTTGTGAAGGGTGGATTATCCCGTACTTTGAATAAAGTGAAGCCAGAATGACCAGGACAGAGGCAGGTAGAGCAGTTCAAGCAAACATAATAAGGTAAAGGAATCTGGAACATAGAGACTTATGTAACAGAATCATGATTTAATTGATTATGAAATTAGAAAGAGGAAAGACAAAGATATCTACAAA
The DNA here is from genome assembly GCF_027887165.1 of Monodelphis domestica. Taxonomy (NCBI): domain Eukaryota; kingdom Metazoa; phylum Chordata; class Mammalia; order Didelphimorphia; family Didelphidae; genus Monodelphis; species Monodelphis domestica. The sequence continues at coordinate 668,449,010 of NC_077227.1, read as the reverse complement.
GTTGCTGCTAAAGATGGCTGGTATCATGATAGAAATAGTAAGCCAAAGGGAAGAGCAGATTAGGGAAATAGATAATGTATATGTGGAAATTGAGATTCTTATCAATCATGACAGAGCAGTTAAGGATTTGGGGATAACAATCTTGTGCTCAGAAAAGCAATCAGAGTTACAGAGATTAATTATAGGAATTATCCACACAAAGTTTGTAGTTTAGGACATGGAAATTACTGTGACTGGCAAAGTAGAAAGTGCAGAGAAAAAATAGAATATGACAGAATAAAACATTCTGGAATATGTCCTTTAATAGGGAGAGCTAATAATATTAATAGGAATTAATGAAATCTCCAGAGATGGAAGGAAGAGAAAGAGAAATAAAACCAAGAGAAGAAGGTGTCATAGAAACCAGTGAGCAGGAGTGAGAGATTTAATATATAGTTGGTGAAAGCTATCAACATCATTAATGTGACAGAAAAGTCTATAAAGAAAACAAAGAAAAACAATGGATTTGGAGATAAGAAGGTCATTTGTGATCATTGAGAAAAACATTTTCATTGGAGTGATGGGAAAAGTCAAATTATTGTTGGTTGATGAGTCCATAGATAATAAAGAACTCAAGAAAGAATAGTAGAGTGTATAACATATTGGCCATGGAGAAGGAACAGGTCAAATACCACTTCTAACACAAGTAGGTTGTTGATAAGTCACTTATCTCCCTGTGCCCCAGTTTATCATAAAATATGATAATACATAAAATATCTATTTGACAGTTATAGTAAACAAGATGACATATGCTAACTATTTTTGAACTATTAAATCATCTGTAAATTCTAGTTATTAGATATAGACTAACTACTTTTTTAAATGCGTTGTTGAAGGAGAGGAGTGAAATGGAAAAGCAGTTTTAAGTTTGTCTTTTTTTAAAGGATTGAGGAGGTCCTCAATATGTATATAGGCAAAATTTAAAATAGTAGAAATGGAAAGATGAAATATACATGGAATAGAGAGGATAAGTGATAAATAAAGGTCATGGACGAGGAAGAGGAGGATCTAGGGTGTCAGAGATATTAATTATGCCAAAGTGAAGAGTTGCCTCTTCCACTAAAATACCATGTAGTAAAGAGAAGTATACAAATATAAGAAGGAAAGAAGGTGGGAAGATCAGAGTAAACAAAAGAGATAGCCATCAAAGACTCAGTTCAGTAAGAAAAAAAAGCCATTTTCTGTAAGAATGAAAAGTCAAGAAGAGTTTGATTATGACAAAAGAAGTGAGGTAAGGAGTCAAATAGAGTTGACTTAAAAGACTGCTAAATGGCAGGAAATGCAATTTGAGGTTATGCTGCATTAATTTATATTAAATTATGTCACATTGTTCACAGACATTTTCCAGAATTTCTCATAATACTGAAAGCAAAACCAGAGAAACTAGACTTCAGGAATTCCCATAAATTGGTCATTATCAGAATAGGGAAAATATAGATCAACAGATTAAGGGGATTCTAGTTTGAGTCCCAAAGATTAATTTAAGTTACTGACCATGGAGTTAAATGGTTAACAAAAGAAATGAAATAAGAGTGAGTAGAAAGGGAAGGAATCTGGATGTCAAAAGGATCAAAGGGTAGGATCACCCTGAAGGAGGGAATGATAAAGTCATGGTTATTATGTGGGATTTCAGAATTTAGGAATTGGAATATTTTGCTATTCCAGTCTAGAATTTAAAGATATATAGACCTGCCCCACTCATTTCATCCAGATATTTAGTTTTATTGATAGGTTTTATTTACTTCTTTGTTGCTTTAGTTTTAATGTTATAGAAAACAAAGTACTCATTCATTCTGTTTTACTGCTCCCTAGGGCTTCAGTTTTTGCTCTAGTCCCAAGAATAAAAACAAAATTTCAGAAGAGAGGAGTCCTAAACAGAACTACAAAAAGAATCACAATGGTGTTCAAAGTCAAACCTAGTTTTATACTTAGAGATATAAAACAAAAAGTAAGTGTACTTTCAATATGCACGGATAAAAATTAAATAAATGTAAATACCAATAATGTGAAGCCAGGAGATAAGATTTCAGCTGGTACAAATATTTTGTTACTCTCTGTATGCATCATATCAACTCACCTGAGCTATTTTGCCTTTACTGCATATTCTATCTACACCACAGAATAGCATATATCAGAAGTAAAGCAGTTCCTTCTGATAAGGGGGAACTGTGGTCTTTCCATTACGTATCAGTAGTGAGATAGACATGAAGATTTAGGAGGTGAAGCAGCTAGGAGGTCAGGGTGTTTTATAAATATTGAAGAACAGGGGAGAAAGATTGTGGAGAAAGAAAATGTGAGCTAGGTGCTGAAGTGAAATATAAGTGAAAAAATATTGAAAGGCTATCAATATAATAAGTCTATAAGAATTTCAAACAGAATATTTAGGGATTAGAGAACCCTAGACCATTAATCTCTTCTTGGCTGCTGGCTCTTTCTCTTCTACCCAGAAGAATGTTAAATCTACAGAAAAATGTCTTTCAGGTAATATGACAGCTTATTTTAATTGCAGTAAAAGCCCTCATATGGATAAGTATTTAGTTTTATTCTACTTTACCTAAGGGGAAGAACTAAGAGCTCTCTGGAAGTTGCAAAAAGTTATTCTTAATATAAGGTTAGACAATTGCCTACAATTGTATACTAACGTTTTTACCATGAAGGAGAATTAATGGTTTCGTAAAAAAGGCCCATAATATGTTTAAGAAAAGAAAATCTTAAATAATAGAATCATTAAATCACTAAAGAGGCCCACACATTCACTAAAGAAAAGAAATTCTTAAAAAAATAAGAAAAGGCAAAATGGAAAAATGAAATAAAAGAAGTTCACAGAAGAAAATTTTTATTTAAAATTACAATTTTTCAAGTGGAAACTAGTGACTGTAAAACTTTAAGAAACAATAAAAGAAAATTAAATGGAGAAAAAATAAAAGAAAATGTAAGATATCTCATCAGAAAAATAACTGACCTGGAAAATAGATTAAGGAGATACAGTTTAAGAATTCTGGTTATTTGAAAGCCAAGGTCAAAAAAAGGGCCCAGAGAGAAAAATGATTGAACATAATCACAGTTTGACTATGTAAAGCTTCAAGTGAGCTTTTACTCTCTCCAATTTCATCCTCAATAAGAGACTTCTTAATTCTTCTTCACTTTCTACCATTATATTGGGGTTGTCTGAATATTCGAGATAATTTACTTTTCTCCCAGTAACCCTAATCCCAGATTTTTATTCATTAAGTCTGACATTTTGCATGATGCATAATTTAAATAATTAAGGTGATGATATACAACCTTGTCATACTCTTCTTGCAATCTTAAATTAATCAAGTATTGTATGTTCAATCCTAACTGTTTCTTCTTGACTTAAAATAAGGTGGTGTGGTACTCCTATCCCTTTGAGCATTTATGAATTTTTTTTTGTAATCCACAGTCTAAATCTATAGTGTAGTCAATGACAAAGTAGTAGATTTTTTTTCCCTGTAATTTCCTTTTTTCCCCATAATCAATCAAATGTTGGCAATTTAGTCTCTAGTTCTTCTGTCTCTTGAAAAACATGATGTCTTGTTGTCATAGCTAGCATTATTTTTGAATAGTAGAAGGAGGAGGAGGAGTAATAAAAATCCTTGCTTTATCCCTAGTCTTATTGGAAACATGTCTAGTTTATTATCATTACAAATAATGGTAGCTCTTGGTTTTACCAATTTATTCACATTCATTCCTACTTTTTCAAGTTTAGGAATTACTATATTTTGTCAAAATATTTTTATTTGTGTGTTGAAAACATCATACTAATTATATTAATTTTTGTGCCTAACAGTTTTTATTTTTGTGAATTATACATATATTATCACACAATTTCATTTCCATATTAATCATTTTTTATAAATTAATAATCTCATAAAACCAAAAACCCAAAATATATACCAAAATAAATAAGTGATAAATTATATGTTTTTATATTCATTTCTACCCCAACAGTTCCTTCTCCAAAGGGGGATAGCATTCTTTTTCTTAAGTCCCTCAGAATTGTACTGAATCATTGTGTTGTTGTTAGTTGCATAGTCTATCACATTTGAGCATTACTTGATAGTGCAGTTCTGTGTATAATGTGCTCTTTGTTCTGCTTAGTTCACTCTGCATATGTTCATGAAGATATTTCCAACTCTTTCTGAAATCATCCTCTTCATCACTCCTTAGAACAAAATAGCATTCCATCACCATTATATACCACTATTTGTTCAGCCATTCCTCAATTGAGGGACATTTCTTTAGTTCCCAAATTTTACCAACATAAAATGAGCTGCTTTTGTACAAACAGGTCCTCTCCCATTTTTCTTTCGTATCTTTGGTATATGAACACAGTAATGGTATTATTGGATCAAAAGATGTGCGTATTATTTTATAGCCCTTTGAGCATAATTCCAAATTGCCCTTCAGAATGGCTGGATCAATTCACAACTTCACTAGCAATGTATTAATGTCCCAATTTCAACACATTCCCTTCAACATTTATCTTTTACTTTACTGTCATATTAGCCAATCCGATGGAAGTGAAGTGGTACTTCAGAGTTGTTTTCATTGGTATTTCTCTAATCAAGAGAGATTTGGACCTTTTTTTTTATATGATTATTGATAGCTTTGATTTCTTCATCAGAAATCTGCCTATTCATATCCTTTGACCATTTATCAATTGGAGAATGAATTGTATTCTTAAAAATTTGATTTGGTTCTCTACAAATTTGAGAAATTAGACCTTTATCAGAGAAATTTGTTATAAATTTTCCCCAGTATGTTTCTTCCCTTCTAATTTTGGTTGCATTGGTTTTGATTGTACAAAACCTTTTTAATTTAATATTATCAAAATTATTTCTTTTACATCTTATAATGTATCTCTTGATTGGTCATTTGTTTCCCTTCTCCATTGATCTGACAAGTAAACTATTCTATGTTTCCCTAACTTACTTATAATGTCACTCTTTACATTTGAATCATATACCCATTTTGACTTTATCTTGGGATAGGGTGTGAGATATCAGTTCAAACCTAAATTTTGCCCTCACTGTTTTCTAATTTTCCCAGCAATGCTTGTCAAATAGTAAACTCTTATCCCAAAAGCTGGGATCATTGGATTTATCAAAAATAGATTGGTGAGGTCATTTATTCCTAATCTATTTCATTGTTCCACTCTACTATTCTTAGTCAGTACCAGGTTTTGATGATTATAGCTTCATAGTGCAGTTTAAGGTATGTTACTGCTAGGCCACCATCCTTCACATTTAGTTTCATTAGTTCCCTTGACATTCTTGACATTTTGTTCTTCTGGATGAATTTTTTTTACTATTTTTCTTCTAGTTCTATAAAATAGTTTTCAATAGTTTGATTGGTATGACACTGAATTAGTAAAGGTAAGATGGCTATTTTTATTATATTATCTCAGCCTACCCTTGAGAAATTAATGTTTTACAAATTGTTTTGATTTAACTTTATTTATGTGAATATTCCTATACTGTCTAGTGTTTTCCACAGGAATGGGTGTTATATTTTGTCAAAGGCTTTTTTCTGCATCTGTTGAGATAAACATGATTTCTGTTAGTTTAATTACTGATATGGTCAATTATGCTGATAGTTTTCCTCATATTAAACTAGCCTTACATTCCTGGTATTAATATCACCTGTCATAATAAATTACCCTTGGGTTAAATTGTTGTAGTCTCTTTGCTAGTATCTTATTTAACATTTTTGCATCAAAATTCATTTAGGAAGTTGGTATTTAATGTTATTTCTGTTTTTGCTCTTCCTGGAATAGGTATCAGCACTATATTTGTTTCATAAAAAGAATTTGGTAAGGCTCTCACTTTGCTTATTTTTTACAAATAGTTTGTAAAGTATCGGGATTAATTGTTCTTTAAATGTTTGATAGAATTCACTTTTGAATCCATCTGGACCTGGGGATTTTTCTTGGGGAACTCCTGGATGGCTTGCTCAATTTCTTTTTCTGATATGGGATTATTTAAGTATATTTCCTCTTTTGTTAATCTAGGAAAGTTATGTTTTTATAAAACTTCATTCCTTTCACCTAGATTATCAGATTTATTGTCATATAATTGGGCAAAATAGTTCCTAATGATTGCTTTAATTTCCTCTTCATTAGAGGTGAAATCATCCTTTTCCTTTTTGATACTGGTCATTTGATCCTCTTCTTTCATATTTTTAATCAAATTAAACACTATTTTATTTATTTCATTTGATTGTTTTTAATAGAACCAGCTTGTAGCTTTATTTATTAGCTCAGTAGTTCTTTTACTTTAAATTGTATTAATTTCTCCTTTGATTTTTAGGATTTCCAATGTAGTCTTTATTTGGAAATTTTGAATTTGTTCATTTTCTAGATTTTTTAGTTGCATTCCCAGTTCATTGATATGCTTTTTTTCTCTATTTTTCATATAACTACTCAAAGATATATCTATTTCTCTGAGTACTACTTTGGCAGGATTCCATACATTTTGATATATTGTCTTCTCATTTTCATTCTCTTCAGTGAAATGAATTATTATTTCTTTTAATTGTTCTTTGACCCACCCACTAAAATAATTATATTATTTGGTTTCCAATTAATTTAAATTTACCTTTCCATGAACCCTTATTGATTATAATTTTATTGCATTGTAATTTGAAATTTTTGATTTTATTCTTTTTTTTTGCATTTGGTCATGAAGCTTTTATGCATTAATACATGGTCAGTTTTTTGTATGTGTTCCATGTGCTTCTGGAAAGATTTATTCCTTTTTATTCCTATTCAATTTTATCCAGATACCTATTAAATCTATTTTTTCTAAAATTTTATTCACTTCTTTTACTTTTTTTTTGTTAGATTTGTTTTGTTCTTATAGGGTAAAGTTGGTTTTCTTGAAAATCATGAGGCATGTCATAATAATGCACTGTTCTCTGAATCAGTGTGAAAGGCAACATGGCATAATAGAGAACTTTCCTGGGAGCCAAGAAGTACTAGGCTTCTTCCTCTGCCCCTCTTCAGACAAAAACTCACTTTATGAGCTGTTCAGGTCACTTAACCTCTCAGCGAGTTCAGAGAACTCCCTAACTTGGAAAACAAATGACTAAAGACTTTAATAGAAAACTATTTACTCATCCAGTATCTTCCTTAGCAAGTCTGGTCTAAAACAAAAACAAAAACCTTTCAGTGCCCTTATTAGAGTTACTTTAATCATTTGCGTCTAAGTGTCATGTGGTCTTCTAAGGGTCATGTGTGTCATGTGGTGGTTTTTTTGGTAGGACTTTATTTAAAATTGTGTAGCTTTGCTCTACAGAAAACATAGAATTTGGTATTGTCATCCAGTTCAGATACTGTCAGCCATTTCAAAGGGTTTTACCCTGCAACACAAAAGGAATGTATATTTGGGAGGCTCTGAGATCTCACTCCAAGTCATGGAAGTGACAGAAAACTTGTCTCTCTATCAAAGTCTTGTCATCATCCGTGGCAGAAATGTCATGAAGGAATAGCTTGTAGTTTAATTCTGTGTGATGTGACTGGCATTCATTCCTGAGTTCAATTCTAGAGAATATAAAACTAGTTGCTTCAAAGTGTTTCTCATCAAGGTAGATGAAATATAAATGATATATGGACAGACAGAGAGGCAGAAAGATAGACATTGACAGATAGACCGATAGATAGAGAGATATAGTATAGTTTTATGTGTGTGTGTGTGTCTATTACCATAGCTGCCACAAGAGGGCTTGAAGGAAACACTTTTAGGGACTTTGAGGTACAACGATAAATGCTGATTATCCAGCTACTCACAGATCTGGAAGCTAATAGAAGAAAGAAACCAACTAAAAAGAAATGATTAACTCCAGTCACTGGGAGATGGTAAAAAAAAAAAAGCCAAGAGATTTTGGAGATGTGGTTCACAAAGAAATCCCAGGATATTGAGAGATTTTTGTTTGTGGTGAACAGAGCATATAAGGCTCTGTGAATTTGAGCATCTGGGTTCTACTTAAGGATGCAAACCCCCAAAGGATTACTATCCAAAGAAGCAAACAAAAGGACTGGAAGACCTCAGGGATACCCCAGTTCCAGAATCAGCTTAAGGAGTTACAAAGAGGGATCACAGGACCACAGATTTAGAACTAAAAGGGATATGAGAGGCAATATAATCCAGTATCCTTTTTTGTCATTTAGTCATGTCTGACTCTGATCCTATCTGTAATTGTTTGGGCAAAGAGACTGGAGAAATTTGCCATTTTGTACACCAGCTCATTTTAGATGAGGAAACTGAGTCAAAGTGGATTAAGTAACATACTCAGAGTCAAGCATCTAATAAGTGTCTAAAATCAAAATTTAACTCAAGAATATGAATCTTCTGTAATTCAGGCCAACCATTCTATCCACTGTGCTGCCTATCTGCTCCTTGACTTTTATTCATTTTGTTGTTGTTCAGTCATTTCAGGCATGTCTGACTCTCAATGGCCCCATCTGGTATTTTCTTGACAGGTCCTAGAGTGATTGCCCTAAATCACAGAGGCAGTAAGCATCAGACATAGGATTTGAACTGAAATTCTCTGCCTACATAACCAGTATTTTGTCCATTGTTATGTGATACCTCAAAATTAGGATATCAGGCTAAAGAAAGCTTCTGTCATATCCTAAAATGATATAAACCACCTATGATAGAAAGGGACATGTTAGTACCTCGATATGAGGAGAGAGGTGAAAAGTAAAAGGGAAGCATTTATATAGCAACTACTACGTACCAGGATCTGTGCTAAGTAATTTATAAATATTATCCCATTTGATCCTCACAATAGTCCTATGAGGTAGGTGTTATTATGTTGCCCATTTTACATATGAGGAAATAGAGGCAAACAGAAGTGAAGTTATTTGCCCAGGTCACATATCTAATAAGAATCTAAAACCAAATTTGGACTCTGGTCTTTCTGACTCCATTTCTAGAGCTCTATCCACTGTACCAACTAGGGATAAAGTTTGTTATAGTAAGAGAAAGAAAATAATTCTCTATGAGATGGTTCAAATTCAGAATCTCTTGGTGACAACTTGACAAAAATAGAGATTCTAACTCCCTAATATGTCCCAAGGCATTCCCCAAGATTCTCCAAGGTATTTTGCTGACCAGAATCAAGTAGTACCTATGGTAAAGTGTACTGAAAGGTTTTTTTGTGCAAAAATTCTGAACAAAAAGTTCAAAAAAATAAATTTGGAAAAATGCCAGAATACCATTGAATTTTTAAAGTTTCATGCTGATACTGAATATTTATGAATACCTTTCATTTTTCATCTGGTCTTTAAAAAAAGTTTTCTCTGTTAATCTTATGTCTCAATTTTTTTGGTTATTTGTTACATGAAAATATGTAGGTTAACTCCCTCCCTCCTTTCCCTCTGCCCATTAGAGAAGTAATAATGTGATAAGCAGCTATGTGTATATATAAAACTACATCTTGCTTATTTCTATTTCTCAGTTCTTTCTCTGGAGATGAACATACACAAGTCACCTTTGAAACAATATTTCTATTTAGCAGTTCTTATTTTTTTATTTAATATGATAATTCTGCTTGAAAAGAAATAGACAAATTATATCATGATGGATTTAGGTAAGATACAAAGTGGAACTTACTGATGGTACAATATTCTATTTTTTACACCCTTTCCCTGGAATGCTCTGAAAACAATTACATTTCATATCCTTCCTGTAATGCATAAGGTGTAATATTCCTTACTAAAAACAAATAAAATCAATGACTTATCAGGAGACCTGAGCCTAATTATTGTATAACACAACGAGTCCTCTTCTTTTTTCCAAATATCATCCCAAAAGAGCTGGGTAAAAATATAATTGCCAGGAATTTCACCCAAAGCATATTTCTCACTCAGCATTTTCTCTACTCTACAATATTCAATCCAAAATCTGAGGATTACAAAGCAAGTCTAGCCATTTTGAATTATTGCATAGGTAGCATATATAAAAGAGGGAATATTTGCAATACTATTTCAATTATACTATTCCTTCAGCTGTCTTTTTTTTAATTTTTAAAATTTATTATTTTTAAAATAAATTTTCAAATTAATTTTCTGAAGTTATATGATTTATAGTGTCTCCTTACCTTCTTCTTTCTCTCCTCCAAGAGCTGACAAGAAATTCAGTCTGGGTTACACATGTATTTTCACTCAAAACTCATTTCCATGTTATTCATTTTTGCAAGTTAATAATCTTTTAAGACAAAAATCATATACTAAATAAATGAGTAATAAATCATATGCTTTCATCTACATTTCTACTCCAACAGTTCTTTTTCTGGAGGTGGATAGCATTCTTTCTCATAAATCCCTCATAATTGTCTGTGATCATCATATTGCTATTAGTAGTAGTCTGTCATATTTGGTTGTTTTTCAATATTATAGTTCCTGCAAATAATGTTCTCTTGGTTCTGTTTCTTTCATTCTGCATCAGTTCACATAGATCTTTCTGAAATCATTCTGTTCATAATTCTTTACAGCACAATAGTATTCCATCACTCATATATTACAATTTATTCAGCCATTCCCCAATTGAGGGACATCACTTTAGTTTCCAATTCCTCACCATCACAAAAAGAACAACTATAAATATTTTCATACAAAGAGGTCCTTTCCCATTTTTTATCTCCTTTCCCTGCCTTTTAACTAGAAATAATGGTGTAAATAAAGAATACTTACTTTCAATTTTTAAAAATTATTTTGATATTAGATGACCAGAATTCTTTTGAAAATGTCTTTGGGGGTTGTTACTCTCACTCTTCCTTTGGCTTGGAATCCAAATATCCTATGCAATGGTAGAACAATTAGTTTTGGAATTAAATGACTTGAGTTATCTATCTTCCAACAGTTATTCACTGTGATTCTGAGTAGGTTGCTTTATTCCTATGTTCCTCTATTGCTTTATCTGTAAAATTTGGATAGTAATATTTGTACCATATACAGTGCAGGAATTTTTTTGAGAAAACCAGTTTGTTAATATGAATTTCAATTATTGCATAAAAAGAAAGAAATAGGGCACAAGATTGAGATACACAAGGGCAAAGTGGGAGCAAAATATACCCTTTTTATATAACTATTCTTGGTTTTTTGCTGTGTAGTCCCAGAGGGATATTTTCAGAATCTTCAAGGGGACCATATGCTCCCTATTCCTTAATATTAAAAGCTGTATTGCCTTTCTTTATTTAAATTGATATTTATAGTGCTCCCTATTCTATATAGGAGGTGTTAACCATTTGTCCATGATTGTTAGCATTTATTAAAATGATTTCATTAGTTTGCTATAGTGAAGCAATTATTTCTGAGTTCTGTCTCTAAAGCTGATTGAGTTGAAGTAGGCATTATCATTACTATTATTATTATCTTTATCATCAACATCATTATAATCATCACTTTCATGAGGATTCCTCAAAGGCATTGACCATAATTTATTTTATATTAGGAAATTTTCATCCAGCATTGGGAGTTTTTCAGAATGTGACTGTACTGATTATAATGGAAGGAAACAATTCTTTCCCTTTATAATAACAATATATATAATGTAATATCTATAATATAAATAATAATCCTTTTACTTTATAAAGCATTTTACAATTAACACAAGGGTTTCATATCTATTAAGTCACTGCAATTATAGTAAATTCTCAGAAGATAAACTTTTATCCTCAGGTGTTTTATTGTTATTATGCTAATTGTTTAGTTCAGTAATTTCTTGGCCTGGATCTGCAATTTCATTGTCTAAGGCATCCTCAGTGAGGAAACACTCTACAAATGTACATTTCAAACTAGTCTGCAACTTGCAGTCTTAGAGTGTTGACTAGGATATTGGTAGGCAAATGACTACCCTGTCAGTAATTTTTTTTTTCTCCACAAAAACTCAGAGGGATAGATAGTGCCATTATTAACCCCATTTTATAGATGTAGCAAAAACAGAAGGGAAGAACACAATGAGATGAGTGTGTGCCAAATCCTTTATAAATTTTATCTAATACAAGTATCATTTGATTCTCACAATAACCTTATGAAGTAGGTTTTATTTTTTTAATGTCCATTTAGCAGTTGAAGGAACCGAGGCAGAGAGAGGTTAAGTAACTTCCCCAGAGTCACACAATTAGCATCTGTAGCTGAATTTAGACTTAACTGTTCCTGAATCTATATCCAGCAGTTTATCCACTCTACCTACCATCTAGCTACTCAACAACAATAACAGTGAACATCTAAATAACACCTTAAGGTTTATATAGGAGTTTTTGAATAATATTTTATCTCTTTGTAATCTTTTCTGTTCACAATAGTGAAGCAAAAAAAAAAGGTAAAAACACAGTTTCTTAAATATTAATGGACTCATACAGTGAGTACTCTCTGTTTCTTGCAATAAAGCCCAATTATAATGGCATTCTTTAGCTTTTCTTCCAAGGAACTACTTTCATTCAGTTGTAGTGTGAAGAATGAACACACAGAAAAGGGTAGCCACATGTTGTCCTTACAAGAACACAAAATCAAAACAATGAAAATATGGAATATTTTATTTGCATCGTATAGGTCAAAGAAAGGATTAGCATTTAAAAGCATAGTCAGGAGATACTCCTCCTCTTGATGAGCCCTATGGAGTCTCCATGACTGAATACAATGTAGGGACTCACACATTATCTGTGTGCCTGCTTTAGTCCTTTGTAGAAAGTAGTCACTGAGTCACTCTTTTTGTCTTTATTTATACATTATCTTGTACATTATAGTTTCTTTGTAAATATTTGTAAATTGAATTGATTTCCAGTGAATTTGAGAGATCAATGTTATTTTTATTTATTTTTTTAAAGAATCAACATTTATTTTTTCTTTTACTCTGAGGGCAGCAAATGGAATTCATTTATTCATTAAAATTCAAATATTCATACAATGTCATCAATAATGATGTAAAGAAATAAAAATAGAAATAAAACAGAAAAGATAAGTTTGAAGGACAAAGAGTAATTAGGAAAAATTTAACAATGCCATTTGCATAGTTGGTTATTAATATAGATTTATTGAATCAAGTAAATTTGAATTTGGGACAGAAAGGAATGACCCAAGGTGCTGGAGGGATGATAAAGCATCATCAAAGTTATTTTAAGGATCAAAAAGTGTCATCCACAACTTAGACACCTAATAAAGCCTCATTGATGGACTATAATCAGATTTTGCATGGGAAATTGTGCTGAAAATTCAGCTACGTGTGACAAAATTACACTTTCAAATAGAACCTACACCAATGCTACTTTTAGTGTGGAAGCTAAATTAAAGGGAACATATTGGATGGATTAAAATTTTTCTCTTAAATTGAACATGGAAATGGTTTTCTGTTTCTCTTCAAAACACTCACAACTTGCCATGTGTAGTAGACATGGCAAAAATTTAGTAGATCTACTCTTAATTAGAGATTTAAAGATCAGATTACACTCCACACAGAGAGCCAGCATTCAGGTTTTGTCTTTGAGGTTAGAGATAGCAATCCCTGATTATTCTCCTAGTACTGTGATGGCAAAGATGGCATGCAGAGACCTCTCTGTGGGTACACACACCATCACCCACCAGAGTTAGTTACTAGAAAGGCAGAGGGACTCAGGCAGAGCTTCTCCCTTCCCCCCTCTCCACCACACCTTCCCTCCCCTCATCCAAATAGCCCAATTGAAGCATTTACTCCCTCCCCTCAGTGGAGCATTCAGGACACTGCTCTCCTTTTCTCCCTTCCCATCTGGGGTAAAAGAAGGGTTTGGCATTCAGTCTCTTGTGGGACGCAGGCATGGCACACAGTCTTGTGGTGGGGTAGTGCACACACTGATCTCTAAAACATTCACCATCACTGCCCTGGTATTTTCTCTTCTTTTTTTTTTCACTCTCTGATCAACACATACTCTGCCCTCTCCCTTTCCACTTGACTTCTGTGGAAGAGAGAAATGCTATCTTATCTTACCTGTCAAAACTTTGTTTCCTTTGATTCCCCACTAGTACACTTCCTAAGTAGCAGAGAAAATGGAAAATTTGAGTTTAAAGGGCAAGATTTAGTTATTACCATTATTGTTCAGCAAATCAATAAAATGTATTCATCAACTGAAAGCCTCTCTAGCTTCTAATAGATTCACTGATCTACAGGGAGCCCCAGTTAAAGTATCTCGGTCTTTGGATTGATTTATAACTGAATGGCACAAGGGGAATTAAAGAACCAACTGCTGGCTTTGCCACCTGCTATTATCGATGGGAGCTTCAACAAATCACAAACTCTACTACAATTTTTCATCTATAAAATTAAGTGGCTCTTCTCCAAGGTTAATTGGAACTGATACTGCATGATTTCTTTCCTTTGTGTGCATATAATTATATTTTAATAAATATATTTATGTAGGTTCTTGGAATTTATAAAGTACTATGCCATACAATATCTCATTTGGTCCAATGAAAAACCTTTGAGATGGACAAAGTACACGTCATTATTATTGTTTTACAAATGGGAAGAAGAAGAATCAGCTACATTAAGTGTTTTATCTGAAGGAAGTACCAGATAGTAACTATTACTACACTGAAAGCTACATGCTATTATTGTTCCTCATGTACAGATGAAAAAATAAAAGCCCAAGATAGAGATGCTAAATATTTTAAGGCCCCCAAATTTGTACGTATCTAAAATAGGATGGAAAGAGGTATTCTTCACTTCAAGAATAATATGCCACCCAAAATGGCTATTTTTCCAAACTGTCTTCTGGCTTGGATTTATAGGAACTGACCCTTCCTACTTTGTGGATCTCATTCACATCTATCACTCTCAGTTTTCAAGGGAGACATTTTATGACTCTATTAATGGTCTGAACTTGTGATAGAGGAATAATCCAGAAACTTTGAATGACAGAGACTGGAAGAAATGCAAAGCTTTCCATCCACAGTGGGGGGTGGTTGAGAAGACTTAGAATCTTGAGGGAAGAGGAGATTCCAGGGGAGGCAGTTGGTCTCACTCTCTCTGTCTTGAGATAGCAAAGGAGAAGGTCTAATCAGAGACTATATCCTGAGCTATACAAAATCCCTTATTGAATTTAATCACCATTTCCCCCCAAAGATACCAAGAAGTGTGGCAGAAACCTGAGAAAAATAAGAAACCACCTAAAAGATCTCACACAGCTCCTGTAACATCCTGTGTCTGGACATTGACTTTGCTGTGACAAAGAGCAGGGGTCACAAGCCTGAACCTCTCAGAGACCAGGCTGTCAAGCCTGAGTTTCTCAACTTTGGAGGGAGGGAAAGGAAGGTTTAGGCAGACAGGGACTTCCTTTATCCTCTTTCCTCTAGACCCTAACCTTCAGATATCTTTCTGTTTTACCGCTGACCATTATTGTGGGTGAAGGGAGAAGAGGGAGAGAGCTGATTTCTCTCTCTTCCCCCAAGGGAAGAGGTTCATCTATAAGATCAGTTATTAGAGGGAAGAAAAGGCAGGGTTAATGAGGAGACATATTTGAAGAAGACTAAAGGGGGGGGGGGGAATAATCCATCTCACCCTCCTTCTAACTTCTGGCATATATCATCAACTCCTTCTCCATAACACCCAAACCAACCCTCTAATACAAAAACTCCACACCTGATAAAATCCGAAGTTTTCAAGATTTCAGTTTTAAATGGCTGATATGCGATTATTTTGCTCTGTCCTTGTTAAACAATGTCTATCCTTGTTGCTCTGTTTCCCTCTTTAGATTCATTCATTCCTTTTTTTCCATCAGTTATTTCCCAAAATGGATTCCTCTCTATTCCTCAAAAAATACTATTTATTTCCCATTAGTGTGTCTTCATATTTGCCATCTTTTAGTTCTAGAATGAACTCCTTATCATCTCTTTCATAGAAGCCTTTTCTTCTTTCTAGACACAAGTAAAGATACCTCTTCTTCATGAAGAATTTTTCCAAATTGCTGATTCTCTCCATTTTGACCCACTATGTATTTAACTACTTTGTATTTAATTATATTTGTATTTATTCTATGGCCCATCCATTATGTGAATTTGAAAATTACTCCACCCTAATTAGATATACTTTAGGGGAAGATAAAGTTGTAAACTCCTGATTGAACAATGAAGGTACTTAACTCATACCTTACAGTGAAGCTAGAACTTAAGCTAAGTCTATTTTTAGATCCAATACAAAAAGGAGTTAAGTACCTATAAAGGTTAAATTAATCACAAAAAGGTCAAGTAACTCACAAAAGGTGAACTTAACAAAGAAGTGTGAAGTACTCAAAAGATATAATCTAACCAGAGAAGGTGAGAACTAAAGAGAGGATAGTCCTAGAGAAAATCTAATCAAAGAAGATGAGAACTAAAGAAGGGGAAGTCCTGGAGAAAAGCATCTACTGTGATTGGTAGATGTGAAAATTTAGGGGAGGTGACATAAAAGAAAATTTCTTTAAAAGGAGGCTAGAAAAGTCAGTTCAGACAATGGAGTGGAGTTGAGTTCAGGACTGAAACTTAGCCTGGAGGATCTCCCTCAGACAGCTTCCTTGAGACAGTGGTGAGTGATAAGACTGACTCCCTTTTGCTTGGGCTCAGGAAGGCCACTTTGGCCAAGGCCTTTAACTACTGCCTGGCTCATCCTGAGCCGGAGCAGTTTAAATTAACTCTTTCCTCGCTCTCTCTTTTCCTTAATTCCTTCTCTCTATATTAATTAAATCACCATAATTTCCAGCTGACTTGGGTATTTTATTATTTGGGAATTTTCCCTGGAGACCAAATTAATTTAGATTTTTAAGTCACAAAGCTAAAATTATCCTTACAATTAGAAATAAGTTATTTGAGAGAAGAGGCTGATTCATATTTTATATTTGCAAATCACAGAGCCTGGAAGAGTGTCTGACACAGTAAACTCTAAATAAATAAGTGTTAATTGAGACATTACCTAATAATTTTAAAATAACTAAAATAATAAATAACTAATAATGAAAATAGCTGACATTGTGCTATATATTTTTGTAAATCTCTGACTGGAGAATGTTTTAAAGGATGGATCCTAATTGGCTTACACTCCCACACAATAGCATCTCCATTTTATCTTGAGCTCTCATATAAGGCAGATGGTTTTGTCTTCTTTTCTGAGTAAGATTTGTGCCAAGTAGTCTAGGGAAGAATCATCATCTGCTCTATGATGATTTCATTTACCTGTTAATCATTAATAGCACAAAATTAGGAAAAAATACTTTTGTTTGTCAATATGCCCAATTATTTAATAATATATTGGTATGTATGTGTTTGATTTTTGTTCCCTAGGTTTTTTTTAAATTAAGTATAAATTTATATAGAATTGATAGGATATGCTTTTTAAAATAATTGATTCTATTTAATAATGATCTTAAAATTTATGATTTATTAATAACTATCATATTTACACAAAGAAAAACATCCCTTTAAATATTGGCTATTGGTATCAGCTCCATAACAGAAGTACTAACTTCATAAAAACACCTACTAGTCTAGGACTTAGATACATGCATACACATATGCACAGTAAGACCTCATTTTACAGAAACTCAACACATCTAAATCCAGATATATGGGATTGGTAATTGAAAAAAATAGAGTCAGAAAATACATAAAATAAACATTTTAAATTACATGCTAAATCTGTGTCATTTCCCTCAAATGGCATAAGATCTCACAGAAGTTCATTAATCACATTCATTCTTGCTCTCAGAAGTGTTCACATGAGTCATTACACTGTTTTGCACCAAATATTTGCTCCTGGATTAATCTTTATCTAGAATTCTCTCTTGCAACAAGTCCTGTCCATGTCAGATCAGATTCTCCTTGTTTTATTAGCATTCTTCAAGTTATTTAGTTACTAATAATGGTCCCAGAGTGCAAAGGTAATGATTCTGGTAGCTCTGATAAACCTAAGAAAAGTTATAAAGTACCTACATATGTTCAATAAGAAATACTTAAAATAATTAGGTTTGCTATTATGTATGATTTTCAACTTACATGAAGAGTCTTAGAATACATTGATCACATGAAATGAAATTCTACTGTCTTGTTATTCTTTCATTCTTTGAGATGAAGAAATTTACCAATAAAATGATCAGACCCTTTCACCTGTCATTTTTTTAGTCATTGAGAATATCCTTTCATTTACAAAACAGTCTTGAGAGAATGTCATCTTATGCATTGGAATTTAAAACAAAGAGGGCAAAATTTGTAGTCAAGGACCTTAGTCTCAAATATCATCTCCAGAAATGAATATTTGAATGACTATATGCAAGTCATCTAATCTCCCTGAGATTTAATTTTCTTAAATATGAAAAAATGCAGATAATCAAATTACCTTCATCATATTTGTACTAAAATAAATGTTAAGATACAAAACAATGGATTAGCTAATTATTATTATTGTAGCCAATATTCTACTATAATAAGATTTAATAAATCCTAATTGATTGATGACTATAACAAAAGTAGTGAATACTATTCCTTCAAGTGGGAGCCATTTTCAGTTAAACAAATGTAATCAGTCTACACCAAAAGAGCAGGAGAAGGGTCCTACCCCAAACCACTCCAACAAGATGAGAAATTCTTAGCTTGGTTGAGTAAAATAATGATTTAGAGAGACCTGAAAAAAGACTGGGGGATTGTCAAAATGGCATTCTATGCCTTGATATAAAAGGGAACATAATCAAAATAGGATATGGTAAAAGAAACATAGAAGTTATATTCATAAACTATGTTTATTGAAGGTGATGATGAAGATATACAACAATTAAATAAAGCAGAGATGTAATCTATTTAAAATTCATATACATATATATATATATATATATATATATATATATATATAGAGAGAGAGAGAGAGAGAGAGAGAGAGAGAGAGAGAGAGAGAGAGAGAGAGAGAGAGAGAGAGAGTTCTAAAAACTCTTACCTTTTGTCTTGGAATCAATACTATGTATTGGTTCCAAGGCAGAAGAGTGGTAAGAGCTAGGCGATGAGGGTCAAGTGACTTGCCCAGGGTCACACAGCTAGGAAGTATCTGGGTCATATTTGAACCCAGGACCTCTTATCTCTAGGCCTGGCTCTCAATCCACTGAACTACCAAGTTGCCTCCTAAAATACATATTCTCACATTTTCTCATATGAATCATTAGGTCATCTTTGATTTTTAGTTGACCTAATCTATTGATTTATATTTTAAAGGTCCAAGAATAAAGTCGTGGAACTATTGTGGAATCACATAAGCTTCCAGGTAAATCTTGTTCTTTAATAGGAATTTATTCTACAATATATGTTCAAGTAGCCACATAGTTTGTTTGAAAACCTCCATCAAGGAGGGACCCAGAAGCTTTCAGGGCTACCCATCCTATGTCCATACAGCTTGAATTATTGGGAAACTTTTCATTGCATTGAGCAAAAGCTGTATTTTGGAAATCTCCCTCATTGTTTCTAGTATGACCTCTAGGACCAGAGAAAAGAAGTTTAATTTCTCTTACATGGGTTAGCCCTTTAGACAAGTAAAAACTAATAAAAATAAAAATAATATAATAATAATAATAGTAGATGCCTTCTTTCTTCTCATGGGCTAAACATTTACTGTTTCTTCAATTATTTTCATATGAGATGATCTCTAGGTCCTCCTTTCTTCTTATTTTTTTTCTTTAATGCAATGTCATGCTGCTGATTTGTACTTAGTTTTCAGACCACAGAACCCTCCGGAACTTTTGCAGTCAAGCCGCTATCTAGCCATGCCTACCTCTTCATGTATTTGTAAATTGATTTTTTGGACTAAAATTTGAGGCTTTATATTTATCCCTATTTAAATTTACCACATCGAATTCAGGTAAATCCTTTAGCCTGTCAAGACTTCTGGATTTATTACTTTGTCAATTATTGTATTAGTTATCCCCTACCTGCTTTGAATCATAACCAGACCTGATAAGCATGTTGCATATGATTTTATCTGTTATTATTAAAAATATTCAAGAGAACAGATTCAGGGACATTCTGTTAGAATTAACAGAATTAATGTTAAACCATTAAATAATGATGTTTTGAACATTTGAGAATTTCCAAAACCACCTAACAGTATGAATGTCAAGCCTACAGCTATCAAAAAAAAATAACACCATGTGGGACTCTGTGAGATGCTTGCTAAATTTATATAATATATAACATGAAAATTCCCCTTATCTAACTGTCTAATAAACCTGCCTGAAAATGATATTAGTTTAGACTGATGTTACCAAATATTGTTGAAGTGATGTCAGCTCTTTGTAATATTTTTTTTCTTTTTCTAGATGCCAACTGATTACCTTTTGGTAATACATCTTAGAGTTTTTCCAGGAATTTAAGTCAAATTCTCTGAATTTAATTTTTTTTAAACCCTTACCTTCCTCTTGGAGTCAATATATAGTATTGGCTCCAAGGCAAACGAGTGGTAAGGGCTAGGGTAAGGGCTAGGCAATAGGGATCAAGTGACTTGCCCAGGGTCACACAGTTGGAAAGTGTCTGAGGTCAGATTTGAACCTAGGACCTCCCATCTCTAGGCCTGACTCTCAATCCACTGAGCTACCGAGCTGCCCCCAGAATTTAATTTTCTATATCCATTTTCTTCCCTCTTTTTTCCTTAAATTCAGATATCTTTTAAAATATTGTAGCATATGTCTTATTCTCCATAATTTGCCTGAGATCAGTAATAGTGACTAACTAATCCCATCTTATGTTTCCTTCACTATCTAGTGTTGTGTTCTTCTATACCTGAAGAATTCAACCCATAAAGGGCAGCTAAGTAATGTAATTTCTTGTAATACTGCTAACTTAAGAAAAATAGCACAGATTAGCATAGACAGGAAAAAAAAAAAGTCTATTCCTATGTATAACTGTCTATGCTATGCTTAACTTAACTTATTCCTAATCTATTCCCTACTTATTATAACTATTCTCTAAATCCCTAGTCTAATCTATAACCTAATTTTATATACAACATATTTACATTTTATGCTAAATATTTACAGACTCTATCACTGTTACTAACCTAATTATAGTATATCCATTATTTATAGAGATTTACATATAATACAATTATATACATTGTTCCACATCCTGACATCAGTCAAATAGAAATACCTATAGATCTTTCTATTTGCCTATGGAAATAACTATATACATATTTATATTTTGCATAAATACAATTTCAGACACTGTTTATTTAAACAAGGTCTCCCAATATATCAATTTGTGATTTTGTGTTTTGTATCTAATAGTGTTGTGTTCAATTAATACTTATCAAGTTTCTTTAGATTTCCACTTCTTACGGTGAGTGATGAATCTCTTCTTTCTTCCAAGTTATGTAGCAATGCATGCTATTTCCCTAATATGTGAAATTAATTTTTTTTATGATTTCAAGACACTCAGTCTTACATATATATCTCATTTCCCATCTGTCCTCTTCTTATATAAACAATTTACAAAGTTCAAAGTCTTAGCTGTCCATTTCAGCTTTTTCTCTTTGTTTCTTCTCTCTAGAAGCTTGTCTTGATGCTTTTCCTCTGGGCTGGTTTAAAATCTTTTCTTCTGGGATGCTTTTTCTCAGGACTGGAAAGTTATCTTCTCACTGTGGCATACATGACTGCTGGGTTCTTGTTGTCTTGAATATTATTTGTCACTATTATTTCTTTGTGGTGTACTTTTTGATGTTAATCAGTTTTTTTGTTTTCATTTCTCAGTACCATCTTTTGTCTAATTATCTTCTATGTCTGTTACAGTGATGTTGAATTTTTCTGGTTCTGTTTTATTTGGGAACAGTGGAACCATGAGTCTTTCCCTGTAATTTTTATAGGTATTGGGGTAGTAAGCAATACTTCATGTGGTCCAGTCCATTTTATGTCTATAGCCAATTTTCTAATGAAATATTTTAAGTATACTATGTCTCCTGGTTTGATGTTGTGCAAATTATAATCCAGGGGTACTGTTTGTTGTATCAAGTCCATTTCAAGCAACTCTGCTATTCTTGTTTATAAAGCTTGTATATATTTTGTTAGTTGACAATCTCCACCTATCATTACAATGTAAGTTGGTTTACAAGTCCTTCCTTGCCAAATTGTGTGTCCATACAGCATCTCAAATGGAGAGATATGCAGATCTCCACTGGGTCTTGTTCTAAGATGGAACAGAACTAATGGCAGAATGTCTGTCCATTTTTGGTGTGTTTCTGCACAAAATTTTCCTATCAATGTTTTGATCTCTTTATTTAATCTCTCCACTTGCTCTGAACTTTGGGGATAATACGGTGTGTGGTATGTTGCTTGTATTCCTAGATTTTTATAAATTTCATTTAATACTGATTGATTAAAGTGACTTCCATGATCTGACTCCAATTTTGTGGGAATCACAAATCTAGGTATGATTTCCTTTAATAGGATTTTGACCACAAATGCCACGTTGTGCTCTGTTATTGCATTTTTCTCCCCATTGAACCATTTCAATCAATCCCACCCCATTTCCCTATAAATATTACAGTTTTCTTTTCCACAGGCTATATTTATCAATTCATTTCTGCCATGACTTAGAATAGAAGCTCAAATTGTGGCCTGTAATCTATGTCCTCTCCAATCATTTTTTATTTTATTCTCCTGCTTCTTACTACTTCACCTTATCTGTAAAAATTAAAATAAATCCTCAATAATAAAAATATATTTTAGGAGATTTATTAATGATCATTAGAAATAAAGGAAAAAAAGGGAATCAAAATAAAGACCACATGCCCATAGCTTATCAGCCATTTTCAAATGCCCACCTTACCACAACCATTCTTGCTATCATCATTCCAAAGAGGCAGGAACCTCCATGTCCTCACCTCTGTCTACAGGAAGTACTTAATGATAGGAAGTCAGTGGGCTCCCAGGAAATGTATTTTTTTTAGAGTAAAAGATTTTAAATTTTACATTCCCCCTGAGATCCAGGGAAGACTATCCTCTCCAATGGATCTTGTAAACATAACCAATTTTGAAATTACAATAATTTGAGGATAAGAGGAAAAGAGAACAAAACCAATGATTGCTAGACTCATTGACAAAAAGCCAGTTAGGGGGAAGTCCCCTTCAGCATAAGAGTATACATACAAAGTAAATACATTCAAACCCACATAGTTCAAATCACCACATCCAAAAGATCACTCTGGATCTTCTGGTGCAGTATGTGGAGGCATCTTAATGGTGCCTTCTCTAAATAGTTCACTTTCTGAATTCAGAGAGGTAGTATGTTTCTTAACCAAAAATTACTCTCAAAATAATTTAAACTTTGCATCTTAGAATAATAATGCTTTCCCTCCTGAAGAGGGTGTTGAAAAACACAGGGATCACTTAGGGATGCATGACTGAGTTATGAGGTAAATGAATCAATTGGCAGGAGAAATCAAAAACATAAAAAAAATCCAAATAAAAGAAAAAATAATTTGTGGATGAGATGTAGACTATCAAATCTTATGTGTAAAAATTTCTAAGGAAAGGAAAAATAATAAAAATAGCAGGTCCTTGAATCATGGCCCAATTAAAGTGATTTCTGTCCCATAAGTCTGTAGGACAAAATTTAGTAATAGTTCACTTACCCATTTGTAGCCAAGGCTACAGGAAGTTGCCATACTATAAGAGAGAAAAAAGGACTAGATTTTTGTGTGATACATAAGTGTTATTCCCTGGTCTGATTTTACCTTCACCCTCAGGGGTGGATGAACCAGGCTGATATCCAAACATCAGTACTTATCTGTGAGTATTTCAAAAAGAGTATGGATACAAGGTGTCCTGCATCTTAACATATGTCAGTGCCATAACCTTGAGTCTCACACTAGGTACAAGTCCTTTCATATTGGCTTAGAAGTTCCTTAGTCCTACCTGGATTGGTTTGCTCTTTTTTGACCTTGTGCTCAATTGTCACTATGCAAGTAGCTTTGTTCTCCTTTGGAACTATGCAATGGCTCTTTTTCTATTCCCTTCTCCCAGAATCAGACAGAATCATTAAGCAAAGTCTCACAACATTTTTTTTTAACATCAACGGTATAATTTTTATAGTCTAATGCTTTCTGGGTATGCATTGACATTAGGGCAAATGTATTTTAAACTTATATTACTGAAAAATCAAAAAAGTTAAAGAAAATCTTCTAAGTACTGGATGCAATCAAAAACAATAATAAAAAGTTTTTAAAATAAAAAGTATATAACTTACAATCATTGACACACTGTGTTAGCTAAGGAAAGTTAGAGTACAAAGGTTTCTCACCCCAAAATGAGATCTATGTCCTCCTTCAAATCTTGTTATCATCCACTGTGAGTGCAAATGATTTTCACAAAGTAACAGTTTTTGTTTTTTTTTTTTAATAAAGAGCAGTAATACAACAGGTAATGCACATTCAAAAAGTATCAATATTCCCAAAGTTATAATAGCCCATTTAACCCATTATCATTAGGATTCACATGAATTTGCTGTATGACATTTAAAGCTAATAGATACTTGTCACAAGTCTTTCAGGTGCAGCAATCTTACAATCTTGGATGAGATAGTTTAAAAAATCTGTTGCTGCCATGATTACAAAAATGTGGCAGAGGAGTCTAGAAAAAAAATCAAACCTCTGTACTGTTGATATTGAGTCTAAAAATGTCACCACAAATCTAGATCATTCTGGTGGAAGGGAATAGTAATCTGAAAAGTTACAAATGAGAAATGCTCCCTCTTGGGAGCCATCCAGGGGTACCATGCCCTGGGATCAAATTTCCAGCTCCTTTGGTATGAAACTATTATGCCTTATGTCCCATCCATTCACATTTTTACAAATGCAGGAGGTGGGGATCATAATTGTACTTCAGTTCAGCTACCAAAATGGGCCCTTTATCTCTTATTACAAATAACTCAGAGGCAGGAAAAATGATCAGTCAAAGTTGTTGAAAAAAATCTAAAATTAATGTTTGAAAATCTCTTAAAATCAATTTGAGATATTAGCTCATTAAATTTTTCAAAAGTTGCTATGCAATTGTAACCACTTTTGGTGAAGTCTGTGCATCATCTATGTGACAATTAACAAAGCCAAAATCGAAGAAAAAGCTTTTTTATGTGCTTATTCAATAATATTTGTTCAGTATCATTATAGAGGAAAAGTAACAGAATATAACTAATAATTAAACTGATTCAATGTAACAGAATAGTATTGAATACATTAATATATGAAATTAAAACCACAAAATTAAATCTTAAAGCAGACAATCAGCAAAATACAATAAGATATAGAAACTTTCATGAAATAAGAGTCTGAAAAGGTTTAAAATCTTCACCTCCAGTCTCTTTAAAGTTCCTTTCTCTATCTGTTCAGATTCCTTTTGTCAGAACTGTGGAATTTCCCATAGCAAGTGAGAATATAGGGTGAGGATTCTCAAATTGAATGAATCTTAGAGACTGGACAGGCCCAAATGGCAAATGGTTGTAGGGAGATGAATTTTTCCCCTGAATCTCAGGCAAGACAATTGAAAGGACCAGTGCACTCATGGATGGTAGAAACAAAAAACTTCCTAAAACTGGAAGCTGTTTGAAATAGGCAAGGTACTGCTCTTTTATAGAATGCTCCATGCTTGCAATTTACTTCCTGTTTGGAAGCAGTAAAATGCTAGGGTGCGGTTTATTTCCCCAGCCTCATGGAGAGGGAGTTAAGAGGATAATTGTCACCTAAGGAAAATACACTCCGGTTTTTACCAGTTGCCTAGAAAGTGGCTCCAAGGACTCCTTGCTTCTTGGTGGGAGCAATCAGCAACTCATCAAAATCAATAGGATTTGGAGCTGGGGCTGGGGCTAGGGCAGGAGCAAGAGTAAGTGGTATCAACAATGCCAGAAGCAGCAGCAAAGAACTGGGGAACACAGGCTCAAGCAGATGGGAGAGAGAAACGGCTTATCTCTTCTTTGCCAAGAGTCTCCCGGCTAAAAATAGCCCGACCAGGAGGGAAGGTGACCAGGCAAAAGGTGGGGATGGCAGAAGTAAAGCAGCAGCTCCAAAGAAATTTTGGAGTTCTCTTGAAGTTTGGGGATGGGGTGTGAAAAGCCTTGGCAGGAAAAACATGACTTAAAAAAAATTATCTAGGCTAACTTAAAAAATTGAGAGGTTCTTCTCCAACTAGTTGCTGACATAAAATGTAAAAATTAAAATTAGATCTCAATAATAAAAATATTATATTTTAAGAGATTTATTAGTGATCATTAGAAATAAAGGAATAAAAGGGAATCAAAATAAAGACCACGTGCCCATGGCTTATCAGCCATTTTCAAATGCCCACCTTACTGCCACCATGCTCGCTGCCATCATGCCAAAGAGGTGGAACCCTCCATGTCCCTGCCTAATATCCTCTGTCTACAGGAAGTACATAATGGCAGGAAGTCAGTGGCTCCTGGGAAATGTAGTTCTTTTTTAAGGTAACAGATTTTCAATTTTACATATCTTGGCAACATTTCATATGTTCCTAAAGTCATACTATAAACTTGTGTTCCCTTTTATTACCTTAGACTTATCTTCTCTACAAAGGAGATTTGTAAGTTCAAGATTTAGCCCAAGTTTCAAGCACTTTCCCATTTTCTTGGAAATCTTTGGGTGTGTATTCATAGCAGTGTCTTTAGATCCAGATAAACTGGATTCCTATCTCATTTCCCAACCTGCTTTGGGGGAGACTTGATCATCACAAACACTAAATGAAATATACATAATAAAATAAAATAGTTTTGGATGACAATGTTATTTGTGTGGGATATAGTAAATAAGAAAAGGAATATTTGAATACAACTAAATTAAGCCAGATAATTGTGATTTATCATGTACTTTGAAGGTAGTGAGAAAATTGAGTCTTCAATAGACAGACTGCAACCTTGCAAGAACAGATACAGATACTGAGCTGACACAGCAAGTAGCAGCCTTTCCAGTGAGTACTTTAGTTTCATCATGGAGAGTCTCCACTTCCAGCTCTCTCAGAAGTGGTTGTGGATCCTGATAAGGAGAGGGCTCAAGTAAACTTAGAAAATCCACAGATATCCTGAGGAGGAAGACAAAATCTTCATGCTATCCCAGAACCCTCCAGGCAAGATGAATAAGACAGATCCCAACAGTGTCCCCATGTGTCCAGACACAAGACTGAGCATAATGAAGCTCCAGGGATGAGGTTGCAGGTCGTTACTTTGGCATGCCTTTTTCAACAATCTCCGGAGTCCATTGTGCCCCCACAAGGGTTAGTTTAGCTTTGGAGCTGCCTCCTATCCCATGATTCTATGGATAATGACTACCCTAAGGAGTCTTCTGCAATAGAGAAAAGTGGAAGAATTCAATCTCCTCTTTAATAATGGAATGAGGTACATCACTACAAAAATGGCCCATCGATGTCATATTTCTGCTCTGAGAACTCTTCCCTTCCCACCTTCCAATGTCACGAGACAAAACAAACTAGAAACATAACAACAACTAAACAGCTAGTATTTACAAGACACTTTATATATGTTATGTTATTTAAATCTCATGAAAATCATTGGCAGTAGGTGATACTTTTATTTCCATTTTACAAGTGAGGAAATCGAGGGAAAAAAAGTTTAAGGAATTACTCATGATTACTCATAGCCACTAAGCATCTCAGAGAGGATTTGAATGTTGGTCTTCTAGACTCAAAATCCAGCACTCCATCCACTGTGCCACCTAGCCTATATATCTCAATAACTCTCTTAGAAATATGAGAAATAATCCATTTGGATTCAGAAGGACAATTTTTAATTCTGTTACTCCAAAGGAATGTCTAGAAAGTGAGTAAGGACACAGACCTTAGATCAATATAAAGAGCTACTGAGAAGTAGTTTAGAACAGGTTTACCCACAGATACATGCCAATTGTGTTACAAAAGCAAGTCATTAAGTTTTCAGTGCCCTGGGCCAATGTTTTCTATTTCATCAAACAACAGTTCATTAAATTATTTTAAAAGTTAGTACTTAGCAGTAAAAATTATGTTTTTATTTGTATAACTTGTATGCATGTACTATTACACTAATATATTGTTATAAAATACAAAAATAGGAATTAAAAGAGGGATAAGGATGAAATACAAAATGAAAGGATTTTATTTTAATGGTACAAAACTTTTAATTTTTTAAAGCCCTGTGTATGTCCTGCCAGAGATTTGAGATAACAATCAATAATAGTTTAGAAATCAGTAAAAAGTTTATTACTCTTTTTTTGCTTTTGGTTTTATATCTAAATATATTAGAGTCATCACTTTCAGACTAGAAACTGAACTTGGGAATTCACTGGTGTAAAGAGCTAAAAGGAAAGGACAAAAGGAAATTCCTCCTGTAACAGAGATCTGGATCTTCTCCATAATTTGTAAACTTAGTTGCTGAAAGCCCTGAGAGGTATTGATTCACCCAGGATAACAGCTTGTATATGTAAGAGGCACAATTAAAACCAAGGTCTTCCTGGCTTTATAGCAAGCTTTCTGTTTACTATTCCATACTATATCTCATATTTTTTGCAGCTTTTATATCATTTCATCTTATATGGATGATTGTTTCATTCCATACATTATTTGAAATTTTATATCGCCACTTTTGCATTTTGTTTGCATAACTATTTTATGCAGTTTTCAGCCAAACAAGAGTAGGAGCCATTCTCTAGATATAGTTTGCTATCTGCTATCTCTATACATGCATATTCAATTCTTACTTCCTATAGTGTCCCAAACTCTGCTGGTATGCCTAGAATATACTTCATCTCAAGACTTTCAAAAGATTGCTGTCCACTCAAAGTTTAGCTATCATCCTAGCTCTAAATTCTCTCCCACCTAAAGTTTTTTTTCCCCCCTTCAGCTCTTTTTAGATTTTCCTTGCACTCATTCTTCTTATACATATGATAGAGATTTTTGGAAATATCATAATTTAAAAGCTCCCTGAAGGGAGGGACTGTATTCCATTCCTTGTAGTGTCAGTACCTAATAAACAAGCATGACTAAAGTGACTAGAATTATTCAGGAACCATAATAGGTGCGGGAGATAGCAAAACAAAAGTGAAATAATCTCTATCCTCAAGAAATTTAACAGTTATGAGGAAGCTAGGGAGAAACTGATAGAGAATTTGACCTGGAGTCATAAAGACCTAGGTTCAAAATTGGTCTCAGAAACTTACTGCTTGTGTGACCTTGGACAAGTCACTTAATCCAAATCTAAATTTATGTATTTATTTTTTAAACCCTTACCTTCTGTCTTGGAGTCAATACTGTGTATTGGCTCCAAGGAAGAAGAGTGGTAAGGGCTAGGCAATGGTGGTCAAGTGACTTGCCCAGGGTCACACAGCTGGGAAGTATCTGAGACCAGATTTGAACCTAGGACCTCTCATCTCTAGGCCTGGCTCTCAATCCACTGAGCCACCCAGCTGCCCCTCCCAAATCTAAATTTAT
Organism: Monodelphis domestica; assembly: GCF_027887165.1. Lineage (NCBI taxonomy): Eukaryota > Metazoa > Chordata > Mammalia > Didelphimorphia > Didelphidae > Monodelphis > Monodelphis domestica. The sequence continues at coordinate 668,419,493 of NC_077227.1, read as the reverse complement.
TAATTTATTTTATTTTATTTTACTCAAAAATATTACATGATTTATTCTCTTTTCCTCCCCTTTTTCCTCCCCACCCCCAGAGCTGACAAGGAATTCCACTGAATTATACAATAGGTATCATTTGATACCTATTTCTACATTATTCATTTTTATACTATAGAACAATCTTTTAAATCTGAAACCCCAAATCATATACCTACATAAACAAGTGATAAGTAAAAAGTGATAAGTTTTTCTTTTGTGTTTCTACTCACTCCCTTAGTTCTTTCTCTCAAAATGGATAGCATTCTTTCTCATAAATTCCTCAGGAATATCCAGGATTGTTGTATTACTAGTGGTAGTAAAGTCCATTACATTCTATTGTTTCACTTTCAGTGTACAATTTTCTCGTGGTTCTGCTCCTTTCACTCTGCATCAATTCTTGGAGGTGGTTCCAGTTCATATAGAATTTCACCAGTTCATTATTCCTTTCAGCACAATAATATTCCACCACCATTAGATGCCACAATTTTGGTCAGCTATTCCCTTGTCATGGATAGCCCTTCATTTTCCATTTTTTTTTGCCACCACAAAGAGTATAGCTATGAATATTTTTGTACAAACATTTTTCATTATTATCTCTTTGGGGTACAAACCCTCCAAATCCAAATTTAGGCAATTATTTTGGCTCTAAATGGACCAGGGGTTTAAATCATATAAGTTCTTATGAAAAGGTGATTGTTGTAAGCTAATTAATTATTCTAAATCTTTATCATTAAATGAATGTATCCCACAAGGGCCCTTGAATTGTATGATACAATTTTAATCAAATAGTTTTATAGATAGGAGCCCTATAAAGTGCCTGAGGTTTCTTATAACTAAGGGGTGACCCCAAGTATTGAAAATGGTAGTAGGATTAATACTTTCCTGATTAAACAGATTTTAAACCCATGAGGTTCTTAAAGGCCATTTAGAAACCCCCCATGGCTAGCCACTCCGTTATAACTCACTCTAAGGGTCCTAATAGAAATACTAGTATTCTATTCATTTAAATAAAAGAGGTTATTAATTTAAAAGCCATACCTGTAGCTAATAAGAATCTGTAAGTTTGCTTCTTATTTAAATAAGTCAAAGATGATTCCATTTACTTTCAATGATTAAATAATTACTGAACAAATCAAAGGTAAAAAAAAAAGCATAATAGTTAAGAGTGTACCCAAAAGCCTTGATCATATGGGGATGTTATTGTACTAAAACTTATAGAAACCCAGCAGGGAGGCTCTCAGGTAGGAGGATTCTAAACTCTATGACACCTGGAAGCTCTTTTGGATACAATCTGTATCACATTCTATCAGATGGAACCATTCCTCTCCAGGGCTTCTCCACTAAGACCTATTTCTTTGCTGGCTGCTACTATGTGGCCGGTGAAGAAATGTTATATTCTTTTAATGAAAGTAGAGATAACAACCTGGGGTGTGCCAAGCTTTTCAGATCTGTCCTCAAGTCTGGGTTCCGAAGCAATATAAGCTATACCAGCAAAATAGTTCTCTGATCCAGAATCCATACACATATTCAGGTCAGCTCCAAGGATGCTTAGATGTTTTATTCCTACAAACTGTAGGTGGCAGTAAAGAGAAAGACAACTTCTTGTCCATTTCCATTTTTCAAATTAAAGATGGTCAGGGCTGCCTATCCTTTCTCTTCCCCAACCAGTTCTTCAAATACCAGAAAATAATTATTTCCTCAAACAAGCCCTTTTAAGGAGGATACCTTTCCTTTAATAACTTCCTACTGTCTGCTTCAGTTTCTTTATCCAATGGGGATACAGTTCATAGGTCAGATTAATTTAAGGAATAAATAAATGTTGTTATTATTATGAATTATATCAATTCCCAGCATCAGCTACAAAGCCTATCTTCATCTGCTCCATTCATCTCAGGTAGGCTCATATCAAGGTACTGCTTCTTCTCAAATACTCATCTTATTTTTTCTCTTTCCTTTTCTCTGTTTTAAGCCCCTCTGTTACTATCCCTAGCCCATACCTAATATCAGAGATTAATTAAGTATTGGGACTAATTAGGATATGGATAGATGGGAATAGAGTAAAAGAGTAAACATTACCTTAAGAGGAAGATAGACTCTTCAGAGGAGTTCTTGGGAGAATTGTCAAGTTCCTAAAAGATCTGTTGGGAAACTGACCAACACTCTTGGGGGTGCTTACTCTGAGGGTGGCTGGTTTGGATCTGCTCTTTGGAAAATCTTGGAAGAGAGTGACAGTTGGTACTGGAGGAAAACCTGGAGATTTGGGAAAGCTGTAGTGACATAAGATCAACAGTAAGGAGAGTGAAGCTGCTTTTCTCTGTCTCAGTGAAGAAAGAAATAGGCCCAACTCAGGCCCACCTCAGGCCAACTCAGGCCCTGATGATAGTTGACAGTTTGAACAGTGAAAAAGAACAACTGAATTGAATTCTATCTGAAGGAAGAAAAAGTAGGCAGTAAAATTTAAATACATACATACATATATATATATATATATATATATATATATATATATATATATAAGATTAGAATAGTTTAGTAAGAATAGGATTTGGGGAATTTGTTATAGATTATGGAGTTCAGAGAAGGCCTGATTTTCAGATGGAAGTGACTCCTCACAGAGTTTTAGTTTTAGGGTTTGGAGTCCAGTTAGAATTATTAGGTTAGGGAATATATCTTCAATCCTCTCCTATCCTTCCCTTCCTTGATCCTTTTATTAACTTAATAAATGGGTTTGTTATAAACGATCTCAAGGAAATCTACCTTCATCAAAGTTGATTAGGCCCAATGCCACAAAGGAATTCCAAATCTCACTAGCTTTTAGGCAGCGGGATCAATAGTATGGATCAATAACACTCACCCACAGATACTGAATCAATTTTATCTAACACTAACCTTCTTCAGGTGTTGCTTCTCTCCAGTCACCAGTGATTGTAGTTTCCAGCCCAATGGAGTAATCAGGGAATGTCACTAGATTCATGAAAATCAAGGAAACATGTCTGAGAGAATTAGATTCCCTGAATCCACTCACTTACCTTGTCTGCCTTACCACATGCTAATAGTTTCATTTTCTCTCCCATCTATGGAACTGCCCTCAAAATTGAACCTTTTGCTCACCTATGCATTAGTCACTTTTCACCCCAGGGAACAAAAGTAAAAACCACATATAAAGTAGTAATCATGGCTATTCTGTAAGAGATAAAAAAAATCATGAATTATTCTCTTGTTGCAGAATTTAGTCTCAGCTCTTTCTTTATATTATGCCATTCCCTCAAAATATATATATATATATATATATATATATATAACTTTTTTTGCAGCCTGTTCTTAATGAGAAAGAAAGCCAAACCTTTTCATAGCAACACAGTAAATACAATTGTGAAGGAGTTTATAGTCATGAAAACAGACGTGAATCTTTTAACAATTGTCCTAGTAAACATGACTTAAGGTAAGGACAGCATATGGCACTCATTTAGAGGTTTTTATGTATTTATATGTCTTGATATTAAACAGAGTTTCCAAGACTTCTGCCTCAAAGTCTCTACAATGCCCATATATAAATGAGTTGCTGGGAATCAAAACATTTTGGCTCTCTTGACTTTTATAAATACTCTCTCTGTGTCTCTACTCTCTCAATGATCCAATAAGAATAGCAGGATTCTGTTAAATGACAGTCTTCTGTCCAATCTATGTGCTACCTCAGGCAGTGTGTGAAATAGCCTTTTTAGGTAAAGGGAATACTAAAACTGATGATTCAGGGACAAAGATAAGAAAAAGTGTTCCAAAATGGATAGAACTGGTCCAAATCCAGAGAGTTGGGAACAAAGATATTCATCCCAAAGAGTATGACCAGAAGCAGGTATTGGGGAGTCAAGATTAGATTCATGTACAGGAACAGGAAGGCAGGAATAAGACTAGTAGGACAATGAATACTCAAAAACCAGGGTCAGAAAAAGTCACAAAAACAAAATCAAATTAGACTTTCAAGCAAATGAGATTTATCACACTGAGGACAAGTATCCCCACCAGAGTTATAGTGAGGATGAGATAAGAATTGTAAAGTACCTAATAAAAGATGCTACATAAATATTAACTATTATTATATACCATTATTGTATACAGTAGGATGACAGATACTGGAAAAGAAGGAAGAAACAAACATTTACTAAATGATTACTATGTATCAGGTATTGTGTTGAATACTACACAAATACTTTGTACACAATACACAAATACACAAATCATCTGATCTTCATAATAATCCTGGAAGGTAAGTGCTATTATTTCCTCATTTTGAAATGAAGGAAACAGAGGCAGACAGAGACTAAGTGACTTGCAAAGGGTCACAGAGTTAGTAAATGTCTAAAACTGAACTGGAACTCAGGTCTTTCTGACTCCAATTCTAGTTCTGTATCCACTTTTAGTTACACTGGGATTTCTTCTAGCAATTACTTTTCATTGAATCATCAAATTACCATGGATCACTTCAAATCTAGTTCAAATATTGCATTTTGCTAATAAAGAATCCAAATCCTTTAGAAGTTAAGTGGGTTTACATATATCACTAAACCCTTGATGAAACATACATTCCCTGATCTTGCTGCTATTTCATATTACTAATTCTAAGATAATTTTTAAAAATAATTTTATATTATGGGTGAATTTATATATTGGTTATCAAGTTTATTAATTATCCTACTAGTAAGCAATCTGAACACAATGTCCAGAAATTTATGAGACAAATCTCATTTAGTGCAGTGGAGGTGCTTGCTAACACTTTTGTGGCCCATGGAAGGGGGTGCCTGTTCTCTGTAATTGTCTTAGGAAATAAGCAAAGTTAGGAAAGAATTTATAATATTAAAGCATCTGCCCTGGCTGCAATTATGATAACAGAGGACAGACTAATTAGAAAGTTAAGGATTCAGAGATTAGCATTACTAATAAGGGATTGTGCAGTGGCATCAGGAACAAGATGCAATGTTGCATTTGCAAAAGTCATCAAAGAGGATTATATACAGTTTCCAGTGAATAATTGCTGAGGAGATTAGGAGCTAAGCTGGCTCAGGGGTGATGTATAATTAACTACCTTTATTAATCACCTAATTTATACATGCAGAAGAAAATATTATTCAGAAATGTAAAGGGGTATAAAATTAGTCATCATTGAAACCAACTACCTAATTGCTTCTTATAAAAAGGAATACATAGAAAGGTGTAAAGCTATTATTACCCAGGTGTTTTGTAACAAAGTTAGAAGCATGTTTTGTCCCACATTAGTAAACTCGAACTTCAGTGAGGATTAAGTACAAATCTAGGTTTAGATGTGAAATCCTCTCCTAAAGAAACAAGACTTCAGAATAAATACTCCCATCATGCCACAACATAACCTGTCATTCCCCCTCCTACTATGTCATTTTGATTGTGGTTCTCTTCCAGATGAATAAAAAATGTGGATAGCTCCAACTTCTTCTCTTTGAACTCAACCTACTCTTAACCAAACATTGTCCCTATAAACAAATCCACTATTCTTTGCACCTCCTGAGAAATGTGTATCAATGGGTAGGAATGTCAGGTTCCTAGCATTGGCACAAGGAAAGTGGGTGAGGTGTATGGGGTTTGACCCCTTTTTAGATGAAGAAATTGAGTCTCTTTTAGTTTAAATTATTTACTCAGAATCAAACATTTAACAAGTGGAAAAGTGTTACTTTCAGGTTCCCAAGTCGTATAATCTTTATAACATGAAAGTATGGGATATTCCCCATCATCATTCATGAGCAACTATCAGTCATTTCAATATACTATAAGATTATTTCTGGATGTGACCTGCTCGAGAAGGAATGTAGATAAAAAACTATCCATGAATCTATTGATTTTGGGGTGATGTGGCCAACAAGAGGGAGATTTAGATATTTTCACTTATCCTCACAGCCTCTCAAATCTCTCCAAAATAAGAATGACATTCAATAAACAAACTAATTACATCCATCTTCATAGAGAATCACATCAGAATCCTAACAAGGTTAATAATCTGATGATCTATAGCTGAGCAGGCTGACCCATGGATTCACTCAGCATTTCCTCCCCCAATAGCCACCAGTCTTTAAAAGAGCTACAAATAAGACTCATGAGCTTGTGTTCTGAGATCTTAGAAATATCTGTACCTATCTGCAATTTCTGCCAGTTAACTGCTTCCCTCAGTCTATCATTCTGAGGCAGTTAGAAGCAGAATTAATCTCTATACATACATACATACACACACACACACACACACACACACACACACACACACACACACACCAAATGCATTTTGAGAGAGAAAGGCAAGTATAGGCATGGAAGAACTTTGCTCTGCCTGAGGCTATAGGTGCATCTGCTGCATGGCCACAGTGGTCAGACACTGAAAGATGAGAAAACTAAGCAAGGCACTAGAATGCATGGATTACCCCACCAGAAATAAAGGAAAGTGTACTGGCATCTAGCTAAGGACAGTTCTGACCCATAGGAAGTTCTTAGAGAGAATGAAGCTGAGAAAAATGAATTCATCAGAGTGGGAGGAGGTAGACAGCACTTTGAGCTCTACATAGAAGGAACCATCAACAATGGAGAAGTCAAAAAGCGAAATTGAGAAACTGAAATTTCCAAAGATCTCAGGAGTAAACAAACACAGTTAAAAATCTTGACAACAAGCAATTAAACAAACAGTGCAGATATTAATAATAGAAGGGGAAATGGTCTCAAAGGTATTTAAATAAGTCCAAATAATTAGATGGCATAGTGGAAAAATTGCTATGCCCAGAGTCAGGAAGACTAGAATTTAAATCTAATCTCACCTGTTTGTTTCAGTTGCTTCATTTTGAAATGGATATAACAATAGCACTGACCTCCAATTATTGTCATGATGATGAAATAACATTCCTTTCATATTGTAAACCTTAAACCACTATGTGAATGCTGTTAATTATTATTGATATTAATTATATTTGAACCAATTATACAAGACCAAGAAAATTCAATAAATACCTGATGAGGTAGAAACCCTCTTGATTCTCAAGACGTAATGGAACCACATCAGGATATTCCTAAATGGTAAGAGAAAAATAAAAATTGTAAGTAGAAATTATGACCTATAGAGAAGAAATAATTATCTGAATGGGAAACATTGGATTGATGGTGGCAAATCTAAGGATAAAAATAAAGGGAAGGAACAACTGATTGGAATTATAAAGTGAAAAAAGAATTGTAAAGTGAAGGTCAATCTGAAAGAGAAAAAATTAAATTTTTTTAATCATAATATCTCTATGAGCAAAATATTATTTCTAAGATGGGATACATATAGTCTAAGGATTATATATTTCCCCAAGGAACATGACAAGTCAAAAAACTTGAAAACTTAATTTAACAAATAAACCAGAAAATGGTCTAGAACTTCTGAACATGAGAAACAAAGTACAAATTGAGAGAATACACAAATAACTCTCCCCAAAATACTATACAACAAACTTCAAGATACTTTGTATTTAAATTTAACATTTCTAATAAGAAAAAATAATTTCAAGCAACCATTGGAAAGACTTTTAATCATAAAGGAAAGGAAATTAAAATAATATAGTACTATTCAGTATCCTCCAGAAACAGCAGAATAACCTGCTTTGAAGAGCAGAGGCATTCAAGATACAATCAAAGATGATATAACTGTCAAACCTGATCCCAACAATTAATGAAAAAGATAGGGGTCTAATAAAAGGAGAGAATATTGAAGTATACTTATAAGTAATACTAGATAGTAGTACTTTATTTACTTTACAATCATTCCAGACAACAAAAATGCAAGAAAGGCAAACAAATACAAACAAAAGGAAGCAATCACTTCAGAAAATTAAAAAGCATCTAAAACCATTAGTAAACATTATCTGTAATGGGAATAAGCTAGAAGGCTTTTCAATAAGATCAGGAGTGAAATAAGATGCCCATCATCACCACTACTATTCATATTGTACTAGAGATGGTACAGGGAAAAGGGAAGAAGGAAATGAAGGTATTAGAATAGGCAGTGAAAAAATAAAGCTATCACTCTTTACAGAAGATACAATTATATGATTCCAAAAAAAAATTGAAACAACAACTTTAGCTAGGTCACATGATATAAAATAAACTACATAAATCATCAGAATTTTTTCCATTATTAACAAATCCCAAGAGCAATAAATCAAAAAAGAAATTCCATTTAAAATTACTCTAGATGATATAAAATACTTTGGAATCTACCTGATAAGACAAACCCAGGAACTATATGATCACAAATACAAAACACTTGTCACAAAAATTAAATCAGCTCTTAACAAATGGGAAAAAAATATCACTTTTTTTTTGCTCATAGGTCAGCAATACCAATGCAATAAAAATGACAATTATTCCTAAATTCACTTGCTTATTCAGTGCCCTACCAATCAAATTACCCAAAATTAACTCTTGTGACTAAAATAAATAATAGCAAAATCCATCTGAAAGAGAACAAAAAAGCTAGAATTCAAGAGAATTAATGAAAAAATATCAGAAGGCAGATGACTTAACTGTACTGGATCTCAAACCAGATTTTAAAGTAGCAAACAAAAAACTATCTGGTACTGGAGAAGAAACAGAGTGGAGGACTAACCAAATAGATCAAACCTACAACAAACAATGGTAAATAACCCTAGAAACCTAGTGTTTGACAAACCCCAAAATTCAAGCTTCCAGAAGAACTCAACTGGAAAAAATTAGGGTAGAAATTAGGTAAAACCAACACCTCACGTCACATACCAAGGTAAAGTCAAAAGGATACATGAATTAGAAGTGTTGACTTGAAAAAAAAAACATACACAGAATTAATAAATACTCAGAAAACTCGCTCTTTAATCAAGGAAAAAGGGGTTTAGTGTAATAGTAGGGCTCCACACAAAGCTGCACACTAACACCCACACAAAGTCCAAGGATTGAACTCTGGATGCTCTGGACACTGACCCCTGGGAGAGCCAATCACCCTAAAATGACAACTCCAAGGAGCCATTAAAGTGGGCAAGCTTAAATACCTTTCTAGGGAAAGATGGAGACTAAGAATGAGAGGAATAGTTGATTGTCTTTACAATGATAACAAAGAAAAATGAGGAGTCCCAGACAGGAATAACAGTGAGGAGCTGATGCTTTACAATGAATACAAAAGGGAAAGATCTAGCCAAGGACTGGGTCACCTGACTAAAGGACTTTGGTCTAAGGGGAGAAATAGGTGGAACAAAAGAGATACTGAACACCTGATTGGACTAGCTATTCTCACCCAAACTCCCTTAAGGTCTATTGTTAGTCTGAGACCAGTGAAGGAGGACTTTCCCTCTAGGAGGAACTTTCCTGTGACAAGGTCAAACCTGGGGCTTTCACCTTTAAGCTAAGTAAACTGGGGTTCATTAAATCTTTCTAGGCTACAAGTTTCGGGGCTTTTAGATTCCATGTGGACAGAAGTAAAAGGTGAAACTACAAACAAAATTAAGAGTACAAAATAGTCAACCTGTCACTTTATAGATAAGTAAAGAATTTAAAATGAAATGAGATAGAGAAAATTATTAGATATAAAACTAATAGCTTTGACTACATTAAATTATAAAGGATTTGCACGTAAAAAGCCAATGCAACTATGATAATAGGTGAACAACAAACTGAAAAATCTTTATAGTAATTCTCTCTGATGAGGGCTTCCTTTTCTCAAGTATATAGAGAACCAAGTCAAAAGCATTTCCCCTTTGACAAGTAATCAACAAGTGCCAAAACAGCTAATTCTCAGAAGAAGGAATTAAAACTACCTTTAGTCAAATGAAAAAATGCTCCAAACAACTACTGATTAGATAAATGCAAATGTAAAAAATCCTAAAGCATCCCCTTCACATCTATCAGAATAACATGGCAAAAAAGTAAAATGGTAAATTTTGGAAGGGATGTGAATAAATCAGTACACTAATACACTGCTGATGGAGCTGCAACTGATCTAGCCATTCTTGAGAGCAATTTAGAAACATGCTTAAACGACCACAAAACTGGGTATCTCTTTGACCTAGTAATACCACTTCTAGGTCTGTATTATAAAGAGACTAAAAAGAGGGAGAAAGAATCTACCTGCAGAAAAATATTTCTAGCAGTACTTTTTGTAGTGATTAAGAACTGGAAAATAAAGGGATGCCCATCAATTGTTGAGAAATTGCTGAACAAGTTGTGGTATATAGTTGCAATGGAATACTGTTTTTCCATAATAAATGAGAAATAAAAAACCTGGACTTAAATGAAGTAATTCAAAGGTAAGCAAGAAGACAAAGGAAAATGTTGTACACAGTAACAACATGACTTAACTATTAGCCAAGGCAAGGATCCAGGACAATTCCAAGACTCATGACAAAAAAAGGATAACCACCAACATATAAGGATCAGAAGTCCAAATGCAAATTGAAAAATAGTATTCTTTATTTCCTCCATGAACTTTGCTCTATTCTAAGCAACATATGTCTTTTTTCACAATCTAAAGAATATGTAAATATGTCCTATCTAATAATATATGTATGTATATACATATATAACCTATATAATGTTAACTGCCTTCTTGGGAAGGCAGATAGGTAGAAAAGAGATTGAGAACGTGAGTTGCAAAACATCAGAAAATGAATATTAAAAATTGTTTTGAGATGTAATCTGAAAAAATATAATAAAAGAAACTAAAAATAGAAAAAATAAGGCAATGTCATTAACAACATCAACATCAATAAAATAATACAAATAGAAAAAGCATTAGGAGAATATTTTCTATTAGTATAAAAGGACACAAGGTGAAAAGTGGAATTTAAACAGACTACCTACTGATTTTATAAGGACAAGCCTTAAAACAAAGAGGACCAAATCATACAACTTCCACTTAGATGTGAATAAATGTTTTTGGAGATTAATTAATAGAATTGGAGGTCACATGAAAGAGGTGCTCAGAAGATAGAGAGATATGTAATGTGATCTACTGAAGTCAATTGTAAACAATGAAAGGAAAATTGTATCTTTGATGTCTCATGAATAAGAGGACCTGTAAGACAATAGTCAAGATGGCAAAGGAAAAGATTGAAATAGGTGCAAAGAAAGGAGAACATTTTGATGAAAAGACAATCTATGAGAGAAATTTAGTAGCTTATAATTATTTTCAATCTTAGGTGATAATGTGCTTGGAAAGATGGCTATGTCTGAGAGAATTATGTGTCCATGGTTAGTATCTTGTTCAAGAGAATAGGAAACAACTCCTGAGGGAAAATAAAATACAGATAAGTGGTCAAAATACTTGATGGCAGATGTTTTTTTAAAAAATCACAGGGAGGATAGAGATTAATAATGAACCTTTCAATAACGGATTCAGGAAATGTTTGTCCAACTCTAACTATTACTGGTCTTGATACTTAAAAAAGAAGAAACATAATGGAAAAACAAAAAGAAGAGATAAGATCTGCAAGATAATAGGATAAAACATGATTAAACATTTTTTAAAAAGGTGACTTGAAATAGGTACTTTAGAAGCTTTATTTTCATGATGAATGATGAATACAGTGACTAACAAATGAATAAGTATAGGAGTCATAGTCATGAATGACTAAAATAGAAAGGAAAGAGGTATAATAAATTAAAAGAGGGTATGGAGTTCTTATTAGAAAGGGGTTCCAAAATTAAGGGGGTAACTAAAAACCAAAAAAGTGGAACTACCTGAAAGGAAGAGAGAAAAATAGGGAAAGATTTAAATAACTAGATAGAAAACTAGGAAGAATGACAAAAGAAAATTGAGGAAAACTCCAAAATGAGGAAAAGGGATGGCAAATTAGAGGAGAGTTTAGGGTGAAGGGAAAAAAACCTGTGGAAATGAGGTTGCCTTAAAATAAACTAAGAAAATTAGTAAAGAGACAAGGTATGATCTTTAAAAAGGAAAAAGAATATCAAAAAATTAATTTAGAAAAATAGTATTGGAGACAAAAAAAAGAAAATAAAAACCTAACTACTAACTTTGGATGTGAATAAACAAAATAATAAAACAAAACAAAAAAGGCTAACAAGTGGAACAAAATAAAACAAAGATTTACAATCTTACATTTAGCAGGAATACATCTAAACATCAAAGATATATACATGGGAAAATAAGGGAGTGGACCAAATATTCCTATGCTTAGGTTAAATTCTTCAACCTCATAAGTTATGTAGAAGTCTAGAATAGAGTGACATTTACTGTGTCCTGAAGATTCTAGTGAACTACTGATAAAACATGCTATTCATCTTCTGAAAACAAACTGATGAATTTATGGTACTGTCAGCATGGAATCTAGGAATCCCAAACTTGTGACCTAGTGGCATCTGATGAACCCCAGGTTTCAGAACTAGCTTATAGGTTGGAGACCCCAAAGTTTGTCCTTGTTCCCTGTTCCCATGGAAATCTACCCTGAAGGGAATCTCATGCTAGTGGTTTCAGACTGAGTGGGGGACCATCAGGGGAATGACAATCCTAGTTGGGTGAGACTGAGCATATGCTAAGGACCCTCTTTGTTTTAGGTAGGGTAGTCTTCCCTATTTTATCAGACCCTTTCCCAAGAAGATCCACACCTGGGCAGAAACCATCCTTTAGTATCCATTGTAAATAGCCCCTTTTCTTACACCCTAGTCTCTAGCTATGATTCCCTTCCCAAGCTTGATTGTATCCTGTCAATGTAGTTTGAACACTCCCATTTTCTTTGTAGCTATAGTGATGTCAATCATCTTTCCCTGCCCTGAATTCCCCAAAAATGGTCTATAGGTTCTCCAAATTCTTTTGGTCCTTTGAGTTGTCACCTAGCATTGTGGCACTCCCAGGGATAACATCCCCAGAGTCCAGGGTTTGCACCCTGAAAAAGTTGTGGTGCCTGACTTTGAGTAAAGAATTAAATAATGGACTTTTCCCTATCCTGATTAAAGACTTGCTTTTTCTGACTATTTAATAGTTCTGTGTTATTTCCAAGTTAACAGTACCGAATAAGATACATACTTTGTGTACAGTTAATGAAGGACTTTATTTTGCTCAATTATGCATGTTATTACAATATTTTTCTCCTCTATTTTTAAATAGAGTAGAGAGAAAAAGAAAAAATAAATTTCCACTAATTAAAAAGCCCTTATGTAAAAGAAGAATTCTACAGATATGGCAGGCTACATATACATTCTGTTGAAGGAAGAAGGGAATAAGCAGTTATATAGCACCTACTATGTGCCAGGCACTGAGCTAAATGTTTTAGTTCTCTATGTTGTTAGTTTTGCTTTATATTTTGTTAACAAACAGCTCGCATGGGGTAGGGGCAATCTGAACATATTTGCAAAGTAAACATAAAAAGTGAAAAAAAAATTTTAAAGAAAGGAGACAAGTATGATATATGCAATTTCAATGTTAGGTTCCAGTTTCTTGCTTTTTGCATTTTTGTGTTGTTTTCATAATTTATTATTACCTGGATATTTTTACTTCATTATGCAGCAGTTCAGAAAAATTTTCATATGCTTCTCTATATACATCATATTCATAGTTTATTTACACTAAGATAATATTCCATTACAACCACAGACCAAAATGTATTTTTCCATCAAATGGTAGGAACTGTTAACTTGGAAATAACACACAGAACTATCAAGTAGTCAGAAAAATCAAGTAGTTGATCAGGATAGGGATAAGTCCACTATTTAATTCTTTATTAATTATTAACTTAATTAAATGTGCATATTTGTGTGTGTTTGTGTGTATGGGTAAAAAGGCAGCTAATATGGCAAAGCAGATAGAGGGATAGATTTGGAGTCAGGAAGATGAATTTAAATCCAACCACATTTACTAGCTGGACCAACAACTTAATTTTTGTTTACCATCCTTTTCTGTGGACTTTAAAAGTTAAAATGAAAAATACATATTCTAGTTTAGAAGCAATCAAAACTCTGGAATTGATTGATTATGGAAATAACACATGATCAAATCTTAATTTAAAACTACTTTGGTAGGAGTGTACTGTAATGGTAAGATGCTTGGTTCAGGGAGGCTAATGATAATAATTAACTAAGTGGCTGAACCGAAAAGGATATTCTTTATTAGCCTTGCTAATCTTTTCCCCCCTCACTCTTTCCTCTAGATTACATCACCTTTAAGAATTTTTGGTGGTGGGAGCTTTCCATGGTACAAGCCAATTTTCTCTTGGTACTTCAGAAACTTACACTAATTTAGGACAAACTCAAACTAATAATTTAAGAAGGAGGATACCTAATAAAACATGATACAAAAGTCTATGGTTTTTTCTATGACAGAGTATTGATCTTATTGTTTTATTTTATGCTAAAGGTCAAGGTGGGTTGCATTTATAGGATAGATGTATAGGACAAATTCATCAGATTCTACCACCAATTAAAGTCTGTTGCCTGGGTTGCCAGAGAGCAATCTTGTTCTTAGCCCTTACCAAGGAACAGGCCTCCTTTAAAAAGGGAAATGAATACATACTTGTTTTTTTTTAATATGCTATTATTACTGGGCTTTTAAAAATAGAAAATAACTCTTCATCCACATCTGATTGGAAGGTAGATCCAGGAAGCTAATAAGTGGGAGATGAATGTCAACTCCATTGTCCTGTAAGTAGAGCATCAGTCAGTCACTTACTTTTCCTGTGCACTTACTAACTTTTTTAATATGTGCCCTCAAGTGAATTGAAATATTCATAGAGGTACAGAAAGAGAAGTTGAATATATTAATTGTTCTCAGGCCTATTTTTTTTGCCTTTAAGTGGTGTGGATGTTCCTATGGATTCTCAAAAATATACCAGTGGAGGTCAAGAGATAGCAGGTTCTTTTAAATTCAAAATTCTGCAAATGCAAATCTATCAACAAACATATGGTCAAAGGTGAGGTATGGGGTGAAGAATTATTTGGATGAATTTACTAAGCCATACCTCATCCACTGGTGGAATAGATATCCATGCTGAAAAGGAAAAAAATTACAATTCCTCCAAAGGAAAGTAAACTTTTTATGCGAAGATATTATTTGATTTTTGTCTGTGTATTCTCAGCCTCTGTGTGTTCATGACATACAGTAGGTACCTAACAAATCCTTGTTGACTGACTGATTTATATTGATCCATAACAGTTGCAATTTGATTTTCTTAAGAGATGACCTCATGTTTAAATTCCTAGATTCTTGTTGTATTTTGGTATACTATATTGAGAATGACATTCAGAAAGAACAGAAAGATCTTTCAAAACAAAGAATAATGGAAAGACAGAAGAGAGATTTTGATTCATTATAAGAACAATTTCAAAATAATTTCATCTGTCTAAAATTGGATATTACTTTAAATATGTTGAGTTCCTCATTTCTACAAACCTTTAAGGCAAGGCAAAAATGATCACTTATCTAATTTAGAGGGAATTTGTTTTAAGGTATGTTTTGTAGTAGGTAACTTCTGATATTTTACTCAAATCTGAGAATTTGTGGGGGTTTATAATTAATAATTTGATACACTGGAAAACTTTTACTCACTTCCATAGTCTCATGAAAATAGTCAAGAGGAATAGCAATGGAAACCTAAAAGCTATGTTCACTTCAATATTTATTATGGTAAGGTATATGGAATGACCGTCTGTCCATTGAAATTTTATTTGTATAGTTTTTAAAAATGTTCACCAGGATATTGTATAATCATAATTATGAAATAGATTATCAAAACAGTACCTAGAAATTTTATTTGAATTTTACTGCAAAGAGAGCTTACTTTATATATGCTTATAATCTTTTAAATGAGTACAGAATTGCCACATAACGTGTAAATAAGAATGTGTGTATAGCATTTGAAACTTGTTGATACCCTTTCCAAATTATTTGAACTTTCAGTACTGTTAGTGATAGAGAGTGAGCTCTGCTTCATTGGTACAGAGAATATCCTTCTATTAACAAAATCTCTATCTAGTTCTTATGATTTCCACTCTCAGCTCCCCCACTATGATATCCCCCAGAACACTGTAGCTGCTGGCTTCTTCTGCTCTTCTATTCTTTTCTTTCTTTCTACTCTGGCTTTATAAAAATCCATCTGTAGCTACCCTCACAAGAACTTCTAGCTTGCTTAACAGATCAATAATTTCAGTTTCATTTTTTTAAATATTCACAGCTTCAAAGGACACAGAAGCAATTTCATTAGGCACTTCTGACATGCTAAAAAGGAGGATTTCACCCTTCCATACTTATATGGAATGACATAAATGCAAACTTTTCTATTTTACAGTATTTTCCTTCATACCTGACAGTGTATTTATCTGATGACAAAAGGGTTTCTTTGACAAACAGGTGTTTGTTTGTTTTTATCCTATTACACTTTATGAAAAACAGGTGACTTATTTTTAAAGAACAGAAAAGAAATAACTAAAAAATGGAAACATGTGTAAGGGAATGGCCTTCAAAATGACACATCTTAAGCTGACTTCACATTGACACTGTATATCTTTGACAGGCTGAAGCAGCCAGGAAAATGCTTTAGTCAGCACATTTCTCTCCAAGGCACCTCATTAACAACCTTTTTATTGGTTCTTTGATGCATGTTGGCACTTGTGGCTGGAGATTTCCTCGTTTTAATTATTTTTATTAGAACATAATGATGTAATGTGTTGAGGATTGTTTACATCCTCCACGATGTTCCTATTCAATATAATTGAACCCATATTTTCCTCTGTCCTTGGATAAGAGTGAGATTTTGTTGTTCTGAATCGTTAAATTCCCCTGGATTGCTGTGCATTCTTATATCATTTTCACAGATGTTTCTCAGGATCATATCATCAGAAGAAATCTCACCTACTTTCCCTGAGAAGACTCTCTCTGATCCTGCAGTGGTCATGGTTTACCCATTCATGTATCCCCTACTTTTTCCCTACCACTGGTGAAGAGAAGCAAAGGTTGAAAAGTTAATGAGAACTTTACTTCTTCCCAGAGTACTCTTCTTTACATTAGTCATTCCACTCCCATATTAAAGGCCCATCAGTGTTTGGAGGAATGGCAAAGCTTCCCAAGTGAGACAACTCTGTAGTGCTAAAAATTCTAGGCTCCATAGGTATATACCTGATTGAATTTACTTCATCCTAGTAGAAAATCAAGGGAAAGAGTATTCATTAATGATTTGTAGGGAGGTAGCCTAACCTAGCAAGGGGAAAAGCAAATGAAATAACAGTGATTCTTGTTTGGGTTTTTATTCTGCTACTGATTGCATGACTCTGATCTGTTCCTTTCCTCAGGTCTATTTCTTCCATCTGTATTCCAGTTACAACAGTCCCCTCACATTCTTCACTGTCAAGAGACATTGTCTGCATGGACCCATATACCCACAATGCACTGGATGGAGACAACCTCATTCACTAGAGGAAATTGTCTTTGGATTTCACCCTCAGAAGCCCATGAATGAGTTCCATACATGGGTAATGTCACCTATCCTGAAATCTGATCGCTTTGGGGGTGCAAGCTAAAAGACTAGAACATCTTATTAGGCAGATTGAGCAAGGAAATTGGAATGGGAGAAATGAAAGAAAGAAAAATAACAGCCACGAGTAGGCTATCCCAAAGCTTTTGTGTCTGATGAAAGTGACTACAATTTAGAGAGGTTGATTCATACTAGATTGTGAGTACAACACAGGAAGGCAAGCAATATCTATACTAAAGCTTCTCCATGAAGATAATCAACACTGATTTCTGAAATACTTGGCAACCATTGTGCTGAGTAGGTGGCACTCCTAAAACTGTGACAAGTTTCTATAGAGTCCCTCTTCTGCATTCATTGTGGAAACAGAGGACGTATTTTGGAATCTAAACTAGTGTTGGGCTATTCCTCAGTTAGAGGTGGCAGCCAATGCCAATGAAAACTGGCACAAAGAGATTTTCATACCTTATGAAATTCCTTGCCATTACTTTTCTATTTTGTGCACAAAAACACCTTTTGTTTTGCATGCATATGCCATTTAGTTTGAGCTGACATAAAATGATATATTAGTCAATGCTAAAATACATGCAGCTTAGTGCTGAAATGGAAAGGAATTAAGTTTCAACCAACTATCCTATTTGGTTCAGTCTCTATGGAATATCTGTGGAACTTTGTTCATGCTACTCTCCTGGTGTGAATTCCTTCTTATTTATTTTTATAACCATAAAAGTTCTACTCATCCTTTGAGGCCCACCAAAATACTAATAATGCAGAGGAGCAGAGAAGATTTTGATTTTGTTTTATTTTCCCATTCAAAATAGGGACTTATATATGAGGATTAAAAAGGATGATGGGATGGAGTGAGAAAACTTTTTTTTCTAATTTGGGTATTTTTTAAAATTCTTCTTTATCAAATATTTCCACTCTGGGAAGGCACTGAGCTGTTATCTAATGATGATGTAAAATAGTGCAGAATAGGCATTCATAATTCAATGAGATTGTGGATAATGGAGTCAGAGAGAAATGAAGGTTCCCAAGTAGGGAAATTGTAGACAAAATTTGGAGAATCAGGAATGCAGCCAGTGGAAGAATATATGGCTGGCTTAGAAATCCTCTAAAATGGAATTCTGGAAGGGATTGGTCATTGAGAGGTACTTCCATTGTGAGAAGTTTAAGGATAGAGTACATTTCTAGGACAGAGAGTTTTCTATGGCATTATAGAGGAAGAACTTAGATTTGGAAATGCCAACTGGAGAAGATCTATGCAGGTCAATAAGGCATTTCAACATTTCACAGAGGGATGTACCAGGAGGTTTAGAAGGGGTTATAGAGTTGAAAACAACCTTTAATGTCATCTAGACTATTGATTTCTAATATATGGTTCATGGAACTTAATAAACTGCAAAGGCATTGCAAGATGCCTATGCTACTAAAAATAAGCATACCTACCTTAGGGAGATATACATCTATATGCACATCTATATATTCATATATACTATTGTTTGTTATTATTACCATGATGTTCAAGATAATGTCAGCCTAACCATCCACGGCAGAAAAAAAGATGAAAAATAACAATTATTCAAACTATTTTATGCAGTTTTAGGGACAATTCCTAATATATATATATATATATATATATATATGTATGTATGTAGATATTGCAGATGGTTAATGAACTGAGTCCAGAATTAAATAGGAGTGTGCCAGCTGTCATTTGGGAAGTTTTACCATATATTTTTTAAATAAGAAGCTTCTTTTTGGAAAAAAAAAGTCCATATTTTTTAAATCAATATTCTTCCAGTGAAAATGACTTTATATGATAGAATATCATATTCAATATAAGTTTCATTTATAATAAAAGCAATGTAGTGGGATATGATGATCATGAATAGACTACCACAAATAACTGGGGGATGGTATTAGGAGGAAGATGTATTTAACAAGCCTTCGTTTTCAGCAACCCTTTATTGAATGCTTCCTTAATCTATTCTCTGTTACTAAAGACCCAAGGCAACAAAATATAAAAAAAAGGTGATCACAAAAGGGTTATAGTCTAACCAAGTTTGGTGGATTAGTGGTGGAAAAGAGGAGTTGCAAATAAATCAGTTTAAATGAAATATAGGGTGAATAATCACAAAGTAATTTTGGGGATGGCAAGAATGTGAATGGTGGAGATGGGGTTGGTAGAGTAGAGAGGAAAGATGATGGGAAATAGATAATAGTGAAGTTCTGCTTTGAATGAAATGTGGTATATTTTAGAAAGGTAAGACAATTTTGTGCTTTTTCAGTATCCATTAAATGTCAAGAGATGTAGAAAAAAGCCCTCAAGAATATTGGAGAGAATCACCTACATGGAGCTTTAAGTAGACTGAGTTGCACAATAAATAAAGATATGAATTATATTCTACAAAGATTTCTCAAAACACCAAAATGCTTTCTAAATTTTGAAGCAATTCTTTATATATTTTTATATACACCGTTATTCTCAAATCCACATACTTGCCATTATTTTTAATAAAAGACAAATTCATTCAGAAATGATCCTGAAGTCAACAAAGTTTTTTAGCTGTATGATTTTTCTCAATTATTTAAAAATTATAATAATGAACTACTATTTTGTAAGTATGCTGATTATTTTATTTTTAAAAGGAAGTCTTCATAGTCAAAGAATTGATGAAACAAATAAATGTACAGACACAGAAGGGGTCAGTGAAAGCAAAAGAAACACACCCAAAGTCCAAAAGAAAAATATGGACTGGACACAGATTCTTGAAGTACTCAAAAAGGACTTGAAAAACCAATTGATAGAGGCAGAGGAAAAGTGGGAAAGAGAAATGAAACTGATACAAGGAAAAAAGGAAAGTGATGCAAGAAGAAATGAAAGTAATGCAATGTGAAGATTGGATTTGGCTATCTCCTGATTGTAACAATGAAGGTACTTCGCTCTTCCTTGACAGTGAAGATGAAATTGTAATCTCCTGTCTATTTTTAGATTTTAATTCCCAAAGTGTTTAACTAAGTATTTAAAGTAGATCTGCCCACTTTAACTACAAAAAGGTGTTAACTAACCAAAAAAGGTGTTAACTAACCACAAAAGGTATAACCAACTGCAAAAGGTGTGAATACCTATTTCATACATTGCAGAGGAATTAGTTTTTATACTTAGATTATCCCAATTCTCTTCCCTTCCATCCCTTATCTTAAATAAACCCTGTTTAATAATATTTGGTATCCTATAAGCTTTATCCTGTTGGCCTTCCCAAACCCTGTGTTCTTCTGATATTGGTCCCAAACAATCATTCCTTGACACACTAAAACCCATTACCATCAGATATCTTTTAGAAATAATTATTTCAGTTAGTATTTTGATTTATAACCCAGAGTTACCTATCCAACAAAACTGAATATATTCTTTTGGGGGGAAATGGGAATTCAATAAGAGAGATTTCCAAACATTCCTGAGGAATAAGCCAGACTTAAACAAGTTCAAATATGAGACACAAGAGAAGCCCAAAAAGGTAAATTAGAAAGAGAAAATTTATGGGATACAATAAAGTCAAAATGTTTATAAGTCTAAATAGAAAGAGGATTTCTATAATTCCTAAAATTTACCTTTAGTAGTAGAGAAGATAGAAGGAATTTATTCAGAAAGAGGATGGAAAAGTAAGCTGATTATGATGATATGATATATATAAATATGATGATATGGAACTATAGGTATGCATGATATGATATGTATGCAAACAAATGATGTATAGAAAATTAATCAAGGGCTGAAAGAGAGGGTTGCACTGAGAAAAAATGGAAGGGTGAGATAGAATGGGGTAAATTATATAACATAAAGAAGCACAAAAAATCTTTATAAAGAGGGGAGAATAAGGGTGGTGACTGTGAACTTTAGATTACTCCACCTACTTAATCTAACAAAATCAGGAATGTCTACACCCATACTTAAGGATTAAGTATCTAGGAGAATGGCCTATTAAAAACATGTGCTAGCAAATGACAAATCAGAAACAGCTTATAGACCTCTGGGCTGTCCTAAATCAAGCTTAAGATACCACTGTTACAGGTGAGACTCAGGAAAGTGATGTAAAACCGTCTATATATTTTGAGTCACTTCCTTTCTCTGGCCTCTTTTGAGGCAGAGAGGTGGCTGGTGGCAGTGTGCTGAGGCTTTTGGCATCTTGGCATGGCAGCAGCTATTGTCCAGTTTAGTGGTGAGTTTTCCTTGATATCATACTGGAGGAAGCCTAGTAACCTAGTTCAGGTGAGGTATCTTCTCTGAGCTCTCTTGGAGTTTAGGCTGATTTTTCCTCCTTTACCTTCCAAACACTAACTACTTAGAAGCCTCTAATCTTCTTCAGAAACCTTGTGGTGGAGGACTTTGAACTCCCCCTGGCACAGGTCAGGTTGGAGAAATCCTATGCCCTTTCCCTCTCTCTTCTCCTTGATTTCTTCCCTCTATATTGATTAAACCACCATAGATTTCCAAACTGACTTGGGTATTTTATTTGGGACATCCCCTGCGACCAAAAATTAAATATAGATTAGGTCATGACCCTAAATTATCCTTACATGAGAGGCAAAACTTAAACTTTACTTTCATGATAAAGAGCTCAGAGAGGGAAAAACAAGTATACTCAGTGGGGTATAGAATTCTATCTTACCCTACTCAGTGGAGTATAGAATTCTATCTTACCCCACAGAGAGGTAGAAGAGAATAAGGCAAGGGAAGAGGGATGTAATTGAAGTGAGGAGGGTAGTGGGGAGGCTGACAAAAAGCAAAATATTGATGATGAGGAAGAGAGAGAGAAATGGAATAGAGTAGGATTTAAAGGAGATAATATGATGGAGGGTAATACACAGATAGTAATCATAATGCTGAATATGAATGGGATCAACTCACCCATTAAACAGAAGTGCATAGCAGAGTGGATTAAAAACTAGAATCCTACCATATGTAGTTTACAAGAAACACTTTTCATGCAGGGTGACACATAGATTCAAAGTAAAATACTGGAGCAGAAACTGATCTGATTAAAAGAGATGAGGAAGTAAATTACATTCTTTAAATGGTACTATAAACAATGAAGTAATATCATTACTAAACATTTATGCACCAAATGTCATAGCATCTAGATTTCTAAAGGAAAAATTAAAAGAACTAAAGGAGGCAATATATAGTAAGACCATATTAGTGGGAGATCTCAACCTTCCCCTTTTGGAATCTGATAAATTGCAATGAAAAATAAATAAGAAAGAAGTAATGGAAATGAAGGTAATGCTAGGAAGATTAGAGTTAATAGATACCTGGAGAAAACTGAAGAGTAATAAAAAGCAATATATCTTCTCCTCAGCAGTATACAGTATATCTACAAAGAGTGGCCATGTAATAGGGCATAGAAATATTGAGAGCAAATGGATAAAAGCAGAAATAATAAATACAACTTTTTTCAGATTATAATGCCATAAAAATTACAAGGATCCACAGAAAGACAAATTTAAAATTAATTAAAACAAAATAATTTAATTCTTCAAAACTGGTGGATCTAAAAGGAAATCATAGGAACAATTATGGAGTTCATTAAAGAGACTGACAATGAGGATCCATTCTATTAAAACACATGTCATACAGGCAAAGAAGTAATCAGGGGAAAATTTATCATTTTGAGTGGCTATAGCAACAGAATAGAGAGGGAGGAGATCAATGAATTGGGATTGCAACTTAAAGTAGTAGAAAAAATAAAATTAAAAATCACCAGATAAAAACTAAAGTGGAAATCCTAAAAATTAAAGATGTTAATGAAATTGAAAGTAAAAGAAATACTGAACTAATAAATAAGATTAGGAGCTGGTCCTTTGAAAAAACAAATGAAATGAACACTGTTTAATCTAATAAAAAAAACAAGAGAACCAAATTAGCAGTATCAAAGATGAAAAGGATGATCTCATCTCTACTAAAGAGGAAATTAAGGTAATTTAGAACTATTTTGCCAACTATATGACAATAAATATGATAATCTAGGTGAAATAGATGAATATTTTCAAAAAATATAAATTCTCTAGGTTAGCAAAAGGGGAAATAGAATACTTAAATAATCCCATCTCAGAAAAATAAATTGAAAA
This sequence comes from Monodelphis domestica, assembly GCF_027887165.1. Classification (NCBI taxonomy): domain Eukaryota; kingdom Metazoa; phylum Chordata; class Mammalia; order Didelphimorphia; family Didelphidae; genus Monodelphis; species Monodelphis domestica. Next base: position 668,395,857 of record NC_077227.1, on the reverse strand, counting down.
AGCCATCAATGAACTTCCTAAGAAAAAGTTCCCAGGGCCAGATGGATTCATAAATGAATTCTATCAAACATTCAAAGAACAACTAATCCCAATACTATACAAATTATTTGATAAATTAATCAAAGAGTCTTACCAAATTATTTTTATGACACAAATATGGTATTGATTCCAAAGCCAGACAGACCAAAAAACAAAGAAAGAAAACTACAGATGAATCTTCTTAATGAACAGAGATGCAAAAATATAAAATAAAATACTATCAAAAAGACTAAGCAATTTTTCACAAGGATTATCTACTATAACCAGGTGGGATTTATACCAGGAATGCAAAGATGGTTTAATATTAGAAAAATGATGCACCTAAGTGACAAAATCAGTAATCGAACCATCAGAAATCACATGATTATCTCAATAGATGCAGAAAAAACTTTGATTGGGGCAGCTGGGTGACTCACTGGATTGAGAGCCAGACTTAGAGATGGGAGTGTTCAAATCTGACCTCAGACACTTCCTACCTGTGTAACCCTGGTCTAGTCACTTGACCCCCAGTGCCTAGCCTTTACCACTCTTCTGCCTTAGAACCAATACACAGTATTAATTCTAAGACAGAAGGTAAGGGCTATTAAAAAAATAAAAACCTAAAACTTTGACAAACTACAACACACATTCCTATTGAAAACACTAGAAAGTATAGGAATAAAAGAGCTATTCTGTTTGTAATATTCATTCAAAACAGATATCTTCATTGCCTATGTCCAAAAAAATACAGATATTTTATGTCTGGGCTTTTTGCCTATCTGTGAAGAGGGAAGTAGAATTTTTCATCAGTGATGCTTTTGTATACTCAGAGTCACTGAATGTATTTTTTTTTCCCTCCCCTTCCTCAACTCCCACCCCTATAGTCGATGAAAAATTCCATTAGGTCTTACGTGTATTGTTGGTCAAGGACTATTTCCATATTATTGATATTTTCCCTGGAGTGATCATTTAGAGTCTAAAACCCTAATCATAACTGAGATATAAAAATCACATAAAAAAGACTGATATATATATATATTAATTTAAGGTCACCAAGGAATTCACTTATGTAATTCCTAAATGAAACACTCAAGTGAGCTGCCAAATTTTTATGGTGTTTTAATTACAAACAGGAGGAAGAAAGTATTAAAGGGAGAGGGAGAGAGAGAAAGACAGAGAGAGAGAGAGAGAGAGAGAGAGAGAGAGAGAGAGAGAAGAAAAGAGGAAAGAGGTTTAACTCAGACCCCACTCTGCCTCAGGCTGAGCCAAAGTAGGCTTTAAGGCTTTGGATTAGCCAAGGCAGGGAAAGGGATCAGACCTTATCACTCACGTGACCAATCTGAAGGAAAGCAGTCTGTGCACTCCTCCAACTCCCCTGAGGCTGTTCTCTACCTCACTTCCTGCATCTCACATGTGCCAATGGTGGCTCTAGCTTGACCTAGGACCATCCAGAGGTCTGTCCTTTTTGCACATGCCTGTTGAAGGCCATATTCTCAGATAATTAAATCTTGAGTTAGCTACAGCCCTTCCTAATCTTGTTACCCTGAGGTGGGTAGAGAATGTAGTTTCTAAGACCTGATTCTGTTATTCCAAGTATCTCTATTGTTATTGATCAGGAAATAGCTAAATCAGTTCTTCTAAAGAATGATCTGATTAGGGGGGAGTAGTTTTGAAATTCACATATCTCCATCGACCCATGTGAACAAGAAGATGTTTTTCTTCTGTGTTTCTACTCCCATAGTTCTTTCTCTGGATATGGATAGTGTCCTTTCTCATAAATCCTTCAGAATTGTCCTGGATCCTTGTTTTGCTTCTAGTAGAAAAGTCCATTACATTCTATTATACCACAAATACCATCTCTGTGTATATTATTCTCCTGGGTGTGCATCACTCCATTCACTTTGCATCAATTCCTGGAGGTCATTCCCTTTCACATAGAATTCCTCAAGTTCATTGTTTCTTTGAGCACAATAGTATTCCATCACCAATAGATACCACAATTTGTTAAGACATTCCCCAATTGAAAGAATTTTCCCTTTGTTTTCCAATTTTTTGCCAATAAGAAGAAGGCTATGAATATTGTTGTACAAGTCTTTTTCCTTATTTTCACTTTTTCTTGGTACTGTCTTCTATTCCCTTTTTCTTTCTTCCTTATTTTTTGCATATGATTTTAAACCACTTATTATCCCAATCTCTACCTATGAATAATTCTTCTAACAATTATAATAGTGAATACAATTTTTGAGACTTGCAAATAGCAATTTTCTCTATAGGAATATAAATAATTTGGCCTTCTTGAGGCCTTTAAAGGGAAAAAAAATAAGACCTCTCTCTTATTTACCTGTTTGTTTCCTCTTGGTTTTTATATTTTGATATCAAATTTTCTGTTTAGTTCTGTTCTTTTCTTTACAAATATTTGGAAGTCTTCTATTTTGTTGAATGCCCATACTTTCCTGTGGAAGTATATAGTTCATTTCGATGGTTAGGTGATTCTTGGTTGTAGGCCCAATTTTCTTGCCTTTTGAATATCATATTCCAAGCCTTGTCGTCATTTAGTGTGAAGGCTGTCAGATCCTATGTAATCCTGATTGGTGCTCCTTGATATTTGAATTGTCTCTTTCTAGCTTCTTGTAATATTTTCTCCTTAGCTTGGAAGCTCTTGAATTTCACAGTTATGTTCCTGGGGGTTGTCTTTTGAGGATTTAGTGTAGTGGGTGATCTATGGACTCTTGCAATGTCTATTTTTGCCCTCTTGTTGAAGAATATCAGGGAAGTTTTCTTGGATAATTTCTTGTAGTATGATGTCAATGTTTCTGTTTGTTTCCAGGTTTTCAGGTATGCCTATGATTCTCAAATTGATTCTCTGAGATCTATTTTCAAGTTCAACCATCCTCTCAATGAGATATTTTGTCTTGCCTTCTCATCTGTCATTCTTTTGACTTTGCTTTATTAATTCTTGCTGTCTTGTGAGATCAGTGTCTTCTACTTGCTCAATTCTAGTTTTTAATGACTGGTTTTCAACTAATAGCTTTTTATTTTCCTTTTCAGTTTGATCTATCCTTCTTTTCATGTCTTCCAGTAGGTCATTTCTGGTCTTCAATTTATTCATTATTTCATTTGATTTTGGGGTTTCAGTTTCCAAATGGAAGATCCTATATTTTAAATTGTTATTTTCTTTTTGAACTATTTCTCACTTTTCTGGTCAAATCTTTTCCATCTTCCTAATAATCTCAGATTTGAAGTTTTCAAGAACTTGAGGCCAATTTCCACTTTTTTGGAAGTTTTGGGTGTGTTGACTTCTTCGTCAGCTTCTACTGTCTCCTCTTTAGTCTGGATTTTTTCTGCATACAAATTATCAAGGATCAAAGTTTTCTTCTTGTTTTTTTTTGTTTGTTTTTCTGGTGGTTGTGTGTTTTAGCTCCTGTGAGTTGGTGACCATTGTCTTGTTCCTTCCTGATCAAAAGTCTATGTGAGTATTGCTCATGATGTTTGGGCTCTGGAGAGGTTTTTTCCCTGAGGATATGTTCCCCAGTTCTCCACAGTATCTAGCTGCTTTTAGGGGCAGTTCTAGCATCTTAGAACTTAAATATTGTCTTGCAGAGGTCTGTGTGTGGAGGGTGTGCAAGTCTTGTATTAAGAGCTGGAGAGGTTTTTGCCCAGAGGCTATTTTTCAGGTCTCTGTGGCATTTTACTTTGAGCCTCTTGTTTCTCCTCAAGCTCTCCACCCTATCTCCATGTTTCCTCAGCCTCCTGGGGTCCCTAGTCTTTCTGTGCTTACCAGCAAGTCCAACCCCAGAGAATTTAAAGATTGTCTTACAGAGTTCTGTGTGTGGAGTGTAGGCAAGTCTCTGTATTTAGCTCTAGAGAGGTTTTTGCCCAGAGGCTATTTTGGGGGCCTCTATGGTGCATTTTTTATAAGCTGCTCCTTCTTCCCAAGCTTTGCATCCTATTTAGATGTTTCCTCAGCCTCCCAGTGTCCCAAGTCCCAATTTCTCTTAGGGGTAGGTCTGTTGTTGACCTCATCCAGCCTCCATCTTAGAACTTAAAAGTTTGTCCTGTGCTTGCTCGGTCTCTGGCAAGGTAGATGAAGTGAGGGATGGATGATGAGCTTGCCCCTTGGTGGGAGAAATTTGCCCCCTTTTAGCATGCAAATGCCCTAACTTTGCCTGCCTTCAGTGCTTTACCCTACTGCTTATTCTCATTTGGTTTTGGTTTTGTCATTGATTGGTGTCTTGATTGGTGGAGAGGAGAATCCCATTTCTCCTCTGGAGCCTTCTTTACCCAGAAGTGTCCAAAGGGCTATTCTCAAATAATAAACAGCATATATTTAAAACCATCAGCAAATATAATTTTCAATGGGGACAATTTAGGAACCTTTTGAGTAAGATAAGGAAGAAAGAAAGAATGTCCATTATCACCTCTATTATTTAATATTATACTATAAATGCTGGCAGTAGCAATTAGAAAAGATAAATAAATTGAAGGGATTAAAGTAGGCAGTGAGGAAACTAAATTATTACTTATTATATGATGGTCTACTTAATGAATCCTAAAATATCAACTAAAAGACTAGTGGAAATAATTAACAACTTCAGTAAAGTTGCAAGGTATAAGATAAACCCACATAAATCATCAGCATTTCTATATATTTCCAACAGAATACAGCAGTAGGCATTATTAAGAGAAACTTTATTTTAAATCCCTCTAGACATTATAAAATATTTAGGGATTTATCTACCAAGAAAAACATAAGAATTACATGAACACAACTGAAAAACACTGTTCACACAATTAAAACTAAATCTTAATAACTGGAAAAAAACATTAATTGCTCCTGAAGAGGATGAGCTAACATAACAAAAATGACAATCCTACCCCAATTAATCTACTTATTCAGTGCCATACTTATCAAACTACCAAAAACTTTTTTATAGTATTAGAAAAAATTATGACAAAGTTCATCTGGAAGAACAAGAGTTCAAGAATATCAAGGGGAAGAATGAAAAAAAAAACATGAAAGATAGGGGCCTAGCAGTACCAGATCATAAACTGTAGTATAAAGCAGTGGTCATTGAAACAATATGGTACTGGCTAAGAGAAGGGTGTATCGTTGGAATAGATTAGGAATAAATGATCTCAACAAGCTAGTGTTTGATAAACCCAAAGATCCAAGCTTTTGGGATAAGAACTCAATATTTGACAAAAAAGGCTGGGAAAATTAGAAAAGAGTATGGAAAAAATAAAGTTTAAATCAATATCTTATATCCTATAGCAAGATGAATTCAAAATGAGATGTAAGTATAATTATTGAAATTATAAATAAATATGGTGAATAGAGACTAGTATACCTGTCAGATCTGTGGGAAAAGAAGGCATTTAAGACCAAGCAAAGGATAGAGAATATTACAAAAGGTAAAATGAATGACTTTGATTATATCAAATTAAAATGATTTTGTACAAACAAAACCAACAGAAGCAAAATTAGAAGGCAAGGAACAGAGAGAATATTTTTATAACAAAACTTTCTGTCAAAGGTTTGATTTCACAAATATATAAGGAACTAAGTCAAATGTACAAGATTAAGCCATTTCCCAATTGATAAATATTCAAGGAACATGAATAGACAGTTTTCACATGAAGAAATCAAAACTATTAATAAACAACTGAAAAAGTCTTCTAAATCCCAACTGATTAGAGAAATGCAGATTAAAACAACTCTGAGGTACCACCTTACTTTTTAGATTGGAGACTGGCCAATATGGCAGAAAAGAAAAGTGATAAATGTTGGAGGGGATGTGGCTAAATTGGAACACTAATACACTGCTGGTAGAGTTGTGAATTAGTCCAAACATTCTGGAGGGCAATTTGGAATTATATGCAAAGGGCTCAAAAAGAATGTCTGCCCTTTGATCCAGCCATACCACTGTTGGATTTGTACCCTAAAGAGATAATAAGGAAAAAAAAAAAACCTTGTAGAAAAATATTTATAGCCACACTCTTTGTAGTGGCAAAAAAATGGAAAATGGGACTGGGGGTGCCCATCAATTGTAGAATCCTGAACAAATTGTGGTATCTGTTGGTGATTGAATACTATTATGCTGAAAGGAATAATGAACTGGAGGTACTCCATGTGAACTGGAAGGACCTCCAAGAATTGATGCAGAGCAAAAGGAGCAGAACCAGGAGAACACTGTATGCAGAGACTGATACATTGTGGCACAAGGGAATGTAATGGACTTTTCTACTAGTAGCAATGAAATGATCCAGGAAAATCCAGAGGAATGTATGAGGAAGAATATTATCCGAATCCAGAGAAAGAACTTTGGTAACAAAAATGCAAAAGAAAAACATGTTTGATCACATAGTTCGATAGGGATATGATTAGGGTTTTGATGTTAAGAGATCCCTCTATTACAAATATGAATAACATGGAAATAGGTTTTGACAAATGATACATATATAACTCAGTAGAATTGGTGGTCAGCTCCAGGAAAGGGAGGGGAATCATGAATCATGTAACCATGGAAAAATATTCTAAACAAAAAGACCTGCTATTAATATTTTTGTACAAATATGTTCTTTCCCCTTTTTTATTATCTTTTGCAGATACAGATCTGTGGGTATTATCAGATCAAAGGGTATGTTCTATTTTATAGCATTTTTCATATAATTAAAAAATGTCCTTCAGAATGTTTGGACAAATTCTCAACTACAAAAACAATGCATTAGTGTCCCAATTTTGCCACATTGCCTCCAATATTTACCATTTTCCTTGACTGCCATATTGGCCATTTATGAAATATTTGAGGTTTTTGTGTTGTTTTAATTTGCATTTCTCTGACCAAGAGTGATTTAGAACATTTTTTCATATGCTTATTGATGGCTTTGATTTCTTCATCTGAAATCTGCTTGTTCAAGACCTTTGACCAATTATCAATTGGAAAAAGGCTGGTGTTCTTATACATTTGACTTAGATCTTTACAAATTTGAGAAATGTAAGGGGGGAAAGGGGTTAATTATATATCATATATAATTATATGTAATAAAAAGGTTTGACTGGATTATTTTAATATAGGGTCTCCAAGAATTTAATTTATTCTAAAGAGATTTATTTACAATTTATTTACAAAACATAGAAAGAATGAAGTTAGAAAATCAGAGAGAGGATAGGGTAAGATATCTAGCCTAAGCACTAAATAATTTCCTCTGACCCCTGGCTCAAAACCAGGCAGGGGAGTTTAGTCCTTAATCAGAGAGGACTCAGCCCTTGTAGCTGAGGACCTAGGGATACAGTGAGCCTCTTTCAAGCAGATATGTCTCTCCTGAAGCTATTTCTTCAAAAAATCCAGGAAAGGAGTCAATGTTTTCACTCACCACATGTCAGTCCAAAGGAAGAGATTTAAGAACAGCCTCACCAGGAACAGGGTCTGAGGTTCAGTCAATAGATTCTTCTCCAGTCTCAATTCCAAAGAATGAAGAACTGTCTCTCCCAGGAACTTGTAATCCCTTTTAAAGACACTTCCTTTTGTGACACTTCCTGTGCCTTCCTCCAATTTTTACATGGACAAATCATAGTCTAAAGCTTTCCTTAGGACTGCCCAGGAGGCAGTCAGTCAATTCTGATTTGTCACCCACTATTGCACACATGGATCAAAGACTTTCCCACTAAATGATTAAGTCGGTTGCTTACACTATTGGTGATCCGATCTAAATATGGGCAGATATCCCCACTCAATTGTAAGTAGGGTGTATACACTCTTGGTGATTAAATCTAAAAATGGGCAGGGGAGTTCATTTAATTTTCATAATCAAGGAAGAGTTAATTTAATCTTCACAGAAATTAGACATTTATCATTTGCTATTACATTTTCCCAGTTTGTTGTTTCCCTTCTAATCTTGTTTGCATTAGTTATGGATGTAGAAAGTCTTTTAAAAATTTAATATATCCAAAATTATTCATTTTTATATTTTTAAATGTATTTAGTTAGTTTAGAGTATTTTTCCATGGATACATGATTTATGTTATTTTCCTCCCCCCCCTATAGCCAATGTGCAATTCAACTGTGTTTTAAAAGTATCATTGATCAAGACCTATTTCTATATAATTTTAATATTTGCAAGAGTTATTTAGAGTTTATATCACCAATCATATCCACATTGAACCATGTGATCAAGGAAATGTTTTTCTTCTGTGTTTCCACTCCCAAAGTTCTTTCTCTGGATGTGAATAGCATTCGTTCTCATAAGTCTCTCAGAATTGTCCTAGATCATTGCATTGCTGCTAGTCCAGAAGTTCATTACATTTAATTATGCCACAGTGAATCAGTCTCTGTGTACAGCATTCTCCTGGTTCTGATCCTTTCACTCTACATCAGTTTCTGGAGGTTGTTCCAGTTCACATGGAATTCCTCTAGTTCATTATTCCTTTCAGCACAATAATATTCCATCACCAACAGAGACCATAATTTGTTAAGCCATTCCCCAATAAAAGGCATCCCCTCATTTTCCAATTTTTTGCCACCACAAAGAGCACCACTATCAATATTTTTGTACACATATTTTTCCTTATTATCTCTTTAGTGTACAAAACCTGCATTGGTATGGCTGGATCAAAGGGCAGGCAGTCTTTTAAAGCCCTTTGTGCATAATTCCAAATTACTTTCCAGGATGATTGGATCATTTCACAGCTCCACCAGCAATGCATTAGTATCCCAATTTTTGCCACATCCCCTACAACATTTATTTCTTTTGTTTGCTATCATATTAGCCAATCTGCTAAGTATGAGGTGGTAACTCAGAGTTGTTTTGAATTGCCTTTCTTTAATTATCAGAGATTTAGAACACATCTTCATGTGCTTATTGATAGTTTTGATTTATTTATATGAAAACTGCCCCTATTCATGTCCCTGGCCCATTTATCAATTGGGAAATGGCTTGAATTTTTTTGTACAATTGATTTAGTTCCTTATAAATTTGAGAAATTGGACCTTTGTCAGAGGTTTTTGTCATAAGGATTTTTTCCCCAATTTGTTGTTTCCCTTCTAATTTTGGTTGCATTTGGTTTTGTTTGTATAAAAACTTTTTTTAATTTAATGTAGTCAAAATTATTCATTTTACATTTTGTAATATTCTCTATTTCTTCCTTATTCTTGAATTCTTTCCTTTCCCATATATCTGACAGGTATACTATTCTATGTTCACCTAATTTACTTATAGTTTTCTTCTTTATATTTAAGTCATTTACCCATTCTGAATTTATCTTGGTATAGGGTGTGAGATGTTGATCTAGACTCGGTCTCTCCAATACTGTTTTCCAGTTTTCTGAACAGTTTTTGTCAAACAGTGGGTTCTTGTCCCAAAATCTGAGATCTTTTGGTTTGTCATATACTATCTTGCTGAGGGCATTTACCCCAAGTCTATTCCATTGATCCTCTCTTCTGTCTCTCAGCCAGTACCATATTGTTTGATGATCACTGCTTTATAATACAGTTTAAGATCTGGTACTGCTGCGCCTCCATCCTTCACATTTTTTTTTCATTATCTCCCTTGATATTCTTGATCTTTTATTCTTCCAAATAAACTTTGTTATACTTTTCTCTAATTCAGTAAAAGAATTTCTTGGTAGTTTGATAGGTATGGCTCTGAATAAGTAAATTAATTTGGGTAGTATTGTCATTCTTATTATGTTAACTCATTCTACCCATAAGCAATTAATGTTTTTCCAATTATTTGGATATAGTTTTAATTGTGTGGAAACTGTTTTGTAGATGTGTTCATAGAATTCCTGTGCTTGTCTTGGCAAAGAGGTTCCTAAATATGTTATATTGTAGAGGATGATTTTAAATGGAATTTCTCTTTCAAACTTGCTGCTGAGAACATTATTATTTTTTCATTATAAAATAATCTCTGTTTTTTGGTCATAAATTCATCTTTTCTCCAAAGATTTAACAGGTAAAAAATTCTGTGTTCCCCTAATTAATTCATAGTATTACTCATTTTTATCTAAATCACATAATCTTTTTGACTTTATGTTGGTCTAGGATGTGTGATATTGGCCTATACAGGTTTCTGCCATACTGCTTTCCATTTTTCTCATCAGTTTTTGTTAAATAGTGAGTTCTTTTTCCAGAAATTGGGGCCTTTGGTTTTACCAAACACTAGAAGTCATAAAGTCATTCTATTTCTTAGCCATTCCCAGAATGTTATGATTAGTATTGCTTTATAGTACAGTTTGAGATCTGGTACTGCTATGCCACCTTCCTCAACATTTTTTTTATTACTTCCCTTAATATTCTTGATGCTTTGTTCTTCCAGATGAATGTTATTTTTTTTAGTTCTACAAAATAATTATTTGGTAGTTTGATTGGTATGACACTAAATAAATAAATTTAGGTAGAACTGTTATTTTTTATTACATTAGCTTTGTGTACCCATGAGCAATTATTTCCCATGTTGTTTAGATCTGACTTTGTGTTGTGATGTTTTGTAATTGTGTTCATATAATTCCTGGGTTTGTCTTGGCAATTAGATTTCCAGGTATTTTATGTTGCCTAGAGTAATTTTCAATAGAATTTCCCTTTCTAATTCTTGATACTGGACTTTGTTGGTAATATATATAGAAATGCTGAAGATTTATGTGGGTTTATTTTGTATCCTGCAACTTTACATGTTATTAATTACTTCAATTACTTTTTAGTTGATTTTCTGGGATTCTCTAAGTATGCCATTATAACATCTTCAAAGAGTGATGACTTAGTTGCCTCATTGCCTACTTTAATTCCTTCAATTTCTTTTTCTTTTCTTATTGCTAAAGCTAAGATTTCTATTACAATATTAAACAATACTAATGATAATTGGGAAGATTCTAACTTATCCTCATTACATACTTCCTGATGGTTTTTGGTAGATACTATTTGTCATTTTATGGACTGACCCATTTTTTCCCCTGTGCTTTCTAATGTTTTATAGGAATGCATGTTGTATTTCATCAAAGGCTTTTCTGCATCTATTGAAATAATAATGATTTTGGTTAGTCTGGTTATTGATATGGTCAATTATGTTGATAATTTTCTGAATATTAAACCAGTCTTCCCTTCCTGGTATAAACCCTCTTTAAGAGAGAAACTAAGTCAGTATTTAATCACTCACCACAAGATCTTTCCAAGCAAAACTCTAGTGATCAGAGACCCAGCAGTGTCCTCTGACTCCTGATTCTCCAATTCAGCTTCCAAAGCTGAATTAAATAAAACTCCCTTGAACTGGTTCAGACAGTTCCTTTTAAAGAGAAATTTCTCTTGTGTCACCTCCTCTAAATTTTCACATCTGCCAATTACAGTAGACACTTTTCCTAGGACAGCCCATTCTTAGTTTTTAGTTCTCACCTTCTCTGGTTAGATTATATCTTCTGAGTACTTCTCACCTCTTTGCTAAGCTTGGCCCTTGCAAGTTGCCTGACCTTTTAGTGATTAATTTGGCCTTCATAGGTACTTAGCACCTTTTTGTATTAGATCTAAAAATAGACCTAGCTTAGGGGGTTTTGCCTCACTATAAGTATGGGTTAAGTACTTTTTCATTGTTCAGTAAGAAGTTTACAACTTTATCTTCCCCTAAAGCATACCTAAGTATGGGTGGAGTAATGTTAGAATTCCCAATACATTCCTGACCAATTACCTCCATTGTTTAAATGGGGAATAACCTTAACCATAACCTTAAGATAATGTTCCAAGGTAGAGTCTGAAAAAATTTAAGATTCACACTGGTCATAGTAATTTTTTCTTGTGACATATTGCTGTAGTCTCCATGCTTATATCTTATTTAAACATTTTGCATCTTTATTCATTAATGAAATTTGGCTATAATTTTCTTTCTTGGTTTTTGCTCTTCCTGGCTTAGGTAACATTTCTATATTTGTTTCATAAAAAACAATTTGGTATGATTCTTTCATTACTTATTTTTCAAAATAGTTTATATGGTATTGGGATTAATTATTCTTTAAATGTTTGATAGAATTAATTTGTGAAGACTCATTATCTTTAAGGCTAAATTGAACCTCAAGTCACTTAGTCCAATCTTTGACCCAAAGAGGAGGTAATTGAGGTCTAAATACTTCCTTTCCTCCTTGTCAGAATCATTCACAATTCTATCATCAGAAACTGATTTCTTTCCCCCACTACCATAATTCCTGCACCATTTCCATCTTCATGCAATCAGATCAGAAAGCACTAGTGGTGGAATGCTAAATTTCAAGTCAAGAAGACCAAGGTTTAAGAAAGACCTCAAACATTTACTCGCTCTGTTATTTGGGACAGACAATTTAATCTTTATCAATTTTATATTATATTATTATTATTTATCATATTATAAATAAAATTTAATGATATTATTTTTATATTTTTCCCTTAATGAGTGGGGATACCAATAGCATCTTCTTGTGAGAACAAAATGAGATAACTTTTATAAGCCACCTTTATAAGCATTAAAAGCTTTCTTAATAAATGCTAGCTTCTATTTTATCACTCTCCTTAGTCTTTTGCTATGGTATCATATTTGTCTTAACTCTAACCTCTTTTCTAGTTCAAAATCTCTGTCCTTAGCCAAGTGGATTGTATAAAAAAAGGCCCCCTGGAATAGGTAAATCTCTTATACTGTTTAGTCTTTCTGAGTGCAGAATAACTTCAAAAAATGTCTGTAAAGCTAAGAAGTGCTTATGTAATAAAGCCCCACCTGAATCTTGCAAACTGAAAGGTATAGTATAACAGTACATGACCAAGGAAAAAGGGGGAGGAAATAAGAAGAGGCAAGTATCCAGTATTGGTTTCAGTCACCAAGATTCAATTAAAAAATTTGAAAATTTGTAGGTTTCCACTTTCTGATTCCTTATTTACACAATGAGATATATTTAGCCTCCTAGATGGCAGGGGGGAAATGCTAATGCTGAATGCTGCTGTGCGGGTTGATTGTATCTGTCTCCTACCCACTGCAGGCAAAATTATAGCTCTTGGGGAGCTGATTGTCCTCAACTAAACACTGTAATTTCTAATATAATTGGCCAATAAATAACAACATAAATTAATAGTTTTATTTAAATACTAATGAAATTCATTTCCATCCAGCTTTAGCATATTTCACAGTTACATGTCCAACACCAGGAGAATAAAATGAAGCCCCAAAAGCCTCCTGGACATTTTTAGCTCCCAGACAGCATATCTTTGTTGTAATATTTAACTGATCCCAGTTTATATGGTAATTTGAGTGTACTGAAGTTACAATGTATATTTTTATACACTGACATTGGTAGGACTTTTTTTCTATTATTTTAGAGTTAGCTGTGTTTATTTTCATATTTTGCTCTGTCCCTCCCCCAAAATACTAGCATTTAAATGAAGATAAAGGGAAGTAAAGTAGAAAAATTAGAGCAGGGAAACATGAAAGACCCTTTATGAATTCTGAGGTTAAACAAAATAGTCAGCAGTTTTATCAGAAGTAAAGCTAAGAATGAAGCCATCGTTGTCAGAAATGCTTTAAAATCTTTTCTAAGGTAGGGAAAGGGGAAATGTCTCCCTTATTCAAGGATGAAAAAAATTATTCTATTCTATACCCAAATTGCATAATTGTCTAGATTTATCTATACAAGTCATAAAACTGGAGAACCCACCCTTGGTTTGTTTTAGGTCCATCTTATGTGATATTCCCAAAAGTTCAATGCTAACACAATAGTTACCCCTGTATAAATTCTCTTTATGTGCCTATTTAATGAAAACTACAGCAAATGATAGCAGTCCACCTTTCTTAGCTCTTTCCAACAAATAGCAAGTAAGTGTGAACACACTGTGGTGCAACCAAATGCCTCCCATTGCAAGAAAGCATCCTAATCTAATGACAGAAGTAAACAATACTAGTAGCCTTGTTCTATTCTCAGTGATGTTCTTTTTATTGTTGTTGTTCTTCATATATATATTATATAGCATTGAGATATTCTTAATTTAAATTTCCAAAGTATTTTCTAATACTAATAACTTTCATTGATACAGTTCTTAAGGATTGCACATACTTTACATACATTAATTGTTCAAAGCCTTACCATAACTTCATGAGGTAGATACTATTGTTAATATTATGTCTGTTTTATAGATTAGAAAATTAAGTTGAAGAGGAATGAAAATGATTTGGTTAAAATCAGATATGTTTTAGGAACAAGATTTAAACCAAGGTCTTCTCTTTAAATCCAACAAACGATGTTACAATGATAATTCTTGTTATTTATTACAGTTTTATAGTGGAATTTGAAGTTTAAGGACATGGGTTCAAGTCCCAATTTTTCTACCAACTACCTATATGACTTTTAAAATGTTACTAATTTCTCTGATCATCAGTTTCCTCACCATGAAATTAAAATTTGAACTAATGGTAATCGGAATCCCTGCTAGTTCTAAATTTTATGGACTCACCCACCTACAAGTAAAGTTTGACACTAACACTGTTTGTTTCACATTTAAAATGTAATGACACCTGAATACCAGCATTCAAAAAATGAAGAGCAATCACAGAATTAAAAACTAATGCTAACTATCTATGCTAGCTAAACTAACAGTCAAAGATGTATTCAATTGAGCCACATAACAGTTGAATCCCTATACAAGTATGATATTTTGGAGTTTGTGAGTAACTTTGGGATCAATAGCTCTACCTTCCCCCACCCTGATCCAGAAATCCCTTCTTAACAATGATTAATCTGAGGCTGACTATATTAGTAGTGTTCTATATGCATAACCCCATGTCTATGTTTTTTTTTTTTAATTTACATGAAATGACAATTTTTATTTAAACAGAGCTGAAGGGGGCGGGGGGGGGGGTAAGCATGGTATCTAAGTGCATCCAGAGGAAAGGGAGGGGAGTCATCAAATGTGAATCACTCAGCCCCACTCCTTCACTATTACTATTTGATCTACACTTCCAGTAGCCAGGTATGGTGCCATCTTGTAGAAACCCAAGGAGGTAACAAAATGCTCATGGGTGTTGAGGGTCTCCATCAATTGTTTATTCTTATAGTCCCACCTATGTAGGGTCTTGTCAACAGCACAACTCAAAATAAACTTTCCCCTAGAATGGAAGAGAACTCCATGTGCCCAATTATCATGGTCCACAAGGGTCATAAGGCACATGCCAGCGATAATGTACCACATGTTAATGGTCTTGTCTCTGGATACAGACAGCAAGATAGATCCAGGTTTGCTAATTTTTTTAGTCTCAGATCCTGTAGCTTTAGAGAAAGAGGAATAAGAGCTTTCTGAGGCCCAGGAAATGCACTCAACCACATGCTTGTGTTTTCTGAGCTCAGCTTTGCATTCCTTTGTCACTACTACCTATATATGAACTGTCTGATTGTTAAAACAACATGCAATTAAGGTGCCCACCTGACTTGGCCACACCATGTGTACCCATTCTCTGTGTTTTGTGAAAATCTCCACACAATAGCCAGTTTGCACTTCCCAGATTTTTATAGTTTTATCCCTGGTGACAGATAATATGTGATTTTCATTAGGTATGATGGCTACTGAAGAGACATTGTGATCATGATGTACTCAAAACCCTGGAAATCTCAAAGTTTAATGGTCATATCAGCAGAAGAAGAAGCCAAAAGCTTGCCACCATGGTTAAGGGAAATATCTTGTACAGAATCTGTGTGTCCCTTATGAGTTTATTAAAAATCTCCAGTTTCATAATCTCACATCTTTATTGTAGCATCCTCAGAAGCAGAGACCATAACACTGAAAACTGGGTGGAAAATGGCATGAGTGAACCTGACTCATGTCCACTCAATGCATACTTTCTGGAGGTCGAGAACTCCATTCTTTTGGGTCTCATTTCTGACCAAAAGGTTCACCTCATATAAATTCTTCCTTCCTTCATTTAGCTTTGATTCTAATTCCATAACTTTTTTTTTTGTAATCTGATAATTGATGTCCATCCCCCCCCCCAAAAGACCAGCACATTTCTTATCTAACTCTTCATTCATATCTAATTCAGCTTCTTTTCAAAAAAGTATATGCCTTTTCATAGGTATTTGAATAAAGAAAGTCTGCTATAGCTTGATTTGGTTATCTCATTGTCTCTATGACAGCACCATTGTGGCTGTGATATGAAGGTTTATAATACAGAAGTAACTGCCTCCCCTTCTTCAGGAAATCAGAAAACTTTATAATCCCTTAATCAGCAATAAAATAACCAACAAAGTGGAGCCCACTATTGGGAAAATAGTTTTTTGTTTTTTTTTTTTAGGATTAGATTCAACTGGTAAGGAGGAGACATTCAACAAGGAAGGTTCATTCCACCCTGGAAGCCTCCATCATCCCCACCTCAGCTGGGTGTGGTCTCTTCTGCCCTTTACTCCCATCTACCAGTAGGGAAGGGGAACAAGGAAAGGAGGAGAGAAGGGAGGAGGGGGAGGCTGGCCCACTAGACCCAGATCAGGTCAAGCTGGGCTACCCTATGTCTATGTTGAAGGGAAGAAATTTTTTTTTCTCTTCTTCAAGGTCAAATTTAGTCATTATGATTAATCTCTGTTGAGTGTGATTTTTGGTGTATTCTTTCCATTTCCATTGTTTCAGTCATTGTGCATATTTGGCTTACTTTATTTTGCATTATTTCATATGTCTCCTAGGATTCTTTCCATTCTTTATGCTTATCCCTTCTGATGGGCACAGTAAGATTCATGCAATTATAATAGTAAAATGCTACTATTCATAAGAGTTTCAAAATTCAATAGGAATCAGTTGCACCTAATATAGATAGATTGTTTCTAGGTACCAATCCTATGAGTAAGGGAGGAGATCTTTTGACTGTCCACCTCCTGAAGGCCCTGAAATAATAATAACACGGAGGCTATTACAACTACCATTCACACATAACTCATGTCTCTGCTTCACACTAATTTTATTGCTAAGGCCATAGTGTGGTAATTCAACTCCCAAATTTGTTTTTTGTTGAAATACCAATATCTTTTTATTATATATTATGTAAACCTTTTCCCCTAGATTTAGGCTTATGTAAAAATGGAGATTTTGAAACCTAGATTTCATTCCCCAGAAGTCCCTGGTATTTCCCAGAATTCCTTATAATCTCACCTGAATCTCCACGTTGGCAAGATCACAATTGGTATTTAACTAACAGTAACACCTCACACACTCCTCTTCCTTTGCAATGACATAGCACATAGCTAAACTCGGGGATTTTAAATGGGCTAATTAGCCATGGGCTCATGATTTTTATTTTGTATCTTCTTTATTCCTTGATTTCTAATAATCCTTAATAAACCTCATAAAATATATTTATATCATTAGAGATATAATTTAATTTTTACACTTAGAAGGTTAGAATTAAATGGTAGTCTAGAATAATGTGACAAACTCAAACCCCTGTGTGCCTAATATTGACTTAGGATATTATGTATTATTATCTGCTCCAGACAAGCCATTTTCTATACCAGAGGTTTCAAATGGTTATCTCTCAATACCCTCAAGTGCAGTTTGGATTTTTAAAAAAAGGTAATTTGGAAATATTTGATAAAATAAAATAAATATAGTAAATAAATAATATGTAATAAATATAATAAATATATTTTATAAGTAAAATCTAACAAAATAATGAATAATTCTAATTCAGTGCCTGCTTGGGAATATTGGGAACTATTTGAAACCTCTGATCTTCAACATTGCTTCCCCAGGGCAGCAACATTTTCTATTGTAGGGATATCCACTACTGTTAAGCAAAACTCTTAAGAGAACCAGGTAAAAGTTTAAAGCTTTTAATAATACAATTCATGTTCATTCAGCTTCTTCCAAAAGCATAATGGAAAGGAGCATCTTGGGAGGGCATCAGTTTAAATGCTATATAGAGGAAAACTCCATTTCACCTCAATAAAATCTTTGCTCCTTGATCCCACTTAAAGATTTTGATAAGAATAAAAGGAAATTGAATTTCAAAGAATAGTCTTTAAAATGTCTCTTTTCAATAGTTAACCATAATCTTGTTGGCTGCTTAATCCCTATTGTGTGCTTTCTCTACATTCTTAGTATCTGACTCTTGATCTGGGAATTAAAGAGCCAATATGTTCTAATTTTTCAAAGCTCATCCCAGCCAGGAGTCAAAGGTCCCAGGTTGTTGAGCACAATGGCAAGGAAGCACATTAATCATTAGAGGCCCCTTTATGTAGTCTCAAGTCCCCATTGGGAGCTGCTATTTTCACTTTGCAGGGTCTATCCTTATGTTGCAAGAATTATCCTTTTTTATATTTCTTCCAATACACACCTCCAGTTTCTCTTTGACATCCTTTCAAACATCTATGCCATTCTTCTCCCTATAGTCAGAACTTTCACAGCTTTTGAGCAGTCTTACCTCCTAATGTCAAGACAACACACAAACTGTAAAACTCTATTTAAAGAAAAAGCTAAGCTCAGACATCTCCTCATTTCTCACCTGGTCACAGTACTTTGGGATTTCTTTGACTTCTCTATTACCACTCCCATAGAGTACTTTCTCCTCCTTCCTGCCCCAGCTCTAGTTTTCAGCTTCCTTTTGCTTGTCTTCTCTCTTTAGATTATAAGCTATTTGAATAGTAGGAACTGCTTTTCTTTTTTAGGAAGGAGTATTTATATCCCCAGTGCTTATAACAATGTCTGAAACATAGGTGCTTAATTAATGTTCATTGGATGAATAAAATCGGTAGGATATTATAAAAGATAGACAACTTCATGGAGCAGTGGTTAGAATGCTAGGACCAAAGTCAGGAAAACTCATCTTCCTGAGTTTGAATCAAACTTCAGAAATTTACTAGCTGTATGATAATGGACAAATCATTCAAATCTCATTGCTTCAGTTCTTCACCTGTAAAGTAACATGAAGGAGGAAATAGCAAACCACTGTAATATCTTTGCCAAGAAAACTTCAAATGAGGTCGCAAAGGGTCAAACATGACTAAACAATATAGTTTTGGAAAATGTAGCATAACACTGTGTAGCACAGGCTAGGGTAGGCTAAGATAGGAAAGACTAGGAAAGGATATGGTAGACAATGATGGGCAAAGATAGGGTAGGCAAGACAAGGCAAGGCAAGGCACAATTTTTTCTCCCCCTCATCTCCTTCCTTCATGTGAGGCAACATTAATATCCATATTGATCTCCCTCAAACACTTTAATCACACAGTTAAACTCTTTACTATCCATGACCTATTACTTCACCTGACCTCAGTCACACACAAAATATTTTAAAGGCACAGAAAATATATCCTTCTGCATACTAAAATAACTGCCCATATACCTGCTTAATGCCTTTTATCCCCATAATATTCTGTTTAAAGCTAAAATTTTAAATTTAAGTCTCTGGGAAGGTTACATATTGAATTAACTTCACATTAAGGTGAAGGTGATTAATTTCATATATTTTCCTAAAAAGTTTTGAGAAAAGGAGGAAGAGATAGCAGAAGGGCACTGGGCTCATAAAGTAAGGGCATGACGGGGCACACCCAAGGGTAGGAATACTCATAGAATTGTTATGTTGTTTTTCTTTATTGTTTTGGCTAAACACAGTGTGCAGCATAAACATATCAATATTATCAGTTCTTATTTTATCCCCTCAAATATGACAGGCTGAGTTCCCACCTATTTCTTTCCCTTCATCCCTTCAAAGGTTTATCCAGGGCATCTGTCCAACAATATTAGGAACTTTAGAATTTACTTATTAGGGTCTCCAGAAACACAGTGCTGCATCTCGAAATAATTATTCTTATTATCGAGGAAAAGACATAAAAAAACATTTATAACTGCGCTCTTTGTGGTGGCACAACAATGGAAAAGGAGGGGATGCCCTTCAATTGGGGAATGGCTAAACAAATTATGGTATATGTTGGTGATGGAATACTATTGTACCCAAATGAATAATGAACTGGAGGAATTCCATGTGAACTGCAATGACCTCAGGAATTGATGCAAAGTAAAAGTAGCAAAACCAGAACATTGTACACAGAGACTGATACACTGTGGTACAATTGAATGTAATGGTCTTTTCTACTAGCAACAGTGCAATGATACAGGAGAATCTAGAGGAAGTTAAAAAAAGAATGCCATCCAGATCCAGAGATAGAACTGTGGGAACAGAAATGCAGAAGAAAAAACATATAATGTATCACGTGGTTTTATGGGAGTGTGATTAAGGTTTTATATTAAAAGATCACATTATAGCAAATATCAATAACATGGAAATAGGTTTTGAATAATGATGCATGTATAACTCAGCAGAATTGCTTGTCAGCTCTGGAAGGTAGGGATCAATGAGGGGTAGGAAAAATCATGAACCATGGAACCATGGAAAAAATATTCTAAATAAGATGAATGAATAAATAAAAAGAATTCATCTTATGACTCACATAAATCTCTTCTATTGTTGAATCCTTTATTGACTTTTCTTTCTTGGCCCAAAGAAGGGGGAAATATCTCAATATTTTCCAGTGATCAAGGCTACTCATTACACTTAATGGGGATCTCAGCTATTATCATAAGAAAGTTATATGTTGGGATCAGGAAACAAGGTATGATATTAATGGTGTAGATGAACTAGTTGGTCATAATGAAAGGAAAGTATAATAGATAGATGACTCATATGCTAGAGAGGTCATAACAAACATCAAGAAAGCAAGAAAGAAACCGTGATCATTATGCATGACATTCCCATAGAAGCTCTCCAAGAGGATATGGACAAGAGTTACAAAGAATAAGTAATCATGGAGGAATTAAAAACTGCATAGTTAGAGAGACTGTACACATGATAGAATGATAAATCAATAAAAATACCCATGTAAGTAAGTAAGTAAATAATTCAGGTTATGTATTGGGGAACAAAACTAAAGGAAACCTAATTTGAATTAGGTCATTTTCCTATGGTTCTGTCCATCTCTTTTTCTTAATTTTGTAAGATGTTACCCTTGTACAGGGAGAAATTTTGTTTTCCTATATACAAAATTGCAAAGCACTCATCATACAATACTCATCAGGTAAAACAAAAATCCCAAACCCCATTTTTATTCCTCAGCAATATCCACTCTTCAGAAGGTCAGAGTCTCTTATAGTTGGTCAATTCCACTATGCTAGCAAGAAATATGCTTTGGCCTCTAAGGATTTATTTTATATTGTGATTAAAACAAATACAAAACTTTCTGCTCATTGGGTTAAATAATTTATGTCAAACTAGTAGGTTGTCAGCATCTTTTCTTTCTGCTCTGCCTGTGTAGTGATATCTTACAATAACTCAAAGTACAATTGCCACCTCATCAGACAGGCATGAGCAATGAATTCTTTGCCTAATCATTCTCTAGGTTCTGTTTTGCTGAGTGAATGAATTCATTGCTTCCTTCCTCACCATTCCTATGCCTGTTGTGAACTCAATTACATTGGCATGAGCTTTGACTCTTGCTTAAAATCTCTACTGAGACAAACTTTTCAGATACAAATGATAATTTCTTTCCAGTTCTCTAGCCTGAGTAGTTCCATTCTTTAGAAAATGAGTCTCTAAAGCTCCTTTCCATCTTTAATTTGTTCTCTTTTGCTCCTGGGGGTTATATGTAGGGCCAAGGTATTTGTACTTTAACTTCTGAGCAATGTCGCTTTCTGATGGGATTGATGTGGAAACCACTCCAACCCACTGGAGAGTCTCTTTATTGCAGTTATTTGGAACTGTTTCCAATGTAACCTTAACAAAAATAATACTTTCAATTTTTCACAAAAGGAAAATAAATATAAGTTCTCAGAAAATTGCTTTTACTTATTAGAGAAAAATATCTTTTTTCTATACCACTTTTCTTTATTTGGAGTTGACTCCAGAATGTCAACAACAACAAAACTCTAATTGCTGTAGAAATATGTAATTTGAAATAAAATATATAAAGAATGTTATTTGAGGAGATTCTAAAAAAATTGAATATGGTTGCAAGTTTGGAAAACATCCAAAAGAATGAAGTTAAAGTTTGAGAAAAAAGCCTAATAGGACTTCCGGTTAAGATGGCGGCTTAGAGAAAGCTAAAGTTCAGATCTCCGGAAAACCCTTCCCGACCGATCTCAAACTATAAGCTCCTAAGGCGCTGAAATTCAAAATGATCAACAGCATAGACCCTGGGAACCCTCCTGGACCTGGACCCGAATCAAAAGGTACGGCCCCCTCAAAAGCCAGAACCCGAGATCACTCAGACCTAAGGGGTAGGAGCACAGAGTCCAAGGCTCCCGAAAGCCGCAGCCCCGCCAGGCACAGAGAGTAGGGTCGTCTGAACAACAACCCTCAGGGCCTTCTATCTGAGTCCCAGTGAAAGTCACTGCCCTCGGAGCTCCCCTGGCAGAGAGCAGGGTCAAAACAACAGTAACCCTCAGGGCCTTCTATCCGAGTCCCAGTGAAAGTCACTGCCCTCGGAGCTCCCCACCGCAGGGAGCAGTCTTGTCTGAAACAACAGCAACCCTCAGGGCGGGCAAGACAGCCTCACGGGCTGGATCCTGCTATCCAAGTCTCAGCGAAAGTCACTGCCCTCGGAGCTCGGGTAAGCCGAAGCCCATCCCCCCGCAGGCGGAAGAAACAGCATCACGGCCAGCTATTCTGAAGGCAACTTCCGGAAAGCAACCCGACCCAGAGAGCCGGGAGAGAGTGTGACCTCCTGGTCCGACCCTTCCACTCCAGTTCCAGTGAGGCATACTCAATTTAACCCAGGGAAACCTCATAGAACCAACAATCTGCCCAGGACTAAAGCCTCTGAACACCAGACAGAGATAAGAAAAGCTAATCCTCCCCATTCAGAGATGGCAAACTCCACAGAAGCACAGAAGCCCCAAAATACCAAGAAAAAAAAGAAGAAAGGGGCAACTCTGGACACATTCTATGGAGCCAAAATACAAAATACAGAGCAGATAGAAGAAGATATACAAGAAAATTCTCCAAAATCTTCCAAAGGAAATGGAAACTCTCCACAAACCCATGAAGAATTTGAATCAGAAATGACCAAAAAGATGGAAGCCTTCTGGTAGGAAAAGTGGGAAATAATGCAAAAGAAATTCACGCATCTACAAAACCAGTTTGACCAAACTGTAAAAGAAAACCAGGCTTTAAAGCAAGAACTAATAAAGCAAAGCCAAAACACCAAGAAATTAGAAGAGAACATAAAATATCTCACCGACAAGGTGATAGATCTGGAAAATAGAGTGAGAAGAGAGAATTTAAGAATAATTGGACTCCCAGAAAAGCCAGAAATAAACACCAAACTCGATATGGTGATACAAGATATAATCAAAGAAAATTGCCCAGAGATTCTAGAACAAGGGGGCAATACAGCCACTGACAGAGCTCACAGAACACCTTCTACACTAAACCCCCAAAAGACAACTCCCAGGAATGTAATTGCCAAATTCCAAAGCTATCAAACAAAAGAAAAAATCCTACAGGAAGCCAGAAAAAGACAATTTAGATATAAAGGAATGCCAATCAGGGTCACACAAGACCTTGCAAGTTCTACTCTGAATGATCGTAAGGCATGGAACATGATCTTCAGAAAGGCAAGAGAACTGGGTCTTCAACCAAGAATCAACTACCCAGCAAAACTGACTATATACTTCCAAGGGAAAGTATGGGCATTCAACAAAATAGAAGATTTCCAACTTTTTGCAAAGAAAACACCAGAGTACTGTGGAAAGTTTGATACCGAAAATCAAAGAGCAAGGAATACCTGAAAAGGTAAATATTAAGGAAAGGGGAAAAATGTTATCTTCTTCTTTTACTCAAACTCTCTTCTATAAGGACTACATTTATATCAATCTATGTATACCAACATGTGGGGAAAATGTAATGTATAAATAGGGGGTAAAGAAAGACCAAATAGAATAATCGTTCTCACACAAAGATTCACATGGGAAGGGGAGGGGAAGAAAACTCCTATAAGAAGGAGAGGAAGAGAGGGGGGGTGTTACTTAAACCTCAATCTCAGGGAAATCAACTCTGAGAGGGAAAAACATCCAGATCCATTGGGATCTTGAATTCTATCTTACCCAACAAGGGTAAGGAGAAGGGAAAACCAAGGGAGGGAGGGGGAGAGGGAGAACAAAAAGGGAGGGAAAGAGAGGTGGAAGGGGGGGGAAGAAAAAGGGAGGGACTAAAAAGGGAAATATCAAGGGAGGGGACAAGGGGGACTGATTCAAAGTAAATCACTGGACTAAAAGGTAGAGCTGAAGAAGAAAAGGTTAGAATTAGGGAAGGCTATCAAAATGCCAGGGAGTCCACAAATGACAATCATAACTTTGAATGTGAATGGGATGAACTCACCCATAAAACATAGACGAATACCAGAATGGATTAGAATCCAAAACCCTACCATATGTTGTCTTCAAGAAACACACATGAGGTGGGTTGACACCCACAAGGTCAGAATTAAAGGATGGAGTAAGACCTTCTGGGCCTCAACTGATAGAAAGAAGGCAGGAGTGGTAATCATGATATCTGATAAAGCCATTGCAAAAATAGACCTGATCAAAAGGGATAGGGAAGGTAATTATATTTTGTTAAAAGGGACTCTAGACAATGAGGAAATATCATTAATCAACATGTATGCACCAAATAATATAGCACCCAAATTTCTAATGGAGAAACTAGGAGAATTGAAGGAAGAAATAGACAATAAAACCATACTAGTGGGAGACTTAAACCAACCATTATCAAATTTAGATAAATCAAATCAAAAAATAAATAAAAAAGAGGTAAAAGAAGTGAATGAAATCTTAGAAAAATTAGAATTAGTAGACATATGGAGAAAAATAAATAGGGATAAAAAGGAATACACCTTCTTCTCAGCACCACATGGCACATTCACAAAAATTGACCATACATTAGGTCACAGAAACATAGCACACAAATGCAGAAAAGCAGAAATAATGAATGCAGCCTTCTCAGATCACAAGGCAATAAAAATAATGATTAGTAACGGTACATGGAAAACCAAATCTAAAACCAATTGGAAATTAAACAATATGATACTCCAAAACCGTTTAGTTAAAGAAGAAATCATAGAAACAATTAATAATTTCATCAAGGAAAATGACAATGGTGAAACATCCTTTCAAACCTTTTGGGATACAGCCAAAGTGGTAATCAGAGGTAAATTCATATCCCTGAATGCTTATATTAACAAACAAGGGAGAGCAGAGATCAATCAATTGGAAATGCAAATGAAAAAACTCGAAAGCGATCAAATTAAAATCCCCCAGCAGAAAACCAAACTAGAAATCCTAAAAATTAAGGGAGAAATTAATAAAATCGAAAGTGATAGAACTATTGATTTAATAAATAAGACAAGAAGCTGGTACTTTGAAAAAACAAACAAAATAGACAAAGTACTGGTCAATCTAATTAAAAAAAGGAAGGAAGAAAAGCAAATTCACAGCATTAAAGATGAAAAGGGGGACAGCACCTCCAATGAAGATGAAATTAAGGCAATCATTAGAAATTACTTTGCCCAATTATATGGCAATAAATACACCAATTTAGGAGAAATGGATGAATATATACAAAAATACAAACTGCCTAGACTAACAGAAGAGGAAATAGAATTCTTAAATAATCCCACATCAGAAATTGAAATCCAACAAGCCATCAAAGAACTCCCTAAGAAAAAAATCCCCAGGGCCCGACGGATTCACAAGTGAATTCTATCAAACATTCAGAGAACAGTTAATCCCAATACTATACAAACTATTTGACATAATAAGCAAAGAGGGAATTCTACCAAACTCCTTTTATGACACAAACATGGTACTGATTCCAAAATCAGGCAGGTCAAAAACAGAGAAAGAAAACTATAGGCCAATCTCCCTAATGAATATAGATGCAAAAATCTTAAATAGGATACTAGCAAAAAGACTCCAGCAAGTGATCAGAAGGATCATTCACCATGATCAAGTAGGATTCATACCAGGGATGCAGGGCTGGTTCAACATTAGGAAAACCATCCACATAATTGACCACATCAACAAGCAAACTAGCAAGAACCACATGATTATCTCAATAGATGCAGAAAAAGCCTTTGATAAAATACAACACCCATTCCTATTAAAAACACTAGAAAGCATAGGAATAGAAGGGTCATTCCTAAAAATAATAAACAGTATATATCTAAAATCATCAGCTAATATCATCTGCAATGGGGATAAACTAGATGCATTCCCAATAAGATCAGGAGTGAAACAAAGATGCCCATTATCATCTCTACTATTTGACATTGTACTAGAAACACTAGCAGTAGCAATTAGAGAAGATAAAGGAATTGAAGGCATCAAAATAGGCAAAGAGGAGACCAAGTTATCACTCTTTGCAGATGACATGATGGTCTACTTAAAGAATCCTAGAGATTCAACCAAAAAGCTAATTGAAATAATCAACAACTTTAGCAAAGTTGCAGGATACAAAATAAACCCACATAAATCATCAGCTTTTCTATATATCTCCAACACAGCTCAGCAGCAAGAACTAGAAAGAGAAATCCCATTCAAAATCACCTTAGACAAAATAAAATACCTAGGAATCTACCTCCCAAGACAAACACAGGAACTATATGAACACAACTACAAAACACTTGCCACACAACTAAAACTAGACTTGAGCAAATGGAAAAACATTAACTGCTCATGGATAGGACGAGCCAACATAATAAAAATGACCATCCTACCCAAACTTATTTATCTATTTAGTGCCATACCCATTGAACTACCAAAATACTTCTTCACTGATTTAGAAAAAAACATAACAAAGTTCATTTGGAAGAACAAAAGATCAAGGATATCCAGGGAAATAATGAAAAAAAAATACAAAGGAAGGGGCCATGCAGTCCCTGACCTAAAACAATATTACAAAGCAGCAGTCATCAAAACAATTTGGTACTGGCTAAGAAACAGAAAGGAAGATCAGTGGAATAGACTGGGGGAAAGCGACCTCAGCAAGACAGTATACGATAAACCCAAAGATCCCAGCTTTTGGGACAAAAATCCACTATTCGATAAAAACTGTTGGGAAAATTGGAAGACAGTGTGGGAGAGACTAGGAATAGATCAACACCTCACACCCTACACCAAGATAAATTCAAAATGGGTGAGTGACTTAAACATAAAGAAGGAAACCATAAGTAAATTGGGTAAACACAGAATAGTATACATGTCAGACCTTTGGGAGGGGAAAGGCGTTAAAACCAAGCAAGATATAGAAAGAATCACAAAATGTAAAATAAATAATTTTGACTACATCAAACTAAAAAGCTTTTGTACAAACAAAACCAATGTAACTAAAATCAGAAGGGAAACAACAAAGTGGGAAAAAATCTTCATAGAAACCTCTGACAAAGGTTTAATTACTCATATTTATAATGAGCTAAATCAATTGTACAAAAAATCAAGCCATTCTCCAATTGATAAATGGGCAAGGGAAATGGATAGGCAGTTCTCAGATAAAGAAATCAAAACTATTAACAAGCACATGAAGAACTGTTGTAAATCTCTTATAATCAGAGAGATGCAAATCAAAACAACTCTGAGGTATCACCTCCCACCTTGCAGATTGGCTAACATAACAGCAAAGGAAAGTAATGAATGCTGGAGGGGATGTGGCAAAGTAGGGACATTAATTCATTGCTGGTGGAGTTGTGAACTGATCCAACCATTCTGGAGGGCAATTTGGGACTATGCCCAAAGGGCGACAAAAGAATATCTACACTTTGACCCAGCCATAGCACTGCTGGGTCTGTACCCCAAAGAGATAATGGACAAAAAGACTTGTACAAAAATATTCATAGCTGCGCTCATTGTGGTGGCCAAAAACTGGAAAACGAGGGGATGCCCATCAATTGGGGAATGGCTGAACAAACTGTGGTATATGTTGGTGATGGAATACTATTGTGCTAAAAGGAATAATAAAGTGGAGGAGTTCCATGGAGACTGGAACAACCTCCAGGAAGTGATGCAGAGCGAGAGGAGCAGAACCAGGAGAACATTGTACACAGAGACTAATACCCTGTGGTATAATCGAAAGTAATGGACTTCTCCATTAGTGGCGGTGTAATGTCCCTGAACAACTTGCAGGGATCCAGGAGAAAAAAACACCATTCATAAGCAAAGGATAAACTATGGGAGTGGAAACACCGAGGAAAAGCAACTGCCTAAATACAGAGGTTGAGGGGACATGACAGAGGAGAGACTCTAAATGAACACTCTAATGCAAATACTATCAACAAAGCAATGGGTTCAAATCAAGAAAACATCTAATGCCCAGTGGACTTACGCGTCGGCTATGGAGGGTGGGGGGGAGGAAAAGAAAATGATCTATGTCTTTAACGAATAATGCTTGGAAATGATCAAATAAAATATATTTTAAAAAACAAAAAAAAAAGAAAAAAGAAAAAAGCCTAATAATAAGACATTTTTAAAGAAATATTTAGATCTGTAAATGGATACATATGATCTGATTTATATATAATGCTATCAGGTAAATTGAGTTCCCTTTCATATGAAATGACCAGGGTAGCCAAATTCCAAAAAAAATCCCGTAGTCACTTCAACTTTCCTAAAGAAGATCAGAAACTTTATTGCCAAACAAAAAATAGGTATTTATATACTAGATACCTATTATTTAACCTTGAATTTGATAGCATGGAGGCAGTATGATACAGTATAAAAATTAATGGTTCAAGAAGAACCACACTCAAATTCAGTCTTTAACATTATAAGATTTAGATTAATGTTCAATACTACAAGTATCATATTTTTATAAAATTAATTATCTAACTAAATAGAACCATGTGACTAAGTTTTTTTTTTACCTTCTCAAAAAGCCTACTTCACCAAAGCCACAATAGGAAGACAAGAGTATAAGAGACAGAACTCCGCAGAATTTATATCCTTTCTATGTCAACACATAACTACAGGAAGAGAGTGAGGTGCTGGGTATCATAGTTTTGCTGGGAATGGTAGTTTTTGATTTAGGGTACAGATTCTAATTCATAAATCACTCCTGGGATCCTTTGGGAGACTAGTCTTGCAAATGGATCATGTCAACATAACCAACTTATAAATTACAATAATTTGGGGAAAAAGGGGAAAGAGAACAAAACCAATGATTACTAGGATCACTGACAAAAAGTCAATTGGGGGCAGTCCCCTTTGGCATAAGAGTATACATCCAAAATAAATGTGTTCAGTCCCCCAAAATTTAATTTCACTACAACCCAAAGTTCATTCCAGAGCTTTTGGTGCAATGTGAGGTTTCTGCAGGCATCTCTATGGAGCCTTCTCCAAGCAGTTCACCTCCTGGATTCTGGGAGGTGGCATAACTTTTATAAAACTAGAATTTTATGACAATTATACAATCCCCCTGAGAAGGGTGTTGACAAACACACAGATCAACTCAGGATACAATAATTTTCACTAAGAAAACAGCTTTATAAAAATCAGCAGTATAGCCTCTAATTCAAGAAAACCTTTTGGGTCTAAAATGTTACCAAGAATCTAGATCATTCTGGTGGTGGTAGATTAAGCTGAAGAGTTAAAAATCATCCCGAAGCTACTATTCTTTATCAGAAATGCTCCCTCTTGGGAGCCATCCAGGGGTACCATGCTGCCTAGGAAAACCTTCACAATTCCTCTGGTATGAGACTGTAACAGCCCTAAAAAGCATGTCTTTATATGTCTCATCCATTAAATTTTTATAAATGCAGAGGTGTGGAATAGTGCTATAGCACTTCTGTTCAGCTACTAAATGGATCCTTACCTTTTGTTACAAACAACTCAAAGATGATTTTACAATGGTATCTTCTCCAGTCCAGTCATATGGGGAGGTACAAATGAGATAATGTAATAATAGCACATATAGCTAATTGTCAAAACACAGTAACAAAGTGATATAGTGTTAACAGAACTTAACAAACAAAATCAAATCTTAAAACAAGCAATCAGTAAATACAATATATGTGACCAAATACAGACACTAAATTAAAGAGTTCTTTTTTTTAATTCTAATACAGAGATTTTTCATAAAACAGTGGAGTCTGAAAAGGCTTAAAATCTACCTCCAGACTTTTTAAGGTTCCTTCCCCTCCCCAGGATCATCATCCATCTAGGTTCCTTTTGGTCATACCTTTGGGATCTCCCATAGTGAGAGAGATAAAATTTTTGCCAGACTTTATATTGCTGGTTTTACTTCATTGTCTTCTTCTGAGTTTGTATACTGATTTTTTTTTTCTGTCAGCATAGTAGATTTGCATGATGTTTCTTTCTTTTGCTCATTTTTCTATTTTAATTTTTGGTTTTGAATTTTATGTTAAAGTTGGGTTCTGTTTCTGCTGTGTGTGTGTGTGTGTGTGTGTGTGTTTGTGTGTGTATGTTGGGAGAAAGTGCTCAAACTTTAAGTCTTTTTGCATTGCTTTTTTCAGAATCATTTCTGAGGGATTTGAATTTCAGTGTTTCCAAGGTGGCATAATATGGAGAGAGGTGATCACTTCTTTCCTCATCTATAGTCTGGTCCTCAGGCAGAGAAAAAAAAACAACAACAACCCTGATACCTTAAAATTGAAATCAATACTGCTCCTTAAGACCCCTACTCCTATGTTATTAGAAATGTTATTATTCCTTGATCTATTGGGGATAGAAATAATGCTTTTCTCAGGGTCTCTGATCCCTTGTAACTAAAATCAATTCTGCTTCTCAGTGCTTCTGATCTCTCTTGACTGAAAGTATTTGTCTCCATCTTTGAACTTTGACCCAGAACTTGGGAAGAGGCATTGAAGTTGCCAAGTAGCTTCTGGTCCTACAGCTAGTCCTAATAAGTCTCCTCAATATTCTTTTTCTCACCAGTTACCATTTCCTCATACTTTTTCTGTCTTAATAGTTCCCAAACCTACTCTTGCTTCTATTGCCACCATATAGTCCTACCAGTAATGTTTCACACATTTGAGGTTTGGGTCGTTTTCCACATCTATATTTTCTTACCAGTTTCCTTAGTTGTCTTGGGAATGCTTCACTCTGATCTTTCATTGGCTCTTCCACTCTAGAATTCTATTGGGGACATTGTTTTAAAGTTAATTGGGGGGGCATTGAGAGAGGTCATCTGCCTAATTTCTCTACTTCACCATCTTAGCTATGCTTCCAGAAATCATTGTGGAAACAGAGTATGTATTTTGGAATCTAAACTAGTGTTAGGCTATTGTTAGCTATTAGTAAATATTATTAACATCTCTCTTCTCAATATGTACCACTGACAACTGAATTCTGAGGAATGGAAGGTTGGTGAGGGCTACAATTTTAAGGAAATTTCTGCCATAGAGAAATCTCAATTTCCACTCCACTTTGGTAAATCCAGAATCCCCATTTGTGGGGTAGAAAAAAAATTGGAGGGAAAATTTTTTTCAAGTTTGGAAAACAATTAATTATAAAGATTAGAAACTTTTGAATCAGAGGATTCTATATTTAAAGCTCTTGGCTTATAACTTTAAATGTAATACAGTTCAACAATTTTTTTTTACAACTAAAGAAATTGAAATCCCTAGAGGTCAGGAGATTAATCCTGTGTCCCAAAGCTAGTAAGTAGAAAAATGAGGATTTAAACCAAGACCCATGCTGTCAGGTTTCTACTTGAAAAATAAAACACCCGGATTTGAATTCACAAGTCTCCTCCATTTACTAGTCAAGTGTGATGTCATCCTTTTGTTTATTTTCTATGCTAATTGGGAACCCTATGATATATAACTTTTCTGTACTTTGGAATTTTTATTCCATGAAAGAAGATATGGTTATATAACTCCCATATACAAGGTCATTCAGTTTGAGTTTGCTTTACATGAGTGCAGTGTGTTGAAATGGAAGGTGAAATGGAATGGAATTTAGACCTGGATAGCATGGGTTTGAATTTGTTTTCTTCAAATATAAGCTGTGTGACTATAGGCCAGTCATTTCAATTCTTTGGGTCTCTTTTCTTTATCTATAAAATGTAGGGCTTGGACTAGCTGATTTCTAAATTCCCTTCCACATCTAAATCTATGATCCTATGGCTGAATAACAAAATTCAGAAACCTTAAACTCTCTCAAAATCAGATGCTCTATTCTTTTGCAAAGTCAAAACCAACTGATTAGCAAACTCATTAACCTGAGTGCTCCTTTCATTTCTTAGGCATTAGCCCAACCAAGAAAAACTGAACACTGAATTCTCAAATTCAAGAACCAACATAAAGGATAATACTAAACATCAAAATTTGTGGCTTTACCCCTTTCTGTTTCAGTGAGTCTGCAAGGAAAAGCAAACCACATGTGCAGTCTTGATTTTCAAACAGAAGTAAATTTTGTTGTTTGAGTAAGAAAGCTTATGAATTTGAAAGTCCATTGGCCAATGAGGGAACAAGATTAAAATAAGGTGGGAACATGGGGGAAACTCTAGCATATTTCTTTTTCTGCTAAGGATCCCAAAATAATCCCATTTCAGAAAACCTCTTTGAGTCCTACTCTTGTTTCTCCCATCAATTAATCCTTATCAGTCAGACATCAAGCATTTATAAAAGATCAACTATGTGCCAGTCACTATGCTGTATGTGAAGTATACAAAAACAAAAATGAAAATTTCCCTGAACCAAAGAGGTTTCATTTTGGAGTGGAGAGGAGACAACATTAAATATACATAGCAGTATACACAGGATAAAAAAAGTAGTTTAAAACAATATAGGTAAGGAAGGCACTAGAATTAAGGGATAATGTAAGGATAATATTGAAGGAAATGAGGAATTTGGTAAGCTAGAAATGAAGAAGACAGAAAAATAAGAAAGGGGATATTTTGTTCAATGAATGAGAAGAAAACCAATTCATCTCAGTCTAGGTGAATAGGTACTATTCAGCACCAAGTAGTGTTTTTAGCTAAAAGGGATACATAGAAACTTACATGGTCTATTTTTTTCAAGAGACTCACCTTTTAATAGGGGAGACAATATGAAAACAACTATTTTCAGGTAAGTACAATGTAAATATGAGGAAAATTCAGAGAAAAGTCACTAGTAGGAGGAAGAAGTTATAGGAAGAGCATCTAGGAAAACCCTTGTGAAAGACCTTTGGAACACTTCTGAATGTGTTTTAAATGTATTGAATGAAATTTGGAAGATTACAATAAAAAACATTTATATTGGAATCAAGTTTTCAAAAATGTACACAAATACATTTACATGTATGTGTATGTATATATACATATGTTTTATGCACATATTATGTACATACATTTACCTATATTAAAAGATACATGTTATATATTTGTCAGGTCTATTCTAGTATAATTGGTTTCCTTCATAAACCTCTAATTCATCTAAATATGATTAAATGTGTTTCTATCTTATTCTAAATGTCATATATTCTTATGATACATAATACATCTTTATTATATGATGGATTATATATGGATTATAATATCAATCTACTTGTGTGTACATATGGCTTTATATGTACATAAATAAGCATATATTATTAGACATAGATTTGAATATAAACATATAATTTACTTACCTCCTCTGGTTGTTGGGCCTTAGATCCCATATCTGTAAACTGTAGCAGGAGAAATGGATTATCTTGTGATTTTAGCTCTGAATGTATTTACCTCTACATTTGTGTGTTCAAGTCCCCCAGATTGACTTTATTACATTTCTCCCAAACATGGTTTCCCTTCTTTTAAAAAATATTTTGTTTTTCTGCACTTACATGTAAAATGTTTCTAACATTTTAAAAATAATTTTAGTCTTAAATTCTTTACATATGCCCCTCAATGATAAGTAATCTCATAAATTTTACATGTACAATCATATAAATATATTTCCATATTAATTGTTTGTGGAAGGAACCTCTAACCAAATATATATATATATATATATATATATATATATATATATATATATATATATATATATATATATATATATATATATATATAAAATAAGAAAGGGGAAAAAAGTTTGCCTGGATTCAGACTTCATCAGTTTCTTCTCTGTAGGCAGGTGGCATTTTTTTAATTGTAAATCATTTGGGATTATTTTGGAACATTCTATTGCTGAGAATCACTAAGCCAATTTAGTTCTTCATTGTAAAGTATTCCTGTCTTTGTTTTTAATGTTTTCCTGGTTATACTTATTTCATTTTGCTTCAGTTCATGTAAGTGTTTTCCAGGTTTTTCTGAACTCTTCCTACTCATCATTTCTTACAGTACAGTAGTATTTCATTACAATCATAAAATATAATTTATTCAGTCATTACTCAATTGATGGGTATTCTCTCACTTTCCAGTTCTTTGCCATCACAAAAAAATATCTCCCAGGAATGTTGTAGTAATATTCCAGAACTCCAAGGTCAAGGAGAAAATTTTGCAAGCAGCCAAAAAGCAAAAAAGAAACAATTGAAATATCATGGAGCCACAGTCAGGATAACACAAGATTTAGTAGCATCTACAATGAAAGAATCAGAAGGCCTAGAATATGATACTGAAGAAGGCAAAGGATCTACGACTTCAACCAAGAATCATTTACACAATAAAAATGAGGTTAATCCTTCAGGTGAAAAAAAATGTATATTTAATGAAATGGAGAACTTTCAAACATTCCTGATGAAAAGACCAGAGCTGAATAGAAAATTTGACTCTCAAATGCAAGACTGAAAAGAAACAAAGTGTCTACTTTCACAACAAAATGAATGTGGAAATATATATTATATGAGAATATATGTACAACCTATATCCTATTACCTGTTTTTGGGGGGAAGAGAGAGAGGTAGGAGGAAGAGAGAGAATAAGAATTGCAAAATATCAGAAAATGATTATTAAGAAATTCTATTGACATATAATCTGGAAAAAATATTAAAAAAACATGGAACTCAACTTAGTGACAGGTAAAGTCCCTTCAAGCTTTAAGTCTATGAGATAAAGAAATTATGATCCATTCCATACATGATAAAGTATTCAGACCCTAATTTCCTAACCTGTAAAATGAGGGAATTGAATGAGATAATTTCCAAGTCCCTCATAACTTAAATTTTTATGATTCTAATTATGTGCTCTCTTGCCTCTCTGCCTTTGTTCCACCATTATCCACTGTTGCAATATGCTCCCTTTCCCATATCTCTACCTGTTCAAAACCTTTCCAACTTTCCAACCTCAATTCAAATATCAACTCAACCATGAAGCCTTCCCTGATCTCTACATGTGAAAGTGAACTTTCCCTTATATAATGTGAAAAGGAAATCACTTTAAAAGACTGATATATATTAATTTAAGGTCGCCAAGGAATTCAGCTATGTAATTCCTAAATGAAAACTCAAGTCAGCAGTCAACCTTTTATAGAGTTTAATTACAAACAGGAGGAAGAAAGGATAGAGATAGAGAGAGATAAAAGGGAGAGAGAAAGGGGAGAGAAGGGAATAGGGCTTAAATACCCCTTCTGTTTAGGCTGGGCCAAAAGGCCCAAGCCCTTAGATAGCTGAGGCAAAGAAAGGAGATCAGTCCCTATTACTCACGTGACCAAAATGGAGAAACAGTCTCAGGGGCCTCCACCTCCAGCTTCCTTCAGAGCCAACTCTCAAAGCACCACCTCTCAGACCAAAAATCTCTCCAACCAACCCCCTCAGTCCTCAGACCCCTCTATCCTTAAGGAAACCATCCAAGTTCCCTTCCCTCAGTTCTCACATCTACCAATCACTGTCCATGTCTTCCCTGTGCCAATGGTGGCTCTAGCTTAGCCCAGGACCGCCCAGAGGTCTGTGGCTTTGCACATGTCTGTTGAAGGTCATATTCTCAATAATTAAATCTTGATCCTTTGCTGCAGCCCTTCCTAAATCCTGTTAGGACTGAGTGGGGTGGAAATTGTATTTTCCAAGACCTGGTTCTGTCATTCCAAGTATCTCTATTGTATCAATTCTAAAATCAATCATGACTCAAAGAAATTCCTGTTCTATGCTTAAGCATAGGTCAAAGCCCTTTCCATTGTTCAGCAAAAGGTTTCTGTCCTAAAGTAATCTTAAGAAGGGAGGAGGAGGAACCTCCCATGCCAATGGGGTTCACATTCTAATAGAGTTCCCACTATCAATAGGAAATTTTCCAAGTATGAAATTTCCCAATGGTGAAATTTCCAACATTTATAAGTCTAAGAAATTTTAAGGTTTACAATAATCTCTTATGCCTCTTCTTTTACTTATCCATCTCCTATATGGTAACTTTCTCATTTATAAATGGACTACTTGTGTCTGTCATTTTCTTTACTAGATTAAAAATCCCTATAATAAACATTATTGTATCTCTTGTTCCATACATTTCTTTGTAAATAGTGGTAAATAAAATGGATTTTACTGAACTGAATGGAAGTTGTTATTTGAGTAGTGTTAAGTAAGTGACACATTTACATCCTGATAAGAGGGAAATATGTGAAAAAAATGAAGAAAGGAAGAGCAATAAAACATGTGTAGAAAAGAAGTCTGGTTTTAGAAAGGGAAAATTTTAAAAAATTATTAAACTAAGATGATAGTATCCATGAAAGAATTATGAGAAATATGTGAAAATATGGAAGGAAAAATAAAATTATTCAAATCCCTAGAAATCAGACAATCAAGTATAGATATTACCCTATGGTGAACAGGGATTCAAAGGTTTTTGTTTTTATTTAAGAATATTATATTAAACATTTTAACATCTTTATTTCTCAACCATCCTCTTATTTGACAATAGAATGAATACCTACTCTCTACCTAAATAAGGATGAGATAGAATTTTTGAATCATCCACTTTTCAGGGTGGAAAGGCTAGAGATTATCTAGTTCAACTTTCTTACTTTTTAGAAATGAAGAGTATTGAGAAGAATAACATCATTTAATTATAATCTTAAGAAGAATGGCAGAACCAGAACTATCAATGCCAACATTTCAAATGTCTACGCCAATTATATTTATATGCTAGATAAGGTGATCTCTCTCATAGATACTTGCATAATAAAGAGAGAAGGAAAGCTGAGAAAATACTGAGCCTTGAGAGACAAGTGGGAGTTCTCATATCATGAATTTTATCCTGTATATTGCTGAAGAATTCAATGACCTAACCCATGATATAAATTTGTTTCCAGAGAGATATTGAACATTCATCTTAGATAGGCTAAATCTCAGAGATCATCATAAAGACATTGACTTCTTAAAAACTCATGTCCCATTTTCCTTGAAAAATCAGATCATTGTTTATTTCCTATGGGGGGAAAATTGTATGATTCTTAGCTTGTAGTTAGGGCTCTCACCCTCTTATTAAACTGTCATATATCCTAATGTCTATTTATATAATTTATTACCATAGTAGAATGGAAGCAGCTTGAAAGCAGAAAATGTTTTTGTTTGGACTTGGAATCCCTATCTCCCAGGGGCACATTAGGTATTAATTGTTAGGCTGTACTTTAAAACAGGAAACCAGACTTTAAAAACATCAAGGTTAAGGGGCAGTGAAGTAGCTCAGTGGATTAAGAGCTAGACCCAGATTATGGGAAATCCTGGGTTCAATTCTGACCTCAGACATTACTAGTTGTGCAACCCTGGGCAAGTTAATCAACCCCCATTGCCTAGCCCTTGCCACTCTTCTGCCTTGGAACCAATACATAGTATTGATTCCAAGATGGAAGGTAAGAGTTATTTTGTTTGTTTGTTTTAGATCAAGATTAAAAAACAAGAAGAGAAAGTGAAGGATAACAATATGTCACTGTGGTGTGTACATTCAACAAAGGCTCAGGGAAAACAATCTCAGGAAGTCTATGCTAAGGAACATAACTAGAACAATATCTTGAGAGAAATTTGTTAGAAAACTAAACACATTTTTTCTGCAATAATCACAGTAAAAGATTGATGTTAGGAACAGATATATGACTCACAAGGGAGGAATAATGAGATAAAGGAGCATGCTGCTAGAACAGGTGATCTACTAATTAGATTGCAGTAATTTATTTCAACCTAGTTTCTGATAGAAATTATCTTGGAATTTACTAAAGAAACAAAACAGACAAATGATTTAGGGATTCAGCCTAATGAAATCAGGATGACAGAGCAGAAATAAGTTGTCATAAGGCTTTTGTAAGCAAAAGTAAAGCAAATTCTCTTGGAATACCATGATCTGTCTGGATCAAATGAGTCCAACAATGCAAAACCAGAGAAGCTAACCTTGATAACTATTACTGAACCATTAGACATCATTATTTTTTTGAGTTGATTCATGCCACAGAGGAAGTTATGAACTGACTTCCCAGTCTCTTCCACAAGGAATAATAGTTTTCTGTTGTCTAAAAAGTAGAAATCAGTATTGACAAATATACCCTACTATGTTATGAATATATTGTGTGCTTCACTCACAATTCCCATGAAGTAGAATGTAAGTTTCTTAAGAACCAGAAATATTTTATTTTTATATTTGGTCCTAGCATAGTGCCCTGGTGCATAATGGCCATATAATAAATGCTTTTTTATTGACTTGATTACATTAAAATCATAAATTAAAGTCTGAAGTAAAAGGGTAGGGAAACATTGTTTCAATCACATATTCTATCATTTTGCAGATGAGGATGGTGATACCCATTAAAGCCAAAACATTTTTCAAGGTCACAATGACCACAAAACACAAATCTGAGACTTGAAATCAAATCCTCTGGCATGAAATCCAGTCCTCTTTCCACTGCTCAAAGTCCTTAATATTTTTTGTCATGAAGTGAAGGGCCTAAATTTCCTTAAGGAGTTTTTGTCATTTTTCTTTGCTTATGTCTTCCATTAGGACATATAATATATTTGTGTTTCTAACATAACCTAAAATATTTAAAACTGTTCTTTATTTGTCATACCTCAAATGACAATAGGTCTGATTAGCTCCAATAATGAATCCCAAGTAGCTGAGTATATCTGAATTCACATTATTAAATACTATAATTGTTTAAAATATGGTCATTGGTTCCAAACCAATGGAAAGATATAGTTCTAATCTGATAGGATAGTGTAAATACATCAAGAGACATTATTTACACCACATTGTTCACACTAGATGTATTGGAGAAAAAGCTTTGATTTAAATAAAGAGAATTTTAAAATCTCTGAATGAGCATTTCAAAGATGCATGCACTAAATATAAATATATACTAAACATAAAGGTAGGTGATATATATATATATATATATATATATATATATATATGTATATATATATATATATATAATTTTAGGAGATATATCTTCCTAACTTCAGATATCAATCAGAAGACTTTTATTTTTAACTGTGTCTCAGTTTTGTTTCTTTCCAGTTCTGAGATCCTTCTCAGCTTTACCTGCAATTTCACTACTCTTCCTCTTTCTATGGACCAAACCTTGTTTGATTTTAGTCTCTAATAGTAATAAGTCCCACATATTATCATATATTCTTTCAGACCAGCATATGATGTATTCTCTCTCATGTAAACTGGAGAGAAATGGGCAGAGAGATTTCACTTATCCAAATCATCCTACCCAGAGAAACTTTGACTTTTGATTTGCCTTCTCTAACTTGAGATGAAATCTCTCCCACTAATTCATCCATATTGTCATGACCAATGGTACAAATGCTATATTGTTATGTAACATAATTATCTTTTTAAGTCAATCATGTTATATTTTATCCCTTTCAATGTTATCAATCCATCACAAGATTGCTGTCTCTTTTTCTCTAATATCAGAGCAAGTCCCCACAGGTTGTATTCCTTCCATTTTATGGCCCAGAAACTAGGCAAATGGCATCATTTGACATTAGATAATATTTTACAAAGGGATATTTACTTCAAATTTATACTAAGGATAAACAAACAAACAATGCCCTCAAAATCCTAGGGGAACAATCCCTCTAAAATCACATTTGTCTTGGGGGGAGTTGAAGGAGAGAGACTAGACTCTAAATTTAGCTTGGTTCCTATATATCATTAATTCCCTGAGTTTATTTACAAAGCTACAATTGGTTTCAGTTTCTTTTGAGCATGGGTCTTTAGCTCCCCAGAGCTTCAATGTTAAAATGTTTGCAATATCCATCCTGTGCTCTTGTATTCTTGTATATATGTGGCTAAAATTTAGAAGTCAAATGAAAGACTCTTCTCTCTGCCCCTAAAATGGAAAAAAAAAATGAACACAAAACAATCAGAGATCCAGATCTTATACTCAAAATCACTTGGCTTTGGATGGTGGGTTTGGGAAAGAAGTCTTAGGGACCAACAGTTCATGAGGCATGCACTTCTTCCTTCAGATACAAATGTTACAAAAGACAATTTTGGTGCTGAATTGGGCTATTTTAAAGTCACCTATTTTGCTTATACAGTTCATAGAAAAATACTGTTTCCAAACATGTAAGCCTCCTCAGAATGTCTTCCTATGAATATAAAGGGATTTTCTATCCTCATCCATCTTTTATGATTTGGGCATGCACCAAATCACCATTGCATTTATAATCATAAACTTCTCAGTAACATTTAACTTTTATGAAATTATAATATAAAGGAGAGTCTACTCCCTGTTTTAAATGCATAGACTAAAAAAATCACCCTATTAGTCTTGAAGACTCTCAGCTAGATCTTCTCATTCCTCTGTTGGGTACCTCCTCTGGCCACCTCTGCTTTAGGCTCAGAAGCTCTCAGCATTGTACAAAGACTGCTGGTCATGGTGGCTACAACTCATCCTGTGTTTCTTACTGAAGTTTTCAGCTTTCTACCAGAAGTCTGAATGACAAGATCAGAGGGGGAAAAAAATCATTACAAAAAGGACCTTGCAATCTAGAACTAGAACCTCCTTCATTCCACTCGTGACACCTACCCCACTGCAAAGAATAGCTTGCTGTGATCCTGAGATGAGGAGCCAGGAGAAATCATCTCCATATGCCCGGATCATCAGAATTTTCTCTGCCAGTCTGTGTCTCTGCATGAATCATATTTTGGAGACTAGAGGAAAACAATTCAAGGAAATAAACAGAGTGAGCAGGGGCACAGGCTACAATAGCTTTTTATAATCAAAATGTCAAAACATTTCTGAAGCTTATTGTGAAGTTTTGCACTAAGCTAAATGATTTTTCTTTTAATCCAGACAGTCCACTTCCTCTGTTACTTCAGTTGCTTTACATCCATAATTGTCATAACATTAGACTAGTTGAAAGCAGGATCAAATTGACCATGAGTGGACCTGGTTCAAAGAATAAAGAAAAAACAAAGGTAAAGTGTTCACTATTGGCAACTGGTACAGGAAAACAGAGCTTTAGCTTCATAATTCCTATTTCAATCAATTTTTCCTAAAGAAAATCTGTCTAGAGTCTTTGGTTCAACATGCTGCCAATGAACACAATTCAGGAGAATGATGGTTGATAGCAAAGTCATAATAAAATAGTAGCAAAAGAGTGCCTTATCTGGCTCTCCCCTTTGGTCCTATCATACTCTCAATTGTGATCAATTTGTCAATAAGCATTAATTAAGCACTACTACGTTCCAAATGATGAGCTAAGCACTAAGGGCACAACAAGGGTCAAAAGATAGTCCTTAGTGTCAAGGAACTCTTAAGTGTTTTTATCTGCTTATATGGTACATTTCCTCCAAGTAAACAACAAGAATTTTGATGTCAGACTCTGTATCATTATTTGACTTTAATGCTTAGACTCTCAGATGGTGTGTTGCACATAGTTATTTGGTCTCAAAATGTCATTTTGCTGAAAAAGGGAGCTAATGCAAATTAACAATAACAATTTATGACCAATTGATGATTATAGAAGGTTGCCTAAGACACTGAGAGGTAAGTTAACTTGCTCATGGTCACAGACTTATTATGGATCAAAAGGAGAACTTGAAACCATGTCTTCCTAACTTCCATTGCACCACACTGATTCTCTATATTTCACAGGGTATATCTTTTATAAAATTTTTAATTGAATGAAAACAAAAGATAGACAGGAATCCAAGAAATATAATGTAAAGTCCTAGTCTTGAAGAAATTATGAAAAGACAGAACATAAAGATGGGGAATTGGTAGCACAGCTTTGGGTAGGAGAAGGGGGCTATAAAGATGCCCAAAATAAATAGAACCATCATACTAGAAACAAGGAAGATGGTCAGAGTAAGACTAATAATGAGAATCACTTGTTACCTCCAGGTCCAACACTGTACCATGTGGTGGCTTCTGTTATTCCGTGTATCACTTATTGTTTAGTGTAAATAGTGTTTATAGGTCCATTTTTCTCTTGCCACATTTATCTATTGTATACATGCCATTTGCTCCTGAACTTTCTATAAAACAAAAATTAAGTTTGATTTTACTATCATTAATGTTATAAAATTAAGATAATAAATATAAATATATATAAATGAATTGAATGTTTTACATTAAAAATAACTTTTACCTTTTTACTAAGGAAGAAAAAAAAACTACTACAGGACTATTTCTTTCATCTCATGAGAAGAGGATGAGTCCAGAGCCTAGAGCAGGGGATATTGCAGTGGTCAAAGCTTTTAACATGAGTACAGTGAGCCAAGCCCATAGTTATGATACCTGAATAGTTTCCTTGAATATTCTTTCATTATCATAATTAAACAGACACTAGGTACCAAAGTTCCACAGTTATTTTTGTCAAGTGTCACATGGATCTGAAAGTCTAAAAAATAAGTAATCATACTTCAAAGTAAAATTAAGAAATTGATTTAGGGGAAGAAAACACTAAAGATGTGTTCCCTTGGGGGGCAGGTGGGTAGCTTAGGGGATTGAGATTCAAGCCTAGAGACAGGAGGTCCTAGGTTCCAATCTGATCTCAGACACTGCCCAGCTGTGTGACCCTGGGCAAGTCACTTAACCCTGATTGCTTAGCCCTTGCCACTCTTCTGCCTTGGAACCAATACACAGTATTGATTCTAAGGTGGATGGTAAGAGTTTTTTTAAAAGTGTTCTCTTGGCTGGCAAACTAATTCTCCTAAATATTTAGATAGCTGGAAAAGAAAATTAGTTCATTGGTAGAATTACTTAACCAAGAACTTTTTGGATGGATTTATTTAACTTGGAATCAGATATCACCTACTTTAAAATAAGGAATAGGATGATGTCATGAACAGGAATCCAGAGGATGCTGCATAAAGAAGCTTTGAAAGAGCCAGTGTAAGATGACAGTGATCAAAGGACATTGAATTTAAAATTAAACTATAATGAAAATTTGGGGAAGTGTTCATGCTGAAGGATGGTATGAGGAAAGTATTCAGGAAAGTAATTCTAGCTCTTTAGAGGGATAGGAATCTCTCTGAAATCCCTATGAATAAATCTGACAATGGGACTTTGGAAGTAGATCCTCTTTCTGTACAAAGTAAATCTTTAAATCAATACATACCTTAAATAAAGCTGAATTTAGGACTTCTGAAGAGTCTATGTTCATTGTGACATTATTTCTGAGAATAATCTGTAATCTGTTTAGAAAGTTATTTTTAAAAAGCATTATTCCTAATGAGAATTAATGTA
Source organism: Monodelphis domestica (assembly GCF_027887165.1). Taxonomy (NCBI): domain Eukaryota; kingdom Metazoa; phylum Chordata; class Mammalia; order Didelphimorphia; family Didelphidae; genus Monodelphis; species Monodelphis domestica. The sequence goes on along the minus strand of NC_077227.1, from coordinate 668,352,275 downwards.
TCATGATAGGACAGTATTTAATGAAATGGAAATAATCCAGCTGGTTACTTGAGACTCCGTCCAACTTTTCAATGCACTTGTAGCACTTAAGTGATGAAGCAAGGCCAATTCAGGCCGTTGGTTTGGTGTCTTATTAAAGCTATGTCTTCCTTTATGATAAGATCACAAGTTATTATTCTCTTACCTGCTCTGATTTCAAAGTTCACTGAAAAGTTTCTGAAGTTTAAATTTTGAATCACCAAGAAAATATATATAATTTTATTTGATTAACTGTGGAATAAATATATTTTAGAACATGTGATGAGGGTTATTTTCTCCTCACTCCTCACCCCAGAAATTCTGGGAAGGATTAAATAGGATTTATACAGACTGAAAAGAAATAAATTGATTTAATCTCTTCTACTATTTCTAGAGGTCATTAACATGTTGATGGAATTGCTAACTCTGATATATATGATGTTAAAGAGAAGATAGAATGTAGCTATGATTTCCTGTATAATGATAAAGGATACTCTTAAAAAAAAAAGATGTGGGGCCTTTTCACTACAGGAATTCATTAAAAGGATCATTTTTGCATGACCCTGGTGCAAGTGTAATATCTGCATGGAATGACCTCAGCTTTAGACAAATTTAAACACTCACTTTTTCTGTCGTTCACAATTTCTATCTACAATCATTTTACTATATTAGTGTATATATTTATATTTTTCTATTTCCTTTGTGAAAATGTTAATACGATCTTCTTGAACAGATGATTCAGACCATTGTCCATCCAGAAATGGATTATAATTCAAACTGACAACCAGAACTAAATTGAGAATAACAGGATAAAACCAAAGCCACTAAAATGCAGGAGTGCAAGGCAATATTATGGTTTAGGCTATAACTGAGCAATTCATGTCACTGATTTTACTAAATAACATGTGAAGGAGGCAAGGTTTTATAATGAAAAGGAAACCAGATTTAGATGTCAGGATACCTGCATTCTAGTCCTGGTCTTGCCACCATCTTTTTCAGTTTAGCTTTAGGCAAGTCATTTCACAGAAGCCTTAGATTTAAAGAGACTTCATCTAGTCTTATGCATAGCTGAACAAGAATCACTTAAAAGCATTCCTGACAGTTGTCCAAAATCTGCTTGAAAAACTATAGTGACTTCAGTTACTTCCATTCTGACTTGGGACATGAGTTTCAAGGATGGCTTGGCTATTTACCCAATAAAAATAGAAGAATAGCTTTATCTCTCCAGGCCTCATTTTCCTCAAATCTAAAATTATAGGATTGGATTAAAATAACAGTTTTTAAAATGTTTTCTGACAACTCCTAGAGATCCTAAGACACTTTCAGGGGGCCTATAAGGTCAAACTATTTCCCTAATGATACAAAGATGTTTTGATTTGTAATACAGTAATTTTGTTTATTTTTTACTTTTATGTCTTTTTGTTTAAATTTTTATTTTATTGTCATGAAAACACCCTTCCATATTGGTCATTACTGTAAGAGCACACTTATAAATACACTGATGTGAAAGACAATTCCAATAGTTCTTTCTCTGGAGTTGGATAGCAACCCCATCATAAGTGTTTCAGGATTGTCCCAAATCATTGCACTGCTGACAGGAGCCAATTTTTCACAGATAATCAATATGCAATATTGCTGTTATTGTATACAATATTCTCCCAGTTCTATTTATTGCACTCTCCACCCGTTCCTACAGATCTTTCAGATTTTTTTGAAATCATCTTGCTTATCATTTCTCATAGCACAATAGAATTCCATCACCAACATCTACCACAATTTGTTCAACCATTCTCCAACTGATGGACTAATACAGTGAATTTTAAAAAAATATGACCCACAAGGGGGCAGCTGGGTGGCTCAGTGGATTGAGGACCAGACCTAGAGATGAGAGGTCCTAGGTTCAAATCTGGTCTCAGACACTTCCCAGTTGTGTGACCCTGGGCAAGTCACTTGACCCCCATTGCCTAGCCCTTACCACTCTTCTGCCTTGGAGCCAATACACAGTATTGACTCCAAGATGGAAGGTAAGTGTTTTAATTTAAATATATATATATATATATATATATATATATATATATATATATATATATATGACCCACAGAACAGCTCCTCATAGCTTCCTCAGAACTTCTTTCTAAAAATCAGTACCTTCCATTTTAGAATCAATACTGTGAATTGGTTCCAAGGAAGAAGAGTGGTAGGGACTAGGAAATGAGGGTTAAGTGACTTCCCCAGGGTGACACTGCTAGGAAATGTCTGAGGCTAGATTTGACCTCAGGACCTCCCATCTCTTGGCCTGGCTCTCATGTGAAGGAAATTTACCCTCCTCCTTTTCTGGGGGGAATTAAAGCACAATTAAAATTAGAGCTAAAAAATTGGAAAAACATTAACTGTTCTTACGTAGAATGAGCTAATATAATAAAAATTCAGTGCCAGACCAATCAAACTACCCAAAACCTTTTTTATAGAATTAGAAAAAATTATAATGAAGTTCATCAGAAGAACAAAAGATAAAAAATATCAAGGGAGCTAATGAAAAAAAAATATGAAGGATAGGGACCTAGCAGTACCAGATCTTAAACTGTTCTGTAAATCAGTGATCATCAAAACAATATGATATTGGCTAAGAGACAGAAAAGTGGATCAATGGAATACCTCAGGAAGCTACTGTTTGATAAACCCAAGGATCCTACCTTTCTGGGACAAGGACTCAGTATTTGACAAAAACTGCTGGGGAAATTGGAAAAGAGTATTTGAAAAATTAGATTTAGATCAACATCTCAACTATAAGGGTAATTTTAGGGTTGTGACTTAATCTAAATTAATTTGGTTGCCAAAGAAAATCCCAAATAAAATACCCAAGTCAGTTTGGAAATTTATGGTGATTTTAATTAATATAAAGCAAAGAAATTAAGGAGAAGGGAGAGAGGGGGTATAGGATTTCTCCTGCCTGGCCTTTTCCAGGGGGAGTTCAAAGACCTCTGCCACGAGGTCTTTGAAGAAGATTAGAGGCTTTCCTAAGAGGATAGTGTTTCAAAGGTAAAAGGGAAAAGAATCAGCCTAAACTCTGAGAGAGCTCAGTGAAGATGCCTCAGTGAAGTAGCATGAACTAGGCTTCTAAGCTTCTCCCAATAGAGTATCAAGGAAAACTCACCCCCAAACCCAGACAATAGCTTCCGCCATGCCAAGATGCCAAAACACTCAGCAAGCTGCCACCAGAGTCACCTCTCCACGGAAAGAGCCTGGAGAGGACATGAAATATATAGAAGGTTTTTACATCACTTTCCTGCTTCTCACATGTACTAATGGTAGCTTAAGTATGGGTGTAGACATTCCTGTTTTTGTTAGACTAAGTAGGGTGTAGTAATCTAAAGTTCACACACACCCTATACCAAAATAAATTAAAAATGGGTAAAAGACAAATATAAAGAGTGAAATTATAAGTAAATAAGAGAACATAGAAGAGTATACTGTCAGATCTATGGGGAAGGGAAGAATTTAAGACCAAGCAAGAGACAGAGAACATTACAAGATGTAAAATGAATAATTGTTATTACATTAAATATAAAAGGTTTTGTACAAACAAAACCAGTGAAAACCAAAATTATATGGGAAGCAACACACCAGGAAAAAAACATTTATAACAAAAATTTCTGACAAAGTTCTAATTTCTCAAACATATAAGGAATTAAGTCAAATGTACAAGAAATCAAGCCATTCCCCAATTGACAAATGATCAAGGGATATGAATAGGCAATTTTTCAGATAAAGAAATCAAATTATAATAATCATGTGAAAAATGTTCTAAATTATTAGTGAAATTCTAAATGATTGGATAAATGCAAATCAAAGAAACTCTGAGGTACTACCTCACATCTAGCAGAGTGGCCAATATCACAGTAAAGGAAAATAATAAATGTTGGAAGTAATGTGGCAAAATTGAAACACTAATGCATTTCTGGTGGAGTTGAGAATTGTCCCAACCATTCTGGAGGACAATTTGAAATTATGCTCAAAGGGCTTTAAAAGAAAGCATTCCCTTTGATCCAATCATACCACTACTAGGTTTGTACCTGAATGAGACTAAAAAAAGTTTGTAGAAAAATATCTGTAGCCACACTTTTTGTGTTGGCAAAATTTTTGAAAATATGGGGTTGTCCCTCAAATGAGGAATGGCTGAACAAATTGTGATAAATGATGCTAACAAAATATTATTGTGCTAAAATGAATGATGAACTGCTTGTTTTCTACAAAAATGGGGAGGATATCCATGAACTGATGAGGAAAAGAAATGAGCAGAATCAGGAGAACATTATACACAATAAGTGAAACCTTATGGGACAATCAAATGTAACAGACTTTGCTACTAATAACAATGCAAATACAGTTCTGAGAGACTTATGAGAAAGAAAACTATCCACATCTAGAGAAAGAACTGTGGGAGTAGAAACACAGAAGAAAAGCACATGATTTATCACTTGTTTATTTGGGTATATGATTTGGGATTTTAGTTTTAAAAGATTACTCCATTATAAAAATGAAAAATAAAAATATGGAAATAGGTATTGACTGATAATACATGTATCACCCAGAAGAATTGCTTGTCAGCTGTGGGAGGAGGGAGAGAAAAGTGGATGGAGAGATGTGAATCTTAAAACTACTTAGACTCTACTTTAGATGATTTGATTAAGCTATTCCCCATTTTTAACAATGAAGATACTTAATCAGGAATGTATTGAGAACTTTTAAAATTACTCCACCCTACTCAGACAGTACCTTAGGGGAAGATAAAGTTGCAAACTCCTGATTGAACAATAAAAAGTCCCTAACTCATACTTATAGTAAAGCTAGAACCTTAAGCTAGGTCTATTTTTAGATCTAATACAAAAAGGTGCTAAGTACCTATAAAGGTTAAATTAGTACCTAAACGGTAATTTAATAAAGCAACTTACAAAAGGCAAGCTTAACAAAAGAGGTGTGAAGTACTCAGAGAATTTAATCTAACCAGAGAAGGTGAGAACCAAAGAAGATGAGAACTAAGAATGGGCAGTCCTGGGAAAAGTGTCTACTGTGATTGGTAGATGTGAAAATTTAGGGGAGGTGACATAAGAGAAAATTTCTTTAAAAGGTTCAGGTAATTCAGTTTGGTTTGGAAGTCAGTTTAGGAGTAGCTGAAGTTCGGAGTTGGAGTTAGTTGGAGTTCCGAGTTGAAGGGAGAGACATTTTGAATTGAGTTAGCAATTGAATTCAGTTTGGAGAGGATTTCAGTTTGGAGTAAAAGAACCCAGCTTGGAGACGATATTGTGGTGAATGATAAAGACTGACTCGCTCTCCCTTAAGCTCAGACCTAGGCCATTTTGGCCTAGGCCTTTTTATACTGCTTGGCTCAGCCTGAGCCAGAGCAATTAATTCTCTCTCTCTCTCTCTCTCTCTCTCTCTCTCTCCCTTCCCTTAATTCCTTCATTAATATTAATTAAAATCTCCATAAATCCCCATCTGACCCTGGTATTTTTCATATCTGGGAATTTCCCATGGCAACCACTTATTTAGATTTTAAGTCAAAACACTAAAAATTTTCTTTACCAGTTTGGCCAAAACCTTTATAGAGTTTGGCATTTACAGTTTTTAACATTTACAGAGAACAAGAATCAGGTAACCATGGAAAAATACTTTTAAAATTAATTAATTAATTAAAAATACAGTTTTAAAAAAGCAGTCACATATGCAGATAACTCCTTTTTAAAAAGAACGTATAGTACCTTTACATAATCTTGCTTCCCTCCTCTTCCATTTCACCATGTTAAATCCTTGTTATGTAGCTTTCAACTTCATTATTCAACAATATTTCATCTTTACAAACTTATCAATAGCCTCTTATCAGACAGCCTTTTCTTCATTCCCCCCCTTCTTGAATTTTTTATAGAATTCATTTATTCTGTCTATTACTAGTCAAGAAGTATTAGACAGTAACCATGTGCCAATATTTCTATTAAACACTAGGGATACAAAGACAAGTAAAAATAAAAAAGTAAAACAAAACAAAACAAAACAAAAAGCAGTGTTGCTTTCCAAGTAATGTGGGGAATAACATGAATCAATTACATACAAATAAGATTCAATTACATACTCTTTACCATATTATTTTTTGGGGACACTCTCTTATCCTGTTGAATTTTGTTATCCTATTCTTTTGTCTACGTGTCTAAGTTCTGCTTCTCAGTTTACTTTGATAGATTATCATTCATGTTACTCTTTCAATAGTGAGTATACCCCAATGGATCTGAAAAAAAAAAATCTATAGAAAAAAGAACAATCATTCTTCCAAATTGGCATGCAAAGAAGGCTTTGAAATTATAATTGCCAATCTGTGCCTTCAAGTATTTGAGAAAATGCATGCCACTCCCCACTTCATCTTAGTTGGAGGAAGCAGAAGGAGGCAATGAAATGGGAATGGAAATGTCTTGATAAATATGATTGTTCAAAAATAAAGCTAACATAATAACAATAGCTAGATATATATATAGATATCTATGTTAATATCTATCTATCCATTCATTTATCCATCTATCTACATATCAATGAAGATAACACTTTTTGAAATGGATGACATTGTTATTCTGTTAATATACCAATCTGAAGGTTCTCTCAGGTGCATCTTCACTTCATTCTGCTCCTGAAAATAAGTCATCTAAGGTGTTGATGTTACAATGGAAGCAGTAATAAATTCTACATCAAGAGAAGAATCCCAGACTTCCTATAGGAATATGAAAAAAATGACTAATAATTAGAGAAATACAAATTAAGTCATTTCTGAGATTTGAGCTGCAACCCATCAGACTGAAAAAGAGAATGAAAAAGAAAAAAGATAAAGATTGGAATATTAGTGGGCAAAAAACCACATTGACACTTTTTTTGGTCTGTCTGTCAATGGGTATAACCATTATGGAAAACAGTATAATTTATTCACAAAAGGTTTCTAATCAGATCTTGCCCTTTGATCTAGCTAGATATCAGTAATATTCGCAGAATCAAAAAATATATAAAATAAATAAGAAAAGGTTCTATGGATACAAAATTATTTATAGTAGCTCTTTTGTGGAGAAAAAACCTGAAGGGGTTATTATCAACTAAAAAATGGCAGAATAAGTTCTGCCATATGAATGAGATAGAATATTATTATGATGTAAGATAAGGAAAGAAATAATATTTGTTGCAAAGTGAAGTAAGCAGAATTAGAAGTGTTTATAATATCAATATTGCTAAAATAAACAATTATTAAAACTTTAAAACTGTTGAAGATGAGTACAATTAGCCAAAGAGTTTAAAAATAAGAACACTTTAAACAAACAAAAAAACTTTGAAAGCTATAAGAACAATATCAATGCAGTGACTATCCATGATTTTAGAGAAATAATTATGATGAAACATATTTTCTACATCCTGCCAGACAGGTTATGGGCTTATTATATTGCACCAATAAGATAAATTTTGTATATAGTCAATGAGGGAATTTGTTTTGTAAAGTTATGAATATTTGTTTAAAGGATTTTTCCTTTTTTTCCTTAGTGAGGTAAAGGGTGAAAAGAAAATAGCTTTCTGTTGAATATAAAAATTTCCATATTACCCCAAAAATGTGAAGATGCTTTTCTAACAAAATAAAATACTTAAGGAAAACTAATAATATAATATCATCATCTCAAAATGTATGAAATATTCCATAGCTGCACCCAAATAGAAATTGTATCTTCTTTTACTTTTTCAATTTTTTCTAGCAAATAAATACTTAAAATTTAGATATACTGTAGTTGGAATTAAACCCACATAGAAAACAAATAAATAAAATCTTAAAATCAATGACAATGTGGAGAAAGCCTGTATTACTGAATTTCTTAGGCTTCATTTAACAGATTAGTTTCTGGTCTAATGAGAACACTTTCAAAATCAGACAACAACTAAGAAATATCTACATCTACAATAAGACTTTTTAATATTATAACACATAAAGAGAATAATACTAAGGTAGTGTTTGTGTGAGTGGATAATGGAAATGATTAGCATGTTATAAAGAGAAACGCCTTGTTACTGTGGATACAGAATAGGCTGGCATTCCAAGACGGAAGAGTAGGTTCAAATCCTTGCTAACACATATAACTATGTACAATTGGAAAGTCACTTAAATTCTCAAGACTTCAGAAGACTATCTAACACTATAAGTTGGAAATATCATACCAATGAATGCCTAAATATCATATATGTAGAAAGTCCACAATAGTCTTCCTGTCTTGGTTAAAATTATGCTCTCCATCCACTAAAATCTCTAGATCTTTGTGCTATAACACTAGTGATATTTTAAACTTTATAACTCTCCCTAATGCTATCTAAATTTTATTTTATTAGCTAGCAATTTATTTTAATACTTATTCTGATATTCTTCTTGATATATATGTATATAGACATGTATGGAGAAAGAGACATATATTATTCCAAATTTTCCATCATTACCAGATTCATAATTCCATATATACATATTTATGAAATAATGATAGCTGGCATTTACATAATATAAAATTTGTAAAATTTTAAAAAATATTTTCTGGTTTTATTCTCACAACAACACTTGGTAAAGGTGCTATTATGTTCATTTTACCCATGAGGGAGCTGAGACAGAGAGTTTTAGTGATTTGCCAAGAATCAAATAGCTGAGTGTCTGACACTTGATTTGAATTAAAATCTTCCTTAGTTCAGGTCCCATACTTTATCCAGTATGCCATGTAACTCCTATTTCAAATAGATAGATAGATAGATAGATAGATAGATAGATAGATAGATAGATAGATAGATAGATAGATAGATAGAAATCTATTTCTATCTAAATTGAGACATAGACATATCTCTGTAATCATATTTTACATACATACATACATATAAAATATGAATTCTAATTTCTAGATGTCTAATATTTGGAAAGTTGGGGAAAGAAATTGATTAATTTCCTGGAAAAGGTCTACATGGACACATCATGAAAAGAAATTACAGACTTCAGTGTTAGAGCTCAGTTATTGAGACTTTGGGATTTGTATCTAAGTACCAGGGTCTACCCCCCCCCCAAAAAAAAAGGAGTAAAGGATAATATAAGAGCATAAATTGGAGTTAAAAGGACCCTTCATCACAGGTAGGGCCAGATAGGGATAATAGCACTAGAGCTTGATGAGAAGGTAGTGTTATAGAAATCAAAAACTTGGAGCAAGAAGAGAAGTTAGAGATCAATTAGTCCTAAGATATCAACTAATACAACCTCTTTATTCTACAGATAAGAACACTGAGGCTACAAAATGGAAGTGATTTGGCCAAGATCACCCAGAATCTAAGGAGAATTAGTTGAAATGTAAATCCAGGACAAACAATCAAATTACTGGGAATTCTAGTTGTATAAAATCTTCAAACAATATTGATTAAACATTTATTGTGTTTACTATTTGCCAGGCACTGTTCTTAAAGCTGGAGTTAAAAAATGGTCAGATAAATCTCTCTCTCAAAGTAAAAGAGGGAAAAAAATTCAAATGACTATATATGAACAAAACATAAAAAGAAATTTGAATTTGGCAAGAATCATACAGTTAGTATGCTGTAAAGGAAGGATATAAATTAAGGTCTTTCTAAGTCCCACATTGGTCCTTTGTTCATTTATCATACTAATTCATCTAATGAGCCTAAAAAAAACTAGTAACTACTCAAGGGTATTTTCTATTAGAAAATTTCTAAAGAATTCTCTCTTCTAGTTAACCTTTTACCTTTTCGTGTGGCTTATCTCACTTCAGAGGAAATGATATATCAGCTATCAGATTTTGTCTTTTGTATCATGTAATGCCATTGTTTTACTACAGGGATCTGGATATAGACTAATATGATTATATGACTAGATGATAGACTATTATAATAATTGCTGGCATTAAAATTTTAGTTTTAGATCTACTCAGTCTCAATAGAGTTCAGTGTTTTACAGGTATGGGAGATAATTTAATTTCTCCAAATACAAGTTATTGATTCTCATCAACCTAAGATAAAAGGGAAAAGAAAAATTTTGCATGTGAAGAGATACTTAATGCTTTGATCTAACATCACATAATTTAGAGTGATCTCCATTGTATTAAACTTCTAGAATATTTCCCTATATTGGGGAACTGGGGGAAAGGTAGATTATTAATCCTGACTACAGTCTCATTGAAATAGAAAAAGATCTTTTGCAAAAAAAAAAAAGTTGAAAAATCCAACAACTCACTGTAATTGGGATAGACGATGATATTCTTATTTGTCTATCCTCTGAAAACTACCAAAAGGTCCTTGATCCAATGGGATTTTGAGTAACTTTAAAAAAAAGTTTTGACCATTTAGCTTTATTGATAAATATTACATAAATTATGATACAGTTGATTATTGTGAGGTATAATTCAGTGAAGGATTTTGCAGTAAGAATGACCTTTTAAAACTAATCAAAAGATAATATTTAATTCTCTGATCCCACTTGTGAAATGAGTAATATAAAAATGCCACATCAATGTTAACTTGTGTTACTATTTGTCAAAGTGATATTAGTTAATCAAAACAAAACAACAACTTCCCATTATTTCTTGAAGAACAAAAAATGAAGCCAAAAAGGAAAAAGAAAATTGCTCAAGAATAAGTCTGTAAGGAAGTTTGTTCTTGCATTTCTCATCATATTTTCTTTTATAACTATCATGAATTAAAATGCCATTTTATGCAGTTCATAATTCTTGGAAATCATGAAACATGACTACAAAATCATTCATGTCTCTTAAGGGTCAAATATGAGATGACTATGTATTTAATTTATTCATATTAAATTATCATTCCATTTGCAAATTTCGTAGATCCACAAAGTCAGCATAACTTGTCAGGATAACTAAGAGAAAAAATGACAAAGATTCAGGTATTGTAATTATTCTTTCAGCAACAGCTTGACACAGAGGAAAGAATATTAGACTTAGAGTTTAAATACATGGACAAACTTTTTCAGCAGTTACTAGTTTTGTGACCTTGGATATGTCAAATGATCTACATGTGCCTCAGTTAAATTTCTGGGGGAAAAAGATCCTGAGAGTCTATATAGTCTAATCTCATTTTATGGATAAAAAACCTAAAGGTTAAAATATTAAGTGTCTATCTAGTCCAATAAAACACAGGGAAAACCTCAGAGGAAAGAATCAAACACAGGTCTCCTGATTCAAGACCCTATGTCTTTTCTCCTGTAAATGTTTTCTCTCAATAATGAATAAGGTAATAAGGATCTTATGATGGTAATGATAATAATACCCATCCTGTAAAATTCATAGATTTAGAATGATCCAATGAAATAATGATCATCAAAATATTTTATGTTATTAAGCACTATACAAAGTCAAAGCTGATATTTCCCAGGGTTTCATAAGTAAAGAGAGAAGCATTACACAGGGTTATTATGCCTGTAATCTAAATATTGCAAAATCCATCTTTCAATAATTATAAGCATTAAAAGGCAAAACATGTACTTGGGCAATGATAGTTGTGAACAAGGTGCCAACCTTCTTTATCATCACCAGTGGCATCTGCAGATGAATTTCCACAAATGGGTTGATGGGTAAAGCCCTGAGAATGACATCACACACACACACACACACACACACACACACACATCACTAATATTATTGCCAGTGAAGCTCTGACAGTCATCATTTGAGTAATCAATTAATCAAAGTGTAAAGTATCTCTACCAATTGCTACCTGCAGGGTAGGCAAACCAACTTAGCTGATGTTGTTAGATACCCTAAAGAAATAAAATAGGTAGCATGTGCCAACTACCACCACTACCTTGATCAGTGTTTCACTCCACTCCTCTGATAGGGTTTACCCTGGACCTTGAAGCCCAAAGTCATGAAAACAGCAACACTTCAAATCCACTTCCCACAGTCATCATCCCAGGAAACTATCTGTGGAGATGCTTCCTGGTGACTGCTCCCACAGGGGCTATGCCCACAGGTAATAAAGACCCAGAAAAGAATGCTCTTGTTATCAATGACTTTGGCATTGTCACGTGATTCCAAATCAGAAAATGTTATGGTTTTGTCTGTGAATATAACATTTTAAAAGAGGCAATAATTTGCTTTTTTGTATATGTAAAATATACAAATACATATATATGCCTGTGTATACATATATGCATAAGACATAATTCTTGTCCTCATTAAGCTGATAAGACAAAACAGTGTATGATAGCTATATTAGAGAGGTTCAAAACAGATAGTTACGTTGTATCTTAGATCCTATGTCATTCATTCTTTCTATCTGTGGAATAAAAAACCTCAATCAGTGCCTAACACAGTGCCAATACATAGTAGGCATTTAATAAATATTGATTGATTGAATGGTTGATCAGGGGTCCCATGAATAGGTATACAAATAGATATTTCCCTAGAAATGAATTATAATGTTTATATCTGTATGCACAATTATACATGTGCATGTATACATGTTTCATTTCAATAAATATATTAAATTGATGAAACATCACGTGTGATAAATGTATAAATCTTTATATATACATATGATAAATTTATATGTAGACATGCTACAATGCTATTATATAGAATGACATGACATATGATATGATATGATATGATATGATATGATATGATATAGCAATTATTACACTGGCATAGTGAACTCCCAGTAGAGAAACTCTCTCCCAATCAAGATCATCAACTATTGTAAAACTTACAGATGGAGATGTAGACAGTTGAATGGAACATATATGAGGGGAATTGATTTTCCTTGGGTCATACAGCCACTAAGTAACAAAAGTCCAATTTAAACTAGTCTTTTTTTTTTTTCTGAGCATAAAGCAGGCTGCTTGTCCATTATAACACACTGCCTATTTTATATTTTTCTATTACCAGAATGGCATTGAAACAGAGCAGGCATTGATGATACATCATTTTTATAGTTTTACTGATTTTCCAAAATATGAACATATCTAGGCAGATACTTTTTTAATGATATATAGAACTGGTATAAGGCAGCTCGGTGACACAGCAGAGAAAATGTTGAACTTGTCCAGAAGATCTGAGGTGGATTCCTGCCTGAGACACATATTAGCTATATGATTTGGGACAACTCACTTGATGTCTCTCAATTTCAATGCTCTCACCTAAAAAGGATAGTAAGAGAAATGTTGTTGAGAGGATCAGATGAAATACTCACTGCAGCTCTTAAAATGTTTTACTAATGATCGATATCATTATTATCATCACCAATATCATCATCACATTGTTGCTGCTATTAGAACTGATAATTTTTAAAAGACTTGCATAAAATCTCAACAGTAGGAAACACTATCAGGCTAGTTTTACTTCTTAATATGGATAGGAAGGGAGATGAATAGAGAGAGAGTGTGTGAGAGAGAAAAAGAGTGGGAGAGAGAGAAATTTGGAGATGTGTATATTTACTTACATATTTATAAATATATAAAGAATAGGTATATTTCAACTTTATGTATATATGTATATTGTCTACTGCAGAATATATGTGTGACTCTATTTATGGTTATAGTGCTCATGTAGTACTCATTCTACTTAGTTACATAAATAATATTTTCTCTTTATAAATTACCAAATATATGAAGAATAAGTTACAGCTTTATTCTCTCTATATAGGCAAACTGAAGGAATAATCAGTGTTAAGTGGAAAGATTCCTACTCTTTTTCCCTGGGCCACATTTCAAAGGCTGTCAAACAGGCAACTTCACTGAAGCTCTGGCCAATTCACTGTAATTTCAGTAAGATCTTTTTCTAAGAATGATTTTTCCTTCCAGACATTTGGATTCCTGCAAAAAAATGAAGGAATCCAAAAATGGCTACTACTATCCTTTGAAATAGTTTATGGACTATAATAAAAACCAAATGGTTGTGATAGGGAGTCATAATGAATGTAGTGATTAACTAATAAGAAACAAATAGAATATTAGTCATCTGTTAACTGGTATATTCCTTCATCTCGATCATACAGTTTTGGAGAAAAATCTTTCTTACAGGTCTTAACATTTTAAGTTCTTAAATACATCATAAATGACTGTTAACTAAATGATAGAAGAGGATAACACTATTGGGGCTATTCCTTCAATTTATTTGTTAAATCCTCAAATACAGGTCACTACTTTGAGTTCTAGGGGTAGCTATGTAGTAGAATATTTATAAAGCTATACCTTTTGAGCTCCTGTTGGACTACTTTTCATTTAAAAATCAACTAATATATTCAATTAGGCCTGATCAAAGGACTTTAGGCAAGTACAAAACATTGTCCCTGAAATCCTTGGGAATGATGACAGAGTATATAGAAAAATGTAGCTGAAACTTAAAATATATTATCAATGAGGTATCCATTTGGGATATATGAAAACCAACCAGTATTTCATTCTATGAAACTGTTGTCTATGATCTTTATATAATTCCTCTTGAATGTAGCTCTCTGTTAGGTGGGCCACTCAGCATCAGCTCCTTTCCTAAATCCAAAGCTGAAATTTCTTTGCAGTAGAAAGGCTCACTCATGCTTGAGGATGCTGGCATCTTCCTCTGATGTTAAGATCAATATTTCTTCCAGGTGCTCATTTCCCAAATATCCTCCTTTTCACATTTCCCTTGATGGTGGTGGGAGAGTGTGCTTTGTTTCTTCTGTGTTTGATTCATTTGTATAATTTGCCCAGAAGCATAAATCAAAGACTTTGTTTTACCAAAATATTCAAAGTTTTCCTATTGAACAAAACGTCTTTCATTCCTTTTCTATTCAAGTGTCTCCACAATTTGGATCTACCCTTATTATTACCCTTGTTATATAGTCATTATCCCCTACAGTCCCTTGCACCGAGTGCAACACAACTGAATTGTCTGAAATTTTTCTCAATCCTTTGTCATCTTCACCTCCTTTAGCATGCCCACTGCTCTTCTTTCTTTCTCAATGATATTCATTGTTCATACTGTTCCTTCTACTTGAATAGTTCTCACTGTCCTTTTCTGCCTCAGAAAGTGGACAAGCTCAACTTAAATGACTGCCACCTTATTCATTAAACTTTCCTTTAGTTTCTGCAGCAGCCAAAGATTTTTCTCATGAATCTATCATACCAGCTTTTTTTTTCCCTGCACCATAATAACGTGCTTATAATATCATATGGGATTCTTATTTCTGTCTATTTTATTATTATCCTAAACTATAAGCTTCATGAAAGTGGGTACCCTGACATATTCAGTCATTATCCCCTACAGCTCCTAGCACAGAGCACAACACAGAACTGAATTGTCTGAGATTTTTCACAATCCTTTGTCATCTTCACCTCCTTTAGATATACTATATTCTAAATGCCCAGAGAAAGCTCTCTACAGTACTTGCCTCCACTTTCTTTCCTCACACTCTCCTCTTAAGTCTCTGCTGTCTGGATATTGATCTCATCATTCCATTGAAAGTGCTCTCTCCAAAGTTACTAATATTCTCTCAGTTGACCAACAATAATGAACTTTTCATAATTTTTATTCTTTTCTGTGGCATTTGACACAGTTAATCACCCTCTTCTTGATACTCTTTTCTGTCTGTTTTCATGACATTATTCTCTGCAGCTTATCTCCCTAATTATCTGTCACTCTGCAATTTTCCTTGCTGAAAATTCATTCAGATCATGCTTGCTTACTGCGGGTGTCCCAAATGGCTCTGTCTTAAGACTGTCTTCCATTTTCCAACCATAAATATTTCACCCGGTGAGTTCATCATCTTTCATGAATTCAATGACCATTTGTGTGCTGGATTATTCTCAAATTGTCTGATTCAGCCTTATTCTTTCTACTTCCCTTCAGTGTCAGACATATAGCTATTAGGCACCTTGAATTAAATGTCATTTAAACATCTTAAATTCAATATATCCAAAACAAAACTCATTATCTTCTACCCACATCTTCCTCATTCCATATTGTCCAACTGCTTTCAAAAGCATTATTATCCTCCCAATTACCCAGGCCTATATCCCAAATATGATCCAAGGCTCCTTATTTTCTCTTATTGCCTATATCTAATTAGGTGAGAAATTCTGTCATTTCTACCTTCATAACATTTCCTGTATATGACCTTTTCTCTCCTCTGTTTCTATTGAGCATCCCCTAATCATCTCATATGTGAACAGTTTCAATAGTTTGATGTTTTTTTTGTTTGTTTTGCCTGCCACAAATCTCTTCCCCATTTCATCTTCCACTCAGCTATCAGTGATTTCTTAATGCACAGGTCTAACCATGCCCTCCTCCTACTCAACAAACTCCAACTCACCTCTAGGATTAATTATAAAACTGTCTGTTTTCACTTTCAAAATCCTTCTCATCTAAACCTCTCCTATTTTTTCAGTACTTACTCCAATCTACTACCTATTCTGTGATGTAGTAACTGATCTTCTTGTTATTCCTTGAGCAGAACACTTCATTTCCCAAATGGGTATTTTTTTTTTCTGGCTATCTCCTTTGCATAGAACACTTTACCTCTTCATCTCTGACTTCCCTGACTTCCTTTGAGTACCAGCAAAATCTTATCTCCTACAAGAAGTTTTCCTGCTTCCCATTATTTCCAGGAACTTCTCTCTATCAGTTATTTCTAAATTTACACAGCAGATTTTTTTTTACACATGCTTGTTTTCATGTTCTTTCCTTCATTTATTTGTAAGATCCTCAAGAACAGGGACTACTTTGGTCTTTCTTTGTATTCCCAGTGCTTAAGATAGTGTCTGGCTCATAGGAGGCATTTAATCAATTTTCATAGATTGCTTCACTCAATACTCCCCCAGTCACATCACCTTCATTTAGCAGGGATCTTTTCTATATGTCTTTGATTCGATCTAACTTTTTTCATCCATTTTTGCTCCTCTTAGTTACATGTCTACTTCCTCTGTAACCATCTTATCAGATAAAATTTTAAGGTAAAAGTGTGGTAATTTCTCTATTCAGGAGAAGGAAACAAGTTATTGTAATATATTTTGCAAATTTTCCATGTATCTTCTGTTTGAAGCAATCTTCTATTTTAATTTTGCTTTGCTTTGCTTTTTTCCAGGTTTCCTTAAATTACTTTTTCTCTCTCCACTCACCCTCCAAGTTTGATAAGACAATTTGCTGTCCTTCATATGCATTTCCAAATGAGTTTGCATTCTACTCTCAATTTTCCTTGGATTAGCAGCTATCTCTCTCCATTGGGTAAATAAGTTAAATGTTTGATTAACGAAAAGGTTTTGTTGGACTCTATTAATCACTTTGTTACAAATATTTAACTTGGTTTTACATTATAGGTAAAAACTCTTAGTGTCAATGTCATTTCTGTATTCCATTTCCCATTTTTAAGATAATTCAACAG
Organism: Monodelphis domestica; assembly: GCF_027887165.1. Lineage (NCBI taxonomy): Eukaryota > Metazoa > Chordata > Mammalia > Didelphimorphia > Didelphidae > Monodelphis > Monodelphis domestica. Next base: position 668,334,836 of record NC_077227.1, on the reverse strand, counting down.
CATGTTTAAATAATTTTAGTTTATTCTTAATTATATAATTTTATAGTTTTTTAGTTGTTAATATTTTTTATGGTTTATTGTAAACTCTATTCTGAGCTTTGACACTTTGATGGTATGATTACCAAAAGCATAAAAGGTATGTTTTTAAGATATCAGATTCAGTGAAAGATATTTTTGAAAACCAGATGGAAAAATTGAGTATTCCTGCCTCTTTCATTTCAAAACAAACCATGGAGATTTCTGCCTGTCATTTATATCTGCTTTCACTTTTGCCTCCCTTTTCATGGCCAGAAGCTTCTCTGCTCCAAAATGTAATGTATCTGGATTTCTTTTCCAAAATGGAGCCACCATTTTACCCCTACTCATTCATTCTGAGGGAGCAACACAATGTTTTTTTTTCAGAATTTTAACTTAAAACAATCAGCAATACTGAACTGGTAGATACCTCTGTTAGAAATTATATTTGTTTCCTATAGACTAGACAAAATTTTCCTTAATGTGGCAAGGAAATGATTCCCATGATTTGATTCACTGGGATCTAAAAGGCTCAGTCCATGAGGAGTTGGCATGCTTCAGATTTAAAGGAATATGCACTGCCCTTCAAGTCAACAAAACTTGATGAGTTGATATTTAATTAAGGGCTACTAAGAAACAAGAGCAAAGCTACATCCACCTCAATCAATGCTATATTATTATTGAATCCTATTTTTGACCAAATACATATGGTATTGTTTTTGTCTAGGCTGAACTCAAACCATTCCAGAGGTTCAGGTTCAGGATTAGAATGCAATGAAACACTCTTGGAACATATGTAGAGGGTGTTTTCATTGTTCATGAGCACCAGTTACCCCATGTGTTACTCCTACAGCTGGGCACAACTTTTTTCAAACTACTTGGTGGTGAACTTAATCTAGGAGAAGATGAAGTAGAAGGACTCAAATGTTTAATGACAGAGATACTGGGGCACCAAGATGGAGTTCTGCAAGATTGGGTCACTGATGACTTCATTGGTAATTGGTGGAGACCAAATTTTGAACCCCCACAGTACCCATATATTCCAGCACATATTACAAAGACTAAAGAGCAAAAAAAAAAACTCTTTTTGGTTGAGCTTCAAGAAAAAGCCTTGTTTGAGGTCCCCAAAAATTACAAACTGGTAGCTGCACCATTGTTTGAATTATATGACAATGCCCCCAGGATATGGACCTATCATTACCAGTCTTCCTCAGCTTTTGAGCAGGGTCAATTTTATTTACAACTGAATTCCTGAGTCATGGAGGAGTAAAAGAAGCTGTCTCTGTGAGCACAGCTATACACTGTAGAAGAAGACGAATAAACAGGATAGGAAGTTTCTTTTTGTTTTCCCCTTTTTGCCTCAGATTGTTCCCCAAAATTGCCTCATACTTTATATTGTTCACATAATAAAGTGAATCTGATGAACTGTCCTAGATAGAGGTGTAAACAAATGTGATAAAGTATTTTTCACTTTTGGCTCTACCCATACTTTTTGTACAAGATTAAACAAAATGGACCTAAAAAAAAAACCCAACTAATACCTCCTCATCATTCACAGAGCATTATTTCACTTACCCAACAATAAATCCATTTGAAGAAAGTCTTTTGCTTAGGCATTATGTGTGAGAATTTGCTGGTCATGAAAATACTTGAAATAATAAATCCACTGAAAACTAAACTTTATTAAATAGGAGGTAAATACATTTTGGACCCCAAAGTAAAGGCAATACATCATAGTTAGTTTCTTTTGAATCTTCTCAAATGGTACTATATCACCTACTTACTAATATTGACAATTATAAATTTTGAAAAATTTGCAGATACATTTTCCAGAATTCATTCATTTTTGAAGATAACAAAGCATGTGAAGCTATCTCCATGTTAGAAATAAGCTTGCCATATTGAAATCCTTTCCTCCTTAGTAAAAATATCACAATATGGCATCATTGTCCAGGGAATCATATTTCTTTACAATTGTTTTGACATTTAATGCATTCAGATGAAAGTTAAAGGAAATATTTTCTTTATGCAGTATATTTCAGTTCTGGTGCATTGTAACAACAGTGTCATTTTAATTTTCTCTCCTCTCTCCTATCCAAAAATCACAGATGAATGGAACCATAGACATTTTCACCATTTCCAAAATTGACAGGTAAGCTTTCTCAGCAGACAGTTATAGCTTGTTCCCAAACTCACATCATAGACTACAGTTTATAACACCTCAACAATTCACCTCCTTTTCTCCTCTGTTGTTTGTGTATTTTTTAGAATTGTTTTTCTGATTATATTCTAAACCATTTTTTCTTTTATAAATTACCAAGTATAATATTAGTGTTTAGATTCCCTCATCAAACATTAGAATAAATAGGGAAACTGATTAAGACCCACCTCCACCACTATTATTACTAATAATAAATAATAATAATAAATAAATAAATAAACGCATGAATGAATAAATAAATAAATAAATAAATGAATGAATGAATAAATAAATAAATAAGAAAGATTTCTTTCTTACCTATATCATTATTTCAGAAACTCAAAGGTTAGTTTTCTGACTGGAAGGGGAAAACTCATTCTTTCAATGGACTTTTAAGTGGATTTTGAAGAATGATTTATAAGCTAGTGAGAAAAGGAAAACCCTCACATTAATTCAAGGCTTTCATGGTTTCCAGTAATTCCAGACATCCTCAGTGGTTGGAAGTAAATAGGTTGTCTACTGATATTATATGTCAGGTTAGTAACCACTTTCTCTTTGGATTATTTCTGATTTAGACTGTCACTTTGCTCTCATTAGGTAGGTTAGCAGGTTATATTTATTTTTTATTGAGTATCTCAATTTTTTTAATACAACAAATTAGAAACAAAATTGTTTACAAAGAGTTGCTATTGTAGTCATCCTAGGAATAATAAAAAATTAAGATAGAAACCCTATTCAATTAATTTAAGCTTCTAAATAATAAGTAGGTGTGGTAAAAATGTACGCTTTTCAAAGAATTTGAGAAAATTTTCGAATAATTACATTTTCATTTGGAAGATCTAGGAGCAAGCTGATTTAAATCAATGCCCTCCATTTCTCTATAACTCTCATATTTTACAAGTTAACATGTATTGTATGTGTTACATATTTTATTATTTGATGATGAATTTTTCATTGCCAGATCATTTTGTAGACAGTAACACTCCGCAAACAGCTAATAAGAGTCTGTTTTGTGATCCGATTTTATATGACACTCGATCTCCCATTTACATTTGCTTTGGACATTACTCGTACTGAGAATGCTCTCACTCTTGACTTCTGCCTCTTAGAACCCATAGTTTCTTGCAAGATTCAGCTCAGATTATCTGTATGAAGCCTTTCCTCCTCCACCCCTTTGCCCTCCAAGAAAAACGTCTAGTACCTTCTGTTACAAGATAATCATGTATCTACTTTATATGTGTGAACATGAATATATGCGTGTACACATATGTGTATATGTGTGTTCATATGTGTTATATAAATGCATATGTGGTCATGTTTTAGCCTTAGATAAGAACATGTTGTATTCCCCATTAAGATGTAAGTTCTTTGTGAAAAAGTATTGTTTTGCTTATTTTTTTATATCCTCAGTGCCTACTGCAATGTTTCACCTATATGAGTACTTAATACATTCTTCCTTGTTTATTTGCATGATCGATTATCATAATCCACACCTATTAAAACAAAGAGATAATATCTACTCCCAGGCACTACTAAGGCAATTCAGAGAAGTAAAATCCAATTTTATATGGAAATAACAAATAGACATATTCTAAATTTTCTATACACTCAGGCAACTTCTTGTTTGTGAAATCATGAATGTGAAATACTTTTTCCCTCAGAAAAGCTAGGAGGAAAATGCAAATTAAGCTACAAGAGGCAGAGTTTTCGATTTCAAAATCATATTTCAAAGGCCATCAGTGAAACTATTCCATGACAGTGCTTGTAGTTAGAAAATCAGATTTATTGGCATTGTAAGTTTTCCTCGCAGGTTCTAAAACTCCTGAAAATACCACACGTTTTACACTCTCTCCTGTTCTCTAATAATAGTGATCAAAAGTACCTCATGTTCCTTCAAAAATCTTACTTTACTTCAGCCTGATGTTCACTTTGAATGCAATTCCAGTGTTAAATAATGATTTCTTTTGAGGGCTACAGAAAATTCAAAATTTTCCAGTGAAGAATGAACACAGGTCAGAGGGGAAAGAATGTAAGTAATTTTTTTTTTCTCTAGTAGGACTGCAGGAAGTATGCCAAGTCAAAAAGAAGTAAGAGAAAACAATTTTAACAAAGAAATCAATAGTAGTTCAACATTATCACACTGTGGAGGCAAAAAAAAAAAAGTCAATTCTTTGTATTTTCACTTCTAAATCTATTTCAGTGACACTTCCTTTAAAAATTATTTTGCTGAATGCTGGAGGGGATGCGGCAAAGTAGGGACATTAATTCATTGCTGGTGGAGTTGTGAACTGATCCAACCATTCTGGAGGGCAATTTGGAACTATGCCCAAAGGACGATAAAAGACTGTCTGCCCTTTGATCCAGCCATAGCCCTGCTGGGTTTGTACCCCAAAGAGATAATAAGGAAAAAGACTTGTACAAGAATATTCATAGCTGCACTCTTTGTGGTCACCAAAAATTGGAAAATGAGGGGATGCCCTTCAATTGGGGAATGGCTGAACAAATTGTGGTATATGTTGGTGATGGAATACTATTGTGCTAAAAGGAATAATAAAGTGGAGGAATTCCATGGAGTCTGGAATAACCTCCAGGAAGTGATGCAGAGTGAAAGGAGCAGAACCAGGAAAACATTGTACACAGAGACTGATACACTGTGGTACAATCAAAGGTAATGGACTCCTCCACTAGGGACAAAACAATGTCTCTGAACAATCTGCAGGGATCTAAAAAACACTATCCACAAGCAGAGGATAAACTGTGGGAGTAAAAACACTGATGAAAAGCAACTGCTTGACTACAGGGGCTGAGAGGAAATGACTGAGGAGAGACTCTAAATGAACATTTTAATGCAAATACCAACAACATGGAAATGGGTTCGAACCGAGAACAAAAGTAAAACCCAGTGGAATTGTGTGCTGGCTATGGGAGAAGTGGTGGGAGAGGGTGGGGGGGGGGGGAGGAAAAGATAATGATCATTGCTTCCAATGAATAATGTTTGTAAATAACCAAATAAAATAATGTTTAAAAAGTCAAAGAAATTATTTTGTTGGAATGCAGGTAGATAGTCCAGCAGATTGAGAGCCAGGTCCACAAATGGGAGGTTCTGGGCTCAAATTTGGCTTCAGACTTTTCCTCATTCTGGGACTCTGAACAAATCCCAGTTTAACTTAACCCCAATTGCCTAACCTTACCTATTCTTCTCTCTTGGAACTGATAATATTGATTCTAAAACAGAAAGTAGGAAATTTAAAATACATATTTTACTTTAAAACCATGAAACTTATCAAAATAGTATAGCTACTCTGAAGTGACAATGGAAGTTGTTTGGCTTTAATAAATTAGAAAGTAATATACTAGGAGGCAACTGGGTGGCTCAGTGGATTGTGGTCCCAGGTTCAAATCTGGCCTCAGACACTTCCCAGTTGTATGACCCTGGGAAAGTCACTTGACCCCCATCACCTAGCCCTTACTGCTCTTTTGCCTTGGAACCAATATCCAGTGTTGGTTTCAAGATGGAAGGTAGGGTTTTTAAAATGAAGTAATATGATTTTAAAAAATAACTAGTTATTTTTCCTTCCCATTTTACATGTATGTCTCATTAATATGTACTTTTGTATTTGGCAAAAGGAAGAGTCTCTATGGATTTCCTATGCTTTAAATAGCTGACATGATAAGGCATATGAATAGACAGTTTTCAGATGAAGAAATTAAAACTATTAATAATCTTGGGGAAAAATGTTCTAAATCCCTCCTAATTAGAGAAATGCAAATCAAAACAACTCTGAGGTACAACCTTACACCTAGCAGACTGACCAATGTAATAGTAAAGGAATGTAATAAATATTGGAGGGGATGTGGCAAAATTGGGACACTAATGCATTGCTGATGGAATTGTGAATTTATTCAACCATTCTCGAGGGCAATTTGGAACTATGCCCAAAGGGCTATAAAATAATGTATGCCCTTTGATCTAGAAAAACTACTAGTAGGTCTACTATTATTCTTCTTAATTATACCATTACTTTCAAGAGAAGACAAGAAAATTGTAGGCAAGGAAAAACACATATAGGAAAAAAAACTGATAGTTTACTTAAAATCTGAAATGTCAGTTCTGAAATACATCAAGATACTCTCTAAACAGATGTTCAGTTCATACAGTGAGCTTAACTAAAACAACTAGTGCTTGGAAAGTGGTGCCATTACTATATTGTAGCAGCACAGATTGTAAATACTGTTTTCCAAATCACAACAAACCAAATGCTGGAGTTAAAATTTGGAAACCAAGGATATATATTCAGTCTAACTTAAAACAATTTCTTTTTTTTAAAACTCTTACCTTCTGTCTTAGAATCAATACTGTGCATTGGTTCTAAAGCAGAAAAGTGGTAAGGGCTAGGCAATGGAGGTCAAGTGACTTGCCCAGGGTCACAAAGCCTCTGTCTGAGTCCAGATTTTGAACCCAGGACCTCCAGTCCCTGGGCCTGGCTCTCAATCCACTGAACCACTCAGCTGACCCCAAAATAATATCTTTTATAAATTTAAAGTCACCTCATCCAGTAGTAGCTGTAAAATCAGAAGAAACTTGCTTTTCCCTCAATATAAGCTATTATGTACTGATTCACTGAAATCTACTAATACTAAGTTATTGTTGCCCAGTGATAAATAAGTATAATACTAATACTAGAGTTTCTGGAAAAATAATTTCATATTATAAATTATATCCCATTTTAATAACTTGTATAAAAAGCTATAAGAAAATAAGAATGAGTATCTTCCACTACTAGTAGTACACAGTTATCAAGATTTTTTTTCTCCATTGAAATTATTTTTGTTATGTGAAAACATAGTTCTTACTCATTTGTGCTTCTGAATAACTTTCAGTTATAGTATACTGTTTCTTGCCAGCCCCACAATGTTTATGTAAAGGCTTATGGAAAAATCAGAGTACCACTCAAGTGCCTTTGCAATATCAATAGTTTTTTTTTTCTTAAAAATGTCCAAACCAACCAAAAATCTGCTACTGTATATTAGGATTTTAAGGTATATTCTAATATTAATGTACATAAAAGCTAATCTCCAACAAACACTGCATTTGCAAGCCCAAGGGAAAGAGTTGCTGTATAAATGGGCTATATTTGGTTTGTTCCAAACCAACAGCACCTAAGAAGGTATTATATTTCTATATCTGTAGTTCAGCTTAATTGTATTTGAAACATTAAAAATTGACATTTTTTAAAAAGATATAAAATGGAAAGGAACTTTTTGTACAAAAATATTTATAGCTTTGCTTTTTCGGGTGGCTGAAAATTGGAAAATGAGGGAATGTCTCTCAGTTGGGGAATGGCTGAACAAATTATGGTATATGATGGTGATGGAATACTATTGTGCAAAAGAAATGATAAATCAATGTATTTCTATAAGAACTGGAAAGACCTACATGAAGTGATGCAGAGTGAAATAAGCAGAACCAGTAGAACATTATACACACTAACTGATACATTGTGGAATGATCAAATGTAATTGACTTTGCTACAAATAACAATGCAATGATCCAGGACAATTCTGAGGGTCTTATGAGAAAAATGCTATCCACATCTGAAGAAAAAGCTGTGGGAGTAGAAATCCAAAAGAAAATATATGCTTTGTCACTTGTTTGTGGGTATACAATTTGGGGTTTTGTTTTTAAAACATTTACTATATTACAAAAATGAATAAGGAAATAGTTTTTGAATGATACCATATGTATAACCCAGAGGAATCACTTTTCAACTCTGGGAGGGGAAAAAGAGAGGAGGGAGACAACATGAATCATGTACGCATGGGAAAACACTTTAAATTGATTTTAAAATTAATAAAATAAATTGCTGACAAGGAACTGATAATCTTTATTGAACACAAAAATAGCAATATTGAAATATTTTGGGAATTCATACACATGGAGCTATTTGGTATTGAAAAGACCAGGAGAAGTTTTGTGTGTGTGTGTGTGTGTTAAAATGAAATTGCATTTATTTATTGCCTTTATATTTTTTATTGTAAAATAAAGTCATTTCATGTAAACTGTTAGGCCATATCTATAACTAGGATGTTAGAAAGGGTAGTCCCAGTTGTTAATTAAATGTGTATAAGCAATTATAGATAAGAAGAAGAGTTAGCTTAAGCAGTTCTGTTTTTAACCTTGGAATATTAAGTATATGGCTTGACTAAATCCTGATTCTGGATAAAGATAAGAGAAGCAATTCTAGAATCAGTTATAAAATTAGGAATAATATTTGTTTTCTTAGAAATTTATGCCAATAACAGGATTCTCGGATTTTATGATTAAGAGAGGCAACTATTTATCTTCACGTCGCTTCTTAAAAGTTATTGTCTGAGATTATAGTTATAAGATCAATAAAACAATCATACTTGGTACTAGAATTTATGAGCTATTTTCTAACATACTTTGATTATGTAATTTTTGTTAATCAATGATTTGTATCAACTGCCAATAATCTATTTTAAAAAACTGTGAACATACACAAGATATCTTTCAATAGAGACTCAGTGTGATGAGACCACCATCTGTATTTACCTATGAATAAAGTCAGTTTTCAGCTCGGAATTATGACCCAGAAATTTCTTTGTCTTAAAGTTTCTTTGTGTGTGTGTATAAAGGAAAACCATTTTCATTTATTTTTAAAAGATAATAAAATGTTACTAGTTACAAATGAACATTTTGTATTTAAAACAAAAATAATTTTTCCAAAACCAATTACTAAAATAAGTATGCTAATTAACATGGTTTTAAACTGAATGTTGAGCAGTTTTTTTTTCCAGAAAATGTATTGTAGAAATGCATTGTGGAATAAATATATTCAGATCCTCTTGTGAGCAATATAGACTGATATCATATAGCTGTGAACAATATAAAATTTAGAAGGCAGAGTCTTTTATTTATTTAAAATCAGAGAAGCATTATATAAAGGACAGTTCAAAGGGATCAAAGAAATGGGTAAAGCATATCAAATATTTCTGAGTAGCAAAACATCATGGAGTCGTAAAATAAGGAGAACTCATATAAACACTTGGAGAGGTTCTGATCAAAATGTACTTTTGATTTAATAAAATAAATTAGGGATATTTTTGCTTTTAAAAATGAAAGATGAGTCAATGGTGGGATATATTTAGAAATCTCATATTTACAGCCATCAAAGGATACTGGAAATGAAGAAATAAGAACTTGGTATGAGAACCTCAGAAAAAATGGGTAGAGTGAGAGAAAAGAGAGACAGCTGCACTTTTGGAGCTGTGGTGACCAAAAGCAGTCAATTGGAAAAGAGAATTGATGTTACTATTCAGTCAACAGTTCTTGCCTTTTGCTGCTATCTAGAGTTTGAAAAAGAAAATGGTCCAATTGCTCTCTGCTGCCACCCCTGGCTTAAGAAAGAAAAGCAGAGAGGGCATTGCACTTGTGTTGCATTCTGTTGTACTGGCTGGGTTTGTTAACTTGGCTCAAGGAATCAGTCTAATCTATATAGCTGCAAATTCTGTTCTCTTTGGGTAATGCAGTATAAATAACTGGCTTGTCTGATCTGTATATACTAAAAGAGTCAAACTGATGAGTTTTGCAGTGCTTTGCTTCTAAGAGAATTACCATTTTCTGTTTAAGTAACACATTCCACATGCTTTTTTTTCAAGAATGATGATAAATTGAAAGAGGTTGTAAATAGTATATTCAAAAAAAAAAAAAAAGAAAAGCAGATTTGCTCAGCTGACGAGTAGTGGGGATTAATTGCCCATAAGATCATAGAGGCAGATTTCCATGGTGCCAATATTTCTTAAAGGACTAATAATATCCAAGCCTCCAGTCCACAATTCTTAATTACTGTAAAAGCATATTGGTCTTTTCTGCCTTGTGTACTTTTCCAATAGGTTGTTCTAAGGTTTCCTCTCCTTACTATGACTATGAAATATATCGATGGGAAAGTGTTACCCAGCTTGTATATTGTATTTTTATGTATTTTGTTATTTATAACATATCCTTTATATATTTATACATATGACATTTATGTTTAGTTCTTTTGCTATGTAGATGGTTATGTTTAAACCATCCTTTTTGGAATAGCTGGTTGTATGGATATAAAATATATTAAATGGGGGCTCAAGAGCTAGAATGATGAGCAGAAGTACATATCCTCTGAATAGAGCTACTCTATGGGATTCTGAGAAGGTTTTAACATAAATGTATCAAACTGGTCTAACTCTGGGATTCTAGATCTACCAGAGTGAGGGCAGATTGGAGTGACCATCTAATATAGAGAATGAGTAGTTAAGAGGTGAAAGGTCTATAATACTTACACAGAATATATTTTCTATAATTCCCACCATACTACATTGCAAGGACTTGGTTTGTAAAAATACCAGGAAGAAAGAGTCTGGAATTCTGCTGTCAACAGGGGATGGGGCTAGAAAATCTCGCCAAGAAAAGCAGATCAGCAGTTGGAGACAGGGTTCTTTTCTCTTTTTGGGCAAGAAGAGAAAAGAGCATCTTGCTAAACTCAACCTGTCATGGTCCCTCATTTATCTGAAGAAAAATCAGATTAGTCATCCATTCCTCATTAGTGAATAGAGACATTTCCCTTTGAGGAACAGAAGAGACTATCCACCTAGAAGACATATTTTCTATCTGTAATTTCTCTAGATCAGGAAAAATCCAACAGCCTGACTCTACATCTCTCCAGGGACTCAGGTCCCCAGACCTGAGGCATGAATCCTTGAGTGGAAATTTAGGATTAACAGCAGTTAGGGATTCCTGTTTTTATCTCTACTCTAATCCCCACATCCCTGTATACTCCAAAGAATAAAGAGACCTTGTTACTTAGAAGAGACTGAACATCTTATTCATCTAATGTGCTAAGGGGATCAGAAAAATCTCTATCAAGGGAAGAAACCAGAAACCAGAGACTGAAGGGGTTTTCTTCCTTACCTCTCAGCTCTGGACCTTGATCAAACCTTTCCCCTTCCCTTGTGTAGTTCTACCTAAGAGAGGAAGTAGTGCTTCCTTTTATCTGTCCTCTCTTTTACTCAACCTTTCTAACTTTGGTTCCTGACCCTTCTAGTAAAATAGTTAAGTCTTTCATAGAATATTAATAGAATTCTGTTCAACAAATATTTATTAATCATTTACTATGTTCAAATCCCTGTGCTAGGCATTAAGAATACAAACTTTTTATGTTCAGGAAATAAAGGAGACATACTATGGCAATGACAGTGAAACTTTTAGAGGGGTGGTTAATGTGAGAAATATCCTCAGGCACCGAGGGAGGAATGAAGGGGAGCAGCCTGACCTCACATCCCTCTGACTTTCTAGTAATGAACTATAGTGAGCTCTGTACTAGGGCAATGACACACATGCCCACAGAGAGGGCTCTGAGTCCCTCCCCCAGGAGATATGCCATAGGTTTACAGACATGGTCCCATGGCAAGTGCATAAAAAGCATAATATAAACAATGAATGTTTTTGCTTAAGATCTTTTACATCAAAAATAGTGTCATGATTGAAAAATGCTCAATGTATGATAGCTGATAAGGCCATCTAATTATTTAAATTTCTAAGCAGATATACATTGATCAACATTAAATTATCTGTACTATAACATATGATATAATTATATATAATAAAATGTGATTATATTTAATTGTACCTAAATTAAATGATCTTCTTTACAACTTTCTCAGTATATTGAAAGTGTTTAAGAGAAGCAACCATAAAAATTTCATCAAGAAGCCAGAAAAAAATGCTGAGTTCAGGCTGGTATAATTACTTTTAATACTAAAAATGTAAAGTTGAATCTGTTAGAGGAAATGTGTCAAGATATCATTCCTAATAATCTTAGAAAAAGTTCTCAAGGACATTCTTTAATTAGAAAGTAATAACAATAGGTCATATTTATATAGTTCATTTCTTACAACTGGGTAAGGTAGGCATTATTATCCTCATTATACTGAGAAGGAAGTGGAAATATAAAGTGGTTTATATACCCATGGTCACACAGTTAATAAAATTTTGAGATATGATGTGAATCCATGTCTCCTGACTACAAGTCTGTTTTTATTATCAAATACAGTATAATAACTTAATGTTACAGAAACTCCTTAAGAGGTGAGCCTATCTCATTGCATCTGTTCCATTTGTAAGTATTCATTTCTTAAAGGCAAAGATTTTGTTTTTTTTAATATATTTTTTCATTATTATCTCTCCAGTACCAGAAAACTACTTTGCAAAATGTAGTCACTATGTATATGACTACGTTGTTCTATATTTGACAAAAAGAATCTGCTTGACCAATGATTAATAAAAATATCTAATGACTGCCAATTTGAAATTACTTTCCTTTAGATGACACATTTTCATGGTTATGTTGTACACTCCAAAGAAAGGGTTGATGTAAACATAGTTCCCTGCAGAATCTTCAAAATCTGGGCCATCACACTGAGACTCAAAATTTAAAAAAAATTTTGAATAAGACCTAAAGATTTCTTAGTGTTCCAGATATAAGAACTTAGAAATACTATACAGAGTTCTCTAAATAGCAATATCCTTGGGTTTTCTTAACAATCCCATTTCCTTCTAACTGTGAAAGCTAGATAAGATTACTTTGTTTAAGGAATTTATTCAAGTGTCTGGCACTGTGTATCAATATAAAGAACATTTTTTTTCTAAATTACAAGCTTCCAAATATATGAGTCTTGGGAAGATTTGATACACATTCTTTTATAAGGCAGGACAAAAAGATACAATGGCATTTGTACTCTACTTCTGAAGTCAACAAATAAATTCTTTATCCCAGTGGTAGCCATCTGTTAATTAGATATTATCACACTTCTCAAAGGGAAAATTTTCCTTCAAATACATTGATTTCTAAATTGGACCAGGAGTTTGGGGTTCTTTAAAAACCATATATTAAATGGTAAAAGCTTAGTTGTAGTATTATAATTACAATACCTCTATATTTTGAAATTCTGCAAATAAATACATCTTTTTATTCTAAGAAATCTCCATTTTAAAAGGTCAAGTAGGTTGGTACTAAGCCTCTATGCATTTCAGGTGTATCCTTGGTATTTCATTACTAAATCACATGACTTCACTCACCATTATCCTAGAGATGGGGGGAGGGGGATGGAGGGGCAGCACTCAATCCCCTTTGCCATTCTCCTTACTGTTCTAATCCACATCTCTCTGTGGATCTCTCTTTATGCAACACAATGAACCATGAATTTGCCACACAGATTCAATTTCCCTTGTATCTTTCTCTTTGGCCAACCTTCCCCCAAGTTACTGCCAAGGCCTCTTCTGCTAACTCCATTAAATCTATCTATATTACATTGCTCTTCTTAATTCAAAAGGCTTGAACTAGGAAAAATATTTGAAAGCCTAGATGGTGAAGTGGATAGTGCCCAGCCTGGACTCAAGAAAACTCATCTTTGTGATTTCAAATCCAGCTAAGACCATGTGATTCTGGGCAAGCCACTTTCTCAGTTCTTCATCTGTAAAATGAGCTGCAGAAGGAAATGACAAACCACTCTAGTATCTTTGCCAAGAAATCTCCAAAACTGAATATAAAAAGTTGGTTATGACTGAACAATAATAACAAAATATTACATTGAAATGTATTTGGCTGAATGAATAAATGAATTCAATCAGATGAAGATTGAATAAAGATTAAAAAGATTTTATTAAATCCTTTCTGCATGTCAGACACTATTAAGTATTGGGGAGACCAGATACCAAAGTGAGAGTTCCTGTCCTCAAAAGAATTTACATTCCAACATAGACAACAACATTGAGAGATGAGAACATATTTTAAAAAATTAAGTCTACTTTCATTTTTTCATTTTTACATCAAAAAGAATAATTTATTTATTCCACCTACATTTAACCCTTGTCCCAAATGAAATAACCTTATTAGCAATATTTTGATAGATCATCCATAATCTCACTCAAGCCATGAAGATCACCTTCTCACCTTCTGCAATTCATTCTCAGGTCCTTCTATTAACTCATTATAGAAAAATCAAACCAATATTCTAGGCCGCTTACTTTGGATCTTTAAATATATAACACTGACACTACATAATTACTTTCTACACATGCCTAAGCCATAACATTTTGTGGCATTTAGACCTTTCATGTTATATTTTATGATATTTCTGTCATATAGGTTCTTTTCTGGTAATATACTATAACTTCCTTACACTCACTCTGCATCTTTCCTTTTTTTCTTTGAGGATTTTGCTACAACAGTGATGTTCTGTGATCCACAGCCATAAAACATCAGGCAGCATGCAAATTTAGGAATGAGGATATGTTGCAGCATAAAACAGGAAAGAAATAAGAAAGATGCAGACTTTTGATTTCCATCTACTTATAAGTCTATCTCTAGTTATTGAATTTGTCAATGATAACATGAGAGAACTCTAGAGTGAACCAGGAGAGGAAAATGTAAATATGGTCTAACATGAATGAGCATGGATACTAGAGAACCACATCTTATATCACAGTTCACTTAGATTAGATAAAGTCTCAGGTAATCTCTTTTAGGAATAAATTTTAAAAAGGAACAAGAAAACCTACAAATTCCTCTTCAGTCTACTCCCATTGCTTTAGCCCTTCATGATTGCTGCTATGATTCAGTGGTACATCTAAAATACTGAGCTCCAAAAAAGAATACTCTATAGACTATTAGAAATAGAAGGAATTCTAGAAATTATTTAGGCAAATTCTGTCATTTAACAAATAGGGGAAATGAAGTCTAGAGAGGTTATGGCTTGCCCGTCACCAAAGAGCTGAAAGTAGAATCCAGGTGTGTTAACTTCTGATTCTTTGTTATTTCCTATAGTTTACTCTCCCTCATGTCTAAAATGTTCTTCCTCTTAACTGCTGACTCTTAGAATTCCTAGCTTCCTGTTCAATTGCAGGGCAAGTAAATGATTCAATGGCTAGAGAGGCAAATGTGGAGACAGGAGGAGCTGGCTTCAAATTTTGCCTTAGATACTTCTTTGCTATGTGAATCTGGGCAAGTCACTTTACCCCAATTAGATAATCTTTTTTTCTTCTTACCAATCTTTTTTTCTTCTGCCTTGAAACCAATATTTAGCATCAATTCTAAAAACTGAAGGTAAGGATTTTTAAAATCTTTAAATTTTATTTTTCTCCATTTATATGTAAAAACAGTTACCATAATTTTTCAAAGAATATTGTCTCAAATTCTCTCATTTCCTCCCTCCCTCCCCTTCCAATTCCCTTTTCCCCTCCCTCCTTCCCATTAAAATGGTAAGCAATCTCATATATATTTTACATGTGCAAACATGTAAAACATTTTTCATGTTAATCATTTTGTGAAAGGAAATGAATAGAAAAAGCGAAAAAATTATTGGTCTGGATTCAGAAACTAACAGTTATTTTTCTCTGGAAGCAGACAGTATTTTTTATCCTGAGTTCTCTGGCATTATTTTTGTATCATTGTATTGTTGAGAATAGCTAAGTAATTCATAGTTGTTCATTATACCATATTCCTTTCACTCTCTGCAATGTTCTCCTACTTCTACTTATTTCATACTGCTTCAGTTTGTGTAAGCCTTTCCAGGTTTTCCTGAGCTTCTCTTATTTGCAATTCTTTAGAGCTCAATAATATTGCATTGTAATCATATTCTCTAACTTACTCAGCCATTCTCCAATTGATGGGTGTTCCCTCGCTTTTTAATACTTTGTACTGGCAAAAAGACCTGCTTTAAGTATTTTGTACAAAAATGTCTGAATCTCTTTTTTATCTCTTTGAAATAAAAGCCTAGTAATAGTATTGATGGGTCAAAGGAGACCTACTGTTTAATAGCCCTTTGAGCATAAGCTAAAATTGCTCTTCAGAATGATTAAATCAGTTCACAATTCCCCTAATGGTGCATTAGTGTCTTCATTTTCCCACATTCCCTATTTTGTCAACTTCCTTTTCTGATGAAATGGGTAACCTGATAGGTGTGTGGTAGCACATCAGGGTTGTTTCAATTTGCATTTCAATTTGCATAAATCAAATTGATTTAAATTATTTTTCACATGATGGAAGAAAGCTTTAACTACTTTGAGAACTCCCTGTTCATATACTTCGACCATTTATCAATTGAGGCATGGTTTATATTCTTATATATTTGATTCATTTCTCTATATGTTTGAGAAATGAAGTCTTAATTAGTGTGACTAACAAAAAAATTGGTACCATTATCACTACCATGTATTACTTTCCATTCCATTTTCTCCTGCTTAGTGTCTGAACACCACCTTCCTCCATTTTTCATTTTTTTCTATCAATCCCACCCCCATTCTCTTATTCCCTTCCCCTCCCACTATCCTGTAGGGTAAGATAGATTGTTTTTGTCTCATTGAACCAATTCCAAAGAGAGTAAGATTCATATACTCCTCTCTCAACTGCCACCTTCCTCTCCTCTACAAGAACTTTTTCATGCCTCTTTTATGTGAGATAATTTATCCCAGTCTATTTTCCCTCTCCCTCCTCCAAATGCATTCTTCTTTCTCATTCCTTAATTCTTTTTTTTTTCTATATTTAACTTATACCCTTGTTCTCTGGCTCTGTATACTCCTTCTAATTGCTCTAATAAGATAAAGTTTTTGGAGATAACAAAAATCATCTTCCCATGTAGGGATGTACACAATTTAACCTTATTAAATGTCTTTTGATTTTTCTTTCCTGTTTGCCATTTTATGCTTCTCTTGATTTTTTGAATTTGAGAATCAAGTTTTCAATTCAGCTTTGATCTTTTCATAAATTTATGTAAAGGTTTCTGCTTCTATTGGAATATTATCTCTTTGAGATTTGGAATTGTTTTTACCTTTTCTTAATATTTCTAGTATGTAATATAATATATTGGTTATAGTAAGTGCTTGCTGATTGTTTAATTGACTAAATATGTTTTTAAATGTCTTTCAAATAAAATCAATATTTCAGAAATTAAATATCCAGCTATAATGGAACCAAGTGCCATCTCTCTAGTAAGTTTAGAGTTTATTTCTGTATATCTACTAAACTAGGAAACCTATTAACTTCAATTTGTATATGGTTTTCCATAGCTAATTAGAGTTCATCCTAAAAAATTCATTTTCATGTTAAGGATTTGAAAATTTTGAAATGAAGATGTTGCATGATGCTATTTTTTTTATTTCAAGAAATCAAAGAAATTTTAGTTCCTTAATGTAAATTATAAGAATCACAACTCTGCTTCCAAATGATATATTCCAAATTTCACCACAGAATTTTACAAGGAAGAATTTGTTACTGATAACCTGCTCTCAAAAATCTCATTCAGAAATTCCCACAAAACCAGTTTCATTTCTTTTGAAATGTCTAGATTCCCTGGAAGACTAAATGGTTTCCAGAAAAAGTCGATAGTTCTCACTGAGAACAAAAGTCACTTTGTGATGATCAGAAATCCTAGAGATATACAATGTTTTTAGGACCTTAGAAATCATTTAATCCAACATCATAATTTTATGGTTGAAAGCCCAAATCTCTCAGATTTCTGTCCTGTACCATTTCCATTTTAATGGGTTATTGTCTTCTAGTCACTGATCATCTGACCATATTTTTTATGACTATTTCCAATCTAGAACCCTAGTACTTATTTTTAGTTGTCTTTATTTTTTGACACAGGAAATTTGAAAAGATATTATGATGTCCCAGATTAGATTGTTTTATGTTTTCCAAATAAAAGAGTTGCTCATGTCCAGAAAATGATAGTACTTTTATAGAAAATCATATACCTCATAAATATCAGAAATATTCAAATTTGTGAGGAGAAAGATAATTTCAAACTGATTCCAAAATTATTTTTAATGTAAAGGGGATATTTAATGAAATAAAACATATTTAAAAATAAATCTCTAATTGCACATGCATATTCATATGTATATGGGTATATATAATATGTATGTATATATGAATATATATGTATATAAATACATATATATGTAGGTTTGAATCATCTTCCACAAAATATTTCAGAGTGCCTTTCCTTGGTCCCTTTTAAAGTACTTTCATAATCCTTAAAACTTGCCCAAGACTTTAAAAAAAAATCTCTTATCATGTAGTGCTATGATGACATTACCTTTTTTCCTTTCTATATTTGTGAGTGCCAATCTATATTTTTCCAATTGCTCTTTCCTTAAGATAATACAAAGCATTAACAAATCAGCATTGCCCAAAACTTAGATCACTGTCTTGCCTTAAGCTTTGCCCAAAGGAAGAGCATGCCAAATAAATCTAAAAATGGATTTAGCACAACTCATCCAACGATGAGTTTCCCCATTAATTAATATTAATATAAAATAAAATAAAAATTAATATCCCCATGATATTCCCCATTAATTGCAAAATTTTTGAGTTGAAAGAAATCTTAGAATTCTTCTACATCCTAACATATTAGTAAATTAAGTTCTAACATATCATAAAACAATATCAATACATCATACTGAAGAAAAGATTATCTAGACAATGTTTCAAGACCTCCAGAGAGAGGGAAAGCCTAGTACCTTTAACATTCATTAAGTTTATTTTTATATAACTCTCATTAGGAAAGATTCCACTAAATTGAGCCCAGATTTTCCCCTTTACAGTGCCCAGTCTTTGATTTTGGTTCTCTCCTCAGAAGTCCAGGAGAACAAATCTATACTGTCTTCTATAAGACAGGCCTTCAAATATTTCTGCACTTATTGACTCACTAAAGCCTTCTTTTCTCCATCCATTTCTTCATTATGATTCATTTGTGACATATCATTATACTTTTAATTCTCAAAACTCAAAAAGGAATTCAAAAATCAAATATGAGAGGCAGAAGAAAAATAGGAGGGAAATGAAAATAATGCAAAAAAAGACATAATAGTTTAAGGAGCAAAATTGGTCAAGTGGGAAAAGAGGCAAAAAAATCCCATGAAGAAAAGAGTTCCATGAAAAGTAGAATGGACCAAATGGAAAAAGAGAAGCAAAATGTCACAGAATAAAATCACTCTTTAAAAATTAGAATTGGCCAAATAGAAGCTAATGACTTCATGACACATCAAGAAATTATAAAACCAAATCAAAAGCATGAAAAAATAGAAGAAAGAAATATCTCATTAAAAAACACTGATCTCAAAAATAGATATAGGAAGGATAATCTAAGAATTGGTGAACTACCTTAAAGTCATGAACAACAACAAAAAAGTCTAAATATTATATTGTAAGAAATTATCAAAGAAAACTACCCCCATGTTCATGAAGAAGGTAAGATAGAAATTGGAAAAATCCACAGATCAAGTCCTATAATAATTCCCCAAATGACAACTCCTGGAAATGTGATAGCCAAGTTCAAGAGCTCCCAGGCTAAGGAGAAAAATACTTTAAGCAGGCAAAAAGAAACAATTTCGTTATCAGAGATTCCAACTCAGGATTCACAGAATTGGGCAGCTTCTACACTAAGGATCAGAAGGCTTCAAATAGGATGTTCCAGAAGACAAGGGAACTGGGTCTTCAACCAAGAATCACTTACCCATCAAAGAGGACTATGTATTCTTTCTGAGCAAAATATGGTCACTGGATAAAATAGAGAATTTCCAATTATGCCTGAAGAAAGATCACAAACAGAAAATTTGATATTGAAATACAAAATTCAAGAAAATCAAAAACAGGTAAATAAGAAAAAAGAAAAATTTAAGAAATTCAATAGAAATTAAAATTCAAATTATTTAAATTATTTATGGATATTCATGGAAAGAAGAGATCTGTAGTTCTTAAAATTTGAATCATCACCATACTAGTTTGAAGAAGTATACATGGAGAGGGGGTGTGGTAGTAAGCTTTTTAGCATGATATGCAAAAAAAATTAAGGGGGAAATAAGAGGATTGCATTGACAGAAATGGAAAGAGAGAGGTAAAATAGGATAAATTATATCACATAAAGAGGCAGGGGAGAAAATATTCCAGTGTTGGGAAGGATGAGTATGCTGATGGGCAATAATTAAACCTTGCTCTCTTTAGATTTGACTTAGAGAGAAAAAAACAACCTAATTCATTGAGCTATAGAAGAGAAATTAGAAAGGTGGTAGTGGAAAGGGGAGTAATATATGGAAGGGGTAACAGGGGAGTGATTAAAAGCAAAACATTTTTATGCAGCAACAGACTAAAAGGAGAAAGGACAGGATTAAAAGGCAAAACAAAATGGAGGGGAATACACATATGGTAATCATAACTGTTAATGTAAATGGGATGCACTCACCTATAAAACCGAAGTGGATTAAAAAATGGAATCCTACAATATATTGTTTACAAGAAACACATTTGGGGCAATTAGATACACATAGAATAAAGTTAAGGGAATGGAATAGGACCTATTGGATTTCAACTGAGGTTAAAAAACTGGAATATCAATCATGATCTCAGGTGGAGCTAAAGCAAAAATATATCTGATTAAAAGATATAATGATGGTAATTACATCTTAATAAAAGACAGTATAGACAATGAAATAATATTAGTACTTAATATATATGCAACAAATGAAATAGCCTCCAGATTTTTAAAGCAGAAATTAAAGAGCTTAAGGGGGAAATATATAGTCACAGTGTACTAGTGGGGGACCTCAAACTTCTTCTATCAAAACCTACCTACCCATCAAAGAGGACTATATATTCTTTCTCAGGAAAATATGGTCACTAGATAAAATAGAGAATTTCCAATTATGCCTGAAGAAAGATCACAAACAGAAAATTTGATATTGAAATAAAAAATTCAAGAAAATCAAAAACAGGTAAATCAGAACTATCAGAACTAGGTAAATCTACCCAATAAAAGAAATAAGCAAGAAGCAAAGGAAGTGAAAGAAATTTTTTAAAAGTTAGATTTAATCAATATCTGGAAAAAATTGAATAGGGTACATACACATGTGATACTACAAAAAATTAACCATAGACATAAAACCTTGGCCCAGGCATACAAACTTTATATCCAAATGCAGAAAAACAGAAATATTAATTGCCACTTATTCATTTTGTAATGCAATAAAAATTATAATCAATAAGGTTTTATGAAAAGGTAAATTTAAAAGTAATTGGAGATGAAGTCATCTAATTCTTCAAAATGTGTGAGTAAAAGAACAAGTCATAGAAACAATTACTGATTTCTTAAAAGCGAATGATAATGAAGAGACAACATATAAAAATTCATAGGATATAGCCAAAGCAGTAATCAGGGGAAAATTTCTATCCAGGAATGCTTATAAATAGAGAAAAAGCAGATCAATGAATTGAACAAGCCACACAAAAAATTTTTAAAGAACAAATTAAAAACCCCCAATTAAATACTAAGTTAGAAAGCCTAAAAATAAAAGAAGAAAATAATAAAATTGAAAGTAAAAGAACTATTAAATCAGCAAATGAAACTAGAGTCTGATTCAATGAAAAACAATTAAAATAGAATGAGCATTGGTTAATTTGATTTTTTTTAAAAGAAAAGAGTCAGATTATCAATATCAAAAATGAAAAAGGTGAATTTACCTCCAAATAAAAGGAAATTAAAGAAACAATAAGGAGCTATTTTGCCTAAATATATTATAATAAATCTGATAATCATGGTAAAACAGATAATTATTTATAAAAATATAAATTGCCTAGATTAACAAAAGAAGAAATAGAATACTTAAATAATCCCATGTTAAAAAAAATTGAACAATCTATCAACACATTCCACAATAAAAAATCCTCAGGGCTAGATGGATTCACAAGTGAGTTCTATCAAACATTTAAAGAACAATTAGTCCCAACACTATAAAACTATTTGGCAAAATAAACAAAGTCCATCCAAATTATTTTTCTGACAAAGATATGGTGCTGGTGCTTAAGCCAGAAAGACCAAAACCAAAGAAAGATAATTATAAATCAATCTTCAATGAACATTGATTCAAAAATCTTAAATAAACTACTAGAAAAGAGACTACAGCAATATATTGTAAGGATTATTCACTATTACCAGGTGTGATTTATACCAGAAATGTTACGCTGGTTTAATATTAGGAAAACTATCAGCATAATTACCATATCAATTACCAGACTAAGAGAAATCACATGATTATTTCAATAGTTTAAAAAAATCCTTTGACAAAAAACAACACTCATTCTTATTAATAGAAAGTATAGGAATAAAAGACCATTTCCTTAAAATATTATGTAGCTTATATCTTAAACTATGAACAAGTATCATCTGAAATGGGGATAAGTTAGAAGCCTTCCTAATAAGATCAGGAGTAAAGTGAGGATGCCCATTATCATCACTAATATTTAATAAAGAAAAATAAAAGTAATTGAAGGAAAGTAGCCAATGAGAAGACTAAACTATCACTCTTTGCAAATGTTATGATGCTATACTTAGAGAATCAAATAAAAGACTAATTGAAATAATAACTTTAGCAGAGTTGTAGTACACAAAATAAATCCACATAAGTCAACAGCATGTCTCCATATTTCCAATGAAGTCCAGCAGCACAAGTTAGAAAAAGAAACTCCATTTAAAAATCACTCTAGACAATATAAAATACTTGGGAATCTGTTTGCCATATCGAACACTGAAATTATATGAATACAATCACAAAACACTTCTCCTACAAAGTTAGATCATAAACACTTGGAAAAACATCAATTGCTGTTGGGTAGTGTAAGGGGTAAAATTTAGGGGTTATTGACTGAATATATTATACTAGTGGTTGCCAGGGATTAATTCAATCTCAATAAAATACTCAAGTCAGTTTGTGAATTTTATGGTGCTTTAATTACAATAGAGGGAAAAAATTAAGGAGAAGAGAGAGAGAGGAAAGAGAATTTAAACTGTTCCAGTCCAGGCTGAGCCTGGCAGGAGTTCAGAGGCCTAGGCCAAGGGGCCTTCTCAATCTAGCTTGGCTACAAGCCTGGAGGCCTACTCCAAGATGAGGTGTCTCCTAGGAGGATAGCATTTTAGAAGGTAAAGGAAAAAGGAATCAGGCTAAAACACTCATCAAGCACACTAATAACTTCTCCCAGGCACTGGCTACAAGCTGCAAAATTCCAAAAAGCCAACAAGAGCTGTATGCACACCAAATGCCTCCCAGTATTCCCCATGCTGCCAAAAGAGACTAATGTCTCTGAAAGTGGTAGTGAGAGCTAGAGCCACATTTCCGTGAGAGAGGCCAGAGAGAGGAAGTGAAGCGAAATATTTAGACCATTATTTACATCACTTCCTGCATCTCACATATCCAATGGTAGCTTAAGCATGACTTAGGACAGCCCAGTGGGTCTGTCAGTTGTTTCTTATTTGTCACTTGCTAGCACATGTCTGTCATAGGCCATCCTCCTCAACAGTTAATCCTTAAATAGGGATATATACATTCCTGGTTGCTAGGATTTTAAAGACTAATCAGGGTGGAGAAAATCTAAAATTCACAGTAGGTGTAGCTAATAAAAATGACAGCCCTATGTATATATATTTACTTATTCAGGGCAATACCAATCAAACTTCAAAAAACTACTTTATAGAACTAGAAAAACTAATTACAAAATTAATCTGGAAAAACAAAAAAATATAAAGAGAGCTAATAAAAATTTGTGAATAATGGTGGCCTAACAGTAACAGATCTTCAATTGTACTATAAAGCAGTAATCATAAAAATAATATGATATTGGCTAAAAAATAGAAGAGTGGATCAATGGAAGGAATAGAATAGCAATAAATGACTTCAGAAATCTAGTGTTTGATAAAGCCAAAGTTCCCAACTTTTGTGATAATAAATCATCATTTGACAAATATGTTGGGAAAATTGAAAAATAATGTGGCAAAAATTAAATTTATATCAATATCTCATACTTGATACCAAGATGTGTGACATTATAAGTAAATTAGAGTAACATAGAATAGTTTACTTGTCAGATCTATGGAGAAGGGAAACAGTTAAGGCAAAACAAGTGGTAGATAACAATATATAAATGAACAATTCTGAATATATTAAATTTAAAAAGTTTTATACATACAAAACCAATGCAACCAAGATTAGAATGGAAACAAAAAAACTGGGAAAATATTTTTAACAGGTTTCTCTGATAAAGGTGTAATTTCTCACATTTTTAGAGGAATAAGTAAAATTCATAAGAATACAAATCATTCTCCAATTGACAAATGGTCAAAGCTTATGAACATGCAATTTTCAGATGAAGAAATCAAAGCTATTAATAATTATATGAAAAAATGTTTTAAATCCCTCTTGACTAGAAAAATTCAAATTAAAACAACTCTGAACAGTCCTAGAGATGGGAGGTCCTAGGTTCAAATCTGGCTACAGACACTTCCTAGCTGTGTGACCCTGGGCAAGTCACTTAACCCTCACTGCCTAGCCCTTACCGCTCTTCTGCCTTGGAGCCAATACACAGTATTGACTCTAAGATCAAAGATAAGGATTTTTATTTAAAAAAATTAAAAAAAAAATAAAACAACTCTGAAATACCATCTCATATCTATCAGATTTGCCAATATATCAGTAAAGGAAAATGATAAATGTTGGAGGGTATATGGCAAAATTGGTACCCAAATGCATTGTTGGTGGTATTATGAACTGATTTAAACATTCTGTAGGGTTGGAATTATGTCCAAAAGGCTTTAAAACAGGGCATATCCTTAATCTAGTAATACCACTACTGTCTCTATCCATAATAGAGAAAAAAAGGGAAAGGACCTGTTTGAACAAAAATATGTATAGCTATTATTCTTATGGTGGCAAAGAACTTGAAGTTAAAGGAATGTACCTCAGTTGGGGAAAGGCTGAACAAATAGTGGTATACAATGGTGATGGAATACTATTGTGATGTAAGGAATAATAAACAGAATGATTTCAGGAAGAGCTGGAAAGAACTTCATGACCAATTGCAGAATGAAATAAGTAAAAGCAGTAAACTATTGTACTCAGTAACAACAAGATTGTAGAATGATTGACTGTGATAGATTTAGCTATTATCAGCATTGCAATGATGCAGTACAATTCTGAGGGAATTATGAAAAAGAATACTATCCCACTCCAGAGAAAGAAATATTTGAGTCAGAATGAAGATGGAAGCATATGATTTTTCATATTTGGGCTATTTGGGTTCATATTTGAAGGATTTGGTTTAATGAGATATTGCTTACAAAAAATGAACAATTTGAAAATATATTTTGCATGATAATACATGTATAATCCCAACTGCATCACCTGCTAGCACCAGGAGGGGGAAGTGAAGGGAAGGAGGCAGATAAATTGATCATATGAATTAGTAAAAATTGCATGGAATTTTGTTATTACATGTAATTGGTAAAAATAAAAATTAATTTAAACAATTTTAAATACAAAAAAGAAACCTTTAATGAATTTATATAAAGGAAATTTGTTCACTGGGATCCGGTTCATTTATTGTTTACCCCATTTTTTCATACAACTATCTGCATCATAGGATTATGAATAGTAGAAAAAGATGGAATTTTAGAAATATTTATTTTAAAATCCTCTTTTTAGCAAAGAAAAGTATGGACCAGATAAGGGATAGAATTTGTTTTAGGGAAAATAGGAACAACATGGTGAATAAATTCAAATTAACTTCCTGGCAAAGTATTTGGTTTGGTTTTGTTTGGTTTTTATTTTGGTTTTGCCTTGTACCTCCAATTTTAGAAGAAAAAAACACACTATCCATGATATTGATATTTTAAGTATCATGAAACATTTTAGAGGAATTTTTAAGAGATTCATTGTATCTCTTTTCCTGTAAAACTTGAAATCTCACCATATACATGGTCAATTAAGATGCTTACATATAGAGGCAGAGCCAAGATGGTAGTGTAGTATCAGGAGCCTTCTGAATTTCCTTCTTCCAATCATAACAAAGCATCTCAAAAGGACAAAAATCAAAAATGGATGTATGTAGTATTGATGGTATTCAGTGAGTAGAGATTCCCAGAGGAGGCAAAATTGCACTAATCAAAGCTGAAGCTGATCACCCCTCCCATACACCACCTTGTGTGCCAGAGGAAGGCTGAGGGCCAAGGCAATCTCTAAATTCTCAGGGCTGGATGAAAGTACCACAGACTGACCCCTGAGGGTAGTGCAAGTCCTTGGCAGCAAAACTCAAGGCTGAAGAACAATGAACATGGGCAACAGAGAATGGAACATGGGCAGAAACATGGGTAACCACAGCTGATGCAGCAGGGGCTGGAAAGATAGTCTTAGAGCAAAATGCTTTAAAGAGCATGCTACACAGAGAGCATCATATATCTAACTACTATCACTCAGGATTCTAACAGGGAAGGGAACATACTACCAAGGGACAGTTCTGCAAGACAGAAGCTAAGAAAGCAATGACCTCCAACATGAAGGAACCCCAATGCACTAGTGGCAAAAAGAATAAGCAAAAACAAAAAAGCTCTTGACCGTAGATAATTTCTATGAAGAAAAAGAGCAAAATACAGAAACAACAGCAGAGAGTGAAAAGCAAGCCAACACATCCAAATTAAAAAAAAAATGATAACAAGCTCTCTAGGAACTAAAAAAGAAGTTCAAGAACCAAACAAGAAAAACAGAAGAAAAATGGGAATAAAAGTGGAAAAAAGAAATTAAAGAAATACAGAAAGAAAATAACAGCTTAAAAGATAAACTTGCCCATATAGAAAAAGAGGCACAGAAATCAAATTAAGTAATAAACAAATTGGAGGCCAGAATTGACCTGCTGGAAGCCATAAAGTTGCTTAAGCATAAAGTCAACCCTTTTGAAAAATATCTGCATCAGAATTATGAAGTGCTGAAAACTTTATGACCCAGTATAGGTCACATCTTGGGATAGTAAATCCATACATAACATATATCTCAAATTCATAAATATTTTATTTTTTTCCATATAACTTAATAATTGGTTTCCTTAGTAATCCTATGTATTTTATTTCATGCACTTTAAATCATTTAGAAGTGTGCCATATGTTTCACAAGGTTGCCAAAAGGGTCTTAAGACAGAAGAAAGTGTAAGAACTCCTGGACTATTACAATATAATATCCATATTCTATACATGCTATTTTAAATATTTTTGAAGAATTTCATGTGTCTGTACAATTAATTTTTTGTGTTAACCAAACATAATAATAATATCTAAACTACCAGATTTGGTACATCAGACATTTAATTTGCATTGTATTAGTCAATACATGTTTAAGATCATTGTGAGGTACATGTTTTTATTAATTTGAAATATTATAATTATGATAAAACCCAATGGTAGTATTGATATAAATTACCCAGCAATATGGATATTTGACTTTTATTGTCTAGATACATAACTACTAACATAATGCAGATTTAAAAATAAATATTGGAAACTGAATTGACCAAATAAGTGGTTTGGGAGTCCTTTGGGAAAAGCCATTTTACTAATCATCAAAAACCAATCTCAGATTTTATCTTTTAGTTTCTGGCATGTTTATTATTTGTTTTATGCTGAACCCTCTAAAACACCAAGAAATGAACATTTCCATATATTAGGCAGGTCAGGAAAAAATGAAGTCATAAATTTCCCAATATAAGATGTAAATGAAAATTTAGAAAAAAATGAGTGACATAAGAAATTTGAGAAAAGAGAGCAACAAAAATAATGAATAAAATAATACTTAAGCAAAAGTGAAAAGTATTTAAAAAGAGGCACCAAAATCTTCTGAAGAGAACAAAAAAGAATAAAAAGGGAGTTAAAAAATTCACTGAAGAAAATAAGTCCTAATCATTAGAGTTGGGCAAGTGGAAAGCCAATGACTCTGTGAGATCTCAATTAAAAATAAAACAAAGTCAAAATAATGAGAATAGGAAAAAAGTCAAATATCCAATCAGAAAAAAAGACAACTTAGAAAATAGGTAACAGGGAGATAATTTAAGAATTATGACACTAGCTGAAAGTCAGGATCTATGAAAGAATGTATACATCATAATAAGAAATTATCAAGAAAACTACCTACATATCCTAGAAACATTGAGTAAAATAAAAATTGAAAAAATGAGCTAATTACTTTCTAAAAGAAACCCCTAAATAAAAACTCCAGGAACAACATAACAAAATTCCCAGGTCAGGCAGAAAATATTTAAAGCAAATAGAATAATCTGGATTCAAAGTCAGAATCACACAAGATTTAGTACTTACACTTTAAAGAACTGGAGGACTTGAAATATAATAATCCAGAAGGCAAAGGCATCAAGAATGACTGATCTACCAAAACACTGATATATATATATATATATATACATATATATATATATATATATATATATATCTGTTCTTCAGGAGAAAAATGTACATTTGATGAAATAAAGGAATTGAAGCTTTCCTGATGAAAAGACAGAAGCAGAACAGAAAATTTGACTTTAAATTACAAGGCTCAAAAGAAGCATAAAAAGGTAAACATGGAAGAGAAATAATAAAGGATTTAGCAAACTTCAATTGCTTACATTTCTATAATTGCGCCTAAAACCATTATTATTGGGGGCAGCTGAGTAGCTCAGTGGATTGAGAGTCAGGCCTAGAGACAGGAGGTCCTAGGTTCAAATTTAGCCTCAGATACTTCCCAGCTGTGTGACCCTGGGCAAGTCACTTGACCCCCATTGCCTAGCCCTTACCACTCTTCTGTCTTGGAACCAATACACAGTATCGACTCCAAGACAGAAGGTAAGGGTTTAATTAAAAAAAACAAACAAACATCATTATTAAGGTAATTAGAAGGAGCAAAAACACAAAAACAACATACATGTGAGTTGGCCTTGATAGGATTATTGAAAAAACTAAAATTAAGGGATGAGAAAGGGGGATGAACTGGAAGAAAGGTTAAGGTAGTTAGGAAGAATACTTAAAATTATCTCACACAAAAGAGACTCACAATACATTGTTCAGAATACTTAGGCCTTTCAAAGTTGTTTTTCTTTACAATATCATGTATAAAATACAAATAAAATTTAATTTTCCCATTTTTTTTACTTTTGTCTGCAATAGTTTGTATAAGTTTTCCCAGATTTCTCCAAATGTATAAATTTTGTGACATCATATAATGTAGAATTACTCTAATACATTCTTATATTATAATTTCTTCAGTCATTTATCAATTGATGGCTACCCTCTCTTTTCAATTTATTATTACCAGTACAAAACTCCTATAAATATTCTTGTACATATCAGTCTTCTTATACTTTCTTTTATTACTTAAGGAAGTAAGCCTGGAAGTACCGTTACCAGCTCAAAAGGCATGCACATTTTACTGACTTTTGAAGGTAAAGTTCAAATTTGCTTTAAAAAATGATTAGATAAATTCATGGCTTTACTCAAAAACCAATGTGCACTTACTTTTTCCCTCAGCCCTTCAAACAATTTTATTTATTCTTATTTTTTATATTTGCCAAGCTAGTGCACAAGATGGACTTTCTTAGTTATTTTAATTTAAATTTCTTTATTGTGGATTTGAATATTTTTGTATGCTTGTTGATACTTCGGATATTTTCCTTTGAGAACTGTCCATTCATATCCTTTACCCTATTTTGAATTATCCCTGTTCTCATAGTTTCCAATATAGTTTAAACTATTAAAAGCAACTTTTTTAGTCATGGTAAGTAAGAGCAAGACTTCTTGATTTTCAAAGATTTTGTCCTGAAGGATGGATAGTTTGTATTCGTAGTCATGCAAAGTTAAGAATAACTTGCTTTATTCTCTGATATTTGATCCTGTTTGTTCTCTGTATTTCCTCATAGAAAGAAAAAGGAGATAGAGAAAAAGAGATTAGAGGAAGGAGTAATACTCAAGGTTCTGACTGACACCTGAAGTTTTAAGCAAGTATATCTCTGAGGAACTAGAATCCAATCTCATGTGGAAAGTATAGCTTTGGACTAGATCCTTTAAATCTATTATTGAATCTCATCAGGAGAATTTTTAAAAGTTTACCTTGAGCAGAGTCAAGAATGAAAATTTATAAATATAAATTTGGATCATATCTCAAAGAAAGCAAGGAAATGGGATATCATTATAGCTGTATTACTGTATAATATTATATATATATACATATATATATATATATATATATAATAGTAATAAAAACTAACATTTCTTTGTGGGCATCCAGGGAACACAGACAGACATGACTTCAAACCCAGCCTCAGACATTTACTAGGTGTGTGACACTGAGCAAATCACTTACCCCTTTTTTGCTTCATTTTCCTCCTGTGTGAAATGAACTGGAGTAAAAAAGGGAAACTATTCCAGTATCTCTACAAAGAAAACCTCAAATGAGGTCATGAAGAGTTAAATATATAAGATTTAAATTAATATCCAACACTCCAAGAATTATTTTTATAAAGTTTATTAATAATAACTTGAAGTAGAAGGAATAAAAAGGAAATAAAAGTATAAAAACCTAATTATTTAGTAAAAGTAAACCCACATGAGTAAATTCTCCTGACTCTCAAAAAGCCCACTTCCACAGCTAGCTGCCTGTGATCACAAGAGAAGAGAGTGAGAGGTGGGGCTAAGCAAAATTCATATCCTGTCTACATCAGCACATGAGGTGATGAAGAGGGTGGGGTGCTGGAAATTGTAGTTTTGGGGTTCAGATTCAAATTACACAAATACATGTGAAATATCTAAAAAACAAAAAACATTTATATAGTATTCTATTAGGCACTGTGCTAAGCAATTAATTTTTTTTTCTTTAGTTCCACTCATTCTCTAACTAAATCTTTGCAATAAGCAGTCTTGTGAAATGTTAGGGAAAACATATATTCTTTAAATTGGGTCACTACTGTCTATCTGTGCCTCTGAAATATTTCATTTCTAAAACATTTCAGTCAGAGTCTTTGCATTTAAGTAATTTAAATCATCTTTTCTTTCTCAAAAACTATATTGGAGTTAGAGTAAATCATATCAGAAATGGCTTCAAATTATTTCAAAATACTCCCTACCTTCCCTTATCATAGGAAGACAAAAGTTGTTAAAGTAGTTATTGGAACAAATATTCAGTTTATCTATTTGAGACACTTTTTTTTCAATCCAGATTTGTCATCTTAATTTCAATTCATTTTTATTCAATTTTTATTTTTTCTAAATTTATTTACTTACTTTATTAAACATGCAATTATTTATCTAATAGTAACTTCAGTTATGGAGTTGACTTTAAAAAATCCCCTATGAAAAGACTTCAGAATTGTTCTGTCTTAATCTTGATACTAAATTTAAAATTTTTTAGTCCTGAAAAATTATTAAGTAAATTTTCTTATCAGAGGCTATTCCTACTATTTTCATTGTTGTTTCTTCTTTTTCTTAATATAACTGGAATTCAGCATTTGCATATAATTCCAGGAAGGATTTTTAGATATCATTTTGAAAAAGCCTTACTCTGTCTAGATTCAAACTCTACAACGAAAACTTTTTTTTTTAAATAGAGACAAACCAAAACTATTAATGGAGAGGAAATGCCGGTGTCATAGTTCAATAGATTCCAAAAAGTATCATTTCAATGAATTTGCCATATACAAAATTCTTAATGAAATTTTTAGTGTCTCTTCTTCACTTTTTTATGGATTATGAAACCAGACAAAATAGGGAAACAGATGTCAAGTGATAACAGATCATTTTCTCTCTATTTCATCTTTTTGAGTGGTTGGAAAGAACTAACATCTGTTTGCAAAGCAAATATTTAATGTCACCAACATTGTGATTGTAATGATGAGCTAGGTTTCCCACAGGGTTGAAACTAATGAATCACTGGTCCATCAGAATGACAGCTAAAGTAGTAGGTAAAAACACATAATTTTAATTTTGAATCTATTTCTAAACACATTTATAATGTTGGCACTGGTGAATATCTTTGGTGTATATATATTGCACCAGAGGAAGCAATAACTGGTGAATATGTCATGTGTTCCATTGGTATCCTTATAACATTAAGAAACAAATACCCATTAACACTTTGGGCATACCCTTTGTGGCAAAACAAAAGAAAGCTAGAGAATGTAAAGGTATGGATAGATTTTCATTTATCTCACAAGATGTCATGTCAGTAACATCATAAATTTGTTGAAGTATTATTTTCTAAGGAGACACTCATTAAAAATAATCTCTGTCCACTAAATGGACAAGAGAATAATACATCGTCCATGGTAACATTGACTCTCAATTAATCTATCTCAATGAGTCCATTCATCTTAACCAACCAAATAAAACAATTGAAAGTCAACAGTTAGTCATTTGATTCACATTTCTGGTGGAGAAAAGAATATGTTGTGTAGCTCTTTAGCTTACTCCTTTGGGAATGGTGGGGCAGGACAAGATTGGTAGAGTAGGGTGATAAATGATTTTGAAGCCAAGAAATCTGTTCTGAAGTATTGCTTCTGGAAGATTCTACCCTTGTAACTGGAAGCCAAAGACTTAACCACTCAGTGCCAAAGTATCTCTTTAAGAATATAAATCCTAGGAAATCTTGGATTGGGGAAAGTCCAACTTCACTAGTCTCAGAATAACAATAGACCTTGTTAGTGTTTCAAATAACATCTATTTCTATTCCAACAGTTCTTTCTCTGGCTATGGATAACATTCTTTCTCAGAGGTCTCTCAGAATTGTCCTGGATCATTGCATTGCTACTAGTTGCAAAGTCTATTACATTTGTTCATTCCACAATGTTTCAGTTACTATGTGTAATATTCTCCTGGTTCTCCTCATTTCACTCCATATCAGTTTATGTAGGTCTCTCCAGTTCTTAAAGAAATCAACAGGTTCCTATTTCCTTATAGCACAATAGTATTTCAACACCATTATATAAACAATTTATTCAACCATTTCCCAACTGAGTTTCCAATTTGTTGCCATTACAAAAAGTGCAGCTATTCATACTTTTCTAAAAATAGGTCCTTTCCCATTTTTTTCCATCTCTTTGGGATACAAAACTAGTAGTGATATTACTGGATCAAATGGCATGTGTTCTTATGTCCTTTGGGCATAATTCCAAATTGACTTCCAGAATGGTTGATTCAATTTCAAAACTCCACCAGTAATACATTAGTGTCCCAATTTTCCCACATCCCCTCCAACATTTATTATTTTCTTTTATTGTCATACTGGCCAACCTGCTAGATGTGAGGTAGTTACCTCAGAGTTGTTTTGATTTGAATTTCTCTAATCAGGAGGGGTTTAGAATATTTTTTCATATGATTATTGATAAATTGAGTTTCTTCATCTTGTGAATCTTAAAACTGCTCAGACTCTACTTCAGAAGATTTGATTAAGCTATTCCCCATTTTCTACAATGTAGGTACTTGCTCAGAAATGTATTGAGAACTTTTAAAATTACTCCACCCTGCTCAGACAGTGCCTAAGGGGAAGATAAAGTTTTAAATTCCTTACTGAACAATGAAAAGTCCCCAACTCATACTTATAATCAAGCAAAAACCCTAAACTAGGTGGTCTATTTTTAGATCTAATACAAAAGGTGCTAAGTACCTATAAAGGTTAAATTAATCACTAAAAGGTCAAGCAACTTACAAAAAGCAAGCTTAACAAAAGAGGTGTGAAGTTTTAGTCTACCCAGAGAAGGTGAGAACAACTAAAGAATGGTGTGAACTAAGAATGGGCAGTCCTAGGAAAAAGCGTCTATTGTGATTGGTAGATGTGAAAATTTAGGGGAGGTGACATAAGAGAAAAATCTCTTTAAAAGGAAGCAAAGGAACAAGTTTATGGAAATTAAATTCAGTTACAATTTGAATTCAGTTTGGAGGCTAATTTCTGTTTGGAGTGGAAGAACCCAGCTGGGGACGATCTTATGGTGAGTGATAAAGACTGACTAGTCTCCCTTAAGGCTCAGGTCTAGGCCAAATGGCCTTTCTACTATTTTCTCTTTATCTTTCTCTCTCTCCTTCCCTTAATTCCTTCATTTATATTAATTAAAATCCCCATAAAACCCAGCTGACTTGAGTATTTTCATATTGGGGAATTTTCCTATGGCGACACTTATTTTTGATTTAAATCAAGACATTAAAAATTATCTTCATAGTTTGGCTGAAACCTTTACAATTTTGGCAATTCACAGTCTTGAAACCCACATTTTTGCGGTTACAATCTGAAAACTGTCTATTCATATCCCTTGACCATTTCTCAGTTGGGGAAGGACTTGATTTCTTATAAATTTGACTTAACTCTCTACATACTTGAGAAATTTGACCTTTATCAGAGTAATTTGTTATAAAAATTTTTTCCCAGTTTGTTGCTTTCCTTCTAATCTTGGTTGCATTGGTTTTGTTTGTAAAAACATTTTAATTTAATATAATCAAAATTATTCATTTTACGTCTTGTAATGTTCTCTGTCTCTTGTCTGGTCTTGAATTCTTCTTTCCTTAGATTTGACAGGTATACTATTCTATATTCATCTAATTTACTTATAATATCAGTATTTATGTTTAAATTATATACCCATTTTGAATTTCTCTTAGGTAAGGGGTGAGATAGTGATTTAAGTCTAATTTTTGCTAAACTCTTTTCCAATTTTCCCAGCAGTTTTTGTAAAACAGTGAGTCTTATCCAATAAACTGGGATCTTTGGGTTTATCAAACACTAGATTGTTGAGGTCATTTACCTGTAGTCTATTCCATTGATATACTCTTCTATATCTTAGCCAGTACCAGATTGTTTTGATGATCACTGCTTTATAGTACACTTTAAGATAAGGTACTGTTTTGAGTTGTTTTAGAGAAAAGCATTAAATATAAAAGATTCAGGAACATTATATAATTATATCCATATGCATATAAAATAATCTGTCAACAAACATTCAATAAATATCTACTATGTACAAGGTATTGTACTAAGCACTGAAGATGTGAAAAAGGCAAAAGATATTGTACTAGAGAGGGAATTTAGTGAAAGATAATGAGGGAAATCAAAAGATGTTACACCGTGAAGCAGTTTGAATGAAAGAAGCTCTTTTGTAACTGTGAAAATGAGGGTTTCAAGACTGTGAATTGCCAAAACTGTAAAGGTTTCGGCCAAACTGTAAAGAAAATTTTTAGTGTCTTGATTTAAATCAAAAATAAGTGGTCATCATGGGAAAATTCCCAAATATGAAAATACCCAAGTCAGCTGGGTTTTGTAGCATTTAAAATTAGTTTCTCTGCTAAAAGTATTATATTTTTATGAGGTTTATTAAGATTAAGAATTAAAGAAAATACAAAATAAGAAAGCAGGTGTCTAGGAGGGCCAAACGACCCATTCACTTACACTACATCATGAGAGATTGATGCGTCTGCTCAGAAGCGGAAGTAGGAAGAGATCTCAGTAGGTTTTTACAGCCAGTTAAATAGAAATTTTGATCTCACCCAGGTGGAAATTTCAGTAAGATTAGAGGGCATCCTGGAAACTAGAGCAAGGAATTCTTGGGATTGAAGTCCAGGGTTCAAATCTCCATTTTTACAGTTTTATGGAGATTTTAATTAATATAAATGAAGGAATTAAAGAGAGAGAGAGAAAAAAAGAAAATAGTAGAAAGGGCCTAGGCCAAATGGCCTAGGCCTGAGGCTTAAGGGAGACTAGTCAGTCTTTATCACTCACCACAAAATCATCTTTAAGCTGGGTTCTTTCCACTCTGAACAGAAATTAGCCTCCAAACTGAATTCAAATTGTAACTGAATTCAATTGCCCTGAACTTGTACCTTTGCTTCCTTTTAAAGAGAATTTTCTCTTATGTCACCTCCCCTAAATTTTCACATCTACCAATCACAGTAGACACTTTTCCCAGAACTGCTCATTCTTAGTTTTCACCACTCTTTAGTTCTCACCTTCTCTGGGTAGACTAAAGCTTCATACCTCTTTTGTTAAGCTTGCCTTTTGTAAGTTGCTTGACCTTTTAGTGATTAATTTAACCTTTATAGGTACTTAGCACCCTTTTGTATTAGATCTAAAAATAGACCACCTAGCTTAGGGTTTTTGCTTCACTATAAGTACGAGTTGGGGACTTTTTCATTGTTCAGTAAGGAGTTTACAACTTTATCTTCCCCTTAGGCACTGTCTGAGCAGGGTGGAGTAATTTTAAAAGTTCTCAATACATTCCTGAACAAGTACCTCCATAATAGGGGAATAAATTAACCAAATCTTCTAAGGTATAGTCTGAGTAATTTTAAGATTCACTTTTCAGAGCACCTCCTTCACTTCCTGTTCTCTTCACTAAGCAAGTTGGTGCAATTTGCCTCACAGATGGTAAGTCAATTCTTCTCTCTAAATTCAACATCCTTCAGGAAAGTTGCCTTTAGTTTAAAAGATCTATTTATTTATTTGGGGGAAGGAGATAAGGGGGAGAAACTGGGAGAGAGGGAAAGGGTTTCCCTAATTCTAACTTCTCACTTGTTGAAGGTTATTCATGTAAGTCTCTTCAAAAGAAAAATTCTTCTCCTGAGGGAAAATAGCAGTAACCCTGCTATGGTTTTTCCTGGGCAAGACTATTCTTTTCCTTCAGCTCAAATTAGAGGTAGAAAGGTAATGACCAGAGAGAAGATGAAGTGGTCTGTCTTCAAACCAACCCCAAGCAGAAGATGAAGTCTAGCTAGCTGGGGTCAAACTGTCTTCTCCTTCAAGCTTCCATTAAATTCTCTATCTCCTCCCCCATGAATCTAGGTCCCATGTGTTCTTGAGCTTTTCCTGCTTTGCATTTCATTTCTTGTCTTTGCCAATTTCCCTATTTAAATGAGGTAACTAACATGTAAATAATTTTATACAAAAAATATATGTAGAATAAATATTAGAAAATGTAAAAAGAGTGGACACTAGAATTAAGAGAGAACAGGAACTACTTCCTTTCAAATGTAGAAGTTTAGCTGGGACTTAAAGGTAGTCCAGAGATAGAGATGAAGGGAAGAATTCCAGACATAGGTTATAGGCAATGAAGCTGCAATGAGTTTCTTCTTTGAATTCTAGCAAGGAAGCTAGTATCACTGCATCACAGAGTAAGATGTAAGACTTGGAAAAGCCTGACCAGGAGGTGATATGGGGTGTGTGTGTGTTGGGGGGGTTGAGTTATGAAGGTGTTCAAATGCAAAATGGAGAATTTTATATTTGTTCCTCGAGGATGTAGAGAACTTTGGAAATTTAATGAGGAAGAGGGGGTCTGGCATAGCTAGAAGTCAACTTTATGGAGATTATTTTCAAAACTCAAAGGAGAATGAACAGGAATAAGGAGAAACTTTTGACAAGAGACCAATACTAATGAAATTCATATATCCATAAGATTATTAATTAAAATTTAATTTTCCATCAATGACTTTTTTAATGACTGTCTAAAGGTGATCCTGCATTCTGTGAGGATAAGAAAACAAGCTCTATGAGGCCTTGTCAAAATGGAAGTATTTTGAGTAGACTCAGCCATAGAGGAGCCTAGCTCAGTTCAATAAAGACTCATTACAAAATACTCTTCATAAGGTTAAAGACTATGAGACACATTAATTTAAAAAAAAAAAAAGCTGGGGGTAGCTGGGTGGCTCAGTGGATTGAGATCAAGGCCTAGAGATGGGAGGTCCTAGGTTCAAATCTGACCTCAGACACTTCCCAGCTGTGTGACCCTGGGCAAGTCACTTGACCCCCATTGTCTAGCCCTTACCACTCTTCTGCCTTGGAGCCAATACACAGTATTGACTCCAAGAGGAAAGGTAAGGGTTTAAAAAGAAAAAAGAAAAGAAAAAAAGGCTGTGGATGTTAAAATTAGCTTTTAGAAAAAGTGTGTGAGACTCAACTAAGCCTGAATATTTCAAATATATTTATAGATGAAACAGATGACAACAAATGGATACAAAATAGAACAAATTTGCTACCATTTCTAAAACAATTCTCAGTATTAATATCCTAATATGAGGAAGTAGAAATAGAATTTAAGAAGCTAAATTTGGATGGAGTAGCTGGTCCTGACCTGACCAAATACAAACACACACACACACAAACACACACACACACACACACACACACACACACACACATACACACACATACAGGCAATAACGACAAAAAACATTCTGAAGGCATTCATAGATTTATTCTCAAGCTGTCCAAAGACGGGAGAAGGTAGGTAATGGTAAATATATAAAGATGACATAGAGATAAAGATAGAGCTAGGATTAAAATAATAATAGAGATATATGATTATATATATATATATATACATATATATAAATATATATCTAACATAGGCTTAATATTATATATATCTTTTCCCTTGATTAATTAATATAACTATAGTTGGGAATCCCCTTACCATGAAAATTTCTACATTATGCAAAAAAGAATATAAATGGCAAGGAAGAAATAAATACACTAGTTCTTTCTAACTGGTTTTAGTCATTTAATTAAGTCAGTAAATGAAAATTGTGTGCTTAGCACCAGGGGAATAAATAAAAAGAAAATAATTGTGTTCAAAGGAATAGAGACTAAAGAATTTTTTTTAAACTAAGGAATTCTTCTTTAAGGCTGGAACACTTAGTCCTATAAAATGATGAAAGCAGTTACAGAAAATTATGTTCAGGAAAAAGAACATACCTCTCAGGAAGGACTGATATATGAACTAATATATAATAAAATAAATATAACCTGAAAATAATATATACAATGCCTACAATGTAAATGAAATGACCAATAAAATTGAAAATAGTAATTTTGATGAAAGAATATTTGAAAATTATTTGTAAAATTTATTTAATAAGCACTTGGTTTTTATGCTAATTCTAGAAATACAAATGCAAAGTAGGCTTTATTTTGTCCTAAAGAAACTTATATTGAGGGGAAATGACTCATAGAGTAGGATTTATCTTCAAGAGGAACTTTAAGGTCAAGCAGTCTATATAGCAATGACACAAAGTATAAATTTAGGCAGAATGGAGCACATCAGAGGGAAGAATGACAAGGCCCTGGAGAAGTTATGGAAAAATTTAAAAAGTATATGCCTTTTTCTTCATTACAGAAATGGGTGACTCTAGATCTAGAACATAATATATATGTCTAGACGTGGTTTATTCATTATAAGTATTACTGAACCATTTCCCCCCTTTTTTGTTAGAACAAAAAGATTATCTGGGTAGAGGAGTAGGAAATGGATTTATTAAAAAATTTTGATATAAAAAAGTCATCAATGACATGGGCACTGTACCCCCAGAAACTCAGGCAAACTATTATGGACAGAGATGCACCTCCAGGCTACACCCTGATCCTATCAGGCTACATCTCAAAATATCTATTTGTTAAGGTATCTTTATGCCTCCAGACAGACCTCAGTCAGATGACCACCTACCCCACCAAATGCCAGAGTGACTAGCACTCTAGGTCATGTCCACACCATGACACAGCATCTGTTGTAAAGAGTATGAAATTCCCAGAACTGATGTCATTGGGGGGGGGCAGCTTTTCCCTCCATGCTGTCCTCATGGGGAACAAACTTTACATTCATGCTATCTTCCCAGGAACTTCTCCCCATCTTGCTGTTCCACCTTGCTATCCTGCTGGCCATTCTCAACATTACCTCCTAAATTAATAAATTTCTCTTTTTGTTTTTAAGCCAAGTTTTGGAGTCTTGCATTCTTGTAAAAGGTATCCTTCCCAAACCCCAGTGGTACACATCTGCACCCCCATGACAATTAATAAAGGAAAATCTTATAAATATTTAAAAAGATACAATTCCACTTTTAAAATAAATGAAATGTATATTTAATTTAATTTAATTTGGGTTAATTACTAATGTTTCAATAAGGATCTACGGTTCTACTTTCTGGTTTGGATCTTCTATACTCAATAGAAACTGGGGAGAGATTAAGATTTTCTCATCAATTTCTATGACACCATCATAACTGACATTTCTACTTCTCTCTGGGTTTGATATTTGGTTTCTCCATCTATGAGTTGTTGAGGACCCCATAGAATTATAGATAGGACACTTCTTAATTATCTTTGTTTTTTATTGATCTTAATTATTTTTATTATATTATATTATGTATATATAATATATGCATATATTATATATAATATATTATATTATAATTTATCTTAATTATCATTGTAATTTTTTTCTGTGCCTCTTAATATACTAAAAACCTACCAGTAATTGTCATTATGTCGACTAGGATTAAAAACTACTGATTCTAATCTAAACCCAAAAGTCTTTACTGAATGTATTAAACATTGGCCAGACATTAAAAGTTCAGATGATAGGAAATGAGATTCTCCAAATCAGATCATAGAAAATTTAAATCTATTAGAAGTAGTTTTATTATCCCCCTACGTCATTATGTCCTTTGTAGACCTTCCCAGAAAGTGAATTTAGTTATAGGCCAAGAGAAATCCATACCAAAAATCAAAAGTTAAGAAAGGGGATTTTATTCATAAGAGCAAAATTCTTCTCTGAAATGGAGATTAGTTCTTCCTTGATATATTTCAAGAAAGAGGAAAGATTTCTGCTGACAAAATATCTTCTCAATACTCACTGTGCTCATTTTAGATTCAGCTATTCCTAACATTCACATGAGATATTTAAACAAATTTTGGACTACACTAAATGAAAATATCAATATCAACACCTAAGATTCATCACATTAAATATACATTCCCTTCATCACTGTGAATGGCATCATTCAAAGGTGGCATCGTTGGACATAAGAAAAGAGGATATTACCAAGGAATAAACACTGGCTTTAATATCAGAATTCCTGAGATATATATTTTTTCAGTATCAGGAACTTTTCTTTTACATTTTAAAAATAGTTTATTTTTACAGGGACATAATATGTCTATCCTATTGACCCCTTCTGAAGAACAATAAGAATAAATGAAAAATAAAAACCTTATTATAAATAGGTTTAGTAAAACAAAATAAGTTCCCATATAGATCAGTTTAGAAAATCTCTTTTTCGCATGTGATGTTCATCAAAGGTTTCATCAGTATTCTCTAAACATTGTTTCTTACTGAACTGATGAGAGTTTTAAAGTTTTCAGCACTATAATGCCATCATTCTGGGAATTGTTCTATTAGTTCTGTTTAATTTCCTTTCATTATGCCCTGATTCCAGGTTCCTCTAAAAACTACTCAGTTGACCTTTTTTTTTCAAAATAATATAATATTCATGTGCCATAAAATGTTTAGTCATTTCACAATAGAAAGACCATCTATTAGTTTCTGATATGAGGTATGAAAAGAGGCTACTGCGAAGATTTAAAGCCTTGTGATCCTTTCAGAGATTAGCTGGGTCAAAGACTATGCCTGGTTTTATAGCTTTGGGGGCATAATTCTGAATTGCTTTTACTATAAAAGCTCTAAATTTAAAGGCTGTCTCTAGTACTATCTCTGGGGATAGACATGGGGATTAGATACATTTATTCATTTACATTTGGAATATCCAAGTGGCCAAATTCCCTTTCTCTGTAAATAATAGTTTTACAGAGTTGCCTAGACCAGAAATGTTAAACAGGCAAGCTCTGCTTGAATCTGGCCCAGGACACTACCAGTGGGACTCAAACCAATTTAAAAAGTAATTTGAAAATATTTGAGCGGGAAGCCCTGCTTTTTGGGATGAGGCCGGCCAGATTTGGGGGGGAGGGTAGTCAGGGAGAGACTTTCCAGGCTGTGAGCTCTTCAGGGTCTGTGGGGAATGGGGGAGGGGGGAGATCAGGTACTTGCCAGAGATGATTTGTTTCAATAACACGGACTTTCCATCAGGGTTCTCTTCGGCCACTGACGTTATCAAGTTCTACAAAGAAAGCATGGATACCCATCAATGAAGTTTTGATCTAGGAATTGAAATTGACTCTCTGACAAAATAATGATGTGTTAGCATGGGTTAAAAACTCAGAACTATTCATAAAGAAGACGTGATCAGCTTCCTCTGTGGAAAAGTTCCACCTCCACCAAACTCTAGAGCTCTCCCAAGACTAACTGTAGCATCCTGTAACTGAGCTACTTCAACAGAAACTAGCTTATCTGCAGAAACTGATTTACAACCCTTCTGTAAAGCCAGAGCTCTGTGTGGTCTTGGTAGCACAATGACTAAGTATAAATGGTCATTCAAGTACTCCAGGCTCTCCTCATGTGTAGCCGCGAAAAATGAGTGTTTCAAAACTGTGAATTGCCAAACTGTAAAGATAATTTTTAGTGTCTTGATTTTATATTAAAATAAGTGGTCGCCATGGGAAAGATTCCCAAATATGAAAATACCCAAGTCAGCTGGTTTTATGGAGATTTTAATTAATACAAATGAAGGAATTAAGGGGAGAGAGAGAGGAGAGAGTA
Organism: Monodelphis domestica; assembly: GCF_027887165.1. NCBI lineage: Eukaryota > Metazoa > Chordata > Mammalia > Didelphimorphia > Didelphidae > Monodelphis > Monodelphis domestica. The sequence goes on along the minus strand of NC_077227.1, from coordinate 668,292,254 downwards.
AGAGAAAATAGTAGGAAAAGGCCTAAGCCTTAAGAGAGACTAGTCAGTTTTTAAGCACTCACCACAAGGTCATTCCAAGCAAAACTCCAGTGTTCTGAGAGACCCTCCAATTTAGCTTCCAAACTCAACTAACCAAGTTCAGAGAGACCAGCTCCTTTTAAAGAGAAATTTCGCTTATGTCACCTTCCCTAAATTTTCATGTTACCAATCACAGTAGACATTTTTCATGGGACTGTCCATTCTTAATTCACATCACTATTTAGTTCTCACCTTCTCTGGGTAGACTAAAACTTCACACCTCTTTTGTTAAGCTTTCCTTTTGTAAGTTGCTTGACCTTTTAGTGATGAATTTAACCTTTATAGGTATGTAGCACCCTTTTGTATTAGATCTAAAAATAGACCAAGTAGCTTAGGGTTTTTGCTTCACTATAAGTATGAGTTGGGGACTTTTCATTTTTCAGTAAGAAATTTTACAACTTTATCTTCCCCTAAAGTATGCCTAAGTATGGGTGGATTAATGTTAAAATTCCCAATACATTCCTGATCAAGCACCTCCATTGTTTAAAATGGGGAATAGCTTAACCAAATGTTCTAAGGTATAGTCTGAGCAGTTTTAAGATTCACCATTCCCCCTGATGATTATTGGGAGACTAGTCTCCCCATTGATCATTTAACATAATTGTCTTGTAGTCCTAAACACACTTCTAATGACAGATGCATACAATATTCATTTTTGTAAGAGGAAATTAGAGCAGTTAGGGAGGAATAGTCTATGGGTAGATCTCCATACTCAACTTTAAGTACTTTGCTTTATACTTTGGGGATTAAAATCTAAAAATATATAGGGGATTACAATTTAATCTTCACAATCAAGGAAGAGCTAAGTACCTTCATTGTTACAATCAGGGGAGAGCCAAATTCAATCTTCACAATGGCCATTGGAACAAATTGTTCTCATTCAACCTGTCATATAGTAGATTCATGCTCCTTCCCTTCTTTTCCTTTCTTTTTCTTTCTATTCCCTTCTTCATTCTTATAACCACCACAGGAGGCTTGACCCATATCAAGTCATTTCTGTAGACTTCCAGAAAGTAATCTTGTATTTAACCTCTCCTTTTTAATGCAATCCTTTCATTCACTGTCAGATTTTCCTAAAGCTGAGAATTTCCTTTTTTCTTTCATGTCCAATGAGAACTCTTCTGTCTAGTTTTTCCCTACTATTCCTTCCCAAATTGTGGCTTCTTCAATCAGACCACTCACCTCACTATCCTTGTGAATACTTTATACTAATTAATAACTGTAGTGATGATGTAATGTAGTATAGAGCAATGATGGTGCACCTTTTAGAGAGGGAGTGCCCTGCTCCCACCATATCCCCCAGACCAAGTGCCACCAAGTGCCATGCTCACCTCCACAGAGACTGAGTACCATGCCCTGTACCCACCCTCAGCAGCCCCCCTTAACCCAGACGGGGAGGGAAGAAGTACTCCCATTGGGCTTCTGGGCAGAGGGGTGGGGGAAGTGAGAAATGTTCTCTGGTGCATGGAGAAGGGGAAGAGAACAGCTCTGCCCTGAGTCCCACTGGTTTTCTAATAATTAACTAAAGGGTAAGGGAAGAGAGTAAGGATGGCATGCTCTGTGTGCCAACTTTGACACCTGTGCCATAGGTTCACCACTGCTTGTATAGTTGAATAGAATATAGAGACCTGGCTGTGGTTTCTACCTCAGGCACATTAATTGGGTGACCCAAAGCAAAATAAGAACCTTCTCTGATCATTGTATTATCTAAAATAGGAATAGAATATCTAAAATACCTATCCAATGCTTTTGTAATGATGATCAAACATAATTTCTATACAGACCTTTGAGAATCTTAAAACACCCTTTCAGTTTCTAGTTCTTTGCCACCACAAAAATAATTTCTATGAATTTTTTGTACAAGTAAGTCCTTTCCCACTATCTTTGATCTCTTTGGAATGTAGTCCTAGTTGTGCTAAGTCAAAAACTATGCACAGTTTTAGGGTCCTTTAGGTATGCTTCCAAATTACTATCAAGAATGGTTATAAATTCAAAGATCTAACAATAGTGTATTAGTGTCCTAATTTTTCCAATCCAATCCATCATTTATTATTTTCTTTTTTTGTCATATTAGTCATTCTGATAGGTATTGTTTTAATTGGCATTTTTCAAATAAATGACGATTTGGAAATTTTTTTCATGTGATTAAAGATAGTTTCAATTTCTTCATCTGGTAATTGTGTTTTCATATCCTTTGACCACTTGTCATTCAGTGCTGATTTGTAATCTTAAAAATTTGACTCCATTACATATTTGAGAAATGAGATCTTTGTTAGAGATACTTGATATGGATTTTTTCTGAGTTTATTATTGCCCTTCTAATCTTGTTTGTATTTGTTTTGTTTGTGCAAAACTATTTTAATTTAATGTAATCAGAGTTATTTGTATCTCATAATATTCTCTATGTCTTGGTTGGAGGTAAATTCTTTCTTTATTCATAGATATAATAGGTAAACTAGTCTCTTCCCCTCTAATTTCTTTATATTCTTTATTTCTAAATCATGTATACATTTTGACTTTACTTTTGCAAATGGTGTGAGATTTTAGTTTTTGTCTAGTTTCTGCCATACATTTCTCCAATTACCTCTACCTCACAGGTTGTTGTGAAGTGGGCTAATATTTATAAATTTCCTTGCAAACCTAAAGCACTGTATAAATGCTAGGTGATGGTAACAGTAATTATAGAAGTAGTAGTAATAGTTTAGTAGTAGTAGTAGTAGTAGCAGCAGCAGCAATAGAAATTTAGTAGTGTCATCACTGTCTTGTTGTTTTAGAGTTTAATCCATTTATTATTTAATATAAATTAGCTCAATCTTACTACCTACAAGGTCACCTTTTTAAGATTGTGGACAGTCAATATGTTTGAGTAAATTTTAAAGCATACAATACAGTGATAAATTGTAACATCTCCAATAAATATTTCTTACTTCATTCATTTGTAACAACCTCTGGAAAGAAATTAATTGAACACAAAACCTCTGGAATTAGAAATTCTTCCCATTTGAGGGGAAAAAGTAAAAGTAGGGAGTTCAGCCATAAGAAGGGAGGGAGGTTTCCCAACCAAGATTAAATTAATTCTCCCCTGCCCATTTTTAGATTTAATTACCAGAAGCATATACACCACACTTACACTTGAGTGGGGGAGGTCTGTGATCCATGTGTGTGATAGTGGGTGATGAATCGAAATCAATTGACTGCCCCCGAGCAGTCCAAAGCAAAGCTTTAGCTGTAATTGGTACACATCAAATGGAAGGAAGTAACAGGAAGTGATGAAAAGAAAAAGTCTTTAAAAATGATAAGAACTTCCTGTGAAGGGTCTTTGGGTCTTTCATCTTCAAATTGACTTTGGAGGAACTCTGACAGAGGATCTTAGACTCCTTCCACTTTCCTTAAAACTACCATGTGGGGTGAATGAAAAAGGCTGACTGGTTTCCTGGATTTTCTGAAGGGAGCCTCAGGAGAGACCTGCTCTCTTAAAAGAGGCTTTGTGCATCCCCAGGTCCTCGGGTCAAGGCCAGAGCCCCTCTAGCTATGGACTAATTAGTCCTTCCTGGGTTGAGCCAGGGCCAGAGCAAAATACTTAGTGTGTAGGCTAGATATCTTACCCTATCCTCTCTCTGATTTTCTTACTTTCACTTTTTCTATATTTTCTAAATAAATTGTTAAAATAAATCTCTTTGGAATTAATTAAAATTCCTGGTGACCCTACTCTTGAATAATCCAGTTCAAACTTTCATATAAACCCCTCACAATTTCTATCCCTAATACAAGTAAGATAGGAGTTTGGGGGGCACACAGAGAAAAGAAGATGTGGAAGAGGGGCAGGCAGTGACCATCTGATGTCAGCAATCAAGATTTTGGCTACATATGCAGTTTCCTTCTTTAAGACCTGAGAAGTCATGAAGTTTCTACATGGACAAGTGGAGTGAGGTGTGAAACTTCTAATGAAGACACTCTCATAACAGAAACTGATGAGATAAACCAGCGAAGTGAGAAACAGACAATTCTTATCCTGCTTCTGCCTTAATTTTGTTTAGTTGTTTATATTTATGTTTGTGTGTGCTACTCCTGTTAAAGGCCACATTTGCCATACTTAATTTTATTTCCCATAAATACTTGTGGTTGGCTGTCCTTAGGAAAGTTTTTGTTTTGAGAATGAAGGTGAAAAGAAAACCATATAGGAGAGTGATCTTAATTAACACAAGGCAGGGGGTTCAAACTCCAAACCATTATTGGAGAGTTGCAATAAGCACAAGTCATTTCATAGTAAGACTTCCAAGAGTAGAATTACTACAAACAGAAGTCATGTTTTATAAGTCTGCTCCACAGACATGACCTGAAAAGTAACCAAATTTTAGACATTTATTCATGATTACATTCCTTCATTCACTTATGTATTCATTCGACAAATATTTTGCTGACCAAGTTTACTCATTTCAATCTTATTTATTTTCAAATACTTGCTTCTTAGGGCTTATCTCTATTTTTAAATCAACTGAAAGCAAATGGGTATAGATACTCAGCAAAAAAAAAATCAATCTTTATTGGTTCTTATTTGCACTTACACAAAATTTTGCATATATGAGTTTGGCACCAGGCAGCACTGTCAAGGCCTTAGGAAGCTGCTCCCCAAGTCTCACAACACTCAGACAACACTTTCAGACAAAAGTAACACTTTGTAACAGCACCTTTGACATCTTTTCAAAATGCCAATGATTTTGAAATGCCTAGTTTTTGGCTTTGGAACTCACAGCTATGCAATTTCTCATACAGATAATGAAAAACACTTGCCTGGGTGAAACACATGTGAAAAGAACTTTGGCAAGATGTAAACACACTTTATACAGGCCATTTGACAGTTTTTGAAATGCTGAAAACAGCTGTGCATAACTGTTAACTTGGCATTCACACCTATGATTCAGTAGCTAGGTACATCAAGTATCCACCTGTGACCATGGGAGCATGAAAGCAAATTGAAACAACAGTACCACCTGCCTACTCTATTCAATTCAATTTCCAGCTCAACTAAAGAAGAAAAAAAAAGATCAACCATCAGAATCAACCTCATGCCCCCCTCCCTCCCCCAAAACACTATCAATCCTATCCATTTCAATGAGGAGGACCATTGGTCTTCAGGACAACATTGCTTGGTTATATTTACAAATTTCCTTTCTTGGCATTTTTCAAGGTTATTAATTTGCAAATACATGCTTCTTAGACATTACCTCTGTTTATTTTTAAATCAATAAAAAGTAAATTAGTGCAGGTATAGGGCAAAAGGTCCAAATTTTAGGTCTGTTGGTACATTATCTCACTTAGGTAAATGTTTCCCTATCTCAGCAGCTTTGTCAAACCTTAGGAAGCCCAAGAGGGAAATTCCTAAGAGGGAAAAATGTTTCTTACTATTCCTTTGACAATTGTATTGCTTTAAACTATAAATAGAGTAGGGAATAGACCTGAGATTTCCTGGGTATAATGAAATTAAAAATGAGGTAACAATCTACCAATGTAGGTTGGTACCTTCTATGCAAATTATAGTCATAGACTTGCCTAGAACAATGGTTCCAAGTTCAAATAGAAATGAATGGATAACAAACTTTTTATCAGAATTCTTGGATGTCAGATATTGACTTAGAAAATCATATTCAAGATTTTTAGATTTTTATGATATTTTTATTTATTAATACCTCAGTCCTAAAATGTTGAAAAGTCAATTGGCTTGGTAAATGTCATAAAGCTGGTAGATGTCAGGAGCAGAATCTGGATCAAAGTCTCCCTGATTCTGAGTCAGTTCTCAAGACACTATGCTATTCTGCCTTTCTAAATTAGAAACTGGAGTAAATATTAATGAACAAAAGGAAAATAGCAGCAAGTATTATTTTTAACTATGGGCTATGGGGTATTAGATTCATTTGTGTATCCTATCTATAATTCACTTTTCAAAGAAGGGGGAAATATTGAAATTCCTGTCCTTCCAAGAAGGAATGTTATCTAAACTCTAAAGGATAATTTTAGGGTTGTGACCTAATCTATATCAATTATTGGTCACCATGGTTATTCCAAATTAAAAAAAAAATACCCAAGTCAGTCTGGAAATTTATGGTGATTTAATTAATATAGTGGAAAGAAATTTAAGAAGAAGGGAGAAGAAAAGGGTGTAGGATTTCTCCCACTTGGCACAAGCCAGGCTTAGAGGCTCTAGAAAGTAAGGTTTTGGAGAGTAAAAGCTGAAGGAATCAGCCTGAACTCTAAGAGGACTCAGTCAAGGTGCCTGAACCTGAATTAGCTCAAGGGAAAACTCACAACCAAAACACAGACAAATAGCTGCCACCATGCCAAGATGTAGGAACGCTTAGCACACTGCCAGCCAGAGACGCCTCTCTGGGAAAAGAGACCTAAGAGAGGAAGTGATGTGCCCTATATAGAAGGTTTTACGTCACTTTCCTGCATCTCATCTGTACTAATGTTAGCTTAGCTTTGACTTAGGACAGCCCAAGGGTCTATCCACTGTTTCTGCATGTCTGTTGAAGGCCATCTTCTCAGATACTTAATCCTTGAGTATGGTGCAGACATTTCTGACCTTGTTAAACTAAGTAGGGTGGAGAAATGTAGAGTTCCCAAGACTTAATTCTGTTAGACCAAGTATCTCCATTGTTACTAATCAGGAAATAGCTAAATCAGATCTTCTAAAGTACGGTCTGAGTAGGGTGGAGTAGTTTTAAAATTCAAAAAATTTTAAATTAAATTTTATTTTTTCACTTAGCAAATTTTTATTTTCTTTGCCCTATGTGATTACAAAAGAAAAAAAAAAAGAAAGAGAAAAAGAACACCCTGCTTAAAAATATATATATATCCCAACAAAAAGGACAGATGGAGTCCAAATGCATATTGAAACATACTCTTTTTTACTTTATATCCTCCATGTAGTTTTCTCTAGTGTAAGGAATATATGTCTTAATTCAAAACTTGAAACAGGAAAATATGTATTATGTAATAATATATATACAATCTCTATCATCTTACTTATTTTCTCAGGAAAGGGCAGAGTTGGGAGGGAAGGAGAAAAAAGAATAAGATGTTGAATTTTGGACATAGCTAATGTGAGGTTCCTCTTGCATAAACATATTTATTATAATTTATTACATATTTTTAATAAATCATATGCATCATATTATGTTAAATATTAGATTGTTATGTATAAATATTAAATAAATGGCAATATACATATAAAATGAAGCAAGAAAATTTCATACATTGACTAAAATTCTATTTCTTCCTAAGACCTACTTTCCTTCAACTTACCAACTTTCAGGTTCAATAAACCTACTATTTATTTTTTTAAGGCTTTCAGTACTTGAGATAATTCCTGTTCCCCCAAGCCAGCTGACCTATTCTGGCTTCCCTTGCCCTAATATGAAACCTTGACTCCATGATCTTCCACTTTAATATTTCTCTAAGCTAATTCTTTAGTGCCTTGCCTCACTGACCTTCTGCCACTCCTGAACTGAAAACTCTTATCCCTGACAAACCAGCAGAATCAGAGCTCTGTTCCTATTTTGGAACTGCTGAAAGTAACACCAGATAAAGCAATGAAAAGCAGTACATTTTACTGGCTATAGATTTATCCTTGATTTCTGCCTCTATCAGTCTTTCACTGAATTCTTCACCTACTGTTCCTTCCTCCCTCTCCCCAAAACCTTCTACCTAACCCTGGTGCTTACAGGAGATGACCAAGTTCAGATTTACAAAGCATTTTACATATGTATTATTTCATTTGATTTCTGATGAAATTCTGAGAGATGGTTCCTATTATTGCAGCCACTTCATCAATAAGGAACCTGAAATGAGATTATGTAACTTGCCCAGATTCATACATTTAATAGACATCTGAAGCAGAATTTAAACTGACGTCTCCATGATTCCAGGTATCATACTATATTTACTCTGCTCCAAATATACTCAGGAATATCACAAGACATTTCCTAAGTGTCTTGATATTTTCAGTATGGGATAGTGGGATTAGAGGTGGCCTTGGAGCAAGGAAAAGTGGTAATCAAGGTCTGACTCAAATCTCTTTTTCTTATCCTATACAAATCATTTAACTTCTCAGTGCAGGTCTCAAACATTTAATTGTAGATAAAATGTATACCTGAATTGGTAGTTTTCAATAGGTACCAATAGACTCTCTCCTCTCTCTTCTTACCCCCAGTAAAATTCAGCTTTAAACCTCATCATTTCATTGCAATTGTTCTCTTAAAAATAACCATTAATCTCTTCATCCCAAATACAATGGCCTTTTCTTAATCTTCATTCTTCCTGACCTCTCTACAGTCTTTGATACTGTTACTCATTCTTTCTTTATTCAGTCTTCTCTCAATTTTTAGGACATCTCTAGCTTCTGATTATGCTCCTACTTACCTGACTTCTCTTTCTCATTTTCCTTTGTTAGATCTTCATTCTGATCACACCCTCTAACTATAGGTATCCCACATTAATTCTATCCTGTACCTTCTTCTCTACTCCCTCTACACTACTTCACTTGGTAACCCTTCATAACTTAGACTTCTCCTACCTTTCTCTTATTCTTATATATTTCTCTCTACTAAGTACTTCTTGATCCAGTGACATTGGCCCAACTGGCTGTTGAATGAACAAGTTATTCCATCTCTTGGCTCTAGACATTTTCTCTAACTAATCCCCATATCTAGAATGCTTTCCTTTTTCAACTTCTGCTACCTCCCTGGCTTTCTTGGTGTCCCTTGTGCTTAGTACCAGTACTTAGTACCAGTACCCAGCAGTAGAAAGTGCTAATGAATGCCTTTTGTCTTGCTGACTTGACTGATTGCCCTATCACATACTCTAAGGTTTATCCAAAGTAGACTATTCTTTACACATATAGACACAATGAATTTTCCACTTTCGTGCCTTTACAAGGCTGTTCCCTTTCCCTAGAATTCCCCTTCTCTTCCTTTTATTTATTGAATATAGATCTATCTTTTTAATTAAAAATCAATGCTACCTCCTCCAAAAATATTTTTTCCTTTTTACTCAGTCAGTAATAACTTTTCCCCTTAAATAGTTCTCCTATAAATATATATGCATATATATATAACATTATATAATATGTTATAGCTATACTTGAATATTATCTTCCTAGAATATAAAGTCCTTAAGGGTATAAACCATATATTAGTTAAATTTTCCATATCCATTAGCACATAGATTAAAAATTCACAAACACATACTTAATAAAATATTTTTCACATGGTATATAATACTTGTTGTATTTTATCTGATTAAGAAATGGGATGAAAGATTGAAGTTAATTAGCTCCTCCAGCTCTGTATTTTAATCCTTTATGTTTTCTTATTCAACTGAACTGGCAGTTTTATATTGTTCTACATCTAGCCAAAAGATGGATATAACTTTTTTAATAAATTAAATTAAGATAGAGAGAAGGGAAAACATATGTAGTTGATATTGAAACCTAAAAATGTAACCCAAAGGATAATTGGGCAAATAGAAGAGAACAATTAACAAGAATAGAAAAGGAAAGAAAAAAAAGCAAAGAGAAAATTAAGTAGCACTGATTGCAGAGTCCTTCAGGGACAGAGGTTGTATTTGTGCTATAACTATAATGAAACATATCACAATACTTAATTAGCTATGTCATATCTTGTAAGCATTTAAATTATTTCTTTTTTGCATTTTTCACATGTTACCTATCAACTGTGCATTTAAATTAATTAGTAAGAAGGAAACCTTCAATGCTTAGTTATGTCACCAATATTAATAAATAATTGAAATCATATTGCACAAGTATTTTTTAAATTTATGAACAATAATTAAATGAATGATGAATTAGGATAGATTGTTTTACCTGAATCTTTTGATAAAATATCTTTCTTAGTTACATGGAAGAGGATGAAAGAAAGCTTTAATATTATTATTATTTTTATATATAATTATATATATATATGATTAAATATTAATTTGTGGACTAGGTAAAGTTTGTCTTTGGATCCTGTTTCTCTTTTTTAGAAGCCATTCTCCACTCCCTATCTCTGATCCAAACTCTTCAAACCCTGGTGTCAGGTTCTTTCAATATAAAGTATACATTTTTAAGCCCACAAATTGTTACTCCATATAGAAGGAATATTTTTATGGGGATCTAAATTAAATTAAAATTATTAATTTCAAGGAATAGAATTTCAGCAAGTAAAAAGGAGGGTGGGGACTGAAAAAATTCAGAGGGTATATCATTGAGAAATCATTCAAAAAAGCTTTTTTTATTATTCCTATCAGGTAAGGCAGAAAAGAGGAAGCTCTAAGCTTACCAAGCTCTGTCACATCCAAGTTGAAAAGGGATTCCATGTGGATGGTGATAAATAATTTGCAAGATTTTGTTGATTCTATTAATTTTTAGTATATTTCAGAGACTCGAATGAAATCAATAAACATTTGAGGGTTTTGCATAATTATCAAAACAGGAAAACAATTAACAAGTGTATGAAGAATGTATTTCATACTAATGATATGCAATTTCAACAATAAGTTGAAAAGACAGAAATCAAACAATTATACTCATTTTTATATGATGTGAATGAATAGTTTGAATCAGAATTCCACAGAAAAATGGTACAATTGGCATTCAATAAGAGAAGGATATGGTCAATTGATCATCATAGAGAAGCTCAAAAGTCATTATAATGTCCCAAAGCCTCTCCTTAAAACATACCCAGAAGATTAAATATAAAATCTTCAATTTGACCTATAAGCCCATCAGAATCTGACCTCTTTCTACCCCTCCAGTCTTTTTAGACATTACTTCCCATATATTCACTCAAGACTCTTCATCTCCAGTCTCCAAGTATTTTCACTGACTGTCGCCCATAAATGGACTTTCCTCCCTCCTGATTTCCACTTTCTTATCTCATGGCTTCCTTTAAATATTAGCTAAAGTCCAACCTTCTGCATTGACTTTCCCAAACCTCTTTAACTGTAGTGTCTGTCCTCTGAAACCCCACTGCCAATTTGCCTTCTATATAACTTGTTTGTACAATTTATTTGTGTGTGTGTGTGTGTGTGTGTGTTACATCTCTCTTATTAGTCTTCGAGCAACTTGAGATCCAGGTCTGTTTTTTTGGAGTGGCTTTGTTTGTATCCATAGTATGTAGCACAGGGCTTGGTACACTATAGGTACTTAATAAGTGCTATGGCAGCTAGGTAGAAGAGTAGACAGTGAGTTAAGACAAGTAACAGGAAGACTCATAATTCTGAGAACAAATCTAGCCTTAGACATTAGTTGTGTTACCCTAAATAAGTCTCTTAACTCTGGTTGCCTCAGTTTCCTCATCTATAAAATGGACTAGAGAAGGCTATGATAAACCACTCCAGTATCTTTGCCAAGAAAACCTAAAATGAGGTCATATATAGTCTGACATGACTGAAAGCAACGGAGCAAAAGTAAATGCTAATTAAATGACTTATTAATACAAAAATCTTCAAAAATCCACAATTGCCCAGCTAATTACAATAGCAAACAAGCCCATTCTCATATTTCATATAATTTGCTGTATTAAATAAAAAACCTATGAACTGATGGATAGTTGTCACAATTATTACAGATGTAGCAAATCTTTCAACCTTGGCAAATATATTTTCAACAAAGTAAAACTTATTTGGGTCTAGAACATTACTAAGAAATCTAGATTGTTCTGGTGGAAGTAAATTAAACTGAAGAGTTTTGCAGGAGCTCTTTTTGGCTTCTTGCTTCATAGAAATACATTGGTAGGAATATTTCTTTGTTTATCTACCTTTAATGCAAGATTCTCTATAATATAAATATTTTTTAAATCATTCATTCAGAAACCACTAGTTAATAAAAATTATTTCTGAAGACTACTTAGATTTACCATTTAAATTCTTAGCTCAATAAATTCTCCAAAGGTTGCATACAATTTAATCAGTTTTGTTGAAATCCATCCAACATAATCTATGTGACAATTAACAAAAGCAAAAACAACAACAACAACAGAAAAAGCATTTTTAGGCAACATGTAATCTTTGATGGATCTAGGTTTGGGCAAACTATTCATGGGCTCAGACAATATTTTGTTCTTCAGCAGAGGTAAAGGTACAAACTAAAGATCAATATAGGTAAAACATAGTAGCTGTAATAATTAAAATGGTTGAAGGCTTAAATTGTAGTAGATAAAAGAGTGGATGAGTAAGTTGTGATCACAGGAAATATGTTTTCACTACAGTGTCTTGTTTTTAAATCAATATATGATGTAGTCGCCAGGGAAATATTCCCAATTGTGAAATATACCCAAGCAACTGGGTTTTATAGAGATTTTAATTAATTAATACAATGAGGAATTAAAGAAAGAGAGAAAGAGAGAAAAAAGGGGAATAATGAGAAAAGGATAAGCCAGCCCTGGCCAGTCCTGGCCAACCCAGGCCTAAGCCCTAAGAGAAAAGATCAGTCAGTCCTTAATCACTCACCACAAGATCTGTCCAAGCAAGGATTCTAGGGACACCAGGCCAGCTCCATCTCAACTGATTTCACCAGCCCAATCCTCAATCTGAAATGTCCCTGAGAGAGTCTCGAGAGAGACCCTTCATGGCAGCCTTTCCCAGCTGACTCTTCTTAGAGAGAGTTTTTCATTTCCTTTTAAAGGGCAATTTCTCCTATTTCACCTCCCCTAAGTCCTTACATCTACCAATCGCAGTAGACATTTTCCAAAGGACTGGCCATTCTTTTCTTTTTTTTTTTAAATTAAACCCTTACCTTCCATCTTGGAGTCAATACTGGGTATTGGTTCCAAGACAGAAGAGTGGTAAGGGCTAGGCAATGGGGGTCAAGTGACTTGCCCAGGGTCACACAGCTGGGAAGTGTCTGAGACCAGATTTGAACCTAGGAACTCCCGTCTCTAGGCCTGGCTCTCAATCCACTGAGCCTCCCAGCTGCCCCCTAGGACTGGCCATTCTTAATTCACATTTTGTTATCACCTTCTTAATTCACATCTTGCTCTCACCTTTTCTGGGTAGACTAAGACTTCTGAGTAATTCACATCAGGAAAGCTCTGAGTAAGTTTTCACCTCTGCTCCTTGTAAGCTCACAAGTTGCCTGACCTTTATAGGTACTTAGCACCCCTTTCTAAAAATAGGCATGGCTTAAGTACGGGTTTAAGTACTTTTCATTGTTCAGAAAGGAGTTTTTTCCCCTAAAGCAGTCTTAAGTACAGGTGGAGTACAGGTCCTCCCATTTCTGATCCAAGTAGAGTTCTCACTTTCCAAATGGGGAAAGGTCCCAGTAGGGAATTGTTCCAATGGAGAATTCCCCAATGGGGAGTTTTTTTAATGTTCACAAGTCTGAGAAATTTCAAGACTCACATAGCTTAAAATGATTCAGTATTTTAGAAAGATATAGATTAGATTAACGTAGATAAACTTAAAAAATTTAAACTTTAAAGCAATCAGGAAATCCAATAATATAAACAAATGAGAAGTGTAAAATGGGAGATTTGAACCCCAGACTTCAATCCCCAGAAGTCCTTGTCAGTTCCCAGAATTCCCTATAATCTCACCTGAATCCCCACCTGAGCCGAGAACAAAATTTATATTTAAACTGACTATACTGCTGACTTGGTCTCTCTGCTTCCACTTCTAAGCACACGCAGCTGTCAAGATGTAGAGTAAGTGGCTGTGAATGGGCTATTCAGTCCTCCTAGACACGTGCTTTTCTTATTTTATATTTTCTTATTTCCTTGAATTCTAATAATCTTTAATAAACCTCTAAAAATATAATACTTTTAGTAATAGAGGAACTAATTTAACTGTTACAGAAGGTGCAGGCAGGCAGTTCAGTCAAAATCCTTTTTACCAGTTCCAATAGACTTGTTCTATATTATAGGAGAATAAACTCAAAATAATTAGCAATAAACTTCCAGATCTCTTTTAAAGCTTCCTTCCCTGTCAGAGCTCTGAAGTTTCTCATAGAAGCACTGGGCAGAATGTAAAAAATCCCATATGGGATGTGGTGCAGAAACTGGGCAGGCCAAATGACAATGGGATATAGGGAGATGCATCTCCCCCTAGAATCTTAAAATTAGGTAAACTCCCAACCGCAAGGTGTTCAATGACACAAAAACCTCTAGGATCAGAAGTAAGAAAGCATACCCTATAGCTGTAAACTGCATGAGTTCTATAAGGCTCTGTGGAAATGGAAGCTGTTTGAGGAGGGCAAGAAACTGAGCTATGCTTTTTAATAATATTATTCCTCAAAAAAAAGTCAGGATGGAAAGGAATTAGCTAGGAAGCTTGGAAAATTATTGGCCTTTCAGCTCCTCTTTGGGCCAAAACTTCAACAAGTGAAAACAATAGCATGAGAGAATGAGAAAAATGGTGTTTTGAGTCAAGAGAGAGAAGGAAAAAAAACAGGCTTATTTCCCAAAATTAATTTCAAATCCAATGATTTGGAACTAACTAACTGCCCTCCCTGTGGGGTTTGGGGGGTATATATACTTGAAAACTAGGAGTGGGGTTAGGGTTTCCCATATGGAGTGTGGAAAGGGATTGGGGTGGAAAGATTTTTATACATCACCCTCTGTGCAGAGACTTGACTCAGAGATAGTAGTGGGAGGTAGCAGCGGAGCAGCACACTGGATGGGTGTGATCTGGGTGCCAGGAGCAGTGGGACTGGGAGGTAGGAAGACTAGGCAACCAAGTAGAGTGCTGAATCAAGTAGATGGAGGGAAAACAGTAGCTGGAGCAGGAGATGGACAGCAGTCAGGGACAGGAGTGCAGGCAGACCTGGTCACTGGACCTTTGTGGTGGGCTGCAACCAGGCAAACTTACTATCTTTACTGTAAGGCTATCTGCTCAAAAATTTTGAGAATTTGTAATCGTTTCATGGTAAGCCAAATTGTAAAGATTAAAATTAATAATCAATAACTAAGTATTATTTTTATAAAGTTTCATTAATCATAACTAAAGCAAAAGAACTGCCTGAACTCAGCCTGGTCTCAGGTCAAAAGAGAGAGCACGGAAGGAGTTACAGCCAGTTAAATAGCAATAATGTGATCTTACCAACATGGAGACACAGGAGAGATTATAGGGAATTTGGGGAAATACTAAGGACTTCTGGGGAATGAAGTCAAAGGTTCAAAATCTCCATTTATACAACACTATAAACACACAAATTTTCAATTCCACCAAAGTCCAGCTTTTCTAAATGCTCCCAAGATATTTATTTAATGTGTCAAGAGATCAGTTTTAATTGAATCATGCTATTTTCCAATCATACATAGATAATTATGTACATTGCAATAGATTCTGTTCCTTACCCTGGGTGACATTTTGGTCCATTTCTAGAGATATGAGCTTCTTTGCTCATTGGTTTCTTCATCTGCAAAAACAGGACTTTGGATTGTATTATCTCTAAGGCAAATCTCAAAGTACTTACTTTGCTTACTTGCTTAAACCTTTGAAAATCAAATATATGTGTGAAAACACCTAAATATAGATATAAATATGTTTGTGGATGGATAGAGTGCTAGACCTATGATTTCACAAGTATTGATGATTCTCAATATAGATTCCTTCTACCAGATGGAAAACTATGAGTTGTAAAATATCTCTATTCCATAAACTCCTAAAGATTTAACTGTCAAAAGTGGAATAGCCTACCTGAAGAGATGGAGGTCTTTCGCAGAGGCTGGATGACTATTTCTTAGAATCGTACAATGTTAGACTTGATAGATACTGAGGATCTTTCCAACTCTTAAACTGTGTGAGAATTGTTTAGGGCAGCAAGAAACTTAATTTGTCTTAACCATCGTCATACAAGCAGAATGTCTGAGAGAAAAGACTTAAACCCAAACTTTCTAACTCTAAGGTTTCCCCCTCTCTCCCTTCCATTCCAGTATGCTTCTTGAGAAAATGTATATTAAGTATGAAATTGAGAAAGAAGGTTTGTGTCCAAAGAAGGCAGTTATGGATTCCAGAGACAGCAAACAATCTCAGAAAAGTTAAAAAAAAATACATACATGCCTGCAAAATAGGTAGTTGGTTTAGATTTCAATTACACAGAAATTTCCTGAGAGCTAATTATATACCTCATATTTTATTGGACATTAGGCACAATAGAATAGAAGTGAATTAGGTTGAATACTAGCAACAAAAATATTTTAATTTATATGAGCAAGTATGTTTTTATATGCATATTAACCAGCAAATAAAATACATGAATTTTAATGTATCATCATTGTTTTGACTTGTATCTCAACACATTTGAGTATGAACCATTGAAAATAACAAATATCTGGGTGGTACAGTAACAGAGCAAGAGTCAAGGAATACATAAATTGAAATCCTACTTCAGACACCTACTAGCTTTGCCACCCTGGGCAAGTCACTTAAACTTGTTTCCCTCAGTTTCTTTGGCAAAATGAGCTAGAAAAAGAAATGACAGCCATTCTAGTATCTTTGCCACCCCCCTAAAAAACCCGCCAACTTCAACCACAAAGAGCACAACTGAAAGAAATGAACAACCACAACAGATATCAAGTTATAGCCTAGATACATGTTTGCATACAACAGTAAGGGTCAGGTTTTATCTAACATTTCATCCTCCCTTAGTGCCAAGCAGTGTTCCCCACACTGTAAGCATCTAAGGAATATGCATTGAGTTGACCTAAATTGAAATCTAGGAGAAGACATAAAACTGAATAGGTTCCTTAGATGTGAGGGCACGGTGTAATATTATTCAGTGCACCCCTTCATTCTATACTCATAAAAAAGGTCATTATGTTTCTAACAGATACAGTCCCTTAAGTCGGTAGCAGCATTTAGTACTGCAGTGGTCAGCTAGTTGCTAGGCAGCCAAATACAGATTCAAGAGCCATAACTCATAACTAATTGCTATGAATGCCATTTCCTTTAAAGCCAGCACCACATGATCAGCAAAATTTCAGGGAATGGAAATTTCATATCTCTAGCTATGCATTGGTATTCATCTCTGAATAAATGTAGGAGTCAGTTGGAGTCATTTCATATTCTTTATTTTCACACTGAAGCCCCTCTGTGTTATTGCTGTTGTTTCTGTTTCCTTGGCCTATTGCCCAAGTCTTTTTCTCACATGAACTTCAAAAACTGGAAAACAGAAATCTACTGAACAAAAAATGAGAACTATGACCCATCCCCTTAAAATGAAAAAGTGCCTACTTAAGAGAGGTCTAGGATAATGTAGTTATTTAGTTCAGGGCTTTTCCAGATCTTGCCCAGATGAAATTACCTGTCTTAAAGATTTGTCCTTAAAAACAGATATATCTCATCTTAACTGATTTCCAGAGAGACTTTATCTTCTAGTCCAAACTAATAGCGTGTTGTTGTTGAGTAGTGGAAAAAAGCAGTGCAATGGAATCCAGAAATCTGTAACTCAAGTTCCAATTATCTCATTTATAAGCTTTGTAATCAAGGAAACTATTACTTCATATTTGTGGGTCTTGATTTCCTCATCTGTACTTTGTTTTTCTCATCTACTGTTTCTAATCATGTTGTTCTCTTCTTGCCCATTATAATCTCAGACCCTGCCATTAGCTCTTTTTCTTTTTCTTTCCAAATTACATTAGTACAATTGTCAATAATCATTTTCTGATATTTTCTGATCCATGTTTTCTACCTCCCTCCCAACACATTTTCTGATATTTTCTGATCCATGTTTTCTACCTCCCTCCCAACACTTCCTGTTCCTCATGATGACAGATAATATGATATAGGTTAGACATGTGTATTATATAATGCATATGTCCATGTTCATCGTGGTATAAAAGAAAGACACATGTCTTTCCAGGAATCAAGATGGCATCTTAGGAACAGCAAAAGCTGATACCTCTCTGACTGTCCTTCCATACCAATCCTTTAAAAGCTCTTCAAAAAAGACAGAAATCCAAACCCAACAAAAAGACAGATCCACAGGTCTCCCCTGCTGAACACAACTTGAAAGGTAGTCAAATAGAGTTGATTTTCATGGTATAAGAGAAAGGCCATGTACCCTTCCCTTATCTACTGGGCTGACACATATGATTAGACATGAGCTGACTGTAAGATCCTCAGATGGGGGCTTCAACTTTGACAGAACACATAAAGTCCAAGGCTCTGAAAATTGTTGGTAGGGAGGAACTTGGGGGTGGAGGCAGGATCTAGCTAGGCACCCTCAGCTTCCATAGGGGCTGACTGCAATGAAGATTTGGCCATAGGGTAGATTAGCATGGCAGGCCATCTCAAATGGTCTCAGCCAGTATACCAGCAGAGAAGAGAAAAGACTAAAGATTCCCAACTCATCAGAGCAGCTCAAACACCCTGGTCTATTAAACCAACAGAGGAGCAAGTTTATAATCTACAGTGGGGAAAAAAATAAGTAAAAAAAAAGAAAGGAGGTAATTATTGAAAGCTTCTATGGGGATAAATATTAAATAACAGAACCAATAGAGAAGGACAGGATCTAAGGAACTTCAAGCAAAACCTCAAAAAAAATCAGGAATTGGACTCAGGTTCTGGAAGAGCTCAAGAAGGAATTCAAAAATCAAATGAGACAGGCTGAAATGGGAAAAGGAAAACAAGAGCTTAAAAAGCAAAATAGGACATCTGGAAACAGAGACACATGAATTAAAACAAGAAAATAGTGTTTTAAAAGCCAGAATTGACTAACTGAAAAATGAGGCAAAAAAAGTCAAAGTAGGGAAAGAATGACTTGAAAAGAAAAATGGAACAATTGGAAAAGGAGGATCTAAAGGTCATGGAAGAAATGCAATCTTTAAAAATTAGAATTGGGCAATTAAAAGCTAATGACTTTAAGGTACATCAAGAAACAATAAAACAAAATCAAAAGAATAAAAAAAGGAATATATGAAATACCTCATTGAAAAAACAACTGACTTGGAAAATATATCCAAGAGAGACAATTTAAGAATTATTGGACTACCCAAAAGTCATAACCAAAATAAAAGCCTAGACATCAAACTTCAAGGCAGTTTTCAGATGAAGAAATCCAAACTATCAATAATCATAAGAAAAAATATTCTAAATCCCTCTTAATTAGAGAAGTGTAAATCAAAAGGACTTTGACATATTACCTCACACCTTGCCAATATGACAGTAAAGGAAAATAATTAATGTTGGAGGGTATATGGTAAAATTGGGAAACTGCTGCATTGCTGGTAGAGTTGTGAATTAATCCAACCATTCTGGAAGGCAATTTGGAATTGTTCCCAAAGGGCTTAAAAGAATACATGTCCTTTGAACCAGCAATACCTACCAGGTTTGTACCCCAAAGAGATAAAAAACCCACTTTTCATACAAAAATATTTATAGCCGTGCTCTTTGTGGTGGCAAAAATTTGGAAAATGAGAGGTATCCCTCAATTGGGGAATGTCTGAACAAATTGTAGTATATGATGGTAATGGAATACTATTGTGCTATAAGGAGTAATGAACTGTTTGATTTCTATAAATACTGGGAAGACCTCCATGAATTGAAGCAGAATGAAATGAGCAGAACCAGAAGAACATTTTTAAAAGTAACTAAAATAATATGGGACAATCAAATGTAATGGATTTTGCTACTAAGAGCAATGCAATGATCCAGGACAATCCTGAGGGAGTTATGTGAAAGAACTGTGGGAGTAGAAATGCAGTAAAAAAAACATATGGTTTATCACTTGTTTATATGAGTATAGGATTTGGAGATTTAGTTTTAAAAGATTACTCTATTACAAAAAGGAAAGAAAGAAAGAAAGAAAGAAAGAAAGAAAGAAAGAAAGAAAGAAAGAAAGAAAGAAAGAAAGAAAGAAAGAAAGAAAGAAAGAAAGAAAGAAAGAAAGAAAGAAAGAAAGAAAGAAAGAAAGAAAGAAAGAAAGAAAGAAAGAAAGAAAGAAAGAAAGAAAGAAAGAAAGAAAGAAAGAAAGAAGGAAAGAAAGAAAGAAAGAAAGGTTGCTTATACTAGAGAAAAAATCATGGAAAGAATAAAGTGAAGAAAGGCATACTTCAATCTTCATTCAGATCTCATTAATTTCTTCCAAAGTAGTGGTGGTTAGACTTTTCTTTGTCACAAGTACCTTCGGATTTGTCCTGGATACTTTTATTTATAATAATAGTTAAATCATTCACAGTTGGTTATCACACTTTATTACTGTTCCTGTGTAAAATGACATTAGGTCTTGATTAAGTGACATTATACCAAAAGTGTTCTGGTGTTTCAATAAACCTGTCTCCAATGAGGCAAGACCCTGGGGACTATGTGTGTGTGTGTGTGTGTGTGTGTGTGTGTGTGTGTGTGTGTGTGTGTGTGTGTGTGTGTCTTTGGCCTTATTTTGCCTAGAACCACAACTTTTTGTCACTTTCTGGCCACATGCACATAACTACTTATCTTCTCTTCATATATTATTTTTTTCTTATTAAACTGTAAGCTCCTTGAGGACAGGGATTATCTTGTTTACTTTTATTTTTATCTTCCAGTGCTTACATGGTACCTAGTATGTTGTAAGTAAGTCCTTAATAAATTCTTTCTATATATCAACCTTCACAGCTTATTGTAAAGAAATTACTTCATACATCATGATATAAATGTAAGTTAAATGAGTGACTCCTCAAATCAATCAGCTGGATATAATTCATGAACATATTATATTACTTTTTATGCAATGTAATATAAAATTATATGTGTGTATGTTATCCATATTTATGCATGCGCATATTATATGCATAAATGTTTTCCTCCATACTAAAATCCATTATTTCTATTTGCTCATCTAAGACCTATTTTGAAGATCTAAAGTAGATATCAGTGATTATTTTCATTAGATTTTGTCATTTTCCTAAAAAATCTTACAACTGCCTTTTACAGAGAAAAAACTTTGTCCTAGGATGGTTTTGATAATTTTTCTTTGGGGATTTTTATTATTTAAAAAAATAAAAGCTTGAGGAGAGAAAAAAGTTGTGTATTTTTTTCATGTAAAACTCTGACAGGGCTGGTGTTTCTCCTGCCAGTTCTTTCTGAACATACTGTATCATCTCCTTTGGAATCTTTCCAGCCTTTGGGCTAAATATACACTTAAAAGGTATTTTCAGGCTTGTGTTCCTTGTCTCCAAAGGCTGCACCATTTCAGGTTTGCCTGCTGGGTGAGCTCTCCTAATGTGAAAACACATTGATGTTCTTATTTTTTGAAAGTATAAACAAGTTGCCTGCATGAATAGTTTCCATCTTAGAATCAAGCATACTTCATGATGCTTTGCTTAGCTTGGCTACTTAAACAGAGAATTCGTTTTAGTGGCTTGATTATGGTGACTAGGAGAATAACCTATTCTATTTTTCCCCAAATGAGACTTTATTTAAATGAAACAGCTCCCTCCCCCATCCAAATATAGAGAAGGAAAGCAAATGTATATTGTTTTACAAGCTTATAATTCTCAAGATTTCAGAGACCTTACATACAAATCGATGCTATTATACCCTTCTCATTTCTGGATAAGGGCAACTCATAGTGTTCCTACTTTCCAAGGATGAGGGGAAAAGAAGTAGTCCTACAATGGAATCATGGGATTAAATGGCACATTCTCTGTTAGAGGTTCCTTTTATCCTGTTACTGGACAACTGACTAAATTATCATTATTTTATTTGGTTATTTACAAACATTATTCATTGGAAACAATGATCATTATCTTTTCCTCCCCCCACCCCCCTCCCACCACTTCTCCCATAGCCTGTGCACGATTCCACAGGGTTTCACAGGTGTTCTTAGTTCAAACCCATTTCCATGTTGTTGGTATTTGCACTAGAGTGTTCATTTAGAGTCTCTCCTCACTCATTTCCTCTCAGCCTCTGTAGTCAAGCAGTTGCTTTTCATTGGTGTTTTTATTCCCACAGTTTATCCTCTGCTTGTGGATAGTGTTTTTTAGATCCCTGCAGATTGTTCAGAGACATTGCATTGTCCCTAGTGGAGGAGTCCATTACCTTCGATTGTACCACAGTGTATCAGTCTCTGTGTACAATGTTCTCCTGGTTCTGCTCCTCTCACTCTGCATCACTTCCTGGAGGTTGTTACAGTCTCCATGGAATTCCTCCACTTTATTATTCCTTTTAGCACAATAGTACTCCATCACCAACATATACCACAATTTGTTCAGCCATTCCCCAATTGAAGGGCATCCCCTCATTTTTCAATTTTTGGCCACCACAAAGAGTGCAGCTATGAATATTCTTATACAAGTCTTTTTCCTTATTATCTCTTTGGGGTACAAACCCAGCAGTGCTATGGCTGAATCAAAGGGCAGACAGTCTTTTATCGCCCTTTGGGCATAGTTCCAAATTTCCCTCCAGAATGGTTGGATCAGTTCACAACTCCACCAGCAATGAATTAATGTCCCTACTTTTCCACATCCCCTCCAGCATTCATTACTTTCCATAGCTGTCATGTTAGCCAATCTGCTAGGTGTGAGGTGATACCTTAGAGTTGTTTTGATTTGCATCTCTCTGATTATAAGAGATGTAGAGCACTTTTTCATGTGCTTATTAATAGTTTTGATTTCTTTGGCTGAGAACTGCCTGTTCATGTCCCTTGCCCATTTATCAATTGCAGAATGGCTTGATTTTTTGTACAATTGATTTAGCTCTTTGTAAATTTGAGTAATTAAACCTTTGTCAGAGGTTTTTATGAAGATTGTTTCCCAATTTGTTGCTTCCCTTCTGATTTTAGTTATATTGGTTTTGTTTGTACAAAACCTTTTTAATTTGATGTAGTCGAAATTATTTTTTACATTTTGTGACTCTTTCTATGTCTTGCTTGGTTTTAAAGTCTTTCCCTTCCCAAAGGTCTGACATGTATACTATTCTGTGTTTACCTAATTTACTTATAGTTTCCTTCTTTATGTTCATGTCAGTCATCCATTTTGAATTTATCTTGGTGTAGGGTGTGAGGTATTGATCTAATCCTAATCTCTCCCACACTATCTTCCAGTTTTCCCAGCAGTTTTTATCGAATAATGGATTTTTGACCCAAAAGCTGGGAACTTTGGGTTTATCATATATTGTCTTGCTGAGGTCACTTACCCCAATTTTATTCCACTGATCCTCCTTCCTGTCTCTTAGCCAGTACCAAATTGTTTTGATGACTGCTGCTTTGTAATATAGTTTGAGATCTGGGACTGCAAGGTCCCCTTCCTTTGTATTTTTTTTTCATTATTTCCCTGAATATCCTTGATCTTTTGTTATTCCAAATGAACTTTGTTATGTTTTTTTCTAAATCAGTAAAGAAATTTTTTGGAAGTTCTATGGGTATGGCACTAAATAGATAGATAAGTTTGGGTAGGATGGTCATTTTTACTATATTGGCTCATCCTACCCATGAGCAATTAATGTTTTTCCAATTGCTCAAGTCTAGTTTTAGGTGTGGGGAATGTTTTGTGGTTGTGTTCATATAGTTCCTGCGTTTGTCTCGGGAGATAGATTCCTAGGTATTTTATTTTGTCTAAGGTGATTTTGAATGGGATTTCTCTTTCTAGTTTTTGCTGCTGAATTATGTTGGAGATGTATAGAAATCCTGATGACTTATGAGGGTTTATTTTGTATCCTGCAACTTTGCTAAAGTTGTTGATTATTTCAATTAGCTTTTTGGTTGAATCTCTAGGATTCTTTAAGTAGACCATCATGTCATCTGCAAAGAGCGATAAATTGGTCTCCTCTTTGTCTATTTTGATGCCTTCAATTTCTTTTTCTTCTCTAATTGCTACTGCTAATGTTTCTAGTACAATGTCAAATAATAGAGGTGATAATGGGCATCCTTGTTTCACTCCTGATCTTATTGGGAATGAATTTAGTTTATCCCGGACATTGCAGATGATATTGGCTGATGGTTCTAGATATATACTGTTTATTATTTTTAGGAACAACCCTCCTATTCCTATGCTTTCTAGTGTTTTCAATAAGGATGGATGTTGTATTTTATCAAAGGCTTTTTCTGCGTCTATTGAAATTATCATGTGATTTTTGTTGATTTACTTGTTGATGTGGTCAATTATGTGGATGGTTTTCCTAATGTTGAACCAGCCCTGCATCCCTGGTATAAATCCTACTTGATGATGGTGGATGACCCTTCGGATCACTTGCTGGAGTCTTTTTGCTAGTATCCTATTTAAGCTTTTTGCATCTATATTCATTAGGGAGATTGGTCTATAATTTTCTTTCTCTGTTTTTGATCTGCCTGGTTTTGGAATCAGTACCATGTTTGTGTCATAAAAGGAGTTTGGTAGAATTCCCTCTTTGCTTATTATGTCAAATAGTTTGTATAGTATTGGGATTAACTGTTCTCTGAATGTTTGATAGAATTCACTTGTGAATCTGTCGGGCCCTGGGGATTTTTTTCTTAGGGAGCTCTTTGATGGCCTGTTGGATTTAATTTTCTGATATGGGATTATTTAAGAATTCTATTTCTTCTTCTGTTAGTCTAGGCAGTTTGTGTTTTTGTATATATTCATCCATATCGCATAGATTGCTGTATTTATTGCCATATAGTTGGGCAAAGTAATTTTTAATGATTGCCTTGATTTCCTCTTCATTGGAGGTGATGTCCCCCTTTTCATCTTTGATGCTGTTAATTTGCTTTTCTTCTTTCCTTTTTTTAATTAGATTGACCAGTACTTTGTCTATTTTGTTTGTTTTTTCAAAGTACCAGCTTCTTGTCCTATTTATTAAATCAATAGTTCTATCACTTTCTCTTTTATTAATTTCTCCCTTAATTTTTAGGATTTCTAGTTTGGTTTTCTGCTGGGGGGTTTTAATTTGATTGCTTTTGAGTTTTTTATTTGCATTTCCAATTGATTGATTTCTGCTCTCCCTAGTTTGTTAATATATGCACTCAGGGATATGAATTTACCTCTGATTACTGCTTTGGCTGCATCCCAAGAGGTTTGAAAGGATGTCTCGCCATTGTCATTTTCCTTGATGAAATTAATTGTTTCTGTGATTTCTTCTCTAACTAAATGATTTTGGAGTATCATATTGTTTAATTTCCAATTAATTTTTGATTTGGTTTTCCACATACCGTTACTAATCATTATTTTTATTGCCTTGTGATCTGAAAAGGCTGCATTTATTATTTCTGTTTTTCTGCATTTGTGTGCCATGTTTCTGTGACCTAATGTATGGTCAATCTTTGTGAATGTGCCATGTGGTGCTGAGAAGAAGGTGTATTCCTTTTTATCCCTATTTATTTTTCTCCACATGTCTACTAATTCTAATTTTTCTAAGATTTCATTCACTTCTTTCACCTCTTTCTTATTTATTTTTTTATTTGATTTATCTAAATTTGATAATGGTTGGTTCAAGTCTCCCACTAATATGGTTTTACTGTCTATTTCTTCCTTCAATTCTCCTAGTTTCTCCATTAAAGATTTGGGTGCTATATTATTTGGTGTATACATGTTGATTAGTGATATTTCCTCATTATCTAAAGTCCCTTTTAACAAAATATAATTACCTTCCCTATCCATTTTGATTAGGTCTATTTTTGCTTTGGCTTTATCAGATATCATGATTGCCACTTCTGCCTTCTTTCTGTCAGTTGAGGCCCAGAAGGTCTTACTCCAACCTTTAATTCTGACCTTGTGGGTGTCTACCCGCCTCATGTGTGTTTCTTGAAGACAACATATGGTAGGGTTTTGGATTCTAATCCATTCTTCTATTCATCTACATTTTATGGGTGAGTTCATCCCATTCACGTTCAAAGTTATGACTGTCATTTGTGGACTCCCTGGCATTTTGTTATCCTTCCCTAATTCTAACCTTTCTTCTTTAGCTCTAACCTTTTAATCCAGTGATTTACTTTAAATCAGTCCCCCTTGTCCCCTTCCTTGATATGTTCCCTTTCTAGCCCCTCCTTTTTTGTTCCCTCCCCTTACTCCCTCTCCTTCCCTTCCCTTTTCTTCCCCCCCCCTTGGTTTTCCCTTCTCCCTACCTTTGTTGGGTAAGATAGAATTCAAGATCCCAATGGATCTGGATGTTTTTCCCTTTCAGAGTTGATTTCCCTGAGAGTAAGGTTTAAGTGAAAACTCTCTTCCTCTCCTTCTTATAGGAGTTTTCTTCCCCTCCCCTTCATGTGTGAATCTTTGTGTGAGAAAGATTATTCTATTTGATTTTTCTTTTCCCCCTATTTACACATTACATTTTCCATATATTAATATATAGAGATTGATATAAATGTAGTACTTATAGAAGAGAGTTTGAATAAATGAAAAGATAACAATTTTTTCCTTTTCCCTTTCCATCACATTTACATTTTCAGTTATTCCATGCGCTTTGTTTTTCGATATCGAACTTTCCACAGAGCTCTGGTCTTTTCTTTGCAAAAACTTGGAAATCTTCTATTTTGTTGAATGCCCATACTTTCCCTTGGAAGTATATAGTCAGTTTTGCTGGATAGCTGATTCTTGGTTGAAGACCCAGCTCTCTTGCCTTTCTGAAAATCATGTTCCATGCCTTACGATCATTCAGAGTGGAACTTGCAAGGTCTTGTGTGACCCTGATTGACATTCCTTTATATCTAAATTGTCTTTTTCTGGCTTCTTGTAGGATTTTTTCTTTTGCTTGAAAGCTTTGGAATTTGGCAATTACATTCCTGGGAGTTGTCTTTTGGGGATTTAGTGTAGAGGGTGTTCTGTGAGCTCTTTCAGTGGCCGTATTGCCCCCTTGTTCTAGAATCTCTGGGCAATTTTCTTTGATTTATCTTGTATTACGATGTTGTGTTTGCTGTTTATTTATGGATTTTCTGGTAGTCCAATTATTCTTAAATTGTCTCTTCTCCCTCTATTTTCCAAGTCTGTCACCTTGTCAGTGAGATATTTTATGTTCTCTTCTAATTTCTTGATCTTTTGGCTTTGCTTTATTGATTCTTGCTCTTTTACCTGCTCCTTGTCTTCCAGTTGCCTAATTCTGACCTTTAAAACCTGGTTTTCCTTTTCAGTTTAGTCAAACTGGTTTTGTAGTTGTGTGAAATTCTTTTTCATTAATTCCCACTTTTCCTGCCAGAAGGCTTCCATCTTTTTGATCATTTTCGATTCAAATTCTTCAAAAGTTTGTGGAGAGTTTCCATTTCCTTTGGAAGGTTTTGGCACATTTGCTTGTGTTTCCTCTTCTATGTCCTCTGTATTTTGTATTTTTGCTCCATAAAATGTGTCCAAAGTTGCCCCCTTCTTGTTTTTCCTGTTGTTTTGAGGCTTTTTTAGCTTCTGTGCTGTTTGCCATCTCTATCTGAGTGAGGGGGGCTGGCTCTTCTGTTATCTGTCTGGTGTTCAGTGGCTTTAGCCCCAGGCAAATTGTCTGTCTTCCCCAGGAAGCCCGGAATTGCTGGTGTTTCGGTGTTTTGGTGTTACTACCCTCCTCAGTTCCCTCCCGATGCTTCTCTGTTGCCTTACTTCTATTCTCTGAGCCTGGCTTGACACTCTCAGATGTATTTCAATGTCTTTGCTGGACAGAGGAGCCTGCACTCTGAGGGGAAGGGCCCGTGGCTTTTCTCTGTTTCCTTGCTGTCTAGGTTCCCCCGCGACTGGGTAAGGTTTTTTTCAGGATGTGGCCTTCAGAATAGCCGGCTCCTGAAGTCCTTTTGCCAGCCCTGAGGGTTACTGTTGTTTCAGATGATCCTGTTCTCTGAGGGAGGAGGGGCTGTGGCTTCCTGAAGCTCTGAGGGCTGGTGATAGGATTAAACTCAGACTGAGTATGCCCTGAGGCAGGTACCTTCTGTGAGACTCAGATTGAAGGATCTCGTCAGGAGGCTACAGGCTTCCCCCAGCCCCTGTCTCTCTCTGTTTCCCTGCTGCCTGGGTGCCCCCGCGACTGGGTCAAGTTGTTTTCAGGATGCAGCCTTCAGAATAGCTGGCTCCCAAGGCCCTTTTTCTTGCCCTGAGGTTCCTGCTGCTGCCTCGGATTCAGAGCTCTGGGTTGGGGGGATGGGTCCTGGGACCTTCCTTTTGCCTACCCCTTAGATCCAAGTGATCTCAGGTTCTGACTTTTGGGGGGCTGTACCTTTCGATCCAGGTCCAGGAGGAGTGTTCCCTGGGTCTATTCTGTTGTTTGTTTTGAATTCTGGTGCCCTGGGAGCATTCAGTTTGAGATCGGTAAGGAAGGGTTTCTGGAGCTCTGAACTTTAGCTTTCTCTAAGCTGCCATCTTGACCAGAAGTCCTCAGTGTGTTCTTAAATCTCTTCAGGCACCTAAAGCAAGGTTACACTAGATGACAACCTGTTCACCACCCTTTCTGTGATCCCCTCTCATAGGTCCTCTGGGTAAAAAGTAAATTGAAATATACACTTGAGCATCTCCCCTCCCCAGTTATTATAATAATAGTCTGGAGGTGGATGAATATGAAAATTTATTAGAATAGTTGCCACATACAGGAGTTGCTCTTGGAGAATAGTTCTGGAAAACTCACTAATGTGCTACATGCATAATCCTATGACTCCTTCTGAGAACTGTTAATCAGGTGTTCCTGATTCTTTCCAGCTGTGGGACATCCTAAGATCTGTGGAGCAGAATCAAATAACAAAGCCAAATTGTGAGAGAGGCCTGGTTAGCATCACACATACAAGTATAAATGTCATCTTGGCCTCTAAAAAGCTTCACACATTGATGTGCAGCTTTCTAGTCTTTTTTTTAACTGAATCTATCTTGCCTAGGAAGGAATTTAAGCAGCCAGTTGTGAGCTCAATCCCACTACTGATTGGCACAGAAGTATGACCTGCTCTGTCTTTGAGATGTGCTGATTCACTATCTCTGTCTCTGTCTCTGTCTCTCTGTCTGTCTCTATCTCTCACCTCCTCTTCCTCTCCCCCTCTGTGTCTCTGTCTTCCTGTCTCTGTCTCTGTCTCTCTCTCCTTCTCCCTCTGTCTGTCTCTCTGTCTGTCTCTCTCTCTTCCCTCCCACCCCAGGGTCTCACCACATTGAAGACAAAGAGTGCAGTCATCAGATCATTTTTATTCTGCTGTAACTTAGAACTTCTGAGTTCAAGCAATCTACCTGCTCTAACATTCCAATTGATACTGACTTCAACAAGTTCCATAATATAATAAAATCATCCTTCTAGAGTTCTAATAAGTTGACAGAAATGAAATATAATTTCCAAAATCTATTATCAAAATTTAAGAGCATTATGCACCCACATATGTATTTGTATATATAAGTATATAATGGATATCAGAAATTCACAATTTAAGAGGTAAGTGAAAAAAAACATTGTTCAAATATATAATTTCCTAATCAAGTACCAGGATTCAAGGCTCGGAATCTTCTAAGAAGGTATAAGAGTCACAAGAGTTCAGCGGTACACCGATGAGGAGATTTGATACTATAGGTGCATATTATTGAAGAGTTACTGATTCAGAGTTCACTCTTTCTAATTCCAAAATCAGCTCTATAACCATTATGATACACATAATCTTACCATAATGGTACATCTATTAGTCCCATATATAGATGTGGAAAGATTACTCTGCAATTGGCATTCCTTTCAACACCAAAGAATTTTTAAAACTTTAGCAATTGTACAAATAATTCTTTCTCTGGATGGCTTTCTGTCCCCTGATACTTACACTTCAATGGTCAATTAGTCTGAATTTGAAAGAACACCATGCAGATTCCCACCTCAATAGTTCATACATTTGGCTATCAATTTTCACTGCATCCCATTTTACATTATCTTTGGAAAATCAATAAGAGCAGATTTCTTTGAATTTTTTTAACTTGGGAATTTTCTAAAATATGACACCATACTTGACCCAGAAACTAACTATTATCAAGTTGCTCTTCTTAAAAACATTTTATCCATAAACTCGACATTACATTACTGAAAAGGCTGTAAGTAATGAGGGAGGTGCAGATGGAACTGGTCTGAGTGTCCTACTAAGTTTAAATTTTGGAATCCCAAACAAAGTACTGTGAGTGGACAGGTATCTATTCCAAAAACAATTAACAGCAATGAGACTTTGGTCAAGTCAGTTTCTTTTTGCCTTAGTTTCCTTACTTGTAAAATGAGGATAATAATAGTTATGGCCTCCCAAGAAATTGATAATATTTTTAAGTTTTTAACAGAGTTTGGCACATAGTAGGCACTATATAAATTGTAGTTATTGTCATTACTATTATTTTTGTTATTATTGTTGCTATTGTTGCACACAGAAGTCCAATTGCATAGTCACTAGAACAGGAGTTTGAAAGACAAGTTCAAATCTATATTTGGACACTTAATAGCTATGATTGGGTGAATAACAACTTCTGTCTCAATTTCTCAAATGTTAAATAGAAATAATAATAACTACTTCCTAAGTTTTAATATGATCAGATTATATATTTGTAAAACACTGAACATAGAGCCTGATACCTAATAAGTATTTAAGAAATTTTTTTTGTCTCTCCTTTATAGACAGAAAGACAGACAGACAGACAGACAGACAGATAGATAGATAGATAGATAGATAGATAGATAGATAGATAGATAGATAGATAGATGGATGGATGGATGGATGGATGGATGGATGGATAAATACCACCCACAAACTTTGCTCAATTTATGTAGAAACAGAGAAAAGATAGCAAGATAGATGATAGAGAGATGGATATATGCTCCATTCACACAAAGGACTTCCTAAGCACTGACAGTGGTGAAACCAAATTCTGGTTGACATTCTGGGAACCTTGGCTCCTTACCATGCTGGAGCCATAGTTGCAGCAGCAATGTGTAGTATAATGTTTTCAAAAAAGAGCAGATGGGCATCCCAAGCTGCCCAGATTTTTTCTTAACTCTGCTGGAGTGAAAGGAGAAATCAAAATGAAATGACACTGATTACTCTTGGCATGTTGTGATGAGCTATAGATGTGCTAAATCCATAAGTGACCTTGTTTTAGCATGGCAGGGAGAAAACATCTAAATCTGTTTCAATGAAAAGAGGTGTTCTTCTGAACAACTTTTTTGTTCAGAATTTTTTTTTGAATTTTAATTTTTGAAGGAATCTACTTTTCTCATCTCTCTTATGTTTTAATATAAGAGAGATGAGAAAAGTAGATTCCTTCAAAAATTATCTTGTTTTTTCTATTTCCTATTGGCTTCATTTTCCTCATCTATAAAATGAAGTTGTTAAACCAGATAATCTCTGTCTCTAAACTTATGGTAGTACTATCTAACAGTATTAGAATTCTTGGTTCCCCTTTAGTTTCATTTTCTGGAAATTTCAGTCTGATAGAAAATATATTTTCTAACGTAGGTGCCTGGATTATTTATGGCCATGCCAATAGAACACAAACTGTGACAACTCTAACCAAGCTGGAAATATTTCAGGACTCTTTTATTTCTATTGATTAAAGAACAATCTAGCTAAGAATGGAGGGGCTAATAATACCAAGCTTTTAAGTTTGTTTAAAATGCATTTATTTGATTCTTAAAACCAACCTGAAAGGCAGTTAATGGGGGTATTATTAGCTCCATTTTATATGTAAGATATGTAGTGACATGCCTATTGTTTCAAGGTTCTAAATGCCAATAGATTAATGTTAAATGAAATTTTCTTTCTTTTAGTTTCAGTTCTCTATAAACTACACCACAGAGACAAATTATATAACTGATTGTGGAATAATTGTTAAGATAAATTCACATGAGGCTTGCCAACTTTTTAGGTATTGGAACAGGGATACAACATATAGAGTAGGGTCTCATCACAGAGATGCACAAATATGGCTACACATAAGCCAATCTTGATTAAGTAGATGTCAGAACCACCGACTCTTTTCCTTATCATCACATTGGTGTTCAAGAGAGACATCTCCTAGAGGATATCTACATTTTCTCAAAGATTTGCTTAGGGCAATAAGATTTTTGACCACATTAACTCCTAAAGGCCAACTGTCAAGTCATAGATGGGTTGTGATAAATGTTAGTGGAAAGAGTATCCAAAACTCAGAAGAAGATAGCAAAGTGAAAACATCTATACAATGTAAATAGAGATACAAAAAAAAAGCCTCAAAGAAAAATGTGAATTGGAAATGAGCTCTACAAAAATTGCTAAAAGATTCAAAGAAAGAGATGAGAAGTAGAGGAAAAATAAGAAAAGACAAAAGTGATAAAAGAAAATTCTAAAAAAATTAATATCTTAATAAAAGTGGTGCCAAAATACTGAAGAATATAGAATTGGCCAAATGGGGAAAAAAGAGACTTGCAAAAACTGCCTGAAAAAAATAGTTCTTTAAAAATTAGAATTACTCAAGTGGAAAGTAAAGACTGCATGAGACATCAAGAAAAAAAAAGAAAACAAAGACAAAAGAATGAAAAAAGAAAACATGAACTATCTCATTAAGAAAAAAGACTCACCTGGAAAATAGATCAAGAAGAGATTGTGTAATAATTGTTGGACTACATAGAAGTCATAATCAAAGAAAGAGTTTAGAGGTCAAATTTTAAGAAATTATCGAGGAAACCCGCTCTATGTTAAAGCCAGAGAATTAACTAGAAATGGAAAGAATCCACATCTTATACCCTGAAAGAGATCCTTAAGTGAAAATCTCCAAGAAATTGTAGTCAAATTCTAGAGCACCAAGGTAAAATAAATAAAGAAATAAAAATATTTCAAGTAATTGAGAGAGAAACAATTCAAATACTGTGAAGCCACAGTCAGGATCAAGCAAGATTTAGCAGTTTCTACTTTAAAGGAATGGAGGGCTTGAATTATGGTTTCTAAAAGATAAAGGAGCTAGGAACTTTGGAGAAAAAATAAGTGTAATAGTTCAGATGGAAAAAAGGATATTCAGTGAAATGGAAGATTTCCAAGTATTCCTGATGAGAAGACCAGAGATAAATAAAAAATTTGGCATTCAAACAGAAGAGTCAAGAGAATATAAAAAGGTAAACATGAAAGAGTAATCTTAAGGACTTAATAAAGTCAAACTGTTTACTTTGATATTTGCAAAGATGATACATGTAACCTCCAAGATTTTTATCAATATTAGGAAAGTAAAAAAGTGTTTACATAGACAGAGGGCATGGGTGTGATTTGATTATGTTGGAATGATCTCTAAAAAATAAAGTAGTGAGAAAGAGTAATGCACTGGAAGAAGGGGGAAAAGACAGTTGGAATGAGGGAAATTTTCTTTTATAAAAGAGCATAGAAGGGAGAGTGTTAACAAAGAAGGGGGGGATAAGGAAGTGTCAGACAATGTTTGAATCTCCCTTATTTGGAATTGACTCAAAGAAGGAAGAATATTCTCTCCCTTTCTCTCCCTCCCTCTCTCTCCCTCCTTCTCTCTCTCTCTCTCTCTCTCTCTCTCTCTCTCTCTCTCTCTCTCTCTCTCTCTCTCTCTCTCTCTCTCTCTCTCCTTCTCTCTCTCTCTCTCAATTGTATATATAAATGTAATTTACCCAATAGGGAAATAGAGGGGAAGAAAGTGATAATAGAATGTGAGGATAATAAAAGAGAAGGAGAATTAAGAGGCAATGATTAGAAGCAAAATCGACATGTGAGGAGGGATAGGATAAAAAGAGAGGAGAGAAATAAACAGAAGAAAACAGAATGGAGAGAAATACATAATCAGTTTTCATAACTGAATATGAATGGGATGAGTTCACCCACAAAATGGAAGTGGATAGCAGAATGGACATAATATGTTCATTATAAGACACACACAAAAAAAAGACACACAGATAATTAAAAGAGAAGCAGACTCTATTGTGCTGTTTTTTTTTATTTTACTTCATTGTCTTTGATACATTTTAGTATAATTGTTCTGATTATCTTTTGCAATCAGATGTAGCTTTGTTTTTCCTTTATCTGAAATCAGGATTTCAGAATGAAACCCCAGTTTCATTTAAAAAGTAACATTTGGGTTAGCTTTTACAAAGGAATATTTACTTTAAATGATACAATAGGAAATATACAAACAGCTTGTCTCAGTTTTTATACAGCATAGTCCCAGTTTATTATCCAAAATTCCCTTGTCCAAAATATCTCTAATCACAAGCATCATCCCACCTGCAATTCTGTCTCCAAGGCCGCAATGACTCCAAAATCCTGTCATTGAGCTAATGCTGTGATGGAACTATGATCTTCATCCTCCAGAAGTAGCAGGAAAGATCTTATAGGAAAGAGAATGAATGAAAGAAATTTTCCCACTTAGGTTATTTTGAAAGATGTAATCCATTCCTAGCTATGCAGATAATCAAAAGAGGCTACTCCTCCTTACATGATATTAAAACTTTATAATAGCAGCCTTCTTCCATATTAGGCAATCTAAGCATGCTTAGATCAAGTCTTTAAAAAGTAAATATATAAACAAGTTGAATAAAAATTAAGGCTGAATGTGTGAGAAATCAACATGACAGAGACTATAAAATAGTAAACCTTAAATCTGAAAATACTAAACTCAAATTCTGATTGTGATAGTTACTAGATGTGCACAATAATGGAAAAGTCATCTAGCCTCTCTCTCTAAGTCTGAGGCACTTGATGAGGACCATAAATCAGAGATGGGATGTAACTTGATTGCTCTCTTCTATGAGACATCGTCCCATCAGAGAAATGAAAAGGCTCTTATTTGAATGATTATTTACATTATGTACCTACTTTTAATTTACAAAGGGATTCACCACAAGGTAGCTCTCCCAGTACACTGAATTTCTGATCCAATTAATAAAATTCAGATGAAATGTTTGATATATTATTTATTTTAAGTGATAGAACTCTTGCTTATGTTAGCTCTTTCTAGCTAAATTGAAAGGATTGTTCTCTCCAAAGATAAAGTTCTAAACTGTAATTCTCCATCATGCATTCCTTTCACAGAAAACTCATCACTGACAAATCTCAAATCTCATTATTCTGCAAGATTGTATCTACCTATCGATAATCACATCTCATCAATTCTGTTTGCCTCCCTGCTTAGACACTGTAACTAGAGAAAAGAACCATTGCTTCTAAAGCCTTTAATTAAAATGGGGCTCAAAAATCTTTTTCCTTATTTACCAGCTACACTACTTTTAGCTATATCTGGAATTCACCAACAGGACTGCATGTAGTACTTTTCCCTTTTCCCCCTCTTCTTTTACATATTTCATCTGTTTGTTTTCTTACTTCAGTAGGATATAAGCTGCTTGAGGATAGACTGTCTTTTTATTTGTATTTCTATCCTGGGCTCTTAGTATAGTTTCTAGCATATAATAGGTGCATAAAATATTTATTAACTGATTGATTCACCCTTTGATAATGTATTTTACTCTTCACTATATGATGCCCATCATTGGAACTTTGTTGAATCTTACTGTCTAGGTTCCATTGTAATGACCAAAACTTTATAACACTGGAGAAACATAAAATAACTTTCAGATATAAGCTATGAGGTAACATTGGAAATTGATTTGTAGCATGAGTGCAGTTCTACAATTATGGATATGAGTTGGGAACTGATAGGGCCAAATAGTGATAAAGTCTAAAGAAGATTCTAAGGTCAATATCCGAAACTGCCAATAGCAGAGGCAATAGC
Organism: Monodelphis domestica; assembly: GCF_027887165.1. NCBI lineage: Eukaryota > Metazoa > Chordata > Mammalia > Didelphimorphia > Didelphidae > Monodelphis > Monodelphis domestica. The sequence continues at coordinate 668,256,615 of NC_077227.1, read as the reverse complement.
ACCATGTGAAAAAGAATCCAAGCCAAAACAAAACTCTTCCAAATTAAGCATGCAAGACACTAAATACCATTAATAGGTAAAATATACGGTTTGGAATCATATATTGGGAATTGGATATTTTACAAGTAACAATATTTACTTGTACAATTGGAATTGCACAAGATAAAGAAAATTCTAGTTCATCATGCACACTATCATCCTTGGGCTTCCCCAGAAAGCTTCTCAACTGGAGCTTTCCCAATGTGATTATAAGTAAGCTCTGTGCAAAATTATTGTATCATCCCTGGACTCTCTGATCTAACTATGAAAAGATTTTAAAATATTTGAAACAATTTGGAAATTAAAAAAAAACTGCACTTAAGTGAGTTCTAAACTAATTTGGCACACAGAAACAGGTAATTTGTAGTTCACTATTCAAAAAAATAAAAGATCTTTGCTATGCATATTAGAGTGAAAAAGAATATTTTAAATGACATTAGTGAGGCCAAAGTCTGTTGGTCTGGCAACTTATGAAAGGATTGGCTTCAATTTGGTTAAAACTATATAGCATTATGTGTTATAGCAATTTAAAAAAGTCAAGATAATGATAATATTTATATTGATAATGATATATATGAAATATATGATATATGAAATATAATGATAATAATTAATAAAAGTTTCAATAACGATAAAAAATTGGGATCTAAGTTGTGCTTGAGGGATGTTGTGAAGATTGGATTTAGCTATCTCCTGATTGTAACAATGAAGGTACTTAGCTCTTCCTTTATTGGAAAGATTGAATTGTAATCCAGTCTATTTTTAGATTTTAATCTACAAAAAGGTGGTAACTAACTACAAAAGGTGAACTAACCAAAAAAGGTATAATCTAACCAAAGAAGATGTGAACTAAAGTGTGGGCAGTCCTGAAGATGAGCGTCTGCTGTGATTGGTAGATATGAAATTTAGGGGAGTTTACACAGGATAAAAAGATCTTTAAAAAGAGGATCAGAGGCCAGAAGAAGATATATATCCGATATTCAATTCGAGTTAGATCGAAAACTCTCACTCAGAGGAGAGACTAGAAGACAAGACACTCAGACTTGGAGTGAAGACACTTGGCTGTGGAACTGGACCCCTGGAGGAGCTCATGCAGAAGAACTCAGACTGCTTTTCTTTTAGATGGTCACTGTTGGTGAGTGAAAGGCTGAATTAGTAACGCTGCCTTTCTTGGAAGTTTATACTTCAAAGAAAGGCCCAACATCTTGAGACTGTTTTCCCTAATTAGGGACTTAGAATTTCTACCTGGCTCAGAGGAAGCCAGAGTTCTCTCTCTCTCTCTTTCTCTCTCTCTCTCTCTCTCTCTCTCTTTCTCTCTCTCTCTCTCTCTCTCTCTCTCTCTCTCTCTCTCTCTCTCTCTCTTTCTCTCTCTCTCTCTCTCTCTCTCTCTCTCTCTCTCTCTCTCTCTCTTTCTCTCTCTCTCTCTCTCTCCTTCTTTAATATCTTCCCTCTATTGTAAATAAAACTACCATAAATTACATTTGACTTTAGTAATTCATTTTGGGATTTAGAAATTAAATCTCTGGCTACCACAAAATTAATATAATCCAGTCCAACCACAAATAAATTTAACAATGTTTAAGATTCAAATGGATCTTGGGGTAGAATGAAAAATTTCCACATGAAAGGAGCAGTATAAATAAACTGATGAAAAAGGAAACAAGATGGAAAGGCAGGATAAGTGGTCAGCATTGTGCTTTGCAAATATTATTTCACTTGATGTACAATGAACACCATAGGGATAGGTCTGACAGAAACAGAGGATCAAGGTGACCAAATTGTTATTTAAGAAAAATAATTTGGCAGTGATATGAAATATAGTTTAGAATAGTGGGAGACCAAAGTTAGAGGGAGGGAAGTTTGGGAGACTATTATAGTAATCTGGGTAATGTATGGTGCTATCTTTGATTTAATAAGGGATAATGAAAATGTTTTAAAAAAAGTGTGAGAGGGGATTTTAAGGGGGAAATCTTCAGGATACAGTGCCAAACAAACACAGGGGAAGGAGGAAAGAAACAAGTGACAAATGAGTCCAAAGTTTCAAGTTTGGGGGATTGGCATAATGATGATAAGGATAGTTAGGTAGCTCAGAGGATAGAAAACTGGGTCTCGATGTAGGCACTCACTGACTGACTCTTGGAAAGTCATTAAACCCTGTTGGCCTCAGTTTTCTAATCTAAAAATGAGTTGGAGAAGGAAATTTACCAATTTTACCAAGAACACCTCAAATGTTGTCACAAAGAGTCAGACATGACTGAAACTACCAAAAATAGGAATAAAATAATGAGAGGATAACTAAATGTGTCAAGAATGTGAGGAAGAAAAGTTTTTAGGGGTAAGAAAATGAGTTCAATTTAATGTATTTTGATTTTAAAATGATGACAATATAAGTGTCAAGAAATGAGTTGGAAACACAAGAACTGATTTCAGAGAAGAGATAATGGATAAATATGAATGTTTGGACATCATTTGTATAGAGAAAATGAAAAATAAAGACATATTACTGTAGATCTTATTCTCAGACTCATTAATATCGGTTGGTCATTAATATTCTACAAAGGCAACATGAAAGAGAAGAAAAAAAATGTTGTATCAGAAGTCAAGAAGACCTGGATTCAGATCTCATTTCTGACTCTAATTTGCTTAATGAACAATGACAAATAGCTTACTCTCTCTGAGTTTCATCTAAAAGAAAGAATAAATAATTCTTTAAGTGCCTGTCTTCTGGGGCTACTTGAGTTTCAGATAAAGTAAAAATAAAATGTGTTTTAATCTCACAGAAATATTAAAATATTCTATAAATGCCATTATTATGCTAGAAAAATAAACACTCTAGTAGGTTAAACCAATCAAGTTTTCTAATCTAACCCCTGTAATGACCTATTGTTATAGCCTAAGTACCATCCTAACCAAGTTCAAGAAATCTCATTATAAGATAGTGCTGCTGAATGACAAAATTTTTAGCCATGGTAACTCTCAAAGATTAGGTCATAGAGGGACTTGGATCTACTCTGGTAGAGAGTGTGTTTAAAATGAGGAAATTGTAGATCCTGGCAGTATGAGAAAGGACAGCTTGGTAGTATAGTAGACAGTAGGAAGGATAGTAGACACATCTTGATATCAAATCCGCCTTCAGAAACATCCTAGATATGTAACCCTGGGCAAGTCACTTAACTATGTTTGCCTCAGGTTCTTACCCATAAAATGATCTGGAGAAGGAAATGGCAAACTATCCCAGTATCTTTGCCAAAAAAAACCCAAATGATTCTTCATGAAGAGATAGAAATAACTGAAAATAATAGACCAATGAAAAATGAGATGATGAACCTTCTCTTTGGGAGAGAATGTATAGAGAGAAAAGCAAGGAGGTGCTTTCCTTAGTCCCCAAACGCAAACAAAATCTTCCTACTATAATTTCTAAGAACACTTTGCATTTCTCATTTATTGCTTTGATATTTAATTTTCTATCATGTTTAATTCTGTATACTATATTCCCTTATTAGTCCATGCACAAAGTCTTCTACACAACAGTTGTATAATATATATTCATTGAACTAAATTAATGAAAAAATGGAGATCTTTCTTTTCTTAAAGAATGTTCCCAGGATGACATGAGTGTCAATGATAGTGCACTTTAAAGCAGAAAATTATTTAAAAGGTGACTTAGTCCAATCCCTTTTGGAGAAAATATTTACTATTTATTCATTATTAATATTCTTAATCCAGCTTTGGCTAAAAAATTATCTAACCCAGATAAAGAAATAAAAACTATCAATAAGGACATGAAAAAGTGTTCTAAATCTGTTATAATTAGAGAAATGCAAATCAAAATAACTCTGAGGTACCACTTCACACCTAGCAGATTGGCTAACATGACAGCAAAGGAAAGTAATAAATGTTGGAGAGGATGTGGCAAAATTGGGACATTACTGCATTGCTAGGGGAGTTGTGAATTGATCCAACTATTCTGGATGGCAATTTGGAACTATGCCCAAAGGACTTAAAAGACTATCTGCCTTTTGATCCAGCCATACCACTGCCGGATTTATACCCCAAAAGATAATAAGAAAAAAAGACTTGTACAAAAATATTTATAGCCACGTTCATTATGGTGGCAAAAAATTGGAAAATGAGGGAATGCCCTTCAATTGGGGAATGGCTGAACAAATTGTGGTATCTGATGATAATGGAATACTATTGTTCTGAAAGGAATAATGAACTTGAGGAATTCCATGTGAACTGGAACAACCTCCAGGAATTGATACAGAGTGAAGGGAGAAGAACCAGGAGAACATTGTACACAGAGACTGATACACTGTGGCATAATTGAATGCAATGTACTTCTCTACTAGCAACAATGCAATGTTCCAGGACAATTCTGAGAGACCTATGAGAAAGAACACTATCCACATCCAGAGGAAGAACTGTGGGAGTAGAAACACAGATGAAAAACAACTGCTTGATTACATGGGTTGATGGGAATATGATTGGAAATATGGACTCTAAACAATCATCCTAATGCAAATATTACTAATATGGAAATAGGTCTTAATCAATGACACATGTAAAACCCAGTGGAATTGGGTGTTGGCTATGGGAGGGGGTGGGAGGAGGGAAGGGAAAGAACCTGAATCATGTAACCATGGAAAAATATTCTAAATTAATTAATTAAATAAAGATTTTCAAATAAAAATGAGTGAATGAATGAACAAACAAACAAACAAATAAATAATTAAAAGAAAAAAATTGTCTAACCCAAAATCTTACCCTAGAGGTCAGGCCAACCTCACAGAAGTCCTGAGGAAATCAAATGGAATGATTGAAAGGAATGCTTAGATTGTATCTAGTGTTTGTTTTGTATCCATCAAAATTTTGTGCTTTGGGTTTCCCAATATAGACAAATTTACCTAATGATATGCATTTTAAACTGCCCTTTTCTTGAATATTGCTTCATCCCTACTTAAAGTCAATCAAGCAAATGTCCTTATGTTCTTGTTTGGCATGTATATAATGTAATCTCAAAAGGACTAATGGAGCCATTCACACTTTTTTCTACCTCATCCCCTAACAAATGGCCTAGTAAATTCATTTCTAAAATTATTTTGTATTTGGAAGATTGTCTTATGATTAACACTCTATTCTCTCTACTCTGTTGTATAAAAAGATATTACCAAATCAGGTTCTATGTTTACCAATTGTCTTTCATGTTCACCTGTGAATAAAAAGAATGAAGCATGATTTTTCCCATTGTTTCAGAATCTTGGAGTTCCAAGTTACAAATGATAAAGAACTGTGAACTAGGTTAAATAATCTCAGATGCATTCATTTTCATAGCTTAGTGTATTCTGTAGTGGAAAGAATGCTAGAAATATAATAAAAAGAAATGGGCTGATAGTCCTCTTCTGACACATTATCTGATTGACGATAAGAAAGTAACTTAACCCATCCATGCAGCAGTTTAGAAGCTCTACTAAGAAATAGATAGATTGTCATCTGCTTTGATACAGGGAGTTCCAATATGAAGAAATGCTTATCATACCGAAGCATATAAATTCACAAAATCAACCTCTTTTCTTCATTCAGGAGGGTGATTTAAATAATCTCAATACTTTAAGGGTTCAAAATTAGTAAATCCTTCCATTTTTTGTAAGATAATTATTAATGTACAACTTTTCTCCAACCACTATTATTATTATTACTGTTTTAATAATAACAACTATATCACTAACCTAGAAAGGAGGGAACGAAGGAAGGAAGAAGGAATGAAGGAAGGAAGAAGGCAAAGAAGAAAGGAAGGAAGGAAGGGAAGAAGAAAGGAAATGAAGAAGGAAAGGAAGGAGGGAAGGAAGGAACAGAGGAACAGGGAAAGGGAGGAAAGGAGGAAAGGAAGGAGGATGATAAAAAGAGCATGACTTCATCAAGAACAAGTCATGGCAGAAAAAATAAAAATGTAATTCCTTTTTGGACAATTTTCCAGAATGGATACTTTAAGAATATGTTGTAGATGTAGTTTACTTATATTTTAATAAAACATTAATTAATTCTCTCAAGTGAGTCATGTAGAAAATATAGTAAGATGTAACTAGATAACAGCAAAATTACATAAGTTTTGAAATGAATGAATGGCCAGACCCAAAATGTAATCAAGACTGATTTGATGTCAGATAGAATGAAGAATCTAGTGGAGTACCCTAAGTATGTGTGCTTCTTGATATATTAATGGTCTCATAAAGATATAAAGAGCATGTTTATTAAATGTACACATTAAACAAAGCTGAATGGATTTTGATGGATATTAGAGTCGCGAGAAATATATCTTGATGGACTAAATAAGAGTGAATTTAATCAGAACAAATGTAAAGTTTTACACTTTGATTCAAAGAATCAATTCTCTGATTACAAGATGAGGAGAAGTTGGGCAGAGCAAATTTTCTGAAAAACATTAAAGGATTTTGGAGGACCACAAGTTCAATAAGCCAATAATATAAGATGAAAGACAATTAAGTTAAATGTTATTTGGAGCTGCATTAAGGAAAAGAATAGCAATCAGATGTGGAAAGAATAGTGCTACTGCATTTACACTTGTTCAGAGAACATTTGAAGCACTTTATATAGATTTTTGACTGTCACACCAAAGAAAGGGCACTGCTAAGCTAGAAATCACTCAAAAGAGGGTAAATATAATGGTGAATGGACTCTCAACTTGATGCCATTTGAAGAATTAGTCAAGGAACTCTGGATATTAACCTGGAAAAGAGAAGAGTTAGAGGAAAGAGTTAGATTTGAAAGAACAATAGATTACATATATTTGTTGTCATTCAATCATTTCTGTCATGTACAATTCTATGAGATCCCATGTGGGGTTTTCTTGGCAAAGATACTGCAGTAGTTTGCCATTTCCATCTCCAGTTTATTTTACAGATGAGGAAATTGAAATAAACAAGGTTAAGTTTTGGCAGCTAGTTAATGTCTAAGGCTGGATTTAGACTCAAGAAGAGGAGTCTTCCTGATTCCAAGCCTGGCATTTTATCCACAATGCCACCTGATTGCCCACTTGCCACATGGTAGGGAGTTAATAGATGTTTTCTATTCAATTGATTGACTGCTTGAAAATGGTTGGTCCCAGAGCTAGCCAAAGAGCAGTGGGAAAATTTAAAGAAACTTGAAAGATGAATGTAAAGGAGAAAAAGTAACCCAGTTTATCAGAAAACACAACTGACTTCCTTGTATGACATTAGTTTTTTCTTCACTGGAGGTCTTTGAACAAAGAATGGATGTTCATTTACTAAGAATAATGCAGAGAGAATTCTTGATCAAGTTGGACATGAGTATATCATAAAGTACAATGCTACTCCATTGCTTCTTTTTGTTTAATCTAATCTTTAGGAATAAGGTAGGTTCTTCCATCATTATAGACACATGTGACCACTCAAAACATGAAATAGACTAATCACATAATGAGATAGAAGAATAAAATATTCTGGCTGGCATGTTACACAAAACCATGATGTGGTCAGAAGAAGATGAATAAGGTCAAAATGTTGAAGTTATTTAGTCAAACACCATCATTTTACAAATTAAAAAAAAAACAAAACTGATGCTCAGAGATGTTAGAGAACATGCCCAAGGTTATACAGGTACTATGTAGCCAGGCCAGGTTTCTAATATAAGTCCCATAACTCTGAATCATTTCTACAATACATATTTCCTGTACTTAAAGAACTTTTGAACTACCAATTTATATCTTCAGCTCATCAACCTTTCATGTTCAATTACTTGCAATTCTGCCTCTATCATGTCAGCTGTATCTACCCACTTACCTTAATCCAGCACTATCAAACAAATAGCTCTAAAAAGAAAAAAAAAAAGGATCTGGGTAACTGACAACCAGATCTTATTCTTCTCCATGGGGAAAAAAAAAATTGTGTGTGAGCTCTGAAGCTACGTCATCACATAATTCACAGACTTATACAGAAAATCCAAAAGATTTAGAGACTATTCTGTTCTTGGACAACCCTTACAGAAGAGCGGACACACATAAATAACATGCAGAGACAAAACACAAGAAACACTCAGTGTCCTGAGGCTACCAAAGCCTCTCTATTATACCTCAAATGTTCACTTTCCCCTACTCCAAAGTGCCTTGTGTCATTATAAGACTACGTGGAGATCTGTTTATATTCCCTAGAAGTAAAAGATCAACATTTTACAGGTTTCATGTTCTGACTATAGTCAGCATCACTATGGAAGAGGCTGATAGAGCTCTCAGGGCTATGAACTACAGCCGCTTCCTTTTCAATTTAGTTCTGGAAAAAACAAACAAATAATATTTTTAAGCACCTAGGTGGCATTTCATGCCAAGCCCTGTGGCTAAAAACCCTAACTCACCTTTCCTTTTGTGGTGTCAGGTAGCAGACACAGAACAACAATGAGAAAATAAGAACAACAACAAAAAATAAGTACCTGTTTCTGGTAAATAGTCACATTTCGGGAAAGCTACTTTAAATACCTTTATGTAGGCTAATTAATTGAAAAGCATCACTATCTCTGGTTTCCTGATATCTAGGCATAGTATTGTGCCTTGCCCCAAAATTTTATTTTTGAAAACATCAAATTATATGTTGTCTGTAGCTTAAACTGGATGTATGAGCCTCTAAACATGTAAACTTAGATGGAAGTGGCCAAATTTGAGGAAACCACTGGGTTATTATATCTTTTAATTTAGTAGTTTTAATTTGGATTTATTAACTTGCTATAATTGAAGTGTAGCAAAGCACTGTGGAGTGCTTAGGGCGTGTTGGAGCACAAAGGACAACACAGCCATCCAATGCAGCTGAGGAAGTCTCCAGGTGTAAAGACTTTTCGTGTCATTGGACCCAGGCTTCCAACACCAAGAGAGTGGGACTGTCTCTGTGCATCGACTTTTCCACTTAAATCTCCTTCACGCACAAATGTCTTTGTGTACACTCATCTATACACCATAGATGAAAACACACAAAGACAATCGTCATCCTTGGTTACCGAGAGACTACTGCTACAATAATTGAAGTGTAGATTTGCTACTCCATACGCATTGTGGACAGTCAACTATATGTATATATGTATATAAAGTTGTCCTGTCAAAATTGATATATTATCCTATATTCATGCACTTTTTTGTATTCTTGTTCCTCTTTCAGAAAACCTTTTTTCTTCTATTGTTACTTATTTTCTAAACTTTTAGCTGCTTACTAAAAAATATCTGCTTATGAAACTGTGTACCTGAAGTCTATTCCAAGGTGTATATGTTTTCCAATAAAAATTACAATGAAAAAGTATTTGAAGGGATTTATTGGTGAAGAATAATTAGGCTGCCTCTGCTCAGCCCCAGAGGGTAGAAATAGAAGCAATGTATGCAAGTTGAAAAAAGACAGTTTTATCTTGATATAAGAAAATACTTTCAAACCATTTATGCTGCTCCAAAGTAGAATGACTACCTCAGAAAAATCTATTCTCCATCCTTGAAGGGCTTCAAGCAAAGGGAGGTTGGCCACTTGGGAATACTATAGAGAGATATTTAGATATTGGTTGTACTAGATGACCTCTGAATCTCCTCTCATTTCAAAGACTATGAAATTCCATGAATTATAATATCATCTTTATTTCCCATGAAAATATGTACATATACACATATATAGTTCTGCTCTGAGAAAATGTGACAGTCTATTCTAAGACCAGAATATAGAGATTCCTCATTCATGGGAAGCAGAAGGAATGAAAGATGGAGCACTGTTATGAGTCATCTACTTTCCTACTCTTTGTTCTACTGCAAGTTCCCAAGTTTTGCCTTTAAAACTTTAGAGGAGGGCATGAGAAAACCCAAGGGACATGTGTTTTTCAGGGTTCCTGTCTCTAACTGTGTCACTTTGACAGATGCTACTTTTAAAAAGAGCCAGACCAGCCTGAACTGACTTCAGCATGCTAGCTGGAATATGGCAATAACTTAAGACAAAATAATAGTTTTCTCCATATACGCTATCTAGGACTAAAAGATATCTTCCTATCTAGACCATTTAATACATCATTCCAGGAAGTTTAATATAACTAGCTAGAAAGTTAGTTGGAGATCTTGGATAATATAGGACTCAAGATGATACAAAATGGATTCATTCTATTCAATAACTCAATATGCATTTATTAAACACCTACTATGTTCTGGGTACCGAACTGAGCGAAACAAAGATCAAAACCAAAACAGCGTATGCCTGGAAAAATGTACATTATCCCAGAAGGAAATAACACACACATATACAAAACAATATAAAATGTATGCAAAATAAGCATAATGTAATGGGGGAGCACTTAGAAAAAAGGGAGAGGGGATCAGGAAGGTTATCTTATTGATGGTAGCATTTGATCTAAGCCTTGAAGGGAGCTAGATATCTCAAAATTTGCAGGTGAGAAGAAAATGTATTCCAGGCCTGAGGGATAGCCAAGGTGAGATGCTACCCCAACCATATAAACCCATTGTTAAATTTTTACTATGATTAATTCCTACTTAGAAGTTAGCAAAATACTAAATAAAGATTTGATTTATCATTTTCTTAATTGTCTAACCTTAATAAAGAGATGGGAGAAAGCTTATTAAAAAGCAGATTAGACTTAAAAGTTGTCCTGAAAACAAAAATTTTTCCCCCAGAGAATTGGTCATTAAACATTCACTAGCATTCTCCAGGGAGCAACTGTGAAAATGTATACAGACAAAAGTTGGAATTTCATGTATAGGGAACATCAACTAGGGCATACTTGATATGTGACGCATCACAGAGAAGATGATTCTCTCTAATAGAGTGTCTTCAACTTATTAAATATAACAGCCTCCACCATCATGTGTTCACAAGTGAAGCCCTTCCCTTGAATTTCTAAGTTTATCCTTTGACTTAGGTGGGGGGGGGGGGAAGTGTCAATTTTTCCCTATGAAAAGAAAAAAAAGTCTATCTCTTCAATTTGTGGCTTCTATTAAAGGCACAAAGATAGTACTAAAGGAAGACTATAAAGGAAATAAACTTTTCTTTTATATTATATCTCAATGCCCTATTCCTAAAATCATATAAGCATAGACTTAGAGTTTTAAGAGACAACAGAGACCATTTAATTAATTCCCTTAAGTTGTAGAATAATCGCTAACATTTACATAGTGCTTTAAGATTTGAAAAATACTTTAAAATATGATTTTATTTCATCACTTCTAGGAGGTAGATGCTTTTATTATATCCATTTTATATTGGGGGTAATTGAGTCGGAGAGAGATTATGTAACTTGGTCAAAGTTACACAGAGAGCGAGACCAAGTTTGAACCCAGAACTTCCTCATAGTCTGAAGTCAAATTTTAATTGAGAACTTCCTGAATCTAGGTCTATTCCTACCCTCTGTCCATTGCACCACCTAGAAGTACCTATAGAGTACCTCAGACTGAGACCTGAAGCAGTGTAGTAATTAGTCCAAGATCACCCAATAGTAGAGCAAGCATGTGAGCCTGAAAAGCAGACAATAATCAGGCAATGCCCAGAAATTCATAATAGTAATCTCCCTTTACCTAGAATTTCAGTCGATTAACTACTGCTCATTGATTAAGCACCTACTATGCTGCAGTCACTGTGCTAAGTACTAAGGAGATCAAAACAAAACAAAATAGATCTTTCCTGAAAGGAACTATGTCTGAATTGGAGGAGACACAAAGCACATAAATAAATATAAACAATATACATACAAAGTAGATACCAGGAAAACTTATCAGGTGGTTTTGACTGGCAACTGTAATTTAAAAAAATATTTCGATTCCTGCATATCAATGTTGAATTTTTATAATCCTATTTATTTTATTTTGGGCATTCATAAATGTTATTCTGTGAAGAGATACATTAAATTTTACCAGATTGCCAAAAGTCTGGATAACAATCCCCTGCTTTTAACAAAATCAATCAATCAATCAATCTCAGAGGAACATTCTAATACTGTTCTCCAAACCCTTTTATTTATTCTCTTTTGGTATAATCTGAAAGTATAATCTATGCATTAGATCAGTCTTTCAGAAAAACTCTTTTTTGAATCTATCAGACTATTGAAATGGTCGTCACACATTTCCCAGTTCCTTATTCTTGATCACTCAAAGAAACACAAATAATAATGTTTAATTCCTCACAACTTTTTTTTCTTCACTTGAGCAAAATCTGATTTTTCTCAGGGACTTAGAATGTGATGCTGTGGCTAATTTGATGATTTCATAAGAAAGCAACATGATAACACTGTAACATCCAACTTCTTAAGTTAGTATTTTCACTTCTTCTCTCCCATACTCCATATACCACCAAATTTCCAAGATTTTGCTGATTCTGCCTTCATGATCCTTCTCAGATATAAATCCTTCTCTCCATTTACAAAGACCCAACTCTAGATTGAACCCTCATCCCTTCTAGCCTAGAGTAAAGGAATAGCTTCCTAATTGATCTCTCCACATACAGCTCTACACAGCTGCCAAATTGATATTTCTAAAGCACAGCTCTCTCCATGTCATTTTTTTTTTCCTGAGAAGCATCAGTGACTCCCTGATACCTTTAGGACAAGAAATAAACTTTATTCAGTATTTAAGTATTTCCCAATCTGACTCCAAACTATTTTATCAATCTTGTTACACATTGCTCCCTGTCGTCTATTCTATGTTATGGTCAAATTGGCAGAACATATTTAAGCCCTTACCTTTCATTTTAGAATAAATACAAAGTATTGATTCCAAGGCAGAAGAGTAATAAAAGCTAGGCAACTTGGGTTAAGTGACTTGTCCAATGTAATACAGCTGAAAATGAATACTGTAACCATGGAAAAAATTTTAAAGTAAATAAAATTGAAAAATTGGAAGTAAAAAGTAAAAAAATGAAAATAATTTACTCCATTATAAAAATGAATAATATAGAAATAGGTATCAAGTGATAATACATGTATAGGCCAGTGGAATTGCTTATCATGTCTATGAGTGGGGAGGGAAGAAGGGAAGGAGAGAAAATGAATCATGTAACCATGGGAAAATATTAAAAAAAATAAAATTTAAAAAAATAAAAAGGAAAAAAATCAAAGGAATATAGCTCAGGCCAGATTTGAACTGAGGATCTCCTGACCCCAGGCCTGACTCTCTCTATTCACTTAGCCACCTACTGTGTCAAAATTGGCATAATTGATGTCTGTTATATGTCATTCTACAGGAACTTAGGTGGTATAGCAGAGAGGGTGCTAGGTCTGGAGTTAGAAAAATCTGAGGTCAAATCTGAACTCAGACACTATATAACAATTATATAACCATAGATGAAATATTTAACCCTGTTTGCCTCAGTTTCTTTATCTGTAAAATAATCTGGAGAAGTAAACAACAAACCACTTTAGTATCTTTGCCCAAAAAATTTAAAATCAGGAAACAGAGTTGGACATAATTTAAAAAGACAATGAAATATATTATTCTATCTTTTATACCTGTACCTTTTCACAGACTAACCCCATGCCTGGGCTTAGATTATTTTCTTCCTTTCTACTTTTTAGACCCTCTATTCTCAAGAGCCACCTCTTACTGGAAGCTATTCCTGACTCTATAGATGTTAGTACTGTATCCTTCAAAAGTACTACTTTGTATTCAATATATATTTTATATTGACATGTATATATGCTACCCTAATCCTCCAGGAGAATGGATAGTCCTTGAGGGAAAAGATTCTTTTCTTTTTTAGCTTTGTATCACCAGTATGTGTCAGTATCTGTGGTTTAATGAATATTTGTGGAAATGAACTGATATTTCAAACATATTTTCATAAATAATTGATTTTTTTAATGATGATGTATTATGGACCTATTCTGGCTAAGTAAAGGCTAAGAAACTAATAATAATTGTTTTGGTTTGATTTGCATTAGGATAGATTCTTTGAGTCTATATTCTACTCAAAACAATTTCCTTTTTATATATTTACTGCTATATTGATTTTCCTAAGGCATGGCTCCAGTTGTGTTGCCTTCTTGATTAAAAATCTTTCATTGCTGAATAAGTTATAAAATATTTTGCCAGAGATTCAAAGTCCTCCATTTTTATATCAATCTATTTTTTCTAATCTCATTTCTCTCCACTCCTCTTTATGTTCCCAATATTCCCTAAACAGACTGAAATACGCCTTACCTTAACGGAGTAGCCCCAACCAGAATTGATATGTTTGGATTAGTAGGAGGAAAATAAGGAGAAAATAGAACCATGATTTCTCAATATGGATCATTCTGGGCACAGAAACTCCCTATATTGATGCATATTGCTAAGTAATCAAGAGTTTATAGTTTGGAACAATCACCTGTGACCCTGAACAGTTAATTCACTTGCCCATGGACACACAAACATTATTTGTCAGTCAGAACAAGACCTATTGTGACAGGTCCTGATGACAAAGACTATTCTCTATCCACTATGCCACACGATCTCTCTTTTTAATATCATAGCTTATAGAAAGATTATTTTATATTTGACATACATTTGGACCATATGATCCATGAGGTCAATACCTATATCATTGTTGTATTTCTGTCTTCTATATCACATAGTATAATGTTTTACTCAATAAACCCCAAAATATTTACCAAATTTTGAAACTTTAAAGCAAGAGTTCTAAGCCCAACTTTTACCTGGACCTCTTTGACAGTCTACTGGATCCTATAGAGTCTTTTAATGCATGAGATAAAATACATAGAAATCCAATTGTTTTAAAATTCTAAAAACAAAACAAAATTAAAAAAAAAATATTCACAGAGCCCAGGTTAAGAATATAGTCAAGCAAGGAGTTCATATTCAAGAAACAGTAGAAACATTCCTCAAATTGGCCAAAGACAGTTCTTAGCAAAACCATAAATGAACCTTAGCTGACACTTACTGGGGCAACAGATCTATTTCTTCCTATTCATAGTATTTAAATGAGTATTCACAGCATATAAATGATAAAAGAAATAAATTTCAGCCCAAATAAGATTTCTTTCTAAGCTTTACCCTATCATTGGCCATAATTTAGATATATTTGAATACTATATACTTTACAGATATACAATGTATTTTCTATTGTATAACAGTGTGGGCCAGAAATTGCCTATAATAGCTATCTTGGGTCTATATGATTTCCCTCTCAATTGTGTTGGCCTTTTTTGATAACATAGGCAACACACACACACACACACACACACACACACACACACACACAAATAGGTGGAGAATAAGTAGACAGAAATAGAGATAATTGTTCCATGAGACCAGTAGGTTGCTGATGTCTTAAGAAAAAATATATATCCTTAGATGTGAAATCTGTGCTACTCTCTTTCTATTATATGCAATACAAAAGGAGTCATTTTCTATCGTTCAGAAGAATAATATTCAAAGCAATGCCTAGCTTCAACTCCTTGTTCTGATTTATAGCTGAGTTAGTCTTTTTTTTTTTTTAAATATAATGATTATTTTAAATGGTACTTCTTAAAGTATTTCTCTCAGCAGGTCATGGGAGCTTAGAAAATACCTCTATTCACATTGAAATTTAGTAAAAACAAGGTCCTTGAAGAAAGTCTCCTGCAAATATTTTTTCCTTTTCCTCCTCAAAAGGCATTGAGAAAAAGATAAACAATACCAAGGTACTATGGCTTTGTGGTAATCCATTCAGAACAAAATTAGAATTTAAAAGGATCTCAGAGGTCCTCTAATCCATTTAATCCCCCAAAGTCATCTAGTACCAGTTTTACAGAAGAGGCATCTAAAGATACTCCCAAATAATATAACTTGCTCAGGATCATGCAAGAATTAAGTGGAAAAACCAGAATGTGAACTTATGTTTTCTGATTCCAAATCCAGCCTTCATTCCATTATACCATTCTGTCCTTTTAGGTCCAAAAATGGGCAATACCAGTGTGAATACTGAAAGGAGGATGAAACAACTGAAGCTGAGAGGTAATGAAAGCAGCAGCATTTATAAAAGTAAGTCAAGTAGAAAAAAGAGGGTTTTGCCTCTTAAAATATATCCTTCTAGCTAAGGTTTTTACCATATTCCATTAGTCAACAAGCATTTATAAAACACCCATTAGTTGTGTATAAATAGAGATTTTGAACCTCTGACTTCATTCCCCAGAAGTCCTTAGTATTTCCCCCAATTCCCTATAATCTCTCCTGTGTCTCCACATTGGCAAGATCACATTATTGGTATTTTAACTGGCTGTAACTCCTCCCACGCTGTCTTTTGACCTGGCTGAGTTTAGGTACTTCCCTTTACTTTAGTTATTATTAATAAAACTTTAAAAATATAAAACTTAGTAATTGATTATTAATTTTAATCTTTACAGTTAACAGTCACTGCTTTCAATTATAAGGATATGAAGAAAGGCCGAAAAAGTCCCTTTCTTATGATGAGACAAACAACATGTAAATTACTAGGTCCAAATATACTATTTATAGGAGAGCATCTCAGAGAGAAGGCAGGAAGATTGAAAATGATTGGGAAAATCTTCCTGAAGAAGGTGGACAGGACCTCAGGAAATTCAGGAAGCAGAGATGGAGAACATCTCAGATATGGGGATAATCAGTAAAAATGCTTGGAGTCAAGGAATTAAATATGATGTGTGAGGAAGAACAAGGAGGCCAACATGACTATTTAATTAGATGTTTTAAAATGTTATTGTCTTTTAATTAGGTGTTGATACAATGTTATATTGTTTGCAAAGTAATATAAAATTCTTTTCAAAGTAGACAATCTTTATCAGAGACCAGGTTATAACTATTATAGGGAAGGAAAACAGTGATGTTCCACATTAAGTAGAATATTATTGACTCTGAAGAACTAAACATGATCATACAGAATGTAGTGGGTAGGCACATGTGTGTGATTTTTTTTCAATATTTAATTAACAAGAAACTAAATGAGAACAAGATTAAAGAGCATTGTCAAACAATTGTATTATATGAAGAAAAGGTGAGTTGATCACATAATATGAATGACAGAAAATGGATGGCCAAAATGATCCACTGGAACTTTTCTCTTTGAGAGAAAATGAGTATGTTCAGTGGGCCACCAAGTGGTTAAATTTTGATAGAATATAGACAAGAATTACAAGCACAGGATGGACAAGCACAGATGGATTGCAATCTTCATCATTAGTGGGAACTATCAAATTAAGTAGATCACAGATCAATTTCAGTAGTTAGCATTCATCTCTAATATTGTAAGTAGATTTAGACCTTGCATCAGAAAAAAAAAGATTAATAAAGTTTGAAGCAAAAAATAAGTCTAAAAATCATCTTCTCTAGTTAATCAAATGATATTATGGAGATTCATATGAACAGTAGCATAATATTTTTGTTTGTTCATCTATATACTGCAAAGAAAATTAAGTCAAGGAGTTAAAATTAAGGAATTTAGAAGAGTAACTGTGTCTTTTCTTTGATAAATGTTGTTAGAACTTTCTTACTAGGAATAATATAGAAATAGATCAAGGCTTATATTTGTGACACCAAATTATCCTGTAAACATTAAATATAAAAATAATTCACATGTCCTAAAGTCTGAAGGACTTTTCATTATAAACTATGATATTCACCTGTAATTTAGGTCTACTTAAGCCTGGGCAAAAGTGAGCTTGATAAATCTTTGATTCTCAAATGTTAAGGGATATTAAAGTATCTAATTGCCTTTAGGTATTAGGATTCTTTTAAATCTAATTAAATTTTCATATACTTTCAAATATACTGTTCATTTATATTCATATTTTTTTCACTTTAGGAGACAATCATTCAAGATTCCTTTGAAGATGCAACAACAAAATTAACTCTGTTTAATTATCTTCTGAGGCTACTGAAACAAAACATAAAATTGGGAAATGCATTGTCCAAAGATTGTCCAAGTTGAAGAGCAATTCACTATAAGTGGTTAGGGTCCACAAACTCCTATTCAAAAATAACATTATGCTCCTTCAGTCACTTATACGTGACAACAAACCTCCTGTAAGTGAGTTAAAAATATTTGATATGAGTCATCCACAGGGACAGGGGGGAAGAAGAGAATGGTGAATAGACTATAACCTGCCATTAATGAGTATCTTCAAAGAATAAGAGTATGAGTGTATAATAAGAAAAGACAAGCTGGTTGTAAGATAAGAATAAAGAATTCAGAGAGAGAAAACTGAGAACTCTACTGATTTTCTCACAATGTCAAGAAAAAGCAAGAAAGGTCTCTCATATCCTCGATGGCCACTCCCCCTTATGAAAGAATATGTATAAGTGTCACACAGGTTGGGTATGGATAGATGAGTTGCTACTTTTCTTTTTTTAATGCATTAATTTAACAAAAAATAAAACAAATTTAATTTTTTTTAAAAAAAAGGATTAGTCATTTAGGTATCAAAGGAATTTTTAAAGTAAAGTATATCATGGAAAAGTATCATATTGCCATCAGTACCAGTTTCTAAATGGCAGTGAGATGAGTCAAGCCATCAGCAGCCCAGACCATAGGGAAAATTAGACTAGCAGAGCATACCATAATATGGTACAGTATTCAAATATAAAGATGAAGTATTTGACTTCTGTGAATGCAAATATTAAAGTCAAGATCAAGCCTACTAAAGAGCTATAGGCTAAAGGGATAATCCATGATTAAATCCAAGGAATCTGATTCAGGGAAACAGGAAAGTCATATTTATGATCCAGAGATTTCAGATGAACTTGAAAGCACTGGCTGAGGGACACATATAATTATGTGGCAAGCAATGTCGTCCAAGGATACAAACTATTACCATTGCGATACATCAAGAATTCAAAATAAAAGAGCTAATCTACTTATATCCCCAAACAAGAATCCCAAGCTTAAAAATAGAGAAGACATAATGGGTTATAGGGACTATCTAGAAATATGAATAAGTACAATGTTCATTTATTCCCTTTTAATGTGTTTAAAGAAAGGAAGCCAAAGACTATTTGGAGGGAATTCAATTTTTTTTCTTATAAAGGGCAAATTCTGCCACTATAACAGAAAACAAGTCTATCCTTGTATTCACAATATATTACTTCATTATTTAAGCATCAAATATTTACTTTCATTCCCTTTCAAACGTTACCTATTTAAATTTTCTTTGGCTTTTAAAATAAAATAATAAAATACATTTGTTTCTTCATTTAAAATGTAGAAATTGATTTTTCTTGCCTTCTTCATACAGTTTTAATAAGAGAACAATCATTTTATTGAACAGTAAAATAATGTTCATAAATATGGAATTATCTTTCAATAGGCTACATCCCAAAGTCTATTTTCAACAGCCACTTTGAAAACAAGTAATATTACCAGAGGAACAAATGAAGCTTAGTAAATGGTAGACAATGTACTTCTCCCTGTGGATGCCCTATTGTTTATATATGGAGTGGGAATCATGCTGTTAAAAACAGTGAAGAGTGTGTTTACATATGATAATAATATCTGTAACCTCAGCTTATATGCTGATAGGCTTTTGATGAATACAGTAAGCCCCATGATTATCTTGCCAACATATCTAAAAGTGGAAAATAAGGTAATGGCTTTTTAGTTCTTTTTAGCTTTTTAGCTCAGTTCAGTAGCATTTCTTCAAATCTGCAAGCAGCTGTCACTTTATCAGAACCATTTATAACCACCAGGAGCATAATTGTGTCCATTGAAATGGAATTCAGAAATGTGGTTGATATGTTGGTGAAATTTATCACATTCAACAAGCAGCTGACAACATGTTTTATGATGTTTTTTGGGAAAACTGACAGAACTCTGTTAGAAATTGTGAATAACTATGTCCAGCTTTGCATAGTCAGAAATCCATACTCCCTTGCACTGTTCAGAAGATTCTAAAATTCACAGATTGGGGCATTAAAAAAAATAATTGATTGACTAAAAAGTTTTTTTTTTTTTAATGGCATTCTCTGCTGACACATACTGAGCTCTTCTACTGTTCCTTCAGAGACTTTGCCAATAACAACCTAATATGGAGATATATTATATTTTTAATTTAATTCATTTATTAAGATAATTTTTCTATAGTTACATGATTCATGTTCTTTCCCTCCCCTCCTTTCACCCCTCTTTTGTAGCCAATGTGCAATTCCACTGGGTTTTACGTGTGTCATTGATCAAAAGCTATTTCCATATTATTAATATTTGCACTAGAGTGATTATTTAGCGTCTACCTTCCCAATCATATCCCCATCAAACCATGTGATCAAACAGGTATTTTTCTTCTGTGTTTCTACTCCCACAGTTCTTTCTCTGGTTGTGAATAGTGTTCTTGGAAATATAATTTATACATACAAGGGTACTGAAATTAGATAGTCATAGAATGTTGGAACTAGAGCGAGTCCCTCAGGCAACCAACAACCTTCATCTTACAGAGGAGGAAACATTTGTGAGAGATTAACTGATTTGGTAATGTCATAGAGTTAGTTGCTGTCAGAACTGGAAGTCTGGGTTGAAGGATCATCAAAGAAATCTTCAAACACCATGTTCAGTCCAACTGCATTGTTAGTACTTTGACAAACTGAATCAATGAACAAGATCTGATGAGAATTTACTCTCATTATCATCATGGGTAGTGATTCAAAACAAGTATTTAGGCCTTCATAAGCTCTATATTTTCTTGCAAAACTCAAAAACTGAATGATTGAGTTTAATTTTATTCTATCAATCAATGTAGTTATGCTTTATCAGTGTAGATTATAAACTTTCTCATGCAAAGAAACTCATATCCATTTGGAATCCAATTGGAATCCATTGGAATTACGGATTGAGTCCTGAATTTAGAAAGGGAAAATATTGAATTCAAGTTCTACCTAAAAGATTTACTAGTTATGACCCTTCCCTTCACTCTGCCTGTTTCCTCATTTATAAACTAAGCTTACTTCATAAATTATTGCTATCTATATATTTACATCATGTATCAATCATTTTCTAAACCTATAGATAACCTTATGTTATGTAAATTTCTTCTTGTCATTGTCATTATTACACCTGCTATGACTATTACTACTACTCCTAAATAGTATATCTAAGGTAGGTAGGTGGCTCTATGGATAGAGAACCAGGACTGGAAAGTGAGAATTTGGGGATTCAAAAGTGGCCTCAAATGCTTCCTAGCTATGTGACCCTGAGCTATGTGCTTCCTAGCTATGTGACCCAGTTTCCTATTCTTCATTGCTCTTTTGCTTTGGAACCAATATGTAGCATTGATTCTAAGACAAAAAGTGGGAGTTTAAAAAACAGTATATCCAGGGGATCAAAAAGTATTTATTAAGCATTTAGGCACTATGTCAAATACTGGGGATTCAAAGGAAGGAGAAAGTTAATATTCTAGCAAGAGAGATAATAAACCAATAGCCATGTACATAGACAAGCAATAAAGAGTATTAATCTGAGGTAATCTTAGAAAGAAGAGATTCCCAGCAGGATAGGTCCCTAGAAAACTTCTTAAGAAGATGAGAAGTAAGTTGAATCTTAAAAAGAGCCAGAGAATCCAGGAGGTGAAAGCTAGGATGGAGAGAATTGAATGGAAAGAAGATGCAAAAAGTTTGAAGGTCAGATATTGTATGTAGTAAGTAGACCAGCCAGAATGGTTGAATCATAGAGTATGTGAAGGGGAATAAAGGGTTAGAATCTTGAAAAAATGCAAAGGGTTGTGAAGGGCTTTAAATTAAATATCAAGTAGGGGATTTCATATTTGATCTTTATCCACAGTGCCAATGTATAGCAAAATGCCTAACATATAGCAGGCACTTACTAAATTCTAGCTGATTGGCTCATTGATATTGGAGGTAATAGGAAGTCGCTTTAATTTATTGATTTGGAAGGTCACATGATGAGGACTGTACTTTAGGAGGATCATTTTGGCAGCTGAATGGAGAATGGTTTGGAGTGAGGAAGGAACTAAAGGCAGGCTAGTAGAGGTCTAAGGTGAAGCAGAGAACTGAACAAGGATGAAAACTGCATGAATTGAGAGAAATGAATAAATACAAATGATAGTGCAACTATAAAAAGGACAGGATTTGTCAACCAATCCATATGATGAGGAGGGGGAGAGGAAGAGGAAGTTAATATTGTGTCTTGCTTGTTTCAACTCATTTGAGTCAAAAAACAATTTTAATGTGACTAACCAGAACACTATTCAGACTATCTGTTATCTTTTGATTTTTCTAAATGATTTGCCCATCTTCTTTGCCCATTACATGGTTCATTGATGAGATTTTAATTTTTTAAAAACCCTTACATTCCATCTTAGAATCAGTACTGTATATTGGTTCCAAAGCAGAAGAGTGGTAAGGGCTAGGCAATGGGAGTTAAGTGACTTGCCCAGGGTCACACAGCTGGAAAGTGTCTGAGGCCAGATTTGAACCTAGAACCTCCTGTCTCTAGGTCTGGCTCTCAATCCACTGAGCAGCCTAGCTGTCCCCATTGATGAGATCTTTTTAAGTCCCTTTCAAATGTGAGACATGACATGTTGCATGTAGCCTTACAGTGGAGTCACTTGGTCAAGCAATTTGGAGCACAGCAAAATTTTGATACAAATCCAAAAAAGTACCATTGCATTGCATTGTATTATAAAGTTCCACCAGTCCGGGAGATAAGAAAGATTAAGAAATCAAAGTAAGAGAGCTACTTTTGTCCATATCTATGATGAAAACACATTAGTTTTATTTGTGGGGAAAAGATACGTTCATTCAGAACGTTAGAATTCAACTGTCATATGTTATTATGGTTCTAAAACCAGCACTTGAGAAATCCTGAAATAACATTTAGCAAGAGAACAAAGAACTTTTTTTCATAATCATTTATTCACTCATTTCTACATGGTAATCACTTGTTCATAGATAGCAATAAAAAGGCATATCTAGATTCTCAGTGCAAAAGAGTTAGCCTTGAAATCCATTATTATGGATTTCTGGTTCTAGAGCCAAGATGACAGAGTAGAAGCAGGGAAGCTCGAAATCACTGTGAGAATCCTTTCCAACCAATCTTAAAATGATGCCACAAAATGAATATGAGAGTGAAAGAACCAGCAAGGAGATGGAACAAGACAACTTTCATGAAGAGAGCATCTTGAAAGCAGAGAACATCTGGAGCACGTATGTTTAAAAAAAAAAAAATTGTATGCTGGGGGAAGGGAATTCTGGGGAATATAGTTCACCAGCATACAATTAAAAAGAAAAAAACACAGGCACTGGGGTGAGAGGAGAGCACAGCCAGCAGGAGGCTACAACAAGGAATAACAAGCAAGCCAAGAAGGAAGCACCCACCCCCACCCCCTATCTACTGCTCTAGGTTCTGAACCTGGGCTCAAACCAACATTCAGACCCAGATAACAGAGCCTTCCTTTATAAATGCTAGGAAAATGATCAAACATTAAAAAAAAAACAACACCTAACCATAAAGAATTTTTATGGAGACAAAGAGCAAGTCACAAACACAGAAGGGTACAGTGATACAATGATATATAGGGCATAGTGATAATATTTTTGTATTAGGAAAAGTAATTTTGCCTCTTTGAACCTCAGGTTCTTTACCTATATGCCCTACATATCCTTAAGGCAAAAGAGTAAAGTAGTTTATATTTGTCCCATCAGTATTACCATGGAAGAGCATATGTGACTACTCTTACTCTCTCAACTGTATCACTGCATACCCAATCTGAATAACATCTTGAGGCAGGCAAAGTAAACTGTTTATGGCAATCAAAGTAGTCCTGTTGGTTCTATGATACTCTTCCTTTCTGACACAAAACAGATAGTCACTCTATGTAATAAATATACAAAATAAAAATAGTCACTATATGTAATAATGATAATAAATTATTATTATTGGCAGTTACTTTCTAATATAGTGCCATGAATTCCTCTATCAAAGAACTTAAAGCAAAAACTGCCTATTAGAGATAAGGGATCCAAGAAAGGAGTTCAGTTTACCAGTGAGAGAGAGGTAGTCCTAGTAGAATCAGCACAAAATTGAACTAACTAGAAAGTAGCATAGAATTTTTCAGAAATTCACATTACACTGCCCAAATTCATCAGATACTTTTTCTACTATTGACCCAACTTTCTTCTGAGATCTATGGCTATTCCTCAATTTAGAGAGAAATTAAGCTGTACAGAACTGTGTGATATGCAAACTTTTGCAAGGCCCCCCAGAATCACATGAGTGTTTTAATATTTTTTTTGCAAAATTGAATAAGATATCTGCAAATTGCATCCAGAATTTCCATTTTTTAAAATCAGGCCTAGATAGTCACCTCTAATTTGGAAAAAAAAAAAAACATGTTTTCAGTCATGTCAAAACTATATTACTATAATGTACTCTACAGAAAGTTTATGACATCCAAATGAAGACTATAGTCATCTACCTATCAATAATATTCTTGATATATGCCAAATTCAAACCCTGGACTACTTTCACCTAGTTTTAATGTATTTCAATGACTCTTGAATTTAAGAACTTTTCAAAAGTATCTCATTTAAAGCTATGTGAATTTACCCAGAGGCCCATCTCTGCCTGTTCAACTGTAAAGGCTGAATTGGCAGTAGGATGTTATATTGATCAAGTATCATTGAACATTTAGTTCTTTCTCTTGAGAGAATTGGAGTATGATTGCTTGGAGTAGTCAGACTCATTCAATAGTCAAGAAATATTGGGAAAAAAAAGATTAGAACTTTGCCCTGGGGATCTTACATAGGGGAAGGTCTTTCACAATTCCCCATCTTTAATATCTAAACTCTATTCCTTCTAGGGAAAAGAAAGGAATTACTAAAATGAATTTGCCATAAGAAGTACATGTACTTGGCATAATCCTAGAGGAATGGTTAAGAAACACAATGTTTGTGATGGGTAGGTGAACCAGTTTTTTTCAAATTTAATTTAATTATTTTATTTCAATTTTTAATTTTCATTCAAAACACATTTCCATTTTGACCATTGTTGTAAGAGAACATCTATACATAACCAAACCCCCAAACGGAAACCAAAGATATACTGATGTGAAAGAAGACTCCAAAAGTTCTTTCTATATAGGTGGATAGCATTCCCCATCATGTCTTTCAGTATTATCCCAGACCATAGAATTGCTGAGAGTAGAAAAGTTTTCACAGACAATTATCACCCAGTATTACTGTTATTGTGTACAATGTTCTCCCAGTTCTGTTTATTTCACTCTGTATCATTTCTTGCAGATCTTTCCAACTTTTTCTGAAATAATCTTGCTTATCATTTCTTATAGCACCATAGTATTCCATTAGCAACAAATTTGTTCAGACATTATACAATTGGTGACAATCCTTCAATTTAGTATTCTTTGCCACCACAAAAAAGAGCAGCTATAAATATTTTTTATAAGTAGGTCCTTTCCTCTTATTTATTATATCTTTGGGATATAGAACCAGTTGTTATATTACCGGATCAAATGGTAAGCATTGTTTTACAGCCCTTTGGGTATATGAACCAATTTTTTGATCATCTATTCATTTATCTTGGTTGTTCAGAGACTGTTGGGATATAAATTTAGATATTTTAAAATAAAGAAAATAAAAATATGAGAACAAAGAGGAAATATTTTCTATGACAAAAGAACTGGTCCTGACTGAAATGAAGGATTTTCAGTGTCTCAGAGACAGCATAACATATTATTTCATCATCCTCTTAAAAAGTAGTGGTTTTTACCGCTGAAAAGCAACTGCTTGACTACAGGGTTGGAGGAGATAAGACTGAGGAGAGACTCCAAATGAACACTATAATGCAAACTCCAACAACAGGGAAATGGGTTCGAGTCAAGAACAAATGTGATAACCAGTGGAATCATGCGTCGGCTATGGGAGAGGGAAAGGCGGGGGGGGGGGGGGGGGGGGGGGGAGGGAAGGAAAAGAAAACGATCTTTGTTTCCAGTGAATAATGTATGAAAACGACCAAATAAAATAATATTAAAAAAAAAAAAGAAAAAAAAGTAGTGGTTTTTGTAGAGATTAAGCAAAGCAAAATGAATGACAATAAGTTATATAGGTCATGCAGTGCCATGTGACAATGAAATAGACCATCTCTTATGGCCCATTGACTATGCAAATCATCTGTGAATTGCAAAGTCTCTTAAACTTCTCAGTCATAAATCTGTTGTTAACTCAATGACACTGCTATGCTCTGAATCAAAATGGTTCCATTGAAAATCCTCTTTTCCATACATAAAAATGAAAAGGACTAGGACACTTTTCTTAGGAGGAAACCTTATAAAAGACTGCAAAAGGATATAGATTATACAACAAGTAAGTAAGACAGACAATAAATGTAATGGTAATAAAAAAAGAGGAAAGATTATAGATGTCTAGAGTACTTAAGGACCCTCCCTGGAGTAGCTAATGTTCTAATTCTGTTTTGAAGGAGGAATAAGATTCTAATTTAAAAAAAAAAAACTTCAAAGATAAGGGGAAATATTGCAACCTTAAAAGCACAGAGGTAAAGACAGTCAAGGTTTGATTGGAAAATTGTAAATAATTATAATAGGAATGGCAAACTTCCTTGATTTACTTCTCTTCCAGAGAATGGAAATTTTGTTTATCTTGTGAAGATAATTAGCTACTATTATTGGTCTCTGTAAGGTCTTTGGATCTTTAGTTGAGTTCATACTTCCATTTAAAGTTAACATACTATTGATGTCTTTTTTCTAATACAACTGACATATAAACCATAGATCACACACAAGTTGTTCTGAGAATAGACTCCTCTTTTAGAGTCTTACTTGGCAGCATGTCTCAGGCTAGGGAAATAATTTTCATCAATGCCTAGCCTTCTAATTTAATTTGTTGTCCCTAGTCCAGACTGATGAACAATGATGCTAATCTCAATGAAATGTTATTCTCTGAGTGCAGGAACTCTTTAGATGAAATCTAATGGTTGTCTCATAATCTATCACAGAGCATCAATTGAACCAGTTGGCCATGGGATATTCCTAGACTTCCATTGTTTCACAGTAATCCCAAGTAGAAACCAGGGATTTCAGATGCTTATTGGTGATAGTGCCATATCACATAAAGGCAATATCATGAAAAGAACATAATTTTATAAAAGACTCAAAATTCCTTCATATTTATTCTCTCTGCCTAAAAAAGAAGGAAACAATTATTTTTTGCCTATTTGCTGCCAAGGCTAATCACCAGAGCTCCTATGAGGATACTGGAAGCTTGCCCCCACCGGTGCATAGGTGGACAAAATAAGAATTCAAAAAGACACAGCCCTTATATATGCTACTAGGGGACATACATATAGAATATTGCACTGCTTTGCAAATATGAAATTCCCCAAAATCCATATTTAAAGTCAACATAGGGAAAGAAAGAATGAACTGATGGCTATATTGTCATTAACACTCCCGGCTTTACAAGGAAGCTCAATTACTTTTGTCTTATCTCTTGAGGTCATTTATTATCTTCTTCCCTTCAGTTCCAAATTCTCCCCTTTGAGAATGTCTTAAGAGGACCCTTACTCCTTCTAGGAGCTAATTAATTCCATATAATACTTATTACCATTTTGAAGGTGATAATGACAATATAATGATTTTATTTAGAAGGATTCTGAAAATAGTGTTCTAAAAAAGTTAAGCTTTTAGTAGCAAAAATATTGGTTGCCAACTGTGAAAAGGAAAGAAATTCTGCTCTTTATAGAAATCTTCTACTTTTACTTCCAGGTACCCAGCTGCATGATAATTACAAAAATGTTTTGTCAAGCTATAATTCTCATTTCATTTGAATGTCAAGTTAAGTTGCTTAGTGGGACTAAACATTCTGCTGAGAAGACATCTGACTTTAGGCACATAGGAGTCATTTGGAACATGAAATAATTATCTGTTCTGGCCTATGATTTACAAAAAATTCCAGAGAGAGAATAGTCATCATTGGGACTCCAAGCCACTCTGGAAAGAAGTAGAATCAGGGATCAGGAAAAAAACTCTCAATTAGGGTGTGAAAGAATACACCAATCACTTTCTGAAAGTAATTCCTAATTTAAAAATCCCAAGACTATTACTGCCAGATTCCAAACTCCCAAGTCAAAAAGAAAATACTACAAGAAATCAGAAAAAAAGAAAAAAATTCAAATACAGTGGAACCATAATCAGGATTACAGAAGACTATGCAGCTTCTATATCAAAGGACTGGAAAGTTTGGAATATAATATTCTCCAAGTCAAAAGATCTAGATCTACAGCCAAAAATCACCTACCCATGAAACTGAACATAATACTCCAGGGGAAAATGAATACTTAAGGAAATAAAGGAATTCCAGACATTTCTGAATAAACAACCAGAGCTAAAAAGAAAAATTGATCATGAAATTTGACACCCAAAAGAAGCAATAAAAGGTAAACAGAAGAAACTCAAGGGAGTCAGTAGTGTTAAACTAATCATATCCTTGAATGAGAAAGTAATAAGTAATACTTAAAAACTTCATATACTTAAAGTAATTAAAGGAACCAATAGGTTAAACTGATTACATTACTAGTAAGAAAATTATAAGTAAGATGCTTAAGAAATCCGTGATACTTGAAGAACTTAGGATGTTTAAGGTGCCAAAGATATTTAAGAACTTTTCTTTATTAGGACAATGAATGGGAGCACATATAGACAGAGAGTGTGGAGTAAGTTAAATATGATGAAGTGATATTAAAAAAAAACTAAGGGATTAAAAAAGGAATACATTGGAAAATAAAAAGGGAAAGAAATTTGAGGATTAATTATCTCACATGAAGAGGGATGTAAGAATCAATACAATGGAAGGAGAGATAGTAGTTTAGTACTTCTCATCAGAATTGGCACAAAGTAGAAATAATGTCTGCACTCAATTAGGTATAGAAATCTATCTTACAACAAACGGGGGGAGGGAGGGAAAACAGCAACAACAACTTTATAACACTTTATAACAAGTCTCTCTCACAAAGGTTTCATTTCTCAAATATATAGAGAATTGAGTCAAATTAATAAGAGTATAAATCATTTCTCAATTGTCAAATGGCCAAAGGATATAAAGGCAATTCTGAGGTGAAGAAATTAAAACTATCTTTAGTCATACAAAAACTGTTCCAAATCATAATTGATTAGAGAAATGAAAATTAAAAGAATTTGAGTTACCTTCTCATATCCCTAAGGTTAACTAATTTGACAAAAAAGGAAAATGATTAACGTTGGAGAGAAAGTTGAAAACCCAGTACACTAATACACTGCTAGTTGAGCTGCAAAAGTTCTTGTAATCATTCTTGAGAGCAATCTGGAATGCCCCCAAACCATAAAATCGTGCATACCCTTTGACCCAGAAAAAAGCTATTGGATTTCTATCTCAAAGAGATTAAAGATAAGGGAAAAGAACCTACCTGCACAAAAATATTTATTTGATTTATTTTTATGGTATCAGAGAATTTGAAACTGAAGGCATGTCCATCAGTTTAATAATGAATACTATGGTGCCATAAGAAATGACAAATAAGAAGATTCCAAAAAAGCCTGGAAAGACTTCTTTTTTGGCAAAGTGAAGCAAAGTGAAGTGTGTAGAACCGGGAGAATATCTTACACAGTAGCAACAATGATGTGTGATGATCAAATGTGAATGACTTGACCATTATCGACAAAGTGAGAATCTAGGACAACTCCAAGATATTCATGACAAAAAAGAAAAGGTTATCTACCTCCATAGAAAGAGCAGAGTCCAGATACAAATTGAAATGTACCATTCCTTATTTCCTCCATGAACTTTTCTGGTATAGGCTGTGTTTGACTTCTTTCACAAATTTTTGTACATGGAAATATATAATGTATAATAATATATATCTGATTTCTTGATGAGATGGAAAGAGAGAAAATGGATTGTAAAATATTTGAAAGCAAAAAGAATAAAAAAATATATTGACATGTAATCTGGAAAAAAAATAAAAGTATCTTATAAAAAGAAGAAGTTACATATTACTTACTCCCCACACTTGTAGAGGGGACAGAATATATATTATCTGTTGGATCAGTGATTTCTTGAGTGTGAGTAATTTCCCCCACTCATGTGCATTGAACTTATACAAATTTTCTCATCCTACCCTTTCAGTATTGTCAACCCACATCTTTCTATAAATTCTTCATGAAGGGTTTACACAACTTACCAGTGGGCTTCCTTTTGTTTTCTTAATATCAGACACTATATTTTTACTCTCCCTAAGACCTATGAGTGAATAGCTTGTTTTGATTACTACAAGTTAATACATGAACTGTTGAAAATTTCTGTAATTTAGAATACTTCCCTCCATCTCATCCTCTTTCAAAAAATAATAATAATGATTAACATAAGTTAAGTGACTATCAGAAATGTAGTGGTAAAGTCCTAGTAAAACCATCTTTATTGCATTGGGAACAAATCCAATACACATTATCAAAATCTCCAAAGGTAACCTTTATTAAGAATTGTAACCAAGAATCTAAAGAAACCAATTGTGAGATTTATTTCATACCTCAAAGATTAGTCAATGTCTCTAAAAGGGCAATGAGTCAACAAGTCTTCTACATACTCTGTAATTTTTATGAATTTGTAGTTTTGAGCTCAGAGAATGAAACATAAACATGGTTAACCATGGGTATTGTTACAGTTTAATTGATTGCAACAATGTCAATTCTTAATATATGAAGCAAAATTCAATGATGCTGCTAATGGGGATATCTGGAGGAATATCTTGTAATTGACTTGTCAATGGTACTTAAATGACAGAACGGGCCTTTAAAACTTATGGCCAAGCTCCAATCAACAGAAAGAAAAGCATTATGAACATGCCAACCTATAATTGATGTAAAATGAACTATTGTCCTTAGACCAGTAATTAATACTTAATGGTACCTGTAGATTTGGCTCAGGATCCATTTGGTCCCTAATGATATCCATTCCTAAACTCCAGCTTTAGAGTTCTAAGTAGACTTTTAAAATAAAATTTCAAGAAATAAAATTTTAACAAAAGGTTTATTATAGATGCATAATAGTATAATAATTTCATAAATGAGACTTGCTGACAAACTGAATCTTTGCTAGCTTAAAATGTACCCTTCAGACTACAAGAGTGAATGAATGTGGACTCACTTGCAAATGTTTCCTTTCCTCACTTTTCACTCTACACTTGGTGGTTACTAATAGGTAAATGAAAGGACTTTAGTTGAGTCATATATGTATGTTTTTGTGTGTGTGCATGTGTATATGTGTGTGTCTATATGTATATATGGACATATAAGAATGCATGCATAGACATCTATATATTATATGTGTGCATAGAAATACATAGATACATAAACAGATAGTTATAGACAGATATGTAGATAAATGGATGGATAGATAGAAAAATAGAAAGACAGTAAAATAGATAGATAGATACGTCTGTAGTGTGTTCAAATATTCAAACAAGATTGTGTCTTGATCTGGATGGGGAGGAAGTTTAACAATACTTGGAAAAGAAAACAAGACAAAAAAAAAAGAACAAGGACAAAGAGAAGAAAAAGAAGTACAAGAAAAAGAAGAAAAATAGCATTTATAATAGTACTTTAAGGTTTGCAAAGTATTTTGTTAACTAGGTTTTTTGTTTTTGTTTTTAAACCTTTACCTTCTACCTTGGAAATAATAGAAGTGCAGTAAGGGCTAGGCAATGGGGTTTAAGTGACTTTCCCAGGGTAACAGTTAGGAAGTGATTGAGGTCAAATTTGAACCTAGGACCACCTCCTGTCTCTAGGCCTGGCTTTCAATCTATTGAACCACTCAACTGCCCCCTGTTACGAAGTTTTATCCTCACAAAACACTGGGAGGTAGGTGATATTATTAACTTCATTTTACAGATCAGGAAACCAAGGGAGAGGTTATATAACTCACTCAGAATCACAAAGCTAACAAGCATCAGCTCAAACTCAAGTCATTCTGTCTCAAGGTCCAGAGTACTATGAACTTCACCACCAAGATCCCTCAATTCTAAAGCAAAGATTTTTAACTTTTTATGTCACAAAAGCCTTTGGTAGTCTCATAAAATCTATGTACTATTCAGAATAATACTTTTAAATTCATAAAATAAAATTCACAAGACTATGAAGGAAACTATTGAAAGATACCTGTCAAAAGATTTTTAAAAATTAAAATTACAAAATCCACAGAGCTCAGGTTAAGAATGCATGACACAGGAATTTGAAAAGCAAATCATTTGTATTTTAAGTAAGTTTACTATCAAGGTAGTAGTGAAAAATAAAAAAAAAAAAAACATTCTGTTTTCAAAAGTTTTATCTCTACGTAGATTGGTCAGACAATATATATTGTCTCCCAGATTCCAGGTTTGGTATCCTTTACAATCTGAAGACTAGACAACATGAGGCCAGGAACCTTAGTATGTTTATTGTCCATTCGAAAATGCTAACTTTTTCTCTTCATTGATTCACTGTTTTAGCTTTTCTCTATTCACCCACTGAATTCTTGCAAAAGTTATTCTTAAGAACACAGCCGTTTCATTTCCTTTATGATCCTTACTTCTACCATGAGCGAAAGATGAGATGAATAATGGAACCCATGACCATTATGAAGAAAATGGTCTTTCTCTGAATTAGCCTAATGTGGGCCCCTTTAAAATGAGATCTGCTGGCACCCCTGGAAAACTGTAGAAATGGTGGTAAAATTGAATCCTCCCCTAAGCTTAAGTAAAATTCTTGACACCTAATAACAAGACTTGGTTTTACCTGTGGGAATTAAAGGAGGAAACTGTTAAATATTTCCCCATTAAAACCATAACTTTTTAGCCACCTTGGGAGGCAAATGATTTTTTTCTGGTTTCCTGGGTTAATGTAGTTGACCTGTTATTTTATTTTATCAAAAGTGGCTCATAAGTTTCATGATACATTTCTACCCGAGTTCTGGAGTGGGAGGTCTGGACTGTACAAAATGCGGCCAACATTCTCTTTTAAAAACAAAAATAATTCCATTTTCCATTTTATTGAAGATTAATACTATTGTATAAAATGAAATTTTAAATTAAAACTCAACTAATCTAGTACCACATAATAAAGCTTTAATGTGCAGGGCCTTGAGGATTTGAATTCCTTCTTTGTCATTCTTTTTTAGGAAGAAAACCAAGTATATACTTATGTTTTCCCAAATCCATTTCCTACACTGCCTACTGAAGCCTAAAATTAAACAATTAATGTTTATCCCTTGACTTTAGCTAAACTGTGGATTAGCTCTCAATTAAAATGTGAGCACATTAAGTTTGATCAGTCATTTACCTCTCAATTTGAATGAGTTTCTAATATCCTTCCTTGAACTGGTAAGGAGAAAAGGGAGAAATCCTAAGGACATAGACCTGGTGTAGTAGAGGAAATACAGATAGAGGTTGGAAGGGATAATGGGTAGAAAAGGAAAGAACAAAATTAAGACTAGGGGTCTAAGAACATATAGTTTATCTCCCGCCCCACCATGAAAATAAGGGAAAAGGTTCAGAGATAGAAGAAAGGTACATAGATTCCTAAGGAAGGCAGACTCAAGATGGCAGCTTAGAGACAGCAACAGTTCAGACCTCCAAAAACCCTTCCTCATTGATCAAAAATACACTGCTTTGAGTGGACTGAAAACCAAATCTAACAACAGGACAGAGCTAGGGACCCTTCCTCATGGACCCAACTTAAAAGAGTTCTCTGAGAGACTCACTGACTAAGCTCAAAGGGCAAAGGCTGCAACAAACTACAGGCAACAACCTTGAAAACAGGTCAGGAAGTCCAGGTCCTTTTCAGTTTCTGCTGTCAGTCAGGGAAGATCTGACTAACCTGATCAATCAGCAGAACAGAGAAGAAGTTTCCTCAGGACATAATGGCCCAAAACCACAGATCTAGCACATAATGAGAAGAGTAAGACTACAGGTAACTACAGTGGGGAAAGAAATGGTGAATATGAGTAAACAACAGAAAAAGGAAAAAAAGGAATTGCAATCGACAGCTTCTATCCAGGCAATGAACAAAGAGCAAACGGAACAGAGGAAGATCAAGGAACACCAAGCAAAAAAACACAGAAACTCCAGCGAATTTGGACACAGGCTTTGGATGAACTCAAAATACAATTCAAAAAATGATTTAGAGAGGCTTAAGACAACTGGAAAAATAACTTAAAAAGCAAAATAAATTATCTGAAAACTGAAAATAGTTTCTTGAAAGCCAAAATTAATCAGCTTGAAAATGAGGCAGAGGAGATGAAAGATGAAGCAAAGAAGATGAAAGATGACCTCCAAAGAAAATCAGACCAAAAGGAGGATGACTGAAAAGCCAGGGATTATCAGGATTAAAATTATGGTTGAGACTGAATTTAATAATTATATTCGGTCTCCATGGATTTTATTTATAAAATCCTAATGAAACACCCAAACTCAGCTGGAAATTTTATGGTTATTTAATTTATATCATGGAGGAGATTTAAGAAGAAAGAAGAAGGAGGTAGTCAAGGATTTCTCTTCCCCCCTCCCCCACCTGTCTGGTACTGGGCGGGAAGATTAGAAGATCTAGAAAGTAAGGGTTTAGAGTGTGAAGGTGGAATGAATCAGCCTGAACTCCAAAAGGGGCTCAGCTGAGATGCCTGAACCTGAATCAGGTCAAGGAAGAAACTCACCGCCAAAACCCAAACAAAGAACTGCCACTACTCCCAAGATGTCAGAATGCCTAGCACACTGCCAGCCAGAGTGGCCTCTCCAGGAAAAGAGGAAGAGACAGGAAGTGATGTGCCTTATATAGACAGTTTTACATCACTTTCCTGCATCTTATCTATACCAATGAGGTCTTAGCTTGACTTAGGACAGCCCAGAGGTCCATCCTTTTTTTCTGCACGTCTGTTGAAGGCCATTCTTTAGATAATTAAATCTTGAGTTTGATTCAGACCTTCCAAATCTTGTTAAACTAAGAAGGGAGGAGAAATGTAGAGTTTCCAAGACCTGATTCTGTTATTCCAAGTATCTCTATTGTTATTAATCAGGAAATAACTAAATCAAATCTTCTAAAGAAAGGTCTGATTGGGTGGAATAGTTTTAAAATTCGCAGGATGAAATTCAGTCTTTAAAAACTAGAATACAACAACTAGAAGCAAAATACTTCACAAGACAGCAGAAAACTATAAAACAAAATCAAAAGGATGGAAAAAATGAGGAAAATATGAAACACCTCATCCACAAAACAGAAGATCAGTAAAACCATTTCAAAAGAGACAACTTAAGAATCATTGGACTACCAGAACATCATTACAAAAGAAAAAGCATGGACATTATTCTGTAGGAAATTATCCAAGAAAACTGCCCTGATATTCTAGAGCAAGAGGGAAGAGTGGAGATTGAAAGAATTCACAATCATTTCCTATACTTAATCCCCAAATGACAGCACCCAGGAATGTTATAGCCAAATTCAAAAACTATCAGACCAAGGAAAAAATATTACAAGCAACTAAGAAAAAGTCATTCATATGCCATGGAACCAGATTTAGGATAGAGGATCTGGCTAAATCTACACAGAAGGATCGAAAGACATGGAATATGATACTCTGGAAAACAAGGGAACTAGGTCTACAACCAAGAATCAACTACCCAGCAAAACTAACTATATTCTTACAGCAGAAAGTATGATCATTTAATAAAATAGAAGACTTCCAAGCATTCATAAAGAAAAAAAAAACTTGAACAGAAAATTTGATACCCAAACACAGAACTCAAGAGAATCACCAAAATGTAATTAAGAAAGGGAGAAAAAAATAATAACAAACTTTTGTTAAGGGACCCAATACATTGAAATGATTTGTATCCCTACAAGAAAAGAGGTTATTGGTAACTCTTACAAATTATTATCACCTGGGTAGCTAGACGAGTTATACTTAGAGGGAACAATGACAAACTGCATAGGATGAAATGCCAAGACATACACACACACACACACACACACACACACACACACACACACACACACATACATATGTGTGTATGCATATATGAAACTAGAGATAAAAAAAGAGATAAATACTAAGATAAATGGGAAAAGAAACAAAATGGGGTAAATTTATATGTCATAAAGAATCACATGGCAGGAGTGAGGGAGAACACCAATACAATGGAAGGGTAAAGAGGTTGGAGACAGGAAATACTTAATTCTTACATACATTGAAATTGGCTCAAAGAGGTAAGAACAATCAGATCCATTGGGGCAGAGAACTGATTTGTGCCCTATAGAGAAGTAGAAGGGTAACAAATAGACTGGAAGGGAGGGAAACAATACAAAGGAGGGAGAGGGTAGAGGGATAGCTTAAAAAGACAGTAAAGAAAATAAGAGGGGAATAAGAAGGGAGGGTGGTTAGAAAGGGAAGTAAAATAAGGTTGGGAATTAGGGGGACTGATTAAAAGCAAAACACTGGTATAGAAGGAAATAGTGAAAGAAGAAAGGGCAGGACTAGGAGTAGAAAACAAAATGTTGGGAAATGTACAGCTGGTGATCATAACGCTGAATATGAGTAGAATGAACTCACCCATAGAATTGAAGCAAAAAGCAAAGTGGATAAGAAACCAGAATTCTACCATATGTTGTCTACAAGAAAAGCACATGAGGAAGGTAGATACACATATGGTAAAGGTAGGTGGATGGACCCAAATCTATTGGGCATCAACTGAGAAAAAGAAGGCAGGAGTCTCTATCATATCTGACAAAGCCAAAGTAAAAATAGGCCTACTCAAAACAGATAGGGAAGGTAATTGCATCCTGATAAAAGGCAGCATAGACAATGAGAAAATACTAGTACTCAACATGTATGCACCAAATGGCATAGCATTCAAAATTCTAAAGGAGAAACTAGTGGAGCTCAAAAATGAAATAGATAGTAAAACTATACTAGTGGGAGACTTGAACCTTTCTCTATCAGAACTGGATAAATCAAACAAAAAAATAAGAAAGATGTAAGATAAGTGAATTAAATCTTAGCAAAATTAGTGGTAGTAGATATGTAGAGAAAAATAAATAGGTACAAAAAGGAATTCCTTTTCAGCAGCACATGGTACATTCACAAATATTGACCATTTACTAGGGCATAAAATCATTGCAGACAAGTGCAAAAGAGAAGAAATAATAACCACAACCCTTTCAGAACACAATGCAATAAAAATAATAATTAGTAAGAGTACATGGAGAGGCAAATAAAAAATTAATTGGAAATTAAATAATATGACTCTCCAGAATCAGTTAAATAAAAAATCAGAGAAACAATTAATAGTTTCCTTGAAGAAAATGACAATGATGAGAAATTCTTTCAAAATCTATGGGATGCAGCCAAAGCAGTACTAAGGGGGCAATTTATATCCTTGAGTTCATATAATAACAAATTAGGGAGGGCAGAGGTCAATGAAATTTAAAAAACTTGAAAGTGAACAAATTAAAAATCATAGAAGCCTTCCCAATAGCATCAGGAGTGAAATAAGGATGCCCATTATCACCTCTACTATTTGACATTGTACTAGAAACACTAGCAGTAGCAATTAAAGAAGAGGGTAAACTGAAAGTATTAAAATATGCAATGAGGAGACCAAGCTATCCTTCTTCTAAGATAATATGATGGCTACTTAAAGAATCAATTCAAAAGCTAGTAGAAATAATCAACAACTTTTAAAAAGTTGCAGGATATAAAATAAACCCATATAAATCAACAACATGTCTATATATTTCCAACATATCTCAACAGCAAGAATTAGAAAGAGAAATTCCATTTTAAATCACCCTAGACAATATAAAATACTTAGAAATCTATCTGCTGAGACAAACCCAGGAACTATATGAACACAACTACAAAACACTCTCCACACAATTAAAACTAGATCTAAGCAATTGGCAAAATATTGATTGCTCATGGGTGGCACGAGCTAACATGATAAAAATTACAATCCTACCCAAATTAATTTACTTATTTAGTGCCAAACTTTTTTATTAAATTAGAAAAAACCATAACAAAGTTCATCTGGAAGAACAAATGATCAAAGATATCCAAGGAAATAATGAAAAAAATGTGAAGGAAGTGACCTTGCCTTACGACATCTCAAATTATACTATAAAGCAGCAGTCATCAAAACAATATGGTACTGGCTAAGAGACAGAAAGGAAGATCAGTGGAATAGACTTGGGACAAGTGACCTCAGCAAGACAGTATATGATAAACCCAAAGATCCCAGCTTTGGGGACAAAAATCCACTATTTGACAAAAACTACTTGGAAAATTGGAAAGAAGTATGGGAGAGATTAGGTTTAAATCAAAATCTCACACCCTACACCAAGATAAACTCAGAATGGGTGAATGACTTGAATATAAAGAAGGAAACTATAAGTAAATTAGGTGAACACTGTGATATGGAAATCACTTTAAAAGACTGATATATATTAATTTAAGGTCACCAAGGAATTCAGCTATGTAATTCCTAAATGACAACTCAAGTCAGCTGTCAACCTTTTTTATGGTGTTTTAATTACAAACAGGAGGAAGAAAAGTATTAGAGGGAGAGAGAGAGAGAGATGAAAAAGGGAGAGAAGGAAAATAGGGCTTAAATACCCACTCTGCTAAAGCTGAGCCAAAGGCCCAAGGCCCTGGATAGCCGAGGCAAAGAAAAGAGATCAGTCCCTATCACTCACATGACCAAAATGGAGAAACAGTCTGAGGGCTCCTCCACTCCAAGCACCAGGCTCCAACAACAACCTCTCTCCCTCCACCCAGGAAGTCCCCAGAACTCCTGAGCTGTCGTCTACCTCACTTCCTGTGTCTCACCTGTGCCAATGGTAGCTCTAGCTTAACCTAGGACCACCCAGAGGTCTGTCCTTTTTGCACATGTCTGTTGAAGGCCATATTCTCAAATAATTAAATCTTGAGTTTTGCTGCAGCCATTCCTAAATTTTGTTACCCTGAGTAGGGTGGAGATTGTAGTTTCCAAGACCTGATTCTGTTATTCCAAGTATCTCTATTGTTATTGAGCAGGAAATAGCTAAATCCCATCTTCTAAAGAATGGTTTGAATAGGGTTGAGTAGTTTTGAAATTCACAACACAAAATAGTACACATGTCAGATCTTTGGAAAAGGAAAGATTTTAAGATCAAGCAAGAGTTTGAAAAAATCACAAAATGTAAAATAAATCATTTTGACTACATCAAATTAAAAAAGTTTTTTGTACAAACAAAACCAATGCAACCAAATTTAGAAGGGAAAAAACAAATTGGGAAACAATCATCATAACAAAAACCTCTGACAAAGGTCTAATTACTCAAATTTATAAAGAGCTAAATCAATTGTACAAAAAATCAAGCCATTCTCCAATTGATAAATGGCAAGGGATATGAATAAGCAATTTCAGCTAAAGAAATCAAAACTATTAATAAGCACATGAAAAAGTGTTCTAAATCTCTTATAATCAGAGAGATGCAAATCAAAACAACTCTGAGGTATTACCTCACAACTAGCAGATTGACTAACATGACAACTATGGAAAGTAATGAATGTTGGAGGGGATGTGGCAAAGTTGGGACATTAATGCATTGCTGGTGGAGTTTTTAATTGATCCAACCATTCTGGAGGGCAATCTGGAACTATGCCCAAAGGGCACTAAAGACTGTCTGCCCATTGATCCAGCCATAGCACTGCTAGGTTTATACCCCAAAGAGATAATAAAGAAAAAGACCTGTACAAGAATATTCATATCTGCACTCTTCATGGTGGCAAAAATTGGAAAATGAGGGGATACCCTTCAATTGGAGAATTGCTGAACAAATTGTGGTATATGTTGGTGATGGAATATTATTGTACTCAAAGGAATAATAATCTGGAAGAATTCCATGTGAACTGGAGAGACCTCCAGGAATTGATGCAGAGCGAGAGGAGCAGAACCAGGAGAACATTATACAAGGAGACTGATACACTGTGGTACAATTGAATGTAATGGACTTCTCCATTGTGGCAATGTAGTGATCCTGAACAATTCAGAGGGATTTATGAAATAGAATAGTATCCACATTCAGAGGAAAAACTGTGGGAGCAGAAATACTGAAGAAAACAACTGCTTGATTACATGGGTCGAAGGGGATATGATTGGGATTGTAGACCCAAATGAGCATCCTAGTGCAAACATTAACAATATGGAAATAGTTTCTGATCAAGGACAGATGTAAAACCAGTGGAATTGTGCATAGTCTGTGGAAAGG
Organism: Monodelphis domestica; assembly: GCF_027887165.1. NCBI lineage: Eukaryota > Metazoa > Chordata > Mammalia > Didelphimorphia > Didelphidae > Monodelphis > Monodelphis domestica. The sequence continues at coordinate 668,216,295 of NC_077227.1, read as the reverse complement.
TTTTGGGGGAGGAAAGGGAAAGATATGAGTCTTAGAACCAAGGAAAAATATTCTAAATTGATTAAATTAAAAAAAAAAATAAGAAGAAAGGTATATGCCTCTTGTGTGTGCCTCATTTGCCAACAATGCCATAAAACACTCTTGGCTCCCATTTGAAAAGTAATAGTGCTTTTATTGCTAGAAATGTGATCTTAAACAAGTCATGGAAACTTTCTGTGCCTCTGTTTATTCATTTGAAAAGTGGAGTCAGATTTAGCCAGACGTTTGTTTATTTTTCACCAAAAACTTATATATAAGAAAAATGTTTCTAAATCATTATTGATTAGATAAATGCAAATCAAAACAATTCTGAAATATCATCTCACACCCATAAGATTACTAAAATAAGAAAAGGGCAAAAGAAAAACTATTGGATGGTGTGTAGAAAAACAGGGACAATAATACCCTGTTGGTGGAACTGTGAATTGATCCAACCATTTTTCAGAGCAATCTGGAATTATACCCAAAGAATTATAAAACGTGCATATACTTTTTGGTCCAACAATACCACTATTAGATTTACTTCCTAAGGTAATCAAGGGAAAAGGAAAAGAACCTTATATGTTCTAAAATATTTATTGCAGAACTCTGTGTGGTGGCAAAGAACTGAAAATTTAAAAGATACCTCTCCATTGGGAAATGGTTAAACAAGTTGTGGCATATGATTGGGATAGAATGCTACTACATGGTAAGAAATGACAAGCAGGTTAAATTAAAAAAAAAACACGCAAAGCCTAAATTAAATTATGAAGAGTGCAATGATCAAAACTAAAAGGACATTCTATACAGCAAGAGAAGTATAGTTTGAAGAATGACTTGTGTATACCAACCTCCAGAGAAAGAATTAATACATAGAAATAAATAAGTCATAGTTTTATATATAATATGTCTTTTTGTCAAATGATTCCTTCTCTAATGTGAGAAAAGGAGATAGTGAGGGAAGGATGGAGGGAGGGAGGGAAGGAGGAATTTACCAGCATAATTTTTAATGAAACAAATCAATTAATTAATAAAATTTTAAAGACTCCTTTTGGCAGTCTAGTGAATCTTATAGACCCCTTCTGAGAATTATCATTTTAGATTAATAAAACAAAATACAGAGAATTACAAAGGAAACTAATTATAATGAATGCAGTTTTGTATATGTGTATATATGCAAATACATATTTATATATGATTTTTAACTTAACTTATCCTGGAGTTAAAATGTTGATCTTTAAAATATTTTTAAGTTCTATCAGTCCAAGAGATTCCTCAAAAATTACTTAACTATAATGGGATATTTTTAATTGATATTTGTTAATATATTTGCCAGATATATATCATGTGGACCTTAAATGAAATACATCATGTATACTAAATTAAGTTATATATATGAAAATAGTTGCACTTATTCCTATGAAAATCCCATGTTCTAAATTTTTAAAAATCAATAAAGAGTTATCCTCTCTGCCCTACAAGAGAAGTATTACTGTTAGCAAATTCTAAGCCAAAATCTGAAGTCAGTTTTTTTCATACTCAATTTCTCAACTGATGAAAATGCTACATTAATTTATTTCTCCTCCTAACTCTGAAGAGAGGATTTCACAATTTAGTTCAAGTATTTCTTGGGTGTCTATTCTTTATCCAGCACTATGGAAATATCAATTTTATTCTCAAGATACCTCTACGTTCCTCAGGAAGAAGTAAATAGCAGTAAAGGGATAGTTACCTCTACTTGTTATCTGGACATGAATTAAATTTGTGGAGATTCCAGTCTTAGGATCATAGTTTTAGAGATTTAAGAAGTGTTAGAGACCATATACTCCAAACTCTCATTTTACAAATGAGGAAGATTGACTTTTTAATATGTCAATAATATTTTTAATAATCACTTTTTGAGATTTTGCAGTTGGTATTCTCTCTCTCCCTCCCTCCAACCTTTTTTCCTCCTTCCTATGACAATCAGTAATATGACACAGTTTATACATGTATTATCATATAATATAATACATAATTCCACATCAATTTTAATGTGGAAAAAGGCATATCCATTACATTAGAGAAAAATTCATGGAGGAATTAGTGAAGAGTTGTATGCCTCAATATTTATTTAGATCCCATCTATTTCTTCTACTGTTGTGTATAGCTTTTTCTGTCATGAGTCCCTTGGATTTGTCCTAGACCAGTTATGGTAAACCTTTTAGAGACCAAGTGCCTAAACCTCAACCATCATACAGTACATGAGTCCCATCCCCCCACCTTATCCCATTCAGGGGAGGGAAGAAGTGATCCCATTGGGTTGCTGGGAAAAGGGAAGGGTGATGGAAAAAAATAACTAACATGGAAAGAATGAGAAATGAAAGTGGGGAAAAGGGGGCCCCTGTCTCTATCTAAACCCTTTCCCCTCCCTCCTTGAATTTGGGGGAAACTCGGGCCTTGGCAGCCTGAGCCCCCTGAGAAAAAGTCAGGTTGACTCACCCTGGGTTTGGCCCCTTGGCCGCAGTTGAGACTCAGGGCAACAGGAGCTGAAGTAAAGTCAGATAGAGATTTTAAATGTCTTTCTCAGGTTTCCTCTTCAATAGTCTTTTCTTTTTCTTTTTTAAACAATATTTTATTTGATCATTTCCAAGCATTATTCATTAGAGACAAATATCATTTTCTTCCCCCCCCCCCCCACCTCTCCCATAGCTGATGAGTGATTCCACTGGGTATCATGTGTTCTTGATTCGAATCCATTTACATGTTGTTAGTATTTGTATTAGAGTATTCATTTAGAGTCTCTCCTCATACATGTCCCCTCCACCCCTGTATTCAAGCAGTTGCTTTTCCTCCATGTTTTTACTCCCACAGTTTGTCCTCTCCTTGTGGACAGTCTTTATCTCCTAGATCCCAGCAGATTGTTCAGGGACATTGCATTGAGATTAATGGAGAAGTCCATTACGTTCTATTGTACCACAGTGTATCAGTCTCTGTGTACAATGTTTTCCTGGTTCTGCTCCTCTCACTCTGCATCACTTCCTGGAGGTTGTTCCAGTCTCCATGGAATTCCTCCACTTTATTATTCCTTTTAGCACAATAATATTCCATCACCAACATATACCACAATTTCCTCAGCCATTCCCCAATTGAAGGGCATCCCCTCATTTTCCAATTTTTGGCCACCACAAAAAGCTCAGCTATGAATATTCTTGTACAAGTCTTTTTCGTTATTATCTCTTTGGGGTACAAACCCAGCAGTGCTATGGCTGGATCAAAGGGCAGACAATCTTCTATCACCCTTTCAGCATAGTTCCAAATTGCCCTCCAGAATGGTTGGATCAATTCACAACTCCACCAGCAATGAATTAATGTCCCTACTTTGCCACATCCTCTCCAGCATTCACTGCTTTCTTCTGCTGTCATGTTAGCCAATCTGCTAGTTGTGAGGTAATACCTCAGAGTTGTTTTGATTTGCATCTCTCTGATTATAAGAGATGTAGAGCACTTTTTCATGCGCTTATTAATAGTTTTGATTTCTTTGGCTGAGAACTGCCTGTTCATGTCCCTTGCCCATTTATCAATTGGAGGATGGCTTGATTTTTTGTACAATTGATTTAGCTCTTTGTAAATTTGAGTAATTAAACCTTTGTCAGAGGTTTTTATGAAGATTGTTTCCCAATTTGTTGCTTCCCTTCTGATTTTAGTTACATTGGTTTTGTTTGTACAAAAGCTTTTTAATTTGATGTAGTCGAAATTATTTATTTTACATTTTGTGGCTCTTTCTATGTCTTGCTTGGTTTTAAAGTCTTTACCTTCCCAAAGGTCTGACATGTATACTATTCTGTGTTTGCCTAATTTACTTATAATTTCCTTCTTTATGTTCAAGTCATTCACCCATTTTGAATTTATCTTGGTGTAGGGTGTGAGGTGTTGATCCAAACCTAATCTCTCCCACACTGTCTTACAATTTTCCCAACAGTTTTATCGAATAGTGGATTTTTGCCCCAAAAGCTGGGATCTTTGAGTTTATCATATACTGTCTTGCTGAGGTCACTTGTCCCAAGTCTATTCCACTGATCCTCCTTTCTGTCTCTTAGCCAGTACCAAATTGTTTTGATGACTGCTGCTTTGTAATATAGTTTGAGATCTGGGACTGCAAGGCCCCCTTCCTTTGTATTTTTTTTTTCATTATTTCCCTGGATAGCCTTGATCCTTTGTTATTCCAAATGAACTTTGTTATGTTTTTTTCTAAATCAGTAAAGAAATTTCTTGGAAGTTCCATGGGTATGGTACTAAATAGTTAAATAAGTTTTGGTAGGATGGTCATTTTTATTATATTGGCTCATCCTACCCATGAGCAGTTAATGTTTTTCCAATTACTTAAGTTTAGTTTTAGTTGTGTGGAGAGTGTTTTGTAGTTGTGTTCAGATAGTTCCTGTGTTTGTCTCGGGAGATAGATTCCTAGGTATTTTATTTTGTCTAAGGTGATTTTGAATGGGATTTCTCTTTCTAGTTCTTGCTGCTGAGCTGTGTTGGAGATATATAGAAATGCTGATGACTTATGAGAGTTTATTTTGTATCCTGCAACTTTGCTAAAGTTGTTGATTATTTCAATTAGCTTTTTGGTTGAATCTCTAGGATTCTTTAAGTAGACCATCATGTCATCTGCAAAGAGCAATAACTTGGTCTCCTCCTTGCCTATTTTGATGCCTTCAATTTATTTTTCTTCTCAAATTGCTACTGCTAGTGTTTCTAGTACAATGTCAAATAGTAGAGGTGATAATGGGCATCCTTGTTTCACTCCTGATCTTATTGGGAATGCATCTAGCTTATCCCTATTGCAGATGATATTAGCTGATGGTTTTAGATATATACTATTTATTATTTTTAGGAATGACCCTTCTATTCCTATGCTTTCTAGTGTTTTTAATAGGAATGGATGTTGTATTTTATCAAAGGCTTTTTCTGTATCTATTGAAATAATCATGTGATTTTTGTTGGTTTGATTGTTGATATGGTTAATTATGTGGATGGTTTTCCTAATATTGAACCAGCCCTGCATCCCTGGTATAAATCCTACTTGATCATGGTGGATGACCCTTCTGATCACTTGCTGGAGTCTTTTTGCTAGTATCCTATTTAAGATTTTTGCATCTATATTCACTAGGGAGATTGGCCTATAGTTTTCTTTCTCTGTTTTTGACCTGCCTGGAATCAGTACTATGTTTGTGTCATAAAAGGAGTTTGGTAGAATTCCCTTTTTGCTTATTATGTCAAATAGTTTGTATAGTATTGGGATTAACTGTTCTCTGAATGTTTGATAGAATTCACTTGTGAATCCTTCGGGCCCTGGGGATTTTTTCTTAGGGAGTTTTTTGATGGCCTGTTGGATTTCATTTTCTGATATAGGATTATTTAAGAATTCTCTTTCTTCTTCTGTTAGTTTAGGCAGTTTGTAATTTTGTATATATTCATCCATATCACCTAGATTGGTGTATTTATTATAATAGTCTTTTCAATTGTGAAATGTTTGGGTGAAACATTTCCAGACACCAGCAGGAAAAAGTAAGTGACCCTCAGGAGAAAGTCTTTTTAAACCTTCTCTCTTTGGCTTCTCCCAACTGAGAGACCAACTGCTCTTCTAGCCAGAATCTTCTCCTCCTCCAGATTCCAAACTCTTGGGGCCCCTACCCCATTGAGGTGATCAGTTTCACACACTCTTCAGCCTTGCACTTTTCTTGTGTGCCAGCCTCTGTCACAGCTCACCTTACTTTGTATCATTTCATGTAAGTTTTTCTAGATTGTGTGTGTGTGTGAGAGAGAGAGAGAGAGACAGAGACAGAGACAGAGACAGAGACAGACAGAGACAGAGACAGAGAGTATGTGTGTAATCGTCCTATTCAGCATTTCTTATGGCACAAAAGTGTTCCATTAATATCATATACTACAACATTTTAGCCATGCCCAATTTTAAAAAATCTCTTCAATTCTTTGCCACCATAAAAAGAGCTGCTACTTATATTTTTGTAGAAGTGTGCCCTTTTCCCCTTTTATTAAATAAATATCTCTTGGATACAGGCCTAGGAGTGCATTCTTGGGTCAAATGATATGCACAGATTCATGACCCTTTGGGCATGGTTCCAGATTGTTCTCCAGAATGAATGTATCAGTTCACAGAAAATGAGGAAGATAGTTCAAGGTCACCAAGATAATTTGCATAAGAATAGTTATGATTCATATCCAGGTCCATTGAATCTTAACCCAACACTCTGCATTTTAAAATATTAATAGTGTCTTGTCCCAAGCCCTCTATTTCTGTTTGTCACATTTCCCATAAGTTCCACTTCTAGTAAAAAGTGAAATTCAAATCAAGCAACTTTATCAAAATAATTATGGAAGTTTTTCAAGAGCTTCCATAAAATTGTTGGTAGAAGAAGAAGGTGCCATGGTAAAAATGAGATTCAATTTCATGTTGCTATAACTATACACTACCCTTCCCTACATCTAGTCAATAAAAGTAGACAGTTCTAGTCTCCATTTCCCCCTAAAGGTCCTCTTATATTTATCTATGGCATCCCTATCCAGAATGAACTTCCTATCTCCATCTCTGCCTGATGTCCCTTAGATTCTTCAAATTCCAATTCAGATGCCACCTCTTCTATGAAACCTTTCATGAACACATTCTACCTTCTCCTTGAACAGTGTCCTTATCTTCCTCAAATTTTTTATGAAAATTTTCTTGGCTCTTATTTTTGTATTGAGTGCACTATAAATTTGTAGCATAATTAGACTTGTTTTCAGTCTCCTTAAAGGCAAGTCTGTTTCAGAACTAACTTAGAGGTCCTAGAAAATAGCATAATGCATAACACTAAGCACACATTTAATTTATTTTGTTGAATTTAATTACAAATTTTACTTATCTGGATTCCTTAGTGGCACTGAAAACCATAAGGTGACATGCTTAATTTTAAAATGTTAATATTTATGTAACATTTGAGTTTATATAATATTTACCCCATTCTAAATCCCATTTCCATGCCCCAACTACTGCTTAAGGCAGATAGAAATAGATAACTGATTACTACTGTTAAGGTAATTTCTTCACACCACCACTTGGCATTATCTGGGTAATCTTATGCAATAGAAATACATTCAGATAAGTTTGGGAATTATGACTCCATCAACAGAGCCTTTATTGCTACAGAAAAGAACTGAGGAAGTTGCAAATGTTGTACATGAGGCATGAACTCATTCTTTAAAAAAACACTTTGAATAACAGGTTAAAATCAGCTAAGGTGGTACAATGGATGGAGTTCTAAGCCTAAAGACAAGAATGTTCATTTTCCTGATTTCAAATGTGAACTTACATACTTACTAGCTGTGTTACCCTGGACAAGTCATTTAATCCTGACAACCTCAGTGCTTCATCTATCAAATGAGCTAGAAAAGGAAATGACAAATCACTCCAGTATATTTGCCAAGAAAACCCCAAATTTGGTTATGAAGAGTCAGACATGACTAAAGCTATCAAAAAATAAAAATAACTTGGGGCTGAATATTTGATGTCTGGTGTTTGCCTTCCTCTTAAGGTATTAGAAAAGAACCCATTTTCTGTCAAATTAGAGATAAAATGACAGTAAATAGAGCTTTATTGACTAATTTCACAGAGATATTACTGAGGCACAGAATCTTTCTTTCTCTGGGAATGAACTCCTCAAACTCATTCACAATTAATTTGCTGACATGGAATTGTCCAAACAAGCTGTTGCCCTCAGATCTGGATGAAAAATTGTTTTTCTTAAACCTCATTTCCAAACAAACTGCCTCATTTTCTCCCCAGTACTGACAATTAGATTTGGGACCACTCCTGACAGCCAACCTGAGGCAAACACTGAGTGAGTACAGGGGAATGGTACATTACACCATCCAACTTTGCCATCTGTTCTTGCAGTGACTGATGGCTCTTCCCTATCAGATGTTCTCTTCCCAAGAGAACAGACCAAGATTATCTAGTGGCCTGGTAAATCCCAGTCTTGGTTTGGGTGTATGACATTTTCAAAATTTGGATCTGAATTTTGAACCCAACTCTTATCGACTGTTTTTCCTGGATATTAATTTTTCTTCTTAATTTTTTTTGAAAGTTACATTTTTCAGCAACTCTATGTTGGCTGGCCTGTGCCAAACCTGGGAGTCACTTCATTGGATTCTATTCGTGTCAGACAGCCAGCTCCTACTGGCAGCCAAAAGGATGAGTAAAACTTCAACACTATAACCTCATTTGGGAAGTACTTTTCTAAGATTTTTCACTATTGTCTTCAAGGTTGGGAGAAGGAATAGGAGAAACTGTGAGCTAGAATCTTCCCTTGAAGATGCCCATGTAGTTCTCATTGACTTTAAAACAGTTGAAAGTGCTGATCAGGGAGAAAACATTAGACCCATAAAAAAGCAAAACATTTAGCTTAGAAGAACCTGAGCCTTGATCAGGACTAAAGAAGTTAAACCAGAATTTTTATTCCAGTTTACTCTTATGCTCTTCATTTTCCTAATGCAAAGATCATAAACTAAAGAACTTATATTTTTCCTAGGAGATTTAGGCCAAGCCCATAAGAGCTTAGAACACATATTGAAAGATTTCTATTAAATAAATCTATACAGGGCAACTAGGTGGCTCAGTGGATTGAGGGCAGGCCTACAGATGCAAAGTTCTGGGTTCAAATGGGACCGCAGGCACTTCCTACCTTTGTTATCCTGGGAAAGTCACCTAACCCTTACTATTCTTTTGCTTTGAAAACAAATACATAATATTGATCCTAGGACAGAAGGTAAAAGTTTTAAAAATAAATAGATCCGTAGTGATATAATAGGGCAAGAGAAATGAAGAGTGAATACAAAGATAATAGCAACATAAAAAGAAAGAATAAGAAAATGAAAACTAACACTAGAATTATATTGGCAGTTGGTCTAGAGGAGAAGACAAGATGCAGCTTTTCTCCATTTATTACAGAAGTAGGGGATTATGAATATAGGATGCTGTATATACTATCAGACACATCTGCTATGTTAGATTTTGCTGAACAAATTTATTTCTTTTTTTAAATCTTTGTTATAAGTTAAGATTCTCTGGACAGAGGAGAGAAAAGGAAGTAAAAAGAAGCAAATATGGTATAAAAACAAGAGGCATCTTTTTTTAAGTCAATTAAAAAGGTAGAGGAAGCTTAGCTTTCTCTTCCTGACTAAAAGAACAGTTCCCTAAGCCTTTCTGTATTTGAAGAAGTTATTTTTGCTCAAAAATTGCTATTTCCCCTTTATGATGCTTATATTTTGATGGATGGAAAAATTAAACTGTAAAGGTGCTACCAAGAGAAGAACCAAGCTATGTATTATAAAGGGAAGATTAAGTTGTACCCCAAGGGGTTCAGTTTTTAGTAAATGAGAGGGGGAAAGAATAGAGACCCCCTATCCAGTTCTCAAAATGTGGTTCAGGGGAGACAGCTGATGTTTAGGGTTGGCTCAGAAAGAGGAGAGAGGGTTTGAAGATTTTTCCCCTTCTGCCTCCCCTCCTTAGCTAAAACTGCTCTCCCCAGTTCATTCTTGTCCCTCTTGTCCCCCTCCACTACTGGAGACCAAAGGGTCTCCCCTTCATCTGTTCACCCACTTAGCTTTGGGGAACAGATAACTTTTAATGTCAACTCAATCAGGTAATACAAAAGGAATAATGGGCAGGGGAAAATGGGGAAAAGGGAAGTGGGGAGAAGGGGTCCCTGTCTCTAAACCCTTTTACTCCCTCCTTGAGTTTGGGGGAAACTCAGGCCTTGGCAACCTGAGCCCCCTGAGAGAAAGTCATGCTGACTCATCCCTGGGCTGAGGTAAAGTCTGTTCAGGTTTCTCTTCAGAAAATCCCCTCAATTGGTAAATGTTGCGGGGGGTAGGGGGGAAGGATTTCCAGTCACCAGCAGGAAAAGAGGGTAACCCTCAGGAGAAAGTCTTTTTTCACCCTCTTCACCCTCTCCCTTAGGCTTCTCAAGACTGAGAGAGACCAAATCCTTTACCAGCTGGAGTCTTCTCCTCCTCAAGATTCCAATCTCTTGGGGCCCCTCCCCATCGAGGTGATCAATTTCACACACTCTTCAGCCTGGAACTTTTTCTTTAGTGCCTGCCCCTATCACAGCTATGCTTAGATACTTTTGTTTCTTCCTGTACAGAAAAATGTGCCTACTGGTGGACAAAGTCCAGCCTCAATTGGCTTCTATCATATTGCTTCTGTAATAGATGGCCAGAAAGGGAACAAACACACACACACACACACACACACACACACACACACACACACACACACACACATACACACAGAAGGAAATGTAGGGAGAGAGAGAAAGAGTTGAGAGAATGGAGAGGGGGAAGATTGACCTTCCCCTCTCTTTTCTTCAGGGGAAGGTAACCCAGTTTTGTCTCCCTGATGGAAGGATTATGTCTCCTCAGAGAGTGGTTCTGGGAGTTGGAAGTTAAGAACTAGAGGGAAGAGCTTTGATAAAATGACACACTACCTCCCTTTTTGGTCTCAGGTATTATTGAGAGGCAGGATGGACTCTTCTGCCTCTGGGACCCTCAAGTACACCAATTGCCACTTCCCCTCCAAGACCTTGGGTTACCAAGAGAGAGGATTGCTCTTTGGATCTAGTTGTTTAGATCCCTGGGATCCTAAGCTAAGCCTCCTTTTTGGGGAGAGGTATGGTTCTACCCAAATCTTCAGCCCCCTTTCTGATTCTGACCTGATTCTGAGTAGTAGACACTTTATTTGGGTTTACACAGGGAAGGGAGTGGTATGGGGTCAGGTAAGGAAAGTGGGTGAGCAGGAAGCCCCATGGACTTGTCCCCTCTGGCAGACTGACCCCCCAAGATCTCAGGATTCAGGCTTTTGGCCTTGACCCCTCTTCCAGTCAGCTGCTGGTTTGGTCCCTATTCCTGAGATAACTAGCTTGAGTACTGGAGTTCAGGAATAAGTTAGTGAGAGAGATAGAAAATAGAGATCCTTGAAAAGGGGGTCTCATAGGATGGTTTTTCCAAGTCCCAGTTCACAATATTCATTGTTAACTTTGAGCTGTTATTGAGAGCTGATTGAGAAATATTCAGAGGTTTATAGGGAAACAATGATCCACAGAGAGACCAAAGTTCTTCCTAGCCAGAGAGAACTGCTTCTACCCTGACTCCTAGCTGGAAGAAGTGAGTAGATCAGTTGGAGTTCCCAAGCTTCAGATTCTCTGACTGGAATCTTGAGTTTTTTTCTTCTTGCATCTTCCCTGCTGTCTCTCTGCATCTGATTTCTGCCTTGCACAAATTGGATTTGATTCCTCTCTTACACTTCCCATTTGTCTGATGATTTCCTGCTTTCCAATACCACATTAGAAAGATGTGATGTTTACATACATATTTGATCATTCATTATATGCTTCATTTTTCATTAGATAGAAAGGTTTTTCCCAACCCATTATTTTAAATGACTAGCTCTTCAGGAAATCCCAGGTTTCCTCATTTTTTAAATATGAAGATTGAAATAGATAACTGATAAAGAACTTTCTAACTCTTATTAAAGTTTTATTGTCTTGATTCATGAACATTCTGCCATTTTACCAGTGTTATACCTGGAATCATCTAAATGGAAATGCAAAATAATCTCAGATGTTATACAAAGAATTACATGCCTGCTGGGAGCTAAGATGGTGAAGTGAGGGATGCTCCACTCCTTTGATTGTTACACATACACACACACACACACAGGAACCTTTTAGAGATCACATGTTCAAACTGTATGTGGGGCCCCTGCATTGCCCTAGATAGCAGAGGGAGGAAGTGCTCCAATTGGGCTACTGGACAGAGGGGTTGGACATATGACCATTGTCCCTCAGGCATGGTGGAAGGAAGCAACAGAGTAGCCTCCTCTGGTACTCCAGGGAACATGTGTTATGCCTTTTCCAACATAGTGCTAGAGTTTCCATGGGCCCTGGCCCATTTCATAAGTCAGGGACACAGGGCCCAGCTACCTATGTGGTCAGGGAAGACATATTAAGGCTAGCCAAGGAGCAGGATTGATTTCAGGATGGGTCTGGAGCCCAACAGACTGAATTCCTGGAATCCCAGTCCAGCATGGTCCCCACCACATTGCTTGCCAGAGATGGCTTACATAGATAAACCCTGGGATGACTGAGAAGGGGCTCCTTTTGGAAGCCCCAAAACATGGCAGAGAGAGAGAGAGAAAGAGAGAGAGAGACAGACAGAGAGACAGAGAGACAGAGTCAGAGACAGAGAGAGACAGAGAGAGAGAGAGAGAGAGAGACAAAGAGACAGAGAGACAGAGAGAGAGGGGGCCAGTGGGCTTCACTCTCTGGCTTTTCAGGCTCAGTCTAAACACTCCCACAATATCTTCCAATTCACCAGCATTTAACCTTAGGCCCCACATGTCATATCCCCTGACTTTCATGAATTCTACTGGTCAGGAATCTTGCCTGCCTTGCTGGCAAATTAAGATACATGAATCTGTGATTTCCATGGCTTAAGACTTCTGGGATATAATGATTTCCTAGATATTTAATTCACACATGGAAAAAGAAACACAAAGACTGAAGAAAGAAAATAATTCTACAAAAATTAGGATTGGGAAAATAGAAGCTAATAAATCCATAAATCCATAAAACATCACTAAACAATGAGACAAAAATTTTTTTAAATAGCAGAAAATCTAAAACATTTCCCTGGGAAAATGATGAACCTGAAAAATAGATCCAGGAAAGATAATCCAAGAATCATCAGACTATCTGAAAGAAAAATATTTAAAAAGTACTAAACCACAATATTACAAGAAATCATCAAGGGGAACTTCTCTGATATCCTCAAATAAGAGGGAAAAATAGATAGTGAGAGAATCCATTAATTGCTTCCTAAAAGAGACCCCCCAAAAATGCCCCTGGACTATAATAACCAAATTACATAACTCCTAGGCCAAGGAAAAAATACTATAAGCATCTGGAGGGAAACAATTCAAATATTGACACAACCAGAATTACATAATATCTACATTAAAGGACCAGAAAGCAAGAAATATGATATTCCCAAAGGCAAACCTACAACCAATGATTTCACACCCAGCTAAACTGAGCATAATCCTCTGGGAGAAAAAAAAAAGATGTTTAATGAAATAGAGAATTTTCATACTTTCCTGACCCAAAAAAAAAAAAAACGTGTTGGAAAAAAATGGTCAGCATGTTTAACACTCAAGAGAAAAAAAAAGTGCTATAATTGAAAACTTAAGGGTTCACATAAGGTTGAATTGAGTCCATTCAAACCTGGGAAGTTAATAATTGAAATAATTAAGATCTATGATATTAGGGTTATTTAAGGTATTTTAAGTGTGCAAGATACCTAAAGTAATTGAGTTTTATCATTTTTAGAGTAATGAAAAGAAGTGCATATAGAAATGGATGTGAATAACATGAACTCACCTATAAAATAGAAAATGATAGCATAGTGGATTAAAAACTAGAATCCTACAATATGTTGTCTATAAAAAACATATATAAGCAGGGAGACACACACAGAGTAAAAGTAAGGGGCTGGAGCTAAATCAAAGCATGCTACCTTCCATTTTATTTCCTTCATAAGATTTTTATTTTATATGTGATATGAATTTTCTACCATGACATGAGCAACATGGAAATGTGAATTGCATTAAATTAAGAGTATAACCTATATCAGACTCTTTGCCATCTTGGGGAGATGGATAGGGGTGGGAGGTGTAAAAATAAATGGCAAAAACCAATAAAGCAATGGATTTGTTTATTGGTTTATAAAGTAATTTCAGGTATTCTGCTGGCTGCACTCACAAAGTATCCTCAGTTTATATCAGTGAAGTGAAACTCATAAATGAACTTCTCTTCAAGAATAAGCACAAGGATGCTAAAGATATTTTGGTTATAAAAAATTAAAATATTTATTGAAATGTATAAGGATAAAAAAAAAGATTTCTAACTCTAAGGGATTCTAATTCTACCCAAATAAAACTCCTTGGTTCTGCAAGGAACTGCTTCTCCTGTTTTCACAGGCTACACTAATCCTTCTTCATCTGATTAAACCAAACTTTTACTATTCTAAATAAAACTAACAATATTATACTTATATATATTTTTAAATTTGCCTCCAAGTAATAAAAAATAACAAAAGCTAGCTGGTTTAGCCTCAACAAGAATCAAGTTAGGATTCTGAGCCTTAGCAGACTCAGAGTCCAAACCAATGACCAGATCTTTCTTTGGTTTTCACAGAGTTAAATAATCTATAAAGACAGTGATAGATAGTTAATAGTGTTTCCCAAGTTGGTAAAAGAAAACACTTAACTCCTTCAGGTCTTTACCTCAGACAGTAAGAAGAGAGAGAGAGAGAGAGAGAGAGAGAGAGAGAGAGAGAGAGAGAGAGAGAGAGAGAGAAGAAAAGATATTACTTTCTCAAAGCCCTCAGAGCAATTATATCTGTGGATGACTCTGCCAACTCTCAGAGAACAACTGCCACAGATGAACTGCCACACAGAAAAAAAAAAACATTACACTTGAAACTGACCCTCTGACTCAGCTCTGTTTAAAACTACAATTCTTTCCCAAGCCAGTTTCTCTACTACTTGTCTCTAAACTACTATAACAAGACTTATTTTCTAATATCATCTTTATAGAGAGGGGAAAATAGAAAAGAATTGTCAAATCTTTTTCTACATGTAACTGAAAATAAATAAACAAAAAAAAAGGAAATAAATAAATAAATAAAAATTAAATGAAAGAAACTGTCATGGGCAGCATCAAAAATTTTTATTCAAATGTATCTCCTTTTGGTATGCAATTTATTTTTTTCCATTTGAATAAGTCTATTTAGTCAATTTAGAATATTATTCATTGGTTAAAATAATCATATTATTTCCCTCCTTCCCCTCCACCCACTCTTCCCACAGCCAACATGCAATTTCATTGGGTATTACATGTGTCCTTGATTATTGTTTACACTAGGATGTTCATTTAGAGTCTACATCCCCAACAATATGCCTTCAACCCATAGATTCAAGCAGTTGTTTTTCTTTGGTATTTTACTCCCACAGTGTTTACTCTGGATGTGTATAGTGGTTTTTCTTGTAGGTTGCTCCAAGTTGTTCAGGGTCATTGCATTGCCACTAATGGAGAAGTCCATTACATTCGATTGTACCACAGTGTATCAGTTTCTGTGTACAATTTTCTCCTGGTTCTGCTCCTCTCACTCTACATCACTTCCTGGAGGTTGTTCCAGTCTCCATGGAATTCCTCCACTTTATTATTCCTTTGAGCACAATAGTATTCCATTACTAACATATACCACAATTTACTCTGCCATTCCTCAATTGAAGGGCATCACTTCATTTTCCAATTTTTTGTAACCACAAAGAGCGCAGCTATGAATATTTTTGTACAAGTCTCTTTCCTTTTTATTTCTTTGGGGTACAAACCCAGCAGTGCTATGGCTGGATCAAAGCGCAGACAGTCTTTTATCGCCCTTTGGGCATAGTTCCAAATTGCCCTCCAGAATGGTTGGATCAATTAAAAACTCCACCAGCAATGCATTAATGTCCCAACTTTGCCACATCCCCTCCAACATTCATTAATTTCCTTTGCTGTCATGTTAGCCAATCTGCTAGGTGTGAGGTGATACCTCAGAGTTGTTTTGATTTGCATCTCTCTGATTATAAGATATTTAGAACACTTTTTTTCATGTTCTTATTAATAGTTTTGATTTCTTTAACTGAAAATTGCCTAATCTTGTACATTGCCCATTTTTCAATAGGAGAATGGCTTGATTTTTTTGTACAACTGGTTTAGCTCTTTATAAATTTGAGTAATTAGACCTTTGTCAGACGTTTTTGTAATGAAGATTGTTTCCCAATTTGTTGTTTCCCTTCTAATTTTGGATGCATTAGTTTTGTTTGTACAAAAACTTTGTAATTTGATGTAATCAAAATTATTGATTTTATATTTTGTAATTTTTTCTAGTTCTTGCTTGGTTTTAAAGTCTTTCCCTTCCCAAAAATCTGACAAGAATACTTTTCTGTGTTCACCTAATTTGCTTATAGTGTCCTTCTTTATATTCAAGTCATTCACCCATTCTGAGTTTATCTTGGTGTAGGGTGTGAGATATTGATCTAAACCTATTCTCTCCCATATTGACATCCAATTTTCCAAGCCGTTTTTATCAAAAAGTGGGTTTTGGTCCCCAAAACTAGAATCTTTGGCTTCATCATAGACTGACCTACTGAAGTCATTTACCCCAAGTCTATTCCACAGATCCTCCTTTCTGTCTTTTAGCCAGTACCAAATTGTTTTGATAACCACTGCTTTATAATCTAGTTTGAGATCTGGGACTGCAAGTCCTCCTTCCTTTGCATTTTTTTTCATGATTTCCCTAGATATTCTTGATCCTTTGTTTTTCCAAATGAAATTTGTTATTTTTTTTAATTCCGTAAAGAAGTTTTTTTGTAGTTCAATGGGTATGGCACTAAATAAATAAATTAATTTGGGTATGATTGTCATTTTTATTATGTTAGCTCATGCCACCCATAAGCAATCAATGTTTTTCCAATTATTTAGATCTAGTTTTAGTTGTATGGAGAGTGTTTTGTAGTTGTGTTCATATAGCTCCTGTGTTTATCTCAGCAGATATATTCCTAAGTATTTTATACTGTCTAGGGTGATTTTAAATGGAATTTCTCTTTCTAATTCTTGCTTCTGAGATAGATTGGAGATATATAGAAATGCTGATGATTTATGCGGGTTTATTTTGTGTCCTCCAACTTTGCTAAAGTTGTTGATTATTTCAATTAGCTTTTTGGTTGATTCTCTAGGATTCTTTAAGTATACCATCGTGTCATCCACAAAGAGTGATAGCTTGGTCTCCTCATTGCCAATTTTAATACTTTCAATTTCTTTTCCTTCTCTAATTGCTACTGCTAGTGTTTCTAGTACAATGTTAAATAATAGGGGTGATAATGGGAATCCTTGTTTCACTCCTGATCTTATTGGGAAGGCTTCTAGTTTATCCCCATTGCACATGATGTTTGCTGATGGTTTCAGATATATACTGTTTATTATTTTTAGGAAAGGCCCTTTTATTCTGGTACTGTCTAGTGTTTTCAATAGGAATGGGTGTTGTATTTTATCAAAGCCTTTTTCTGCATCTATTGAGATAATCATGTGACTTTTGTCAGTTTTCTTGTTAATATGGTCAATTATGCAGATAGTTTTCCTAATGTTGAACCATCCTTGTATTCCTGGTATGAATCCTACCTGGTCATAGTGGATAACCCTTGTGATGACTTGCTGGAGTCTTTTTTGCTAGTATCCTATTTAAGATTTTTGCATCTATGTTCTTTACGGAGATTGGTCTATAGTGTTCTTTCTCTGTTTTGGACCTGCCTGGCTTTGGGATCAGTACCATGTTTGTGTCATAAAATGAATTTGGTAGAACTCCTTCTTGGCTTATTATGTCAAATAGTTTGTATAATATTGGGATTAGTTGTTCTTTGAAGGTTTGATAGAATTCATTTGTGAATCCATCTGGACCTGGGGATGTTTTCTTAGGGAATTCTTAGATGGCTTGTTCAATTTCTTTTTCTGATATGGGGTTGTTTAGGTAATTTATTTCTTCCTCTGTTAGTGTAGACAATTTATATTTTTGTAAGTATTCATCCATTTCACCTAGATTGCTATATTTGTTGCCATATAATTGGGCATAGTCGTTTTTAATGATTGCCTTAATTTCCTCTTCATTAGACGTGAGGTCTCCCTTTTCATCTTTAATACTGTCTATTTGGTTTTTTTCTTTCTTGTTTTTAATTAGACTGACTAGTACTTTGTCTATTTTATTTGTCTTTTCAAAGTACCAGCTTCTAGGCTTATTTATTAAATAAATAATAAAATTCTTTGATTTTCAATTTTATTAATTTCTCCTTTGATTTTTAGGATCTCTACTTTAGTCTTCAGTTGAGGATTTTTAATTTGTTCACTTTCTACTTTTTTAATTTTCATGCTCAATTCATTGACCTCTGCCCTTCTTAATTTGTTAATATTTGAACTCAAGGATATAAATTGCCCCCTTAGTACTGCTTTGGCTGCATCCCATAGGTTTTGAAAGGATGTCTCATCATTGTCATTTTCTTTAGTGAAGTTATTAATTGTTTCTACGATTTGTTCTTTAACTAACCAGTTTTGGAGAATCGTATTGTTTAATTTCCAATTTCTGATTTACCTCTCCATGTACCCTTACTAATTATTTTTTTCATCGCATTATGATCTGAGAAGGTTGCATTCATTATTTCTGCCCTTTTGTACTCATTTGTAACATTTTTATGCCCTAATACATGGTCAATTTTAATGAATGTACCATGTGCTGTTAAAAAGGAGTTATATTCCTTTTTGTCCCTATTTATTTTTCTCCACATGTCTACTAACTCTAATTTTTCTAAGCTTTCATTCACTTCTTTTACCTCTTTCTTATTTATTTTTTGGTTTGATTTATCTAGTTTGGATAGAGGAAGGTTCAGGTCTCCCACTAGTATAGTTTTTCTGTCTATTTCATTGGTATCCATTTTAAATGTAGAATGAGTCATTGTTTTCAAATAAGGAAGGGATAACTTTAAACCCTTGAAACACTGATCTTTACTTATTTTGCGCTTTTAATTATTGAATTTCTTCCTATAATTTCTTGGCAGGGATGTTACCCACCAAATAGAGGAAATATTTCCTAGGTAATTAACAGATAAAAAATATATTATCTATATCATCTTTTTCTTAAATATTGGCTTCTAGCAAAATGACTGAATGAAACATTATATCAAAGTCTTGCTTTCTAATCATTTCAAATCAATAAGGATCATATTGAATAAAGAAAAATAATAACAGCAATTGGAATACAGAAAAAAAAAACATTAGCAAGAAAGTCCCCACTAAATTCCAGTCATCTCTACAAGAAATAAATAACAAAAATTTCCTTTAAAATTTTTCTAAAAATATTATAGTTTTGAAGTGACCAGAAAAAATCTCCAGAAGACATTATTGTTCAATAGCTATAACTAGAAACTCAAGAAATACAATAAAATAGGCATAACACAGAGCTTAATAAAATACTTGAAGGAAACGAATAAGTGAAATCATAGCTTTTGACCCAAAAAACCAAAAGTATAATCAATAGCTTAGAAAATAATGTGTGTAATTTTAACAAAGCTAGGGACACACTGAAAAAGTGACAATTTAAAAAATGGAAAAAATTATTTATTATGTGATCACATCACTATATATTAATTATTTTAAGTTCTAAGGGACAAACAAATAAGATAGTCCTTCCCTACAAGGATCTTAAATATTAATAGAGAAGATAGCATTTGTGTAGGACATGGAAGGGGAGAGAAATAGGTGTAAAGGATATATATGCAGAGGTATGGCATGGAGGTGTATGGAAAGTGGTGTGATGGGCCTGAAACTGGGTAGGATGAGGCGAAATACTCTATCAGCAAGAGTTAAGGATCATTTAGAAGGACATGCAGTTTAATGAAGGTAAAGAGTATAATAATAAGACAAAAAACTATTAAAGCCAAAAAAATCAGAAAAGTTGACTTAAGTAATTAAGATAGAAGACATGATTTTAAGAGACATGTCCAATAACTTTTGACTTCTGAGAATGCCTTTGAGAAAAACAGAATTGGAAAAACACATTTGAGTAGTAAACAGAAAGTAACAAAAGGAACTTCAACAGCTTCAAAGACCTATATGTGATCCAGTGATGACACAAAGAAAGGAAAAGAAAAGTCTATTATTGTACCTGGAGGTTCTCCTCTTGTCTCAGGCTAATAGAGGGTGAAAGGCTAATCAATTTGAATATTAAAATAGCTTTATTCTCACAAAGGAAGTTGTTGGAAGAGAAGTAAGAGACTTTGTATTTCTTGAAATTAAGACAACAATATATGAAGATCATTCATTATTTTGTGGAAAAGCAAACAAGTGGATAAGAAGCACCACATTCATCCTTGGATTAGACAAGAGAGATATAGAGAGAAAAACAGATACACACACACACACACACACACACACACACACACACACACAGACTAATAATCAAAAAATAATAAAGCATGCATTTGAAATGATAAAAATTTCATATATTAAATATGCCCAAGGGTAATACTTTAAAATGAAATGCTAAAGAGCAAAAAAGACCCAAGTGATTTGAAGGGTGGAGGAAAGAGGTCCATATGGATTCTAAAAGAACTCACCTATCAATTTAGAATCAGAAAGATAACGTAATTAAGGGTATGTAACAGGAAACAAATTCAAAAGTGTTACACAGTACTAAAAGAATATTATCAGAAGTACAAAAACATTATCTGAACCTTCTCTAAAGCTTTCTCAAGACATTCATATAGACCTAGATTGTGCTCAAATTAGCTCTCTTCAACCACAAACTCTATAAAGTTCTTATATTTTCCACTCCAGAAATCAATTCCTACCAGTTGGTGAAATTATAATCTTGGATAGTTTCCCACCCTTTTCCCCCTTAACCTTCTGAAGGAAAGGCATAAAGCAAATGAAGAAATCAATAACTGCCCAGCTTTGGAGTAAGGGAGAGTTATAGTGTATATGGATGTCTGATGTCTCCCATTGATGCCTGCCTTTGTCTTATGATCTAGTTACTAAATTCAATGATTGTATATTTCTGTTCAGGTATTCTATCACATGACCCTGTGATAATATTATTTTTGCCTCCAAGACAATAATCTTTTTAACTAGATTTAGCTTCACGTACCTTACTTTCTAAATTCATTATTCCTTGCTTTCAATGAACACAAATGATACTCTGTGTCTACTGTCTACTGTCCAAGAATTTTTAATCTTTGGTAAAGTCTTTTGAGTTGTCATTGGTATTATCATGGGCCCCTGTGTGAATCATGCAGTAATTAGCAATGATTTGTTTTTAAATTTTTGGGGAAATTCTCTCTCATTTCTTTGATTTGTGACTTAAGAAGAATGTAGATCTTTCCTTGTAATATATAAGTTAAATAGTTGTCACAGTTCCTTTTGGAATGGAATCACAAACCACCATTCCTCTTCTCTACTTCCTCTCACCTTTAGCAGATGATATATCAGATGCCAATTCTTTTATACCTATTTCACCATGTCTCAGAGAATGAGTGGCTTCTTCCTCTGTAGAGAATCTTGCTTTCTCTTTGTGAAGAGATTCAAATTTGTTTCTAAGCTCTACAGTTCTTCTTCCACTCCTCATCTTCCTCTACTTTTTAATGTTCTGATTACATGAAAGAATTTCCTGTTCCTGCTTAATTCTCTCTCTGGTTCTACTCTAGAGCCTTTCTTCTTCTGGTGTGTGTGTGTGTGTGTGTGTGTGTGTGTGTGTGTGTGTGTATGTGTGTGTGTGTGTGTGTATGTGTATGTGTGTGTGTTTGCTTTGTTTACTACTAAGAATGTTTCATTTACCATGATAACCAAATGCTGAAGATGTATTTCCTGGGTTCTTTCACCTTATATTCTAGGAGAGACTACTCCATTTATTGGGCATGGGCAACAGTCCTTTGATTACTGAAGAAATACAAATATCATATATTCAATGAAAGTTACGGCAATATCCTCCCTGATCTTCATATTCTCTGGATTTCAATTCCTGTGAGTTTGTGTCTCCTGTTGTTGGCTACCTCTCTCTCTGAACTTCTGTGGCACAAACTTGATGGATGGCAACTAATTTTAGGTAACTACAGAATGTTCTTTCAGAGAGAAAAATCTAAAGAAGGGGAAGGCAATAAACTAAGGATTAGAACAGATAAGAAAAACTAAATATAATAGATACTTGGCAATTTTTAAGTTCCAATCTTAAAGAATATAGTTATTTTATAGCATTATTGGACAACTTTATAGGAAATGATAGTGTGATAGGTCTTAAAGAATCCATGAAAAAGTAGAGATAGAAAATATGCTCATAGTTTGCTTATAAGTACAATAAAAATTAACAAAGGAGAAAAGAATTTAAAATAGATTTAAATGACGACTAAATATTATGTTAAAGAAATTATAATAAGAAGTAATACCAAAATTTGTGTGATATACTTGAAGCAATTCTTAAAAGACATTTTCTATCTCTGGATAAGTTAATTGAAAAAGATTAATTCAATTAACTGAGTACTCAAAATTAAATCTCAAAAATGAAAAATCTCAAAAATATAATAATTAGAAGACAAGAAAAAAATAAAATTTTGAAAATTCAAGAAAGTTAAAGTTTGATCAGCAAAACAAAGATCTCTATGATTGTTAGAGCAAGAAGTGATTTCTCTCAAAGAAGGACATCAAATTAGAACATCAGAAATGATAAGATGAAATATGCAACAAATGAGTAAAGAAGGAAAATTATTAGAAAATGTGTGCAATAAGATTACAACAAAGCTGAAAACTTTAATGAGATAGATTAATATTTATAAAGATATAGAAAACTTCAACATAGCCAGCTTGGTAGCAGGGCAGAAGACTCAGACTCTATGATTATACCCCTAAATGAACCCGTTTCAGCTAATGGAATCTGACAGAGATTGTTATCTCTGCTGATAGTAACTTCTGTACCATAATGCGACACCAAAGAATGACTTACAGAGTCACCTGTATTGTAGACATAATGATTCCATTCATTGAAAGTTGGATTATCCAATGTGGATAAATAAATTAGCATGCTAGTTTATAAATTATTCTAGAGCAAATTTGGCTAATATCATGACAACTGATCGACATTTTAAAACTGATTGACATTGAATTCCTGAAACTGAAAGACTGAACTCAAATTCCCTAGGTTTTGATAATCTCACAAGAGACAAATGGAGCTTTCTAAAACTACCCAGTGATTGTTTCATTCTAAATATCCTCATTACAATAGCATTACTCAATTTATACTCTACCCAGGAAAAAGAGTTAGAACATTAATTTGCAGAAAAATATCATCTTATTTATTTTATTAATTCCTGTCCTGAATCGTGATCACAGAATGAATCATTTGGAATTGAAAGGAACCTCACAGGAAACTGAATCCTGTTATTTCACAGATGAAGAAACTTTCTAAAGAAATAAGTGATTTATCTAGTATTATGTAAGTGGTAAAAATCTCAGTCAGAATTTGAACCCATATCTTCTAACTTCAGAGCCAATGTTCTTTCCACTGCAATGTTTTTTATAACCCCTTTCATCCTTTATCTATGAGACCAGTGTCTCATCTTATCAGCCTCTTCTGACATTACAATAGAACTGTCTCTTATTATTCTCATCTTTTGTTACCCATTTCTAGATTTTTTTTTCTCCTGCTATTATATTCTTTATATATATAGTAACCAGAATTTTATCTTCCATATTGCACCAACATCATGATCAGAAAGGGGGAAAAAAGGCTTTCTTTTGGAAAATGATTTAGGTGTTCCATATCTAAAGTTTGTGCCTACTATCCTATTTATGTTTATATTCTTTGCTTTCTGCATAGGGTGTTGTCAAATTTCATTGTTGCAATTATGTGGAAACAACTTATTTTTATTTTCTTAAAATAGAACCTGCCTAGCACTGATGAATATATTTTAGCTGAATATTTTTGTTGCAATATCTTCCACCACTAAAAGCAAAGGAAATAATTTCTTCCTGGAATTATTTTGGAAGCCAAAGTACTGCAGGTGATAAAACCTTCCATATTCATCTGCATCATAAAAGAGATTTATTTAAATTTCTTTGAAATAAAAATATTCCTGTTTTCTTTTTTCTCAGAACTATTGCCAGAAAATTCTGATTAAAGTTTTATTTTTCTTTATCTAAAAATGAAAAAGAGAAATCAGTGAATTTTTTTCAAAACATAAGTTTTCTTTACACTATACTTTCAGGACATTTTATTGTTACTGTAAACAATTCTAACTCTACTTCCAACAAGTGAAATTATGTTTTTGATGTTGTTCAATCCCAGCCGGGTTGGGAAAATACTTGGGCCCTTTCAAGAAGAGTTGTAATCAAATACAGGGCTTGAGGAAGAAAACCTCGCTGAATAATCCAGCCAAGGGGTTAGGATCATTTGATATCATATTAGGATTGGGAATTCAAAAATCATAGTCAAGTCTGGAACAGGTAAAACAAATGGAGATGCAAGTCAGAAATACTGAAGGTCTAAATTAGGTTACCCAGACAAGTTGGAGATACAGGAATCAGGGTTAGGATAATAAAACAAAGTCATTGCTTCCAGAGAATACTCTTGACAGGGTAGGACTGGAGGTACATATTAGAGAAGAGAAAAAAAAAATAGCAAGAATGCAGAGAAGGGAGAAAAATAGCAAGAAATTCTGGATGCATCTGAAATTGGACACTCACTTTCCTCACCCTTAATTCACAGGTTAATTTCTGCCTATTCATCCTATGTGCCTCCCTTAAAAGTATGGCTATCCTTTTTATTGAAATATAGGTGTGAAGTTCATTATATTTTTAGCCTATTTCCATACTATCCTGTGACACACATACCAGTGCATTTCACCTCTCAGTCACTTTGAGATTTCATTTATAACCAAAGGAAATATAGGGATGGAATATCTTTTTTAAAGTCTATTTTAGACAATAGAAAACAAATCAGAGGTAGAGTTAAGATGGTCTGGGTGTAGCAGGACCTTCCCGACTCTCCTTCCAATCAATCAGTACAAAGCATCTTAAAAGAATAGTAATCAAAATCAGAAGAGTAAAGGGGCTTTCCCACAGGATCCAATCTTAAAGGTAGTCAGTGTTTGGGGATTTCCACACTATAAGGGGGTGAAACTACACTTACCAAAGTGCAAACTGATCACACACACACACACACATATACACACACACCACCATCACCACAACTACCACCACCAACTACCACCCCAGAATCAGAGCAAGGGCCAGGAAAAAAATTCTCATGGGCTGGTTGACCACAGATTTACTGAAAGGGAAGAGCAACCAGATCTATTGGGGTGCTTAAAGGGAAATGAAATCCATATCCTAGCTCTCCTAATTTGTAAAAGAATAAAACTACCCAGCACTGAACATGCCCCAAATGTGCCAATGCCATAACAGGATGGAGTATTTTCATTACAGACTTAAATATAGACTAAATTTAAAGTCAGTATTTCCCTCACTTCAGAGAGGAATGATCAGAAGTAAGAGAAAACAAAACCCAAAATAAGAGCAGTCATTTCTCAGTTCCATCTACTTGGCCAACCAACCACCTAGCAGTGATAGGTAACCTTTTGAGCTTGGTGTGTCTGAGCATAACTCGGGTGGTGTGTCACTTCAAGAAAAAAAAAAACATAATTTTGCAATATTTATATTTTAAACAACAAAAATGTATCATTGTAATATATAACTGTATTTAATTTAATTTAATTTAATTACCAAAAAGTAATTATTTAACTTAACTGCTTAGTGACTTTTTAGTTCTTCTGTTAGCCAGTTCTTTGGTTGGTCTTGATATTATTTAACTTGTGTGGGGTGCCATGAACTAAGATAAGTGAGGGTGTGATAGAGACATGAAGAGAGAGAGGTCTTGCAGGACTTGTGGACCAAGATGCAAGAGCCAGAGTTCCAACGGAATGTCCCCAGTTGGTGGCAGTTTTGAGCTGGGGGGTGGGTGGGGGAGCTTTTGGACTTTGTCTCTGACTGGGAGACACACTCTCTCTCCCTGGAGGTTTGAAGCTGGCTGAAAGACTTTTGTGAGGCTGATTTGATTTTTGTTTTGTTTTGTTTTGTTTTCTCTGACTGAGCAGTTGAAGTTGGCACTGAGAAGAGAAACTTGTCTTTTGGGACTTGGTCTCTGTCTTCCTAGCTCTGAGCAGTGGAAGCTGACCAGGAGAGAAGCTTTTGAGTTGGTGGTCTATACTAGAGTTGAGCTGGCCAGTAGAAAAGGAGAGACTTTGGACTTTGTTTCTTTCTGGGGTTAAGCTGAGAGATCTGACTGATTTGTGAAGAAGAAGAAAGAAGATTTTGAAAGGGCTGCTGTCTTCCATCTCCCTAATTGTCTAAGAGTCTCACTTGTGAGTCCCCAAACCCTCAATTTTACCTCATTTAGATTAGGGAAAATCCTTATTCCTCTTTTCTCAGTTTCCCATCCTGTTATCTCAATAAATCCCCTGACTAAGAAATCAACTGGAATATCTTTAGAGTTCACTCAAGAGGGAGGGAAGGAGCCAAAGGCTTCAGGGAGAACTGGGTGGAAAGGGTTGGTAAAGGGAGGGAGTGAGAGAGGAAGGAGGTTAGGAAATAGATTAAAGAGTCAGCAATCAGTAGGGATCAATAGGCAGAAACCCCAAAGCAAATCCCAGAGCAGTGTCCCCTGTGTACCAGCATCCCTGTGTGGTGGCATCCCTCAGAATTTCTCTGTTCTGACTCCATTACAAATAAGCAGCCTCAGGTTCCATAGCAGCCTCTCTAGTCACAGCCAGACAGAGAACAACAGTCATTGCTGAAGAAACAGTTCCCCCCAGTTTACCTTCTCCATTTCAATCAGTAGTAGTTGTCAGTCAGTTTTCTCCTTTATTACAAGGAGGAGGGGAAATTCTTTAACCAACCTGCCTATTAGTGACTTTTTGTTGCTGAATTTCATTGGCTGAATCTTCAATTGAAGGTTAGTATTTTGTACACTTCAAACTCAAGCAAGCACCACTAACTTCATCTGTCAATCTGTTTCTTTTGTTGGTTTTGATATTATTTAACGCTGAGAATAAGATCTCAAAAAAGTAGGTAGAGGGAAAAATTGTGAGTAAAGCCATTGCTATATTTTTTGTCCAGTAATTGGTTCCAGGCACTTCTCCCTTGCACATGGTCCAGAGCCCGCCAAGTCTTTTGCAAGCCCTGCTCCACCCCTCCCCAGACAGCTGGCTCAGGGGCACAGTGAGAGCAGGGGCTCCTGCCTGCTGAGTGCACTCCTCCTCCCCACCCCCAAGGGAGCCCCAAGAGCCCCAGCCACCTGGTGCACACTGCCTGTCCCGCCACCCCCCACCAGCTTGTGGAGCAGTACTCCCCCTCTCCCCCTACTGGCTAGGCAGGGCAGGGCTGGGGCATGTCCTCAGCCACAGTTGCCTGTGTGTGGTTCCCCAGGCAGCTCCCAGCCCTGAGGCATTCTGAGCCCTCATGTGGCCACGTGTCATTGAAAGTGGCTACACATGTCAGTGCTGTTATAGGTTTGTCATTGAGGATCTAAGGCAAACCTAAGGTCCATTTGGAAACCTGACTTCTGATTTGATTGACTCTCTTGATGCGATCCATCATCTACAAGATCACCTTATTTGGGTGGACATTGAAAGAAGCATCTCCTAATTCCCAATCTTTATTATTTATTGTTCATTAAAGCTGTTTTTCACAACTGATTAGCTTAGGTCAAGGAAAATCTAGATGCTAGGGTCCAAATCCTGTCTCTGCCACTATCTCTGTGCCCCCTGGGCAAGTCAGAGTCTCTCAGCCTCAGTTTCCTAATTTATAAAATGGAAGTCATAATGTCCTGGCATATTGTAGGCACTTAATGAATTTGGAATTAAAAGAATCAAATAATAAATACCTGTAAAATTCTTTGCTTTTCATATAGCCCTATATAAATACCAGGTATTAGTATTACAATGAAGATAGTGGTGGTGGTAATAGACATTGGACCTATGATTTCATTTATGTAAGGGAAGTATTTCTTCTACCAATGAAGGCTTGCACCTTGTTA
Organism: Monodelphis domestica; assembly: GCF_027887165.1. Classification (NCBI taxonomy): domain Eukaryota; kingdom Metazoa; phylum Chordata; class Mammalia; order Didelphimorphia; family Didelphidae; genus Monodelphis; species Monodelphis domestica. The sequence continues at coordinate 668,188,512 of NC_077227.1, read as the reverse complement.
TAGCTTTTAGGATTGAAAAAGCTGCCTAGAAGTTTGAGAAATGAAATTACTTGCCCAGAAATCATACAGCCAGTATATGTCAGAGGTGTGTCCAAGTATACTATGGAATTTGATACATTTATCTTCTACACAATTGTAATTAAGGCATCAAGCAAGATAATAAATTACAGTGATGAGACTAAAAAAAAAAGACAACGAATCAAAGCAGTTTTTACTACTTAGAAGGAAAGACCATAGTGTCCCAATAGAGTACAGCGGTGCTAATATCTTCTCTTTTGTGTCCAGTGACCAAATGAAGTCATGGATTTTTTGTCCTTGATTATTCTGTGATTAACATCTTTACTAGACCAACTCAATGGCCTTTCTGGTATAGGAAGAGAAATGGAGTTGATGAGAATTCTGATTATCCTGTAAACATCTTTGCATAAAAGTCAATCTGGCTTTGACAAAGTCATAGAAAAGGCACAAAGACTCAAATAGCAAGAAAGGATGTGTTTAACATTAAACCAAAAAGGAGGCAGCTTCTGGATGTGAGAAACTACTATGCTGATGTCAAGGTTGTCTAAACTTACAGTATCTTACTCGGAGCAAGTTGGATGGCCAGTTACTATAATTGTCCTATAAATGATGATTCAGCCAGATTTTTTTATAGGAATGGTGCTGTGACATCATTTATTGCTGGCTAATTATTCAGTGGTATGAACAAGGTCCCACCATTGTTTTAACCACTGCTGGGCTCCTACTCTTATAGCATCAGTAGCCAAGCTGCTGCTAAGAAAGATAATGGAAATTCTCAGCCAAAATTTCTTTAGCACACCATATACCTCTAGATGTTTTAGACAGTTTTAATATTTCCTGGCTTATGAGTAGTCAAAGGAATGCCAATATCATCCCCATTTGACCAATAGAAAAATTAAAGTCTATATAGCAAATTTGTGACAGATGTAGCAATAGATTCTGTGGACTTTGGAGTTCAAAATTGCAAACAACATCCCCAGTATTCTGTCTTAATTGTTTTCCCACATTTCTCTAGCTGTACAATATCCACCAATAACTAAACAAGTGGCAGCTTTGAATGCTCCAGTGGCTAAAATAGTGGCATATGGATATTATTGACCTTTGTAAGGCAGATTAAAGTTCCAATTCAGTACATAGCTATTAACTTATATGTCACCTAGTACCAAGAGGATGTCTATAGTTGTAATAAAATAAGAAGTCTATCCAACTAAAGACATCAGCAAGCTATAAAATCTTTTTTCCTTTGTTTTTAAAGAGTGCCAAAAATTCATTTAGTAGAATAAATTAATTTCTGAATAGTGGCATGAAAATAGAATAACAAAGACAATATCTAAGTAGACTACTTAAAAAACCTCCCCGGCCAGTCTTTAATGAAGTAAAAGATATACTTAAATATTAGTAATCACACATATATATTTTATAAGCTTAAACTTCTGTATATCAGGTTTTATGAAAGTGGGGCACAGCTATACTGTTGTCTGGTAACAGCTGTTACATTTGCAAATTCCCAATCAATAAGTAAGTCAGTTAATAAGAATTTTTAAATGCTAATACTATTTACCAAGTTCTGTACTGAGCACACTAAAAATTATTTTCTTTTTTTAAGTGACATTTACAATATTAATACCACTAACCCAATAAGGATGAAGGGAATTCTAGCCCGAGTCAGCTTTCTGAGCAAGTTCTTCCATGTGCTGATTGGACTTCTGGGGAACAACTCTGAGGCTCCTCATTAGCATTGATGTTTATCTGGCTTCTCACTTATTTTTATCTGAATAAATTCTGTGAAAATTTTCTGTAGTAAACACTCATCAGCAACATGGAAATAGGTTCTGATCAAGGACACATGTAAAACCCAGTGGAACTGTGCATCGACTATGGGAAGGAGAGGGGTGAGGGGAGGGAGGGAAAGAATATGATTCTTGTAACCAAGGAATAATGTTCTAAATTGACTAAATAAAATTTTAAAAAAGAGAAAGATTTCTGCAGTAATGTGATTGTTCACAAGATCTTCAATACTGAATGGAAAAGAACATCATTGGAGATCATAGGATCATAAGATCATTGATTTAGAGGAAACAGGGATCTTAGAAGCTATCTAATACAATACCTTCATTTCACAGATGAGAAAATTGAGTTAGAGAAGTTAAATTAGTTGTCCAAGGTTACATGGCTAGTCATTGTCAGAGATGCTCTCTAGCTGTCTTGAACAGAGAATAAGGGAATTAAATCTTCTAAATAGATAGAGAATAGAGAATTTTTACATAAATCCAGACCCAGGTAATGTGATGAACTTGTGTCTCTTAAAATACACCTATTATTTTTTTTAAAATAGACAATGTGGATATAGACTCAGGGTAGTCTTGCTGATGGATATATTCATTTGGTTCTGTTAGCATGTAAATTTCAACGTCCATGGACAGGGTGAGCAGTGACACAGAGAGCTCCTATGGTTTGAGTTCTCATTTGCTGGGAACCCTTAAGGTCAATTGAGAAGCATAAATAAATTCTAGTAACTTTATCTCCACACTTCCTTAGCTGAAAAGGCTAAGTTACAAACTATAAGACAGTAGAAAATATAGGAATATATGCAGCAATCAACATCATATTATGTTATTATTGTTATTAGCCTCATTTTACAGATGATGAAACTGAATAAAGTGGTTGACTGATTTACCCAGAATTACACAGTCAATAATATCTGAATCATCATTTCAACTCACATCTTCCAAATTCCAAATCTTCCTGATACTATCTGTCATACCACCTTGCTATCTCATTAATTCTCACTGTCTAAATAGGGACACTAATACACTGCTGGTAGAGTTGTGGTTTAATCCAACCGTTCTGGAGAGCAATTTGGAATTATGCCCAAAGGACTTTAAAATAATGCCTGCCCTTTGACCCAGCCACACCACTGCTGGGTTTGTACTCAAAAGAAATAATAAGGAAAAATACTTGTACAAAAATATTTATAACTGCGCTCTGTGTTGGCAAAAAATTGGAAAATGAGGGGATGCCCTTCAATTGGGGAATGGCTGAACAAATTGTGGTATATGTTGATGATGGAATACTATTGTGCTAAAAGGAATAATGAGCTGGAGGAATTCCATGGGGACTGGAACAACCTCCAGGAATTGATGCAAAGTGAAAGGAGCAGAAAGAACCAGGAGAACATTGTACACAGAGACTGATACACTGTGGCACAATTGAATGTAATGGACTTCTCTACTAGCAGCAATGCAATGATCCAGGACAATTCTGAGGGACTTATGAGAAAGAACACTATCTACATCCAGAGAAAGAACTGTGGGAGTAGAAACACAGAAGAAAAACAACTGCTTGATCATGTAGTTCAATGGAGACATGATTGGGGTTTTGATGTTAAAAGATCATACTATTGAAAATATGAATAATATAGAAATAGGTTTTGAACAAAGATACAACTATAACCCAGTGGAGTTGCTTGACAGCTCTGGGGGGGGGGCAAGAAGGGGGATAGGAAAAATAATAAATCATGTAACCATGGAAAAGTATTCTAAATAAATAAATATTTAAAAAAAATACTCACTGCTTTATATCATTGATAAAGTTACAAAGATCCCAGGGTCAGGCAGGTAAAAAGTCCAAGGACCTCAGATCTATTTGGTGACCTAATCAATAGTCTTGAAGATTGCTCTGAAACAGATTTAACCAAAAAATTCTGGAAAATTCATTAAAGCTTTATATGTCAAATAGGAATGATACTACTACACTTCTTCAAAATAAAGGTGTGAGGCATAATGAACAAAAGAGGCAATTGAGTGTTTTACAATTGGAGATTCTCATTTCCCAGAAATAAGTTTTCATCTGTAATCCCAGTTTCTGAGTCATGTGTCTACCAGAAATATAAACTATGTTCAACAATATTGTTCCAAAACAAGACCTTTAATAATAGAGAATGAATTTAAAATTCTTCAAAATGCTTTTTTATATTTTGAAATGTCTACAGGTGCAGATTTGTCTAGGGAATGGTACTCTAAATGGGAAGTTAAGGTCACCTTCCTCTATTCCTATATCTGCTACTAATATCATATATGACCTCAAGAAAATAAATACATTATCTTGTGCCTGTTTTCTTATTAATAAAGGAAAGATCATATTGGTTCGTTAATTCAAAGAGATGAGATAGGTGTGGTGTTAATGAACATGTGAAACACATCATTTTGTGTTTCTTGTTGGAGAAGTACAGAGGAAAGCAGGAAAAAAGTCATTCAATAAGACTATGATAGTATTCAGTTTCAGTAAACCATGAATAACGTTTATATAGAGATGTATACGTGTGATTAAAAATATTTAGTTCTTCAATAGTTGTACTATCAAAATGTGTATGCTGACTTGAATAATTAACAGTGCTAATGATTCTTTAATCATTGGTCCATAATTTCTTCAGAGAGACAGTTTAAACTTCTGAAAGAAAATAGGACAATTTAACAGGAATTTAAAGTTAAGAATAGAGTTAAGAATAATACAAGCTTTCAAGAGACTCTGAATTTCTCTCCCTTCTCTAAATACCAACATTTTCCTAAGCCTCTCCACTCTCAGCCAATATGTGTCAATTTCCAAATAATTCTTGTGTAAATATATATTATATAGGGAAAGAGAGAGATGGCAGACAGACAGACAGAGGGAGAGAGGAGTAAACAGAGAGAGAGAGAGAGAGAGAGAGAGAGAGAGAGAGAGAGAGAGAGAGAGAGAGAGAGAGAGAGAGACAGAGACAGAGAGAGAGAGAGAGACAGAGACAGAGACAGAGACAGACAGACAGACACAGAGAGAGAGAGAGAGAGAGAGAGGAGAGAGTTGGCCTTGGGAGATAATAATGGAGATGGAATTCGAATACAAGCCCACTGATCTGACTTAAAGCTAGAATTTTCCCACATACCAGCTGTGAGACCTTTGAAAGTCTCTTAACCTCTTCAATTGTTCAACTCTTTATAAATGATGTCAAAGAACTATAAACATGTGAGTTGTTACATTGCTTCAAGACAGTCCTCCACTCTCAACATCTTAAAGGAAAAAGGGTAGAAACATGGATGGGTTGCAACTTTTGACTGCACATTCAGTTCTAACTAAGCTTCTCCTGAGTCAATGACCTATTCCAAAGACAATTCAAAGACTCCTCATTACTCAATGCCATTCCCAGAGTTACTCAAGGCCAGAAACAAGGCTCACCAAAGTTCTTGTGGTTTTGTGGAATATCAATCTCTTCATGCTCTAAAGATTAGACCCTCATTAGCAGGTATCCCCATTCATTAAATCTATCTTCATCTCTTTTTCTATCTACATGTTTATTGAGATGGAAATCAATTGCAATAGCAATGATATAGATATAGATAAGATAAACAATACTATCTTTAACATTGCTATTACAATTGAAATCCATCTCAATATTTTGTTGAGATAGCAAGAGATAAAAGTGATATACAGAATAACTAGAGAAAATATAGGTATGTATAAATATGAATATATATATACTAACAGAAATAATGTAGATGTGCATATGTATATGTCTGTTTTTCATTCTTCTTTTTTTTAAACCCTTACCATCTGCCTTGGAGCCAATACTGTGTTTTGGTTTCAAGGCAGAAGAGTGGTCAATGGGGGTCAAGTGACTTGCCCAGGGTCACACAGCTGATAAGTGTCTGAGGCCATATTTGAACCAGGACCTCCCGTCTCTAGGTCTGACTCTCAATCCACTGAGCCACCTAGCTGCCCCCATTTTTTATTCTTCTTAACCTAAGTACTGTATTTGACACTATTGACCCTCTTCTCCTTCTAGATATCTTCTCCATCTCCCAACTTTGTACATTTTTGCTGGCTGTCCCTCATGCCAGGAATTCTCTTCCTCATCTCCAATACTCTTTCATACTCACATCCAATCTGTTACTGAGTCTATTTACATTCACAGAATGTTTTTTATTAGACCTCATCTCTCCTCTGATGCTGCCACCACCCTGGCATAGGGTACATTTCAATTCTATGTGGGAAATGGACCTCTCTACCTCATCTCCTATCATTCTACTTTATCCTCCTCTCATTTGCAAAATCAGTCTTCCTTACATGTAGCTCTGGAACTGTTATGCACAGCCCTTCAATAAACTTCACTCCTCTATCACTTCCAGGACTAAATACAAAAATCTTCCAATTGGAATTCAAAGTCTTTTATAATCTGGCCCTTCTTTCCTTTCTAGTCTTAAATGTTATTTACTCCCATATAATTTCCACTCCACTGACATTGGCTTTCTTGTTCTTCCTCCAACAAAACAATTCATCTCCAAATTCTATTTATTTTTACTAGCTGTCCCCTATGACTGGAATGTTCTCTCTCCTCATCTTTGTCCTCTACCTATAAATCCCTGCTAAAATCCTACTTTCTCTAAAAAAGTCTTTCCCTATCTCCCTTAATACTAAGTCTTCCCTCTGTTGGATCTAATTTATAGCGTGTATTTTTAGTATAAATGTGTGTGCATACCTATTTGTGATGTGTATACATGCAAACCCCAAACTATAGATGGCTGCTTATAATTCTGGTAGGTTTATAGAACCATATCATTAGTAGGGTTAAGTTTATCCAGAAGGAAACTAGTCATGCAGGATGGTGAAGTAGCCTGTATTTCTGGCAGGATTTCTTCAATCAGAAAAATGCCATCCCTTCTGCCTCTCTTCCCAGATCTGACCTATCATGAGTGTGCCCAAGTCTACTTAGCAAAAGTCATCTCAAACTGAATAGGATATAAAGTGGTTTATAAGTGAATACAGCCTACATAAAGTGAACCAAAGTCATCTAAGTTTGGTACGTCTGAAGGATAATAACTAGACTTTTTGCTTCTTGAGTTAGAGGTGGTCAAATTACACCTTTTACAATTATATCTCTTATGCTTTCCCTTATTCCCTCGGCCAGATGGGTTCCTTCTCTTCTCAGAACTTACAAAATTTATTGCTTGTACTTCTCTATGTGAGTGTCTAGAACATAGCAAGTATTTACTAAATCTTTGTTCATTCAGTGAATTATTAAATGAATGAAGATCTTTCCTTTACAAATATATTACTTAGTGTGTGTGTATGCATGTGTTTCTGTGGCATGTTCTCCCCTAAGGAGGAGTCCCAGAATATGATTTTGTAGCATAGAGCCTTCACTCAGCTTGTGGTACATTTCCATAACTGACTAAGTGCCCAGTGGCAAGATATGACCAGATGTGAATGAAGGATAACAACAGAGCTAGAGAAACAATGTACTCCCAGAAAATCCACATGTGACATACCACCTTTGTCACTCTCTAGGACACACTCACAGAAAATCTTGAAAAATAACATCAAACAAAAACATCAAAATCTGTACATTTGAATATTCAGAAAATGACTTTTACTGCCTTTTTTTTTTGCAAAAATATATCATATGTGCAATGAGAATGATTCTGTGCTTAGATATTGAGCTAAATGTTCAAAAAATTATTTGTTTGGGGAAATGTGTCTGTGTAGTTTTTGTAATATCCAAATTTCCCTTTTGGATTAAACAAAGATGAACAATAATTATTTTGGCAACTTTCTACCAATTAGCCAAAAAGGAAGTAGAATTTTTATTACTTAAACAATTATTTTAATCTTTATGTCTTATTGGGCACTTCTGTCTCATTAGAGACTTAATGTCTCATTGGACCACTGTAATATTTAATCCAAAATAAGTATTTTCCCAATAGAAAAAAATGAAATTCTTTTAAAGTTGGTATATTTCTCTGTTGAAGGCAACATGTCATAGTGAACATTAACCTAGGCTAAAGCTTCAGTTTGACCACTTCCTTGACTTTTGACATTGGCTTAATTAATGAACTTGTCTTCACCACCCTTCCAATCTATCAACTTCATGATATTTGAGTCACCTTTCTGCTCCTCCTTCTTCGTCACCAGGCATAGTGAATTAACTGGCAAATCTCATTATTTCTACCTCTATGATACTGCTTGTATATGACTTCTCACTGTTCACACAGTCATAGTTTAGTTCCTGTTCTCATCACCTCTCACATGGACTATTGCAACAGTTCAGTCTGCCTGTTTAAAGTCTCTCCCTATTCCCAAACTATTTTTCATATAACAACCAAAATAAATGTCTTTCCTTAAGTTAAAATTCAACTCTGCTACTCCCTTACTCAGTACACTCCATTTGCTCCCCATGATTTCAAGCCTAAAATATAATAAAATATAAAATCCTTTCATTAGCATTTAAAACTCTTTATAAACTGGATTCAGCCTACCCTTCCAACCTCCTTATACATTGCTCTTCTCCTGATACTCTAAAGGCCAGCCAAACTGGCCTTGTTACTATTCCTCACAGATGACATTTTGTGTTACTATTGAGTCATTTCAGCTGTGTCCAATTCTTCATGACCCCATTTCAGGTCCTCTTGGCAAATATACTAAAGTGATTTGCCATTTCCTTCTCCAGCTCGTTTTACAGATGAGGAAACTGAGGAAACAGGGTTACGTGATGAAAATAAAACAACTAATAAGTGTCTAAGGTTAGATCTGAACTCAGAAAAATGAATCTTCCTGACTGTACGCTTGAGGCTCTATCTACTGTGCCACCTAACTGATCCAGGCATGTCAACCCAATATCAACCTCCATATGTCAACCCAATAGTAACTTCCATGTCTTCATATTGGCTGGTTTCCCAAGGCGGGAAAGTTTGGTGTCACATTTCTATTAAAAAATATGACCTTTCATGTGAAGATTTTTTAGAACACTCTAGTTACTAATTCAGTTCCTCTCTGTATAAATGGAGATTTTGAACCTTAGACTTCATCCCCCAGAAGTCCTTCGTATTTAGGAGATTTTGAACCTTAGACTTCATCCCCCAGAAGTCCTTCGTATTTAGGAGATTTTGAACCTTAGACTTCATCCCCCAGAAGTCCTTCGTATTTAGGAGATTTTGAACCTTAGACTTCATCCACCAGAAGTCCTTCATATTTAGGAGATTTTGAACCTTAGACTTCATGTCCCAGAAGTCCTTCGTATTTAGGAGATTTTGAACCTTAGACTTCATCCCCCAGAAGTCCTTCGTATTTAGGAGATTTTGAACCTTAGACTTCATCTCCCAGAAGTCTAAGGTTCAAAATCTCCATTCATCCATCTCATAACTACCCTCTATTTCCTATTAATACATTCTACAAATATTTATATATGTGTATGTTGTCTCACCTAAATGAATATAAACTCCTTAAAGACAGAGCTATTTCATTTTTGTCAGTGGTATATAAGATGGCAAAATTCTTTATCATGAATAGTTGGATGAAGTCTGTTTAGGAATTTTTTTGTTCTTATTATATTGTTTTATTTTTTAATTGTAGCAGTTTTACTTATTATGCAGATTTAGTATGTTCACATATCAATCATGGAACAAGAATATCATCTTGTCTTCTGATTTATCCACCTGTATCAAGCTTTAAAAAAGTGTACTCTGAGACTCAGGTGCGTTAGGAGTCTAGAAGACTAGCAAACATATTCCCATAGATCAGTTGTGCCTCTGTACTTGCTGATTTGATTCTTACTGATTCAGTTATACAGAATTAACCAAAGGAAAAAAAGGAAAAAAAAGGAAAATTTGGAAAATTCAAAAAAATAAAAAAATAAACAGTTCATAAATTTCAAACTGCCCCCACATAAGTATTAGCTATAATATGGTAAAGTGTGTCAGCCCAGTAAATGACTCATCTCTTCTTGTCTCCATACCCATGCTTCCATGTAAAACTTTCTCCCAGTCTGCCTCTAATACTCTCACTGATTGACCTTGTTAGAGGGTTATCATAGTGCCTATGTTTAAGAAATCTCTTCTATATTGTAATAATGGCCCCAAAATACAAGACTATTTTTGCTGGTGATGCAGTTGTGCCCAGATATCCATTGATTTGGTAATCCACTGAATTTGATAATCATCTGATTCAGTTATCTGGTTAATAGCAGATGTTCATTTATATCCAGTTTCAGCCATACATAGTATCTCTTGAAAGATATCCTCTGTGTATACAGGGACCCAACTATACCTAATTTAATGATTAGGGTTTTAGAAGTGTGGACTTCAATACACTCCATAGTATCTCATCATCCTGAAAGATGTCATGAATCCTGAGACATCTTCTCATTGCCCTTCCTCTCCTCCCCACTATGTTTGGAGAAGACTCACTGTGGAAAGTGGAGAACTCCTTCCAGATCCTTTATCTATGGAGAGTACCCAAGGCATCCATCTAATCATTTTCCACCCAGATGCACTGGGCACTCTCTCCCTCATTTCAATTTTCAGTTGCTTTTTTTTTTAATATTTCCTTCTCCAATTCAACTGTACACTTATTGAGGTCAGGGAATATATTTTGCTGTTCTTTGTATCACCAACATTTAGCACAGTCCCTGACACATAATTGGCACTTAACATTTGTGGACTGACCAGATGAAAAATCTAATCTTGAAGTCAGATAACACTAGATTTAAGTTCTGGTTTGATACCTACTGGTTATGTGAGTTCATCTAAGTCACTTAACCTCCCAATGCTCTAGGCATCTCTCTAAGATTACAGTGTCAGACTCTGTTTCCCTTCATTGGTAAAGAATTTCAACCTAGTTTCCTTTGATTTTCTTCTTTTGGGAACCTAAGATGGGATGGAATGGTGTAGGACCACTAGGAACAGATCAATCTTTATATTCTCTTAGTCTGATAAAAGAGATGGTGGAGGGAGCAGGTAAAGATGGGACAAAACAATATTGCTGTAGGTGGAATGAAATTTTGTGAGCCTAATAAAAAATATTTGCAAAATTAACTTAAATAACTTCAGAAGATGAGAATCTCTCTCTTTCTCTTTCTCTTTTAATTAAAGAATTATAGAGAAGAAACTTCCACAATTGCTTGAGTAAACACTCATCATTTTCCTTTTCTTTCTTTTCTTCCTTCCTTCTTCTTTCCTTTAGTCCTTCTTTTCTTCCTTTCTTTCATTCTTTTTCTAGCATTAAAAATAGGGTAGAAATTGTCATGCCAACCAGTTTGAAAAATAAATATTCTCATACTTACTATCATGACTGTTGGTTATAATATTGAGGTTTGGTTACTGGAAATGATGGATCCTTCAGAAAAAATCTTGAACATGTATATGGCTTTTCAATGAAAAATAATGTTTCCCCTAGGTGCTTTGGACTGAGCTAACAAAACAAACTTGCAAATTGAGAAATTTGCTTGTATAACTTGCTTCTTACTCTTACCTCAGGGACAGTTATAAGAAAGTTTCTTGAATTAAACATAAGAAAGAACATGGTGTCAAGAACTGCCACAACTCTGAGTTCCTTCTTCTATTATAGCAATGAAAACTTTTTATTATAGCCAAGCAGACTCCAGTTCACCTCCCTCTCAAAATCTCAATCTCTCTCTCTCTCTCTCTCTCTCTCTCTCTCTCTCTCTCTCTCTCTCTCTCTCTCTCTCTCTCTCTCTCTCTCTCTCTCCATCTGTCTATCTGTCTCACACACACACACACACACAGACAATCTAATATCTTTCTAAATCATGTCATTTCTTCCTTTACAACATCTCCAGCATAGAGTTTTTCTATTACCATTACTTTGGTACAGGACCTCATTACTACAACTAGACTAATACATTTGTCTGTTGATGTGTCTATATGCCTCAAGTCTCTCTTCCTCTCCACTCCAGGCTATCCTTCACTCAGTTGTTAGAATGATCTTCCTAAAGCACAAGTTTGATTGTGTCACATGCCTACCCCCATATGTCTATTTAATAAACCCCAGTGGCTCTCTATTACCTTGAGGGTCAAAGATTAAATCCTCTTTTTGGCTTTTTAAGCACAACATAAACTAATTTCTTACTTCTTTTCCAGTATTGGACTTCCAGTTTTGCACCTACACTCTTCCATGTATCTTACAAGCCAATATCATTCCCTGGTCACACACAACACAATCTCTTACTCAAGACATTTCTACCAGCTAATCTCCATGCCTGAAATACTTCCTGTTCTTCTTGTCAATCTCTTAGCTTCCATTGCTTTAAGAAAAGCAAAAAAATATCTTTCATGAAATAAATCTTTCCTACTCCCAACTTAATTCTAATACCTTTCATCTGGGTGACCTCCAAATTCTCTTGTTTGTACATTGTGGAAAGGAAACTAGACTGATAGTTGATGGGGGAAGGGGCAACTGGGAGTGCCAGTTGGGTCTTGTGACTAGCACTTCCTTCCTGCCAGGGTTGGATTTGCTTCCTGGTGGGGGAGGAGAGAGGAGCTTGTTCAGCCCAGTCTGGTGTGGTGTGCCTCTTCTTGATTCATTTCTCACATTAAATATTACAACATAGTTCTTTGCATATTGCTCCGCTGTTTTTATGTTGTGATATCCTTGATGGCATGCAATGATTTCATGGCTGTTATGAATAAAAACTACTACTGTTGGAGGCTTATTACTAGATTTATAAGCATTTAATAGTAAAGAGAGAGAAAGACATGAAAAAGGGAAAAGGGAGAAAAAAAATAGAAAAAGACTTTCTAAAAAGCCCAGTGTCCCATTGCAGTCAGTACTCTGAGCTTCCATGCCTTGCCAGAAGTTGCCAAAGAATATAAGGCTTCTAGGATGGTTAGACAGTCCTCTCAGCCAAAGGGACAAGAGCAAAAAAGATTCACTCCTTTCTGCACTGGTTTTACAACCTAAACTCCTCCCTTTCATCCCTAGATCTTTTCCTTGGCCAATGGCTTTCAAATAACATGTTGTCTTGCCTCCTGTGGCAACATTCTGCTGGACTGGGGGATGCCCTCCTGGGAAGCAGCATCAAGCCCTCAGACACGTGACTCTGATTCCTGTATTGAAACCCTGAGGTATGTGGGATAAAACCTGAGACAGAGGTCCCCTAAATATTTATCCCACACATGGCTCTGTCACAAAAAAGATACATAATAAATGCTTGTTGATATGGTCCATGAAACCGTATCATTTATTTCAGTTTTTCTGGTCTCTGGTAATCCCTTAAGTACTTAGTTTCTCTATTACAGCTTATGTAGTCACCCTCTACTCAAAAACTAGTGGTTACTGTAAGGGGTACTTATTTGAAAATTTGTTACCCTAAAAAAGAACCACATATCCCAAGAGCCCACTGACTGCCTGTCATTGCATACTTCCTATAGACAGAGGAGAAGGGCTTGGGCTTTGGAGGCTCCTCCTCTCTGATATAGAATCAGCATTGATGGTGGTGAGTGGGGTTGACTAAAAAATGGCTAACCAGCCATGGGCATGTGGTCTTTATTTTATATCTTCTTTATTCCTTGATTTCTAATGATCATTAATAAATCTCTTAAATACAATATTATTATTAGAGATTTAATTTTTACACTCCCCATTACCTCTCTGTCAAATATGAAATGCTCTGTTGGGCATTTAAAGCCCTTTGTAATGCATCTTCCTTTAGCCTCTCTAATCTCCTTGCATCTTATTCCAACAGGTACTCTTTTGTCCAGTGACACTGACTTCTTGTTTATTTTACAAACAAAATACTTCATCCCCCAGCTCCAGCCACTTGCTCTAACTGCCCCCATACCTGAAATGATCTCCATCCTCCGACTCTCCAACTACTAGCCTCTCTGCTTTCCTTTAGTTTAGAACTAAAAATCTCATCACTTACCAGAAACTTCTTTGAATCCTTCTTAATTCTTGTGCCTTCTCCCAGTTAATAATTTTCTCTTCATGGTATAAATAGCTTGTATTATGTGTTTTTGTGTCTATGACTTTTTTTGCTTCTTATATTCACCATTACATTTTAAGTTGCTCCATAACAGAGATTTTCTTTTACTCCTTTTGATATTCCTTATGTAAAGGTGAAAATTAATGGTTGGACAATAATTTTATGAAATCATGTGGTTGCCAGTATTTATTATATCTTGAGTCAGAAATGTATTTACAAAATAGAGGGGAAACAATAAAGTAGAGAAATGTGAAAGAGGTTAGAGAAAATAACCTATACTATTCCTTACACAGGAGGGCCAACAATAAGAAACCACAGAAGCCTCCTCCAAGATGGAAGCTAGTCTCTCCAGAAAATAGAAAAGTAGTCAGCCTTTCACTCACCCAGCAAAGTAGTCCAGGAGTCAGAATATAAGTTGAAGCCAAGCTCCAAACCCACAATCCAAGCCACAGTCTCCAGCGAAGCTCCCTCGAAGACTCTCCCCAGTCAGAAGACTATCTCTAGAAGGCAATCTCTTCTGACCGTCTTGTCAAAGACCATCTCCCCTGAGGTAGTTCAGGCTTGCTTTTAGAGTATCTTCTTGTCTCCTCCCCTCTTCACAGGGGCCAATCACAATTTCCAAATTGTCTAGCACTGCCCAGGGGGCAGTGTCTTGGGGATCAACTTCTCACCTTCTGAAGTCAATTTCTCATAAAAAACGTTCACAGTTTTGTGGTTGAACATTTTCTGAGGTTGTGAACTTTGTGAACTCTTATGTGAACTCTTAAAAGAATTTACAAGTTTCTGACTGATTGAGTTAAAAAAAAGGGTGGAGCTTTCCAAGTATTTTGCTGGCTTCTCACCTAGTATTAAGTAGGGTATTTAATCTTTTGTAGATTTTAAAAGATAAACAAAGGAGAGTTAATCCTGTCTTCAGTCTAGTGAGGTATTAAATAGTAGTACTTAAGATAATGTTAACCAAAGTGTCAGGTCCAACTGGCAAAGCAAATAAAGGATTCCCTTATCACAAGTGTAAACTCAGAACAGACAAAGAGAACAAAGAATTTCCTTTCATACCTGGCACATAGCAGATACTTAGCAAATGTTGATTGATTGATAACTATAATAAGAAATATACTTATTGTAGTATATTTTACCAATATATTTCTATCAGGTTTATATTGTCTAACTTTCTATATTATAAATTCTTCATCTCTGGTAAATAAGCCAATCGACTGCTAAGTTTGGTGTTAAACTTATTTATTTCATTATGCTTGTTAATTTACACTAGGCAAATTCTTGTCAGTCTTTACTTATTTTTTATTTCTTTGCATGCTTTTTTTAACAGGAACTTCTTTTCATAGGTAAAATTTGATTGTTTTTATTGCACACTACCTTTTTTCTGTTTTTAAATCTTTATTTCTAGCAACATCTAGCAAAATCAATATTTCTAGCAACAAATATATTATTTTGTGATTCTGGTTTGATATTAGTTTTTGTCCTTTCTCTCATTGTTTGTCAGACTGTACATAGAAAACTGATTCAGGAAAGAATCCCATTTTTGTAATGAGTCATTTCTTACTTGTCTGTTAAAATGTGGTCCAAAAATGTGTAAGTGAAAATGAAAATTGCCTGGTTGCAAATTGAGAATGAGAAATTCTATGGATAGTTCATGCGTTCCATTAGTATGATCATATTTTCAAGAGAAAATAATGAAGCACTCTCTAGTACATTGGGTAGCTACTTTTAGTAAACTTAAGGGAGTGTATAGACCAGAGTGAAATTGGATAGATCGGTATGGATGTGTTGTGGTCTGTGATAATTAAATTAAATCTCTGTCCATTTTTAGATTTAATGACCAGAAATATATATATATATATATATATATATATATATATATATATATATATATATATATATCACTTACACTTGAGTGGAAGAGGTCTGTGACCCATGTGTGCGATAGTGGGTGACAAATCAGAATTGACTGACTGTCCCCTGGGCAATCTTAAACAAAGCTTTAGCTGTAATTGGTACACATCAAATGCAAGGAAGTCACAGGAAGTGATGAAAAGAAATGATATTTAAAAATGCCAAGAACTTCCTGTGAAGTGGTCTTTGGAGGTCTGGACTTTGGAGGAGCTCAGACTGAGTATCTCAGACTACTTCTGTGCTTCTTAAAACAACCAAGTGGGTTGAGTGAAAAAGGCTGACTCCTTTCCTGGATTTTCTGAAGGGACTAGCCTCAGGAGAGACCTACACTATTAAGAGAGGTTTCTTGTATCCCCAGGTCTTTGGCTCAGGGCTGAGACCCCTCCAGCTAAGGGCTAATTAGCCTTGCCTGGATTGAGCCCAGGCCATAGCAAAATACTCAGTGTGTAGGCTAGAGGTCGTACACTATCCTCTCTCTGATTTTCTTACTTCACTCTTTCTATATTTTATAAATAAATTGTTAAAATAAATCTCTTTGGAATTTGACTAAATTCCTGGTGACCCTACTCCTAAAAATCTGGTCCAACCTTTTATATTAATGCCTCACATTTCTAACCCTTACTGGTTTATATTATTTAAGGAGATATCCACATGAATAAGATAAGAAATCTATTTAAGTACTTTAGAATAATAAGAATGGCCCACTGAAAAGGCATATCTAGGTCTATTTGCCCAGGAGGCAACTACCTGAGGTTTGGGACTCCTCCCTATGGTTGCCATCATTGCCTAAGGCCCTTTACCTTAGTTCCTTATTCCATGCCTCTCTCATAGTAAAAGATATCTGCATTTGGAGTTACTAAGGCCTGAATTTAAATTCTGGCTCTTAGATTTACTGATAGTATTATGTGAGACAAATCACAACTTTCCCCCAATCCCAAGTTGAGATGCCCTTTAGAGATGAGGCATCTAGAGCGACTGTCATGATAGAGGTATGATCTGCTCTGGCTGTAGGTGTCCCATTAAGCACTTGACCTAGTCATACATGCTCTTTTGGGGTGTGTATGTGTGTTTATTCTTCCTCATTCCACCTCCCTTCCCCCCTACCTCTGTATTGAACCTTTGACTGTCCTTCATCCATGACTCCTCTTCCTTTCCTCTACTAGGAATCCTGGTGTCTTTCAAGACTGGGCTCAAGCAGCACCTTCTATGTAAAGCTTTTTCCAGATCCCAAAGATGCCAGTGACTTGTCCTCCACCACAATTGTCTTTCCCTATTAGCAAGATCCTCATGTTTTCTCTCTCTTTTGAATGTTCATTCCTTCAAAGCAAGGACTATTTTGCTTTGAACTTCAAATTACCACTAGTATATCGCATAATTCTTGCTAGATATCCACCACTTCATGCATGTGTTCATTTTTTAGGTGATCTTTAACTTTATTTCAGTAGTTGAGTCCACACTTTCCAGATGAAAAGTGAAGATGAGCTTATTGTGTTTAGGAATTTGGCACTTTGTCCTGGTATTTTGGTACCCCAATCATTACCTCATTTCCCACAGCACAGACTGGTATAATTAGAAATGTCTATAGAGTGAGCACAGGCATAACAAACAATTCTCATTGGTCATTAGCTGCCATTTGTGTTCATCTATTGTCATTTTCTTTTCAGCTTTTTTATAACAACCTCAAATGGACAAAACTCTAAAAATCTTAACTATAGTTACAAATCTGTCTTCTAAAAGTTTTTCTAGAGCATAACTACAGTTGAGGTAATGATGTAAATGATTCAGAAGAAAGTTGTTTCTGTTGTCTTTCTACTCTATTTTTTTCATTCTACAAACTCAAATTTAAGCTAAATGTTGGGATTATAAACTTCATTTATTCAATTGTCTAATCCAAAATCTACTGAAGGACAAATTAATGTTGTGAGGGTATAAATTTTAGGTTTGATGACCCTTGAATAAGGTTAAACTTTGTATTGAATTAAGAATTTCCTTTATTTAGAGTTATAATGAGCTATTCTGGCAAAAGTCACAAGCACCAAGCACTGCAAAGATCTTCAGTACATCAGGAGTCAGCAAGACCAGACAAGCCCTCAGGTCAACTTTGTAATTCATGATGTGAAAATAATAGAAGAAGTAATTAGGACAAATCAGTAAGTGAGTTGGAGGGAGAACTAATTACTATAGTGGCTCAAAGGCAGCTAGGTGGTACAATGGATAGGAAGGAAATCATTTATCAGGTGCCTGCGATATGCCAGTCACTGTGCTAAGTGCAATATAATTATTTCATCATTCCATTCTTACAACATCCCTGGACTACATATTCTTTTATTATCCCCATTTTACTTTGAAGGAAACTAAGATACACAGAGATTAAGTGACTTTCCCAGGTCACACAGTTTGTAAGTATTAGAGGTCAAATTTGAACTCTGGTCTTCCTACATCCAAGCCCAGTGCTCTATCCTCTAAGTCACCTAGGTGCTCCTAGAGCACTGGACTTAAAGTCACCAAGAATGGTAATATGGCAGCATATAAAATTTTTGGACTTTTTACAGTTATTTTTATGAAAACTAATAATTAAATACTTTCATCAATAACAGAAAAGGTAGATTAACAAATGGGGCATGTAACTAAAAATTTAGAAAACTACAAATTAAAAAAATATTATTTAAACACCAGAATGGAAATTGTGAAAAATGAATGGAAGATTAGCAGAATGGAAAGAAATAAGACAAGGAATATTTTTTTAAAATAAAATGGAAAAGTTTATTAGCTAATAAATTTTAAATTAAAGAAAAATATTACTATTAAAAATCAGAAAGATGAATTAAAAATTTCATAATCAATGAAAAATAAATATGCATATACATATTAGGAGCTAATTTGTCCAAAAAAATGACAATAGAATCATATTTGAAATGAAATGAATGAATACTTTAAAATATATAAATTGGACCACCTTAACAGAACAAGAAAGATAGTGTTTAAATAATCACATTAAGAAAAAATATGTACATAACTGAACTTAGAAGAAAAATTCAGGAAAAGATGGATTTAAAAGTGAATTCTATAAAACTTTTAAAGATCAATTAGTTCCAATACTAAATGAGCAATATGAAAAAAGAAAAGGTTTAACCAAATTTCTTCTATGATATGACAATGGTTTTGATAGCTAAAGCAAGGAAAGGCAACAGAGAGAAAGGAAACTATAGGCCAATATGTTTAAGGAATATTAATACAAAAAGTTGAAATAAAATGTAAGGAAACTATAGCAACATATGCAAAGATTATGGACTATGCTCAGTTGATCTTATACCAGAAATGTAAGGCTTCTTTGATATTAGGAAAACTAAAAGCCTAACTGACCAGATGAATAAAAATGTACTAATAGATGCATAAAAAACTTTACAAGATTCAATAGCCATTCCTGGTAAATGCAAAAGAAAGCATGCAGACAGATGAAATTTTCCCAGACAGCATTAACTGTAATGGAAAAGCTATAGGCCATTTCAGTAAGATCACAGATGAAGCAAAAATGTATCATCGTTGTTATGCTTTAATATACTGCTAAAATATTAGCTATATCAATAAGATGGGAAGAAAATAAAGGAATAAACAATGAATAAATGAAAGTATCACTTTTTGCAAATGAGATGCTGATTTACTAAGAATCAACTAAAAAACTAATTGAAATAATTAACAGTTTCTGTAAATTTGTAAGATAAAATACACACACAAATCACCAGGATTTCTGTGTTTCCAAATAGAGTCAACGTAAGAGATAGAAAAAGAAATTCCCTACAAAATTATTTCAGATATTATAAATTACTTAAGAATTTTCTTGCCAAGATAAATATAAGAATAAAATGAAGACTATTACAAAATACTCTTTACATAAAAAACAGATTGAAATAATGAAGAAATATTCATTCCCAGTGGATATACCAAGCCAATTTAATTCAAATGATGAACCTCAATTCCAGAGCACTCATCATTAAATAGTCTATTCACCTCAAGATCAAGAAGTAATAAATTTCAAGTACAAATAAAGGGATTTTTTTATATTACTAATGCAGCAATGTATTTTATTTGACCCTCCCATTTATAATGGGCTTTGCTTTTTCTTGTTTTCTCAATGCAGGGGGAAATGGGGTAGTACTAGAAGGAAGGTGAGAAAGAGAGAATAAGGAACTGAAAATGTTTAGAGAGGTAGCTATAGAGAGATAGATTGATTGATGTGAGGTAAACTAAGTCATTGACCAGAAAAATCTGTTTTTCCCTGGGAAAGTAGAAATCAGAAATGAGCTTTCCTGTAAAGGTCAGTCAGCTCAGAACCAAAACAACATAATAGTTAGAATCCATGAGAAAATAAATCCTTTAGTGGAAGCCAAGTAGCATAAGATATACAATGGAATGTCCTGTACCCCACACCTCTGACCAACATAGCTTCTAGACGATAAGGCTGCTTGCTCCATCACAGTTACGTCTCATAATGAACTTTTTTTTTTTTGGCTTTGTATCTTGCACCTATAAAAACTGCATTGTAAGTTCAGTCCAGTGCAGCTTTCATTATAAAGGTTTGCTCTGGCCAGTAATAAATAAATATTGGTTCCATTAATTTGAACTTCTGGATGTCCGGACTTGCTATAGGAAGTGCACCACTTCAAGATAGATAAATAGATAGATAGAGATAGAAACAAAGAGATATCTCATGTAACAATTCTTCTGAAAATTACTTGCAAAAATGTTATGAAATCATTCTCACTTAGTAATTGTGTACATGAATGTAATAGAATATTACTATTTAAGAAATAATAAATATGATAAATATGAAGGAATATGAGAAGACTCATTAACGAACTTAAAGTGAACTAAGCAAAACTCCCCCCAAAATAGTACTAATAATGCAAATGGAAAAAAGCAACAACTAAACATTAAAATAAGACATTAAAAAGATTAAAAAAATAAATCAACCTAAAAATAGATGTTGAGGAATGATAATGAGTAAATTACCTTCAAGAATATATATGAAAGTGAATGTCCTTCCTTTCTTTGCAAAGCAAGCAACAAAGGAAGTGGAATATTTTCTAAAATACTAAACTTAGCTGTGGTGTTAGTTATACTAAGCAATATTCTCTCCTTTTTTATTTATCAAGGATCAAGATTAAAAACCAAACTCACCTCTTTTTTCTGATGCAGTTATCACCCCTCATCCCACCATGTGCCATGAACCACCAAAAAGAATCTTCTTCTATTATTGAGAAGGAATTTCCATACTGATTCTAAGGGAAAAAAATAATTTACATTCTCAGAGGAGTATGGTCAAGAAAGTAATTGATTCTTTTGTAATTTTAAGCACAAATTGTATTTTAATATGCTCTCAAAAGACCTTTTGTTCTACATTCCTATAAATGTTGCCTCAAATCATGTTGATGTAGGAAACATGTCCAAGAGAAAGGAGAACTTGGTCATTTTTCCTTCTAATAAAAAATGATTAGATATCAGAATAATGCTAAATTAAGTACATTTCAGCAGATTTGTCCCTCAAATGTAGAGCATAGTATTAAAATATTTTTCTTGAACACTTACATAGCCATTTTAAATAAAATATTAACAAATAAGTTTATTAATATCACAAATTTTAAATGTTGAACCAAGTTAAATATGTATATTAAATTTTATGTTGCTTCAATATTAGTAAAACCATGGTAATAACTGACTATATTAATAATTGAGCAACAAAGGAATATATCAATATGAAGAGAATAATCCCATGGAAAAAATGTAACATCTATTTCTCTTCAAAAACACATCAGAAAACATAGGTAGGAATAAATTGACTTTTCACTAATATGGTAAATAGTAATAAAAATAAGAAGTACATTATAAGTAATAGAGATAAAATAAAAGCTTTTCCAAAAAAGACCTGACATAGGGCAAGAATTACCATTGTCATCAATACTATTAGATATAGTACTTTATAAGCAAAATATAAAATAAGACAAGAAAAAAATTAAGGAAAAAGGCATAAGAGGAAAAAAATTACTACTTTTGAAGATTTCCTCAGGTTATCTTACACAATCAATCTTCAATCAAAAAACAGAAACAAGAATCAAACATTTTGCAAGATGTAAAATAAATCCAAATAAGTCATCAGCATTTCTGTATGTTACAAACAACACAGCAGGAAGAGTTAGAGAGATTTTATTTAACATAGGTATAGAATATGTAAGATATAACCTACTTACTAAGATACACATGAATATAATTACAAAAACCTATAGTCCAAAACCAAAAACATACCTAAATGAACAGAGAAATATTCATAACTCAAGGTTAGCCTAGACTAACATAATGAGACATTACTATCTTAATTCAATGCCTACTAATCAAATTACCAAATAATTACTTCATAATTCTGAGGAAAATAACATTGAAATTCATTTGGATGAATGTAGAGAATTTGGTCAAAAAGGAAAAAAAAATCAAGAGGAATACTGAAAAAAAGAATTAGATCTTAAGTACTATAAAGCATAAATCATCAAAAAACAATTTTATACTTTTTTTTAAATTAAAAGATTAGTTGGTAGAAAGATTTTAACATACAACATATAAAATAATTGAATCTAGTAGTCTAATGTTTGAAAAACCTAAGGTTCCCAGCCACATGAATGAGTACTCACTACTTGAAAAAAAATAGAGAAAAATGAACAGTAGTCTGTAAGATATTAGGTTTAAACCAACACCTCAGAGCATATAACAAAATACACTTCAGATGGCTAAATTATGTAAATATAAAAGGTTGTATCATAAACTGTTTCAAGAAAAAAGGAGAGATGGATATGAGAAGAGCACATATCAAAAAAGAGAAAGAGAATATCACAAAGGATAACATAGACAATTTTTTATTACATAAACCTAAAAAATTTTTCACAAATATATTCAAAATGCAATTAACATTTGAAGGAGAGTAGGTAACCTCAGGGGGAAAAAAATCTCTTCACCAAATTTCTCTTAGTAAAGTCTTATTTCTAAGATATAGGAGATGATTCAAATTTATAAAAATAAAAATCATCCTCCAATTTTTAATTAGTAAGAAAATATGAATGAATAGTTCTTAAGGGAAGAAATCCAAGCTCCCAATAGCCATATTTTTTAATGTTCCAAACCACTAATAATTAAAGAAAAGCATATTAAAGAAACTCTGAGTATCCACCTTACATAAACCAGATAACACAGTCTGTAAAGATTTTGTAAAGATTACAAAAAAAATAAAGGAAAATGACCAATGCAGTCAGGGATGGAAGAAAATAAGCAAATTCATATGCTATTGACATACCTGTGAATAGGAATAGCCATACTGGAAAATAATTTGTAACTGTGGCCAAAACTTTACCATTATCAAAAGTGATACCATTAGTAGGTCTATACCCCAGGGAAAACAACAAAAGAAGAAGAGATTATATGTGAGCAAAATTATTTAACCAGCACTTTTTGTAGTGGCAAAGAACTGAAAACCAAGGGGATGCTCATGAACTGGAGTATGACTAAACAAATTATGACATATGAATGCAATGTAATGTTCTTTGCTGTAATGAATGAACAAAGACACTTTTAAAGAAACTTAGGAAGAGTTTTTGGACTAGATATGATAAAGTGAGTAGAAGCAGGAAAACAATTATCCTATAGCTTAAGTATTGCTAAAAGAATTCTGAAATTCATAATCTCTGGTAGATTAAAAAGATCTACCATTATTCCACATGAATGATGGAGAGTGCTATTAACCCTTGATAAAGATATGATGAACTATTATGTACAATGAAACATTTGGGAGCATAGTCAGTCTCTCACAGTGTTCAAACAAAATTAATCTCTCCATAATGACTAGTGATATGTTATTTGCAAAATTTAATGGCCTTATGGAAAAATTTTCTTAATTAATCAATAAAATTAAAGTAAAATATTTAATGGCCTTTTCCCATTATTAATCCTTCTTGTTGACTCTATTAATACTTTTTTTCTCTTAATGATTTCATTAGTACCCATGAACTCAATTATCATGTCTATGTTGATGATTCTCCCATCTATTTACAAATTTTTGAACTGTATAATTGAGAAGCTGTTACCCTGAAAAAAAGAGCTACATTTCCCAGGTGCCCACTGACTTCCTGCCACTCCATACTTTCTGTAGACAGAGCATATTAGGCAAGGGAGTGTCCCACCACTCTTTTTGCATGATGCAGCGAACATGGTGGCAGTGATAATCTAAGCATGAGGATTTTGAAATGGCTAATCAGTCATGGGCACATGGTCTTTATTTTGTATCCTCTTTATTCCTTGATTTCTAACAATCTTTAAAATAAACCTCCTAAAATATATTATTTTTACTATTAAGATTTAATTTTAAATTTTACAGATCTATCTCCCAGAATCTAGATTTGCATTTCCAATTATTAGACATCTTGAACAAAATGTCCTGAAGATATCTTAACATCAACATTTCCAAAATTTAATTCATTATCTCAGGGGGCAGAGCCAACATGGCAGAGTAAAAGCAAGTAAAGCTCAAACCACCAACAGAATCCTCTACAACTAAACTTTAAAAAAAATAAAAAAACACCTCAAAATGAATACAGGAGCAAAAGAATCAATGTGGAAATGGAGTGAAGCAATTTTCCTGCAGAGAACAACTAGAAAGATAGGCAGAGAGAGTCTGATTCATTGGAGTAAAAGGGAAGCACAATCAGCAGAAGGTCACACCAAGGAATGCAGCATAAGCCAACAGCAAGCACTCTCACCCCAATTGTTCCAGATTCTGAACCTGGGCCCAAGGAAAAATCCAGATCCTGAAACCCCACCTATGTCAACAGCAGTGAAACCCCATCCACATCCTATAAAGTTCCAAGTTTGCAGTAAGGTTTGGAATCCAAGCATGAAGCCGTCTGCATAGCACTCCCAGGCTGTATAAAGCCAGAGCCAGACCCCAAACCCAGCACGACAGTCCCCAGAGTGCTGGCCTGTGGAAGCTCAGACCAAGTTAGCCCTTACCAAAGATCAAAGTTTTAAACCTCAGAGCAAGGCAGTCCACAGTGTACCTGACCTGATCAAGCCAGAGTGAGGCCAAAAGTCCCCACCCAAGCCTGAGCTCCAGCATAGGATAGTTTATTATAGAATATTCAATTTAAGAATTAATGGATTGGGGGCAACTGGGCAGCTCAGTGGATTGAGAGCCAGGCCTAGAGATGGGAGGTCCTAGGTTCAAATCTGGCCTCAGCCACTTCCCAGCTGTGTGATCCTGGGCAAGTCACTTAACCCCCATTGCCTAGCCCTTACCACTCTTCTGCCCTGGAGCCAATACACAGTATTGACTTCAAGATGGAAGGTAAGGGTTTAAAAAAAAAAAAAGAATTAATGGATTATCTGAAAGCCATGATTAAAAAAAAAAAGCCCAGACATCATAAAATAAGAAGTTATCAGAGAAAACTGTCCTGTTATCCTTGAACAAGAGAATGAAATAGAAATTGAAAGAATACACAAATTACCTCCAGAAATAAATCCCCAAATGACAGCTCCCAAGAATATTGTAGCTAAATTCAAAAACTCCCAAGCCAAGGATTTAAAATAAATTGTTATTACAGTCAAGATTATACAGAATTTATCAGCCTCCAAATTAAAGGATCAGAAGGCATGGTATATGATATTCCAAAAGGCAAAAGATCTAGGTTTACAACCCCAAATCAACTATCCAGCAAAATTGAGTATATTCTTTTAGGGTAAAAAGTAGCAATTTAATAAAATAGAAGATTTTCAAGCATTCCTAAGGAAAAGACCAAACCTAAAATGAAAATTGACATTCAAACACAAAACTCAAGAGAAACCTAAAAAGGTAAATAAGAAAGAGAAAATTTAAAGGACTCAATAATGTCAAATTGTATGTATTCCTACTTGGAAAGACAATATTTGTAATTCTTAAGGAATTTTTACTACGATTAGAGCAGTTAGAAGAAGTATATACATAGAGAGAGGGTATGGAAGTAAACTGATTAAAAGGACATGACATGCAAAAAACATCAAGGGGTGAAAAAGAAGATTTCACTGAGAGAAAAAAGAAGGGACAGATGGAATGGAGTAAATAATTTCACATAAAGAGGCATGAAAAACTATTATAGTAGAAGGGAAGATGAGGTTGGTGATGGGCAATGCTTAAATCTTACTTTTATGGTAACTAGCTCAGAGAGGGAATAACAACCATATTGTTAGGTATAGAATTCTTTCTTACCCTTTAGAGAAATAGGAGGGGAATATGACAAGGGAGGAGATGATAAAAGGGAGGGGTAAGGGAGGATGATTAAAAGCAAAAAACGTGAGGAAGGACAAAATGAAAGGAAAAAGAAGAATTGAAAGGAGAAAATAAGATGGAGGGGAATACAAAACTGGTAATCATAACTGGGAATGTGAATGGGATGAACTCACACTTAAAATTGAAGCAAATAGTAGAGTAGATTAAAAAATAGAATCCTACTATATGTTATTTACAAGAAACACATTTGAGGTATGGAGACACACAGAGTAAAAGGTAAGGGTCTAGAACAGAATTTATTGTGCATCATCTAAAATGAAAAAAAAAAAAAAAACCAGGAGTAGGAATCATTATTTCAGAAAAAGCAAATGCAAAAGTGGATCTGATCTGATTAAAAAACATAAGGAAGAAAATTCCATCTTGCTAAAAGGTACTATAAACAATGAAGCAATGTCAATACTAAACATATTTGCATCTAATGGTCTAGTAACAAAATTTTTAAAGGAGAATTAAACGAGTTTCAGGAGGAAATAAACTACTAGTCAACTTCCTCCTTTCAGATCTAGAAAAATCAAATTTAAAAAAAGTAAAGAAAGTGAATGAAATTTTAGAAAAGTTAAAACAAATAGATCTCTGGAGAGAATTGAATGGCAATAGAAAGGAATATGCCTTTTTTTCAGCAGTACATGGCTCCTACTGACCATGTATTAGGACATAAAAACTTCATAACCAAATGCAGAGAAGCAGAAATAATAAATTCATCCTTTTTTCAGATCATAATGCAATAAAAACCATAATCAATAAGACCTCATGGAAAGACAAATAAAAATTAATTGGACTCTATAAAATCTAACGCTAAAAGAGGAGTGGGGTCAAATAACAAATTATAAAAACAAATAATAATTTCATTATTGGGAATAACAATGAAGAGACAACATACCAAAATTTATTCCATACAGCCAAAGCAATACTTAAGGTAACATTTGTAGCTCCAAATGCATACAATAATAAAATAGAGAAAATGCAGATCAATGAACAGAACTTGCAATAAAAAACTAGAAATAAAACAAATTAAAAATTCTCACTTAAAAACTAAATTGGAAATCATAAAAATTAAAGGAGAAATTAACAAAATTGAAATTAAGAGATCCATTGAAGTAATAAATTAGGCTAGGAGTTAATTTTAGGAAAAAATTAAAATTGTATTGGTTAATTTGAATTTTAAAAAAAGAAGAAAATCAAATAATCACTATCAAAAATGAAAAGGGTAAACTCACCACCAATGAAGAGGAAATTAAAATAATCATTAGGAACTATTGTGCTCAGTTACATGCCAATAAATCTGATAATCTAGTGAAATGTATGAATATTTACAAAAATACAAATTGCCTACATTAACATAAGTGGTAATAGAATACTTAAATTCTATCTCTGAAAAAGAAATTAAACAAACCATCAATGAACAGCCTAAGAAAAAAACCCCAGAGCCATATGGATTCATAAGTGAATTCTATCAAACATTTAAAGAACAATTAATCCCAATGCTATATAAACTATTTGGGAAAATAAGCACAGAAGGAATCCTACCAAATTATTTTTATGACACAAATATGGCACTGTTACCTAAACCAGGAACAACAAAAATAGAGAAAGAAAATTATAGGCCAATTCCATTAATGAATATAGATGCAAAATTTTTAAATAGTATATTAACAAGGAGGTACAACAAGGATCATTCACTATGACCAGGTGAGATTTATACCAAGAATTCAGGGCTGGTTTAATATTAGGAAAAGTATCAACATGATTGACCATATCAGTAACCAAACTAACAGAAATCATGATTATCTCAATAGATGCAGAAAAAGTCTTCAAGAGAATACAACATCCATTCCTATTAAAAACACAAGAAAGCATAGGAATAAATGGGTCATTCCTTAAAATGATAAGTTGTATCTACCTAAAACCATCAACAAATATCATCTGCAATGGGGAAAAGTTAGAAGCCTTCCCAATAAGATCAAGGGTGAACAAGGATGCCCATTTTCACCACTATTGTTGAATATTTTATTAGAAATGATAGTGTTAGGAATAAGAAAATAAATTGAAGTAATGAAAGTAGGCAGTGAGAAAACTAAACTATCACTCCTTGTACATGATATAATGGTATAATTAGAGAATCTTATAGTATCAACTAAAAAAACTAGTTAAAATAATTAATAACTTTAATCAAGTTGAAGGATACAAAATAAATCCACATAAATCATTAGCATTTCTCTATTTTCCTATGATGTTCAGCAGTAAGAGCTAGAAAGAGGAATTCCCTTTAAAATATCTCTAGACAAAAATAAAATCCCTTGGAAATGACTTTCCAAGAAAAACCCAGGAATTATATGAAAACAATTACAAAACACAAAACACTTTTTACACAAAGTCAGATCGAAATAATTGGAAAATATTCATTGTTCATGGAGAGGCTGAGCTAATATAATAAAAATGACAATTGTACCTTAATTAACTTACTAATTCAGTGCCATACCAATCAAACTACCAAATAATTATTTTAAAGACCTAGAAAAAAATAATAAAATTCATTGGGAAGAACAAAAGGTTCAGAATACCAAGGGGACCAATGAAAAAAAATGTGAAGGAAGGTGGCCTAGCAGTACCATATCTCAAATTGTATATAAAGTAGCAATCATCGAAACAATCTGTTCCTGGCTAAGGATTATGGAATGGTAGATCCATAGAGTAGATTAGATACACAACATAAAGAGGTAAAAGACCTTGATAACCTAGAGTTTGATAAAACCAAAAATCCTGGCTTGGAAAATTCCAAGACAGTATGGCAGAAACTATCTCTTTATCTCTCTTAACCCTAAATTCTAGGTATTGTCCCTGGCTGTCCTCTATGCATGTAATTCTCTCCCTCATCATCAACATTTCCCAGATTCCTACACGTCCTACCTAAAAATTTACCTTTTAGAGAACCATTTTCCAATGTCCCTTGCTACTATTGCTTTCCCCTAGTAGATCATCTCTAATTTATATTTTATATATCTTATTTGTATATAATTATTTACCTATTGTCTCCCCTTTTAGACAGTGAGCTCCTTGAGAGAAGGAACTGTTTTTATATCCCTGAATCCCCTAAATTTGGCACAGTGCCTAGTACAAGTTAGGTGCACAATCAATGTTTGTTCACTTGACTTCTAATTGTATCATTTTCAACTTCTAAACATGCTTTTGATCAATAAAGAAATCAGTAAATTGAACAGAATATATTATTTTGTTGGAGGAATAAGCCTTCAGAAATACTTTGGGGATTAATGTGATTGAATCAAATAATGTGTTCAGCTTTAACAAATTTTCCCAGGCTACAACATGGTATCACAATGTATCTTCTTCTATTTGTTTCATTTAAAGAATCTCAAGAAAATCTGTCATTTATACTCATAGAGACATTTTCCTTCCTCTCTCCAAGATACTCTATCTGGCTAGGAGGACCCAGATTTGTGTTTTGAGGGATAGGACAGAAGGTTCTAGAGGTGTGTCAAATACAGTAAAACAATTTCAGCCCCACAATGAAAGAACAATGTTCTTTCTGTTTCACTTCATTTTTCCTTCCACGCAAATGTTCTCCCTTTATTCCCACTCCCCACCCCCAAGCAGATGTTAAATTAATGTTTTAATACTCTGGACAATAGACTCTTCAATTTCTGAAAGTCAGGGAAGTAATTGATGTGCCTCTTCAGCTACTTAAGTTGCTTAACTAATATGTGCCAATCCGTCTGCAAATGCAGCCTGATGAGCATTATTTTAAATTAGCATCTGTTTGCTGATTAATTACAACATATCGTACAGAGCTTCATAAGAAGCTATGGACCAAAGATGTAAACAACATCGAAAAGTTTGGTTCTTCTTTAAAGTAATTAGATTTTTGCTGTTTGGTTCCCTGAAAATTATTTTGCATATTAATGATAGATTGTAATATGACAAAGAAAAGCTATTAAGATGCTGGAATTTAATCTATTATTATCTCGGTCCTGGAAAATGACACACCAACTCAATTGTCAAGGTAATGCTTTTTCTGCTCCATCTAAAGAAGGAAACATTTTTCAGGCAAATTCTATATCCAAATATGAACAGCATGACTGGGGAATTGCCATTAGGTGCATTCATTTGCTAACTACTTGATTAAAGTTTAATGTATTTTATTGTGAGTGGGAGGTAATATTATATGAATATTAATAAAATCATTTATTCTATTTCTTCCTGAAGAGATTTGCTTTTGTTCAATGTAGAAAATATAATGAGTAACTATAGAAACCTGCAGTCACAGTTATTGAAATTTTATAAAGTACTAAAATGATTCAATTTTTTTTTTTTATGAAAAGTTCTCCAAAGTCCAGCAAAGCAGCAGCCAGGCATTTTCCCTTATAAAATTTTGTTTGTTAGTTATACACTAAAGTTGAAAGACTTATGAATTCTTTCTTTTTCACCCTTGTAAAAACTGACTTCAACTTAGAGGTCAGGTCTATAGCATGTCTGAACTTATTATGCTGATTTAAATGTACAAATTATGCCCAATCTACCTTGTGTAACATTTCTATGACTGAGACCAAATCAAAGTGTTGTTTTTTTGGGGTATTTTTGTTTGTCTCATTGTATTTAGACTTTGTATTTAAGGGGTAGAGCCAAATTGCTATGGGGGGAGTGGTAGAAATGAATCACAAATACCCATTTAAAAGTCTATATCAAAGATGTTTCAAGACCTCAGAATTTTTGTATTAATTGGGACAAGAATCTAAACCAGTGCTGGTAGATTGTATTCTGTGATACATTAAAACTTCAACTAGGGCTTAAGGTCCAAAGCCTCCCTCTCATAATCTCAGAGGAAAAAATTGGAAACAGTGACCATGGCCAAGACAGCAAAAAAGATAAAGGACTTGAATCCAACAATGATGCTTTAGGAAAAAAAAAATATGTCCCAACCCAAAGTAGACTGTAATAAAATAAAATACAGAATTTTTTACAACGAATATCTGAAATAATATAACTTGCTATTTGTTTATCATCAGCTAGGTGCAGATGATAGAGTGGTGGTCCTGGAGTCAGGAAGATTCATCTTCCTAAGTTCAAATCTGGCTTCAGGCATTTCCTCTCTCTGTGACCCTGGACAAGTCACTCAACCCTATTCACCTAAGTTTCCTCATCTATAAAATGAGCTAGGGAAGGAAAAGGCAAGCACTTCAGTTTCTTTGCCAAAAAAAAGCCTCAAACTAGGTCCCAAAGAGCCAGACACCACTGAAAAATGGCTGAACAATTGTTACTGTTTTGAAGCATGACTTTTGATTTTATTAGCATGGGAGTTTTCTGATGAAGAACTCCCTCTTATCAATACGTACTGATTACCTTCTCTGGGATTAATAGTCTTAGAGATTTGCCCATATGTGTTCACATGTGTAAATATCATGTAGAATGTAAAGAAAAGCAGCCAGGACAGAAGGGATGGAGAGCTAGCCTTAACATGAGAAAGAACTAGCCATGTATACAACCCTGGGAGACTTCCCTAAACTTTCTGGCCTCTGGGTAGTTCCCAAAGACAATAAATGGCAGAGAAGGTGCTGACCTAATATTGGGTAGAGCAAATTTCCTCAAAGAGGAGCTTCCTGTGCCAATGAAATTAATGGAGATCTAGGCAACCTGGTTTTGCTTTTACCTACAAATCCCAGTTCCTCCCATTCAACTTCTACCCCAAAATGTATTCCTTACTAAAAGTTACTATAATTTGGGATGAATATCCACCAAAAAGATCAGCTCATTGACATCCACAATTGTCTCTTTTACTAGTCAACCAGAGGATACACTAGGCTAAAGCTAAAGGCATTTAGGTAAATAGCAGGACAACAGACTGTGAATTAAAATCTTCCCTTATACTTTTTCAGATTCCAATGCCACTGTTAGACGAAGTCTATAGGAGGAATGCTTGTTACCAGCAAATATGTACAGCAGAAAGCACACAAATTGGGAATAAAGGAAGGGAACAAAGAAGAAAAGGAGGGAGGGAAAAAAAGAAAGGGATTAGGAAGCAAAGGAGAGAAATAAGAAAGCAAATATGGAAGGAAGCAAACATCCTAGTTAGAAACCTTTCTCTGCCTCTACTGTCATGCTTGATGCTTCTTAGCTGAGCCCCTCATGTTATCTGACTGTTGAGGAATTTCATACATCTATGAGAAGCTGTGCTATATCCTAGTCCTGTCCACTACTGAGCTCTTCATCTCATTATGCTGCCATCTTCTGGTCATCTAGTATCATCATCTGCTCTGGCTACTAAGAACTTTTCAGGATAAGTCAATTATTAAATGTATTGTTTTGGTTTGGTTTCATTTTTAACTTCCATATAGATGAAAACAATAAAACCAGCTTCAGGATCCAAGTCCATTAAGAGGACACATCGACAGGCAAAATTCATTCAGTAATTTCCGTTTTTCTAGATTCTGTGGAAGTTGTAAAGTTCCTGGAAGATGTTTGAAATTGCTGAAAAAGTGTTCAAGTCCTGTATTTCCAGTTATCAGTTTCCTTTAAAAAGAGCCATCCATGTTTGTTTATATAGCTCTGCTTTTTTAATTGTTTTAACTATACAGATGGAAATGGTTTAGCAAGGAGATCAAAGAAGGGAAAAGTTTGTCTGTTTTAAGAAAGATATTGTTGGTGGTAGAGGTGTCATTGAGTCATTCAGTCCATTCAGACTCTTCATGACTTCCATGGACCACAGCACACCAGGTGCTTCTATCTTTTGCTACCAGAACTATCAGATAATTAGATTCACCATCATGTGAACCCTTGCTATTATTTCCCTCAATTAGAAAGAGAACTCTTTAAGAGCAGGCACTATCTTGCTTTTCAGTTTTTATCTTCTGTGTCTACCTGGCAAAGAATAAAGACTTATTAAATGTTTTTCTTTCTTTCTTTTTTCTTTCTTTCTTTCTTTCTGATTTTTTTTCTGTAATGAATTATAACTAATTAATTTCTTTATGCACTTTAATTAAAATTTTACATCCAGCAAGCATTCTCATTGCATTATGGAAAATAGTTTATTTTAAATGCAATTTTTTTACCTACATTTCAATGAAGTCATTGTGGGACCTGTGTATAATCTCAAAATTGGATGAGACGTCAGTAGATATCTAATCCAACTCATGCCCTACCCTACGTCATCTAGAAATAGTATTTGCAATATATCTGAGAAATTAATAACCAACTTTCCCTTAAAGATTTCCACTAGTAGGATTCTGCTCCCTCCTGAGGCAGCCTTTTCCTCTCTAGAATTAGAGAGGATTTTTATACTATTGAAGGTTTTGCATACATGAAAAATACCTCCACAAGGTGTAGCCTTTCTGGTCCAAAGTTAGATTATAGGAAGAATGAATCTTAGTGATGTCAGCCCCATCTCTTTCCTTCTACACTAAGCTTATTCTTTTCTTCCCCATCTCCACCCCTAAAACATAAAGATATTTAATTTTTTTGTTCTTTCATTTTCTCACATCTTTGTTGTGGCACATGAGCCCATTTTTGAGCCTTTCTTTAAAGAATCAGAGTTAAGTAATTTAAAAGGTAACCTTAATTTTTTTTTGTTTTTTTTACCACTTCATATTAGCTAAAAGACTCAGGTATAGCCATAAAAAAGAGACGTTCTCAGGTACAGGGAATTTGTGCTTAATATTCCTATTTTATCATGCCTATAATGATATTAGTGACAAATAAAATCATCTCATACCATCTTGGAAAAATCAAAATGCTTTCATTGAGAATGAGACCATATATCATCAATCCTCAGTCACTGACTTAGTTGGAGTCTAGAATATTTACCTTCAGTCTACAGTCACATAAATAAAAAATAAGTTTACCAAATGGGCCAATAAGCAACAATAATTTAATTATTTTCTTCAGTGGGAGAGATGAACAGATAACTAATAGTGCCAGAGGAGGGGGGGGGGCGTCATCAAAATAAGACATTTTTCCTGTCTTGCCAAGAAAATAGAATCAAAATGCTTTTACTGGGCCAGGCAAAATTCCTAGAAAAGCTTTGTCAAACCCAAAAAAGCTTAGTAGTCCTTCGAATTTCAAGGCCTAGTCATGTGCAAATATCTACTATAATTCTATAATTTCTTCAGTGAAGGAAAACCATTGGTTCTCCTTTGATTATCATGAAATGAAAGATCCTACTAAGTTAGGGGCCAATGCAATAGGTTTATGCACTTTTTCATCTCTATATTTTGGTTCTATTTTACTGACTTATAATGGTATTATAGGTTTTTTTTTAATTTTTATTTAGTCAATTTGGAACATTATTTCTTGGTTACAAGGATCATATTCTTTTCCTTTTGTGAATCCATCTGGTCCTGGGGATTTTTCCTTAGGATGTTCTTTGATGGCTTATTCAATTTCCATTTCTGATATAGGGTTGTTTAGGTATTCCTATTTCTTCCTCTTTTAGTCTAGGCAATTTATATTTTTTTGTAACTATTCATCCATATCACCTAGATTGACATATTTATTGCCATATACTTGGGCATAAATTTTTTTAAGTATTGTCTTAATTTCCTCTTCATTAGAGGTGAGTTATCCCTTTTCATCTTAGATGCTGTCAATTTGGTTTTCTTCTTTCCTTTTTTGAATTAGATTGACCAGTACTTTGTCTATTTTATTTGTTTTTTTTTCAAAGTACCAGCTTCTAGTCTTATTTATTAGTTCAACAGTTCTTTGACTTTCAGTTTTATTAATTTCTCCTTTGATTTTTAGGATCTCTAATTTAGTCTTCATCTGAGGATTTTTAATTTGTTCACTTTCTAGATTTTTTTTAATTTGCATGCCCAATTCATTGACCTCTGCCCTCCCTAATTTGTGAATATATGAACTCAAGGATATAAATTTCCCCCTGATTACTGCTTTGGCTGCATCCCATAGATTTTGAAAGGATTTCTCATCATTGTCATATATTTATGCATACATATATCTATGTACATATTTATGTCTTGGCATTTCATCCTATACAGTTTGTCACTGTTCCCTCTAAGTACAATTCTTCTAGCTACCCAGGTGGTAATAACAACTTTTAAGAGTTACCAATATCCTCTTTTCTTGCACAGTTACATATCATTTTCACTTACTGGGTCCCTTAAGAAAAGTTTTGTTTTGTTTTGTTTTGTTTTTGTTTTCCCCCCTCTTTCTTAATTACCTTTTGATTATTCTCTTGAGTTCTGTATTTGGGCATCAAATTTTCTGTTCAGGTCGGATCTTTTCTTTACAAATGCTTGGAATTCTTCTATTTTATTAAATGACCATACTTTCCACTGTAAGAATATAGTCAGTTTTTCTGGGTAGTTGATTCTTGGTTGTAGACCTAGTTCCTTTGATTTCCAGAATATCATATTCCATGCCTTTTTGCCTTCAGTGTACATGCAGCCAGATCCTGTGTTATCCTAACTGTAGTTCCATGATATCAGAATGACTTCATTTTAGCAGCTTATAAGATTTTATTCCTTGGTTTAGTAGTTCTTTAATTTGGCTATAATATTCCTGGGTGTTGTCAGTTGGGGATTAAGTACAGGAGGTGATCTATAGATTCTTTTAATCTCCATTTTTCCCTCTTGTTCTACAATGATGGGGCAGTTTTCTTGGATAATTTCCTGTAGGATGATGTCAAGGCTTTTTCTTTTGTCATGGTCTTCCAGTAGACCAATGATTTTTAAGTTGTCTCTCCTGGAACGATTTTCTAAATCTTCTGTTCTGTGAATTAGATGTTTCATATTTTCCTCAATTTTTTTATTCTTTTGATTTTGTTTTATAGTTTCCTGCTGCCTTGTGAAGTTGCTTACTTCTAATTGTTGTATTCTGGTTTTTAAAGACTGAATTTCATACCTGGCTTTTTGATCATCCTTCTCCTTCTGGTCTGATTTTCTTTGGAGGTCATCTTTCATCTTCTTTGCCTCATCTTTCATTTTCTTTGCCTCATTTTTCATCTCCTTTGCCTTATTTGCAAGCTGATTAATTTTGGCTTTCAGGATACTATTCTCATTTTAGTTCAAGTGCTTCTGTTCCCAGATGACTTATCTTGCTTTTTAAGTTCCTTTCCCAGTTGTCTTCAGCCTCTCTTAATTGTGTTTTAAATTGTATTTTGAGTTCTTCCAAAGCCTGTATCCAATTTGCTGGAATTTCTGTGTTTTTGCTTGGTTTTCTTTGATCTTCCTCTGTTATAGTTGCTCTTTCTTCATTGCCTGGATCAATTGTAACTTCTTTTTTTCTTTTTCTGTTGTTTACTCATATTTTTCCCTTCAGTGTTTAATTTGTTCCCTTTCTAGTGTTTTTAATTTGCATGCCCAATTTATTGACCTCTGCCCTCCCTAATTTGTTAATATATGAACTCAAGGATATAAATTTACCCCTGATTACTGCTTTGGCTGCATCCCATAAATTTTGAAAGGATGTCATATTTAAGAAGAAAAGAAGCAAATTGAAATAAGTGTAAAAGATACAATGTGCTAGGTTTGGAAAATAGGACTTTTCCCCCTTAAACCATTATGTGGGACTCATTCAAATTTAGATGAATTCCAGTGTTTATTGATCTGTCCAAGGTCTTCTGTACTGTGGTTCAAGTAAGATTATGTTTTAAAATTGTGCATAGTATAAAGTATTGTTAGTATTAAATTATTTGTGCATTAATTATCTAATAATTATGTATTTGTAACATTAATATATTAATTAATGTATTAAAGTATACATTTGCTATTAACTAAAGTAAAGATTTTATTCAGAATAAACTGCTTTACTTCAGCAGTCCTTTGAATGAGAGATGTATTGCTATTATCTTTTTATAATAACAATATGAGCATTAAGTGTTTCTCAGAAATGGGCAATTTCCTATATAGTTTGAGATCAAAAGTCTTAAGGCTTGTTCACCAAGGATATTTTAGTTCACTTCAAAACTGTAACTATACTGGGAAAATTAGGAAAATAGTTACCAGCCTGTAAGCAAGAGTAAAGGCTTTCTTCTCACTAGGTTTTGGATAGAGTAATTATAGAAAGCAAATGCACTTGTGAATCCATCTGTCCTGGGTTCCCCCACATACACCTTTGGTAGTTCATTTATGGCTTACTCATTTCATTTTCTGAGATTGGGTTATTTAAATTCTCTATTTTACTTTATATTAATCTGATTTTTGTTTATTGGTTTTATTAACATATAATTAGAAAAATAATTTCTAGCTAATAATTTCCTTTATTCCTTCATTTATTACAAATTCACATTTTCCCTTTGTATACTGTTGATATTTTCATACAATTAGTAAGTTGCTAATCCAGTTCATTATTTGAAAAATAGCTATTATTTTTATTTTCAAATTTAATTTGTTTTTGTTTTGATTTTTTTGCATTTGATGTTATTAATATCTTTTTTTTTATTTTAAGAGTTTCTATTTTGTGGTTTAGTTAGTGTTTTATCTATTTTTAGTTTCCTAGGAGATTTTTTTAGATGCATACTGCTCTTTCTTTTATTAAAAAAAATTAGACATATATATTTTCCATCAATTTTATATTAATTAGAAGGAGGTATATAAAGAGTTTTACATCTCTGCCTTGATGAACTTTATCAGGATCCTAGTCCTTGTACTTTGATATATATATATATATATATATATATATATATTATGCTTTCATATATGTATTATATTTGTGTTTAAATATGTGTGTATATATATATATATATATATTAGTAGGCAAAAGAAAAAACAGAGAGGCCCACAGTGATAGAGAGAGCAGGAGAAAAAAGGAAGAATAAGGACAAAAATAAGACACAATGTTAACACAAAGCCTAGAACATTGCTAATAAATATCCTCTCTCCATAAATTCTTCTATAAAACAATTTCTAACTATAAAGGATATGATAAAGTTACAAAGCATGGCAACAAAAGCTGGCATCCTAGAGTCCTTCAGGAGCACTGCTATGGAATAACACTGAGTTGGTTCTACCAAGGATGCCTGCAAAAGAAGAGAACAGTACAGAAGTCAGTTCCTTAAAAATCCACATGAATGGAGATGCTACTATAGGACAAATTCTAATGTCTCTCAAGAGAACGCTCTTGACAATGCTTTGTTTTGTCCTTCAGGTAAAGTCATTCATATTCAGCCAATATTTCTTTTTAATATTATTTTACTTTTTTATTTTTACCAATTACACGTAATAAATTTCCACACAAGTTTTCCTCAGTAATATAATCAAACTTATCTGCCTCTCTCCCTTCCCGTCTCCCTCCTGGTGCTAGCAGGTAATTAGATCTGGGTTATACATGTATTATCACACAAAACATTTCTGTATTGTTCATTTTTGTAAGAGAGTAATCTTATAAAACCAAAACCCCAATACATATACCCAAATAAACAAGTGAAAAATAATATGCTTTGATCTTTATTTTGATTCCAACAGTTCTTTCTCTGGAGGTAGATAGCTATCATTATTTTTAAATAACCCTTACCTTTCTTAGAATTGATACTAAATATCAGTTCTAAAAGCAGAAGAGCAGTATGGGCTAGAAGAGTTGGAGTTAAGTGAGTATCTGGAGAAAAAAAAACAAACAACAGTTCCCAGGACATATTTTTCAAAGGACACGGAAGTCAATTTCTGCACCTTTTGCTAACATAATCCTACGTATTCTAGTCAAAAAAGGAAACACATCTGCAATCTTCATCACCAAAAACTTGTTCAGTCAATATTAGCTTCTTCTCCTTCTATGTATACTCCTCAGCTGAAATCCTATTCTAAAGCTTCATTAAACTTGAAGATGACCCCAGATTCTCAGATTGTACCAGGAAAGCACAATCCTTGGCAGCTCCAATGAAGTGGGAAAAGTGGATTTCTCATGTGAGCCCAAGGAAGCACTCTGTGACCCAAGAACCAGCCCAGATTAGGAAGATTGATCACCAGATTGAATGGGGGCATGGTGGATAGTTTCACTACAATGCCTCTTGAAGAGAGTGCGACAGGAATATGAACAGTAGAGCCGTAAAAGGGAATCAGACTTCACCTTTGTAATGTATCTCTTGGCAACTGGGTTTAAGTCCTCCTCACTTTCCCAGCATAGTGACCTAGAGTCATGGAATCTATTGCCTAGCATGAAGACATTATATGCTCTGCATTGTCATTGGAGTAGTACTGCTGATCTATATCTTGACCAAATGCCCAGGTAGAAAGGAGCCATCCCTGACACCAATACCCATGCCCCAACCTTTCTCCAATGCTACCAAATAAAAAGTCGAACTTCAATGATGGCTTCTCTCAAGAAGAGGATTTAGATGATTTCTCTTCAGCACATGCCACCCCATTTCTAAGAGAGAAGGATTAGATTTAGCCTTCTCTACCATATAGTTAAGCAGTTAGGTGGCCCTGGACTCAGGAAGACTTGAGTTCAAGTCTGACCCCAGAGATTTATTAGCTGTGTGATCATGAGCAAGTCATGTAACCCCCTTTTTCTCAGTTTCCTCATTTTTAAAGTGAGCCAGAAAAGAAAATGACAAACCACGGTATTATTTTTTGCCAAGAAAATCCAAAATCGGGTCATAAAAATTTAGATATAACTGAAAAATATCTAACCAAATAGACCCAAAGCCTAGACAATAAGCTTAGTGATATCAGGATTTCATCCAGGGGCTACACATCAAACATTTAGCCTGATAAGGGACCAAATACATTCTATACAAACAAAAGCTATCTTGGTTATGTCTCATTTTCTCTCACACTGGAATGAGGCAAAAAAAAAAAAAAGAATATTGAAGAAATTGAGGTCAATTAGATTCCTGGGGAGCACTTTGCATCTTCTGCCCTGTCTGACTTCAACTCCATTGAACCAGATGCTAGCTCAATTGATTTTTCTCTCAGGTTTGAAAACAGAGAGTCTAAGGTTAGGCAGTGAAGTAGCATGGTGAGCAGAACTCTGGACTTAGAGCTACGAAATCTTGAGCTTGAATCCAAACATCAACTCATTCCAACTGTGCAATCCTGGTCAAATCACTTCATCACCCTTAGCCTCAATTTCCACATCAAAAAATGGGGTAATAATAGGACCTATCTCAGAGGGTATATTATGGGGATCACATGAAATAAGATATGTAAGGACTTTGCTAGCATTAAGTTGATAAAGGCTGGTGCTTCTAATTATTATTTTGCCCTACTACATCACAGGATTCTAGAGGTTAAAAATATATATCAGTGTATCTTTCCCCCATTATTTTGCTATTATCCTATCCTTTTTCTTCTATAATCCCTGTGGGTTATAATGATACCCATAAGTAAAGATTTGTTCCTTGTAAGGAGGGATTTGGTATATTGTTCTTATATCCTTGAGCATCTAGCATAGATTTCAATGCATGGTAGGTGTTTAAAAATATTTTTTGATTACATCTTGTCATCTTTTTTTACCAAATTATTTAACTTATTTTTTAAGAATATTTTTCCATGCTTAAAAGATTCATGTTTTCTCCCATCCCTTTCTCTTCCCCCCTTCTGAAACTTACAAGCAATTCCACTGGCTTATACATGTCTTATTACTCAAAACCTATTTCCATATTATTCATATTTATAATAGAGTAATCTTTTAAAAACCATAACCCCAAATCATATACCCATATAACCAAGTGATAAATCAAATGCCCTAGACCCACTAACATATGCCATTCTTAATCCATGTAATCTCCCTCTCTGTCTCTCTCTCCCTCAGTTTCCCCATCTGTCTTTATATGCATATATATAAATATAAACACATATATACATAAACATGCAATATACATGTATGTATAAAGTTATGAATCCTACCCCTACTAGCGTGCCCCACTACTTTATCTCATCCAAATTATCCCTCTGTCATCCTAGTCCCTCTCCTCTTCTGCCATTCACTAAGTTGTGTTGTTCATGGAAAGTTCTATCTTCAATAATGGTACATATCCATTTTCAATTTGTAGAATTGCTCATCTTATTGATTCTGATAATAAATGAGATCTTTGCATGTTAACTAGTGACTTGATCCTTGAGAAATATGCCAAAACTCTTCTCAAATTATCACGTCATTTATCTCAGGACATATTATATACTCTCAATAGAATATGTTTTCTGAAGAATAATCCATATTTTCTTTTCTTCTTTTTATTCCCCATGCCTAGCACAGCATATTGCACAGGTAAGTTGCCTAAAAATATTTGTTAGGCTGGATCATTTAGACCTTAATAAATGACCAACCTTTTTTTTTTTAACTTGCATCTGGAAATTTCTAAATTCTTGAAATAAAGCTTCCTAACTCTATAGGAGCTTTCCTCAGAAGTCCTCTGAGTTAAGAAGTGCAATATTATTTTCATTCCATTTTTAGACACATTTTTGTTTGCTTTTGCAAAAAATAACCCTTAAATAGCACAGTAAATGCTAACCAAATTACATTAGTCTAATTTAAAAAGATAAAATGCAACCCTTACCACCACCACCTGATCTGTTGTAAAGGTCAAAACTGAACAAGGAGAACACACTTTCTAATAGAATATTAAATTCCCATTAACATCATTGTTAATAACATCAAAGTATTCTAATTTTGTCATTTTTCCTCTTTAGATCTAAGGTACATTTTGTTCATCACCTGAACATGTAAATATTAACTTTATTCCAATTTACTTGAAACTCAGCAAAATTCTAAGAGAAATTCTTTAGTAGAAACCAAATGGTAAATGAGGCATTGAAATTATTGCTTTTATTTTGCAAAATGCCATTGAAAGGGATTTTGATCATGGATATCTGAAGGAATGATTGAAAATAATTCAAGGTGAGATTGTTCTACCAGACTTTAAAGGACAGAAATCTTCTATACCCCACTGGCCCTATCTTTACTGCTGTCATCTATGAAGCCTCTGTCATTCATCCAATGTTTTCAATAACTTTAGGATCTCATTTATTGTCTTCCTCTCCATCCTACCCATCTTATTATTGCAGCTATTTCAATTAATATTAACAGCCTACTTAAAGGACAGCCTACTAAATCTCTCTACCTTTTCAACTTCAAGGACTGTCTTTTCCACCAGATTTCAAGTCCACTTTGGCACAGCCACACCCTAGACTTAATAATTTGTTAGCATTATGCCATTTCTATGTTCCCAAATTTTGAAATATTATGTTCAGTCTACCCTTTCCTACTTTTCTATCTCTTATATTAAACCTATTTATCATGACTTTCCATCCCTTGTCCTATTTTTCTAGGCCATTTGCCTCACTCTGGCTTCACTTGCTTGTATATTAATGCTTGCCCTTATGGTCTAATGCTAAATGTAATGTCACTTTATCTACTACTCCAGAATCTCTTCCTTCCCCTATTGACTACTATTACTATTATTAAGATTTAATTTAAGTATAGAAATCTAGTTAGACAGAAGAATTTTAAAGAAAGGGATTAATTAGGTAGGATTAAGTAGATAAGATAAGAATACAAATAAACAACCCCTCCAATACACTACCATCAAATCTTCATCTTTTAATAAATCCCATTGTGATAGGAGCAATACTCTAACACCCACCACTGTCACCACCACTTCACACACACACACACACACACACACACACACACACACACACACACACACACTCACAAGTTAGAGTAGATATTCTTTATTTTTTTTTAAACACCTTCCATCTTGGAATCAATACTGTGTTTTGGTTCCAAGGCAGAAGAATGGTAAGGGCTAGGCAATGGGGGTTAAGTGACTTGCCCAGGGTAACACACAGCTGGGAAGTATCTGCGGCCATATCTGAACCTAGGACCTCCCATCTCTAGGACTGGCTTTCAATCCACTGAGCCACCCAGCTGCCCCCTAGATATCACTTAATAGGTTTATAGGTGATGACTTTGGAAACCAAAGAGATGTCAAGTAATTGTGGAATGACTGAACAAAATGTAATATATAATTGTAATAGAATAATATTATGCCATAAGAAATGATGAACACTATAATAACAAAAAAAAACCAGGAAGAAATATGAAGTGATACAAAGGGAAGTGAGAAGAACCAGGAGAACATTACACATGGTAAATAAAATAATGTCCAATGATCAATTATGAATGACAACTACTATCAGCAATGCAAGAATCCAAGACAACTCCAAGGGACTCATATTGAAAAAGACTATCCATCCCTTAGAAGGAACTGATGGAGTCTGAATGCAGATTGAAGTATACCATTTTTTGCTTTATTTCCTTCATGAATTTCCTCTTGTGTAAACAATATGTATCTTCTTCCACAACATGACAGACACAGAAATATATATTACATGATAATATATGTACAACCCACATCATATTACTCAATGTCTTGGGGAAAGGGGAGAGGCAGGAAGAAGGGAGAAAACAATGATTACCAAATGAGAAATGACCATTAAAATTATATATACATATAATCTGGAAAAATATAAAATAATAATAAAGAAAAAAGATATTAAGACCATTCATTGAGACTTGCTTGGCTCAAGGGATCAAAGGCTCAAAAAGACTCAACATCACTTCCTTCACTTCTAAAGGAAAAAGTAGCCAGAATATGCTCAAGGAGGACACTGAAGTTTGTCTTAAGGATTGTCTAAGCAAAGGAGCTTCTTTCAGATGAATTAGTCCGCGTTGCCCAATCTTATTGAGTATTCTTCTTTTACTATGGCTAAGCAAATGTCTTCTTTAATTACCTAGCAGAGTCTCATTTTGTTCTAATTATTAAATGTAGACTGGAGAGGAAGTCAGGCGAAGCCCAGAACACTTACCATCTGACTTTATGAGGATCAAAATTTTATTTTTCTCCATCCATATTTGTCTAAAACAGGAATAATTTATTTTCATTCTTCTTGCACTAGCAAAAGTAACTTTTTTGATAGATTATAGTAACAGAAAGGGGATATTTTGATATCTCTATCAAGCACCTCAAATAAGCATTGTAACAATACTATAGAGTGA
The DNA here is from genome assembly GCF_027887165.1 of Monodelphis domestica. Classification (NCBI taxonomy): domain Eukaryota; kingdom Metazoa; phylum Chordata; class Mammalia; order Didelphimorphia; family Didelphidae; genus Monodelphis; species Monodelphis domestica. Next base: position 668,144,515 of record NC_077227.1, on the reverse strand, counting down.
ACAGAATATTTTCTTTATAGGTAAATAAGAACCCCAAACAAAATAGTAATAATAATAATAATAATAATGCCATAAAATAACTAGAATTCATAACTCTTTAAGACCTACAAAGTGCCTTATATATTATCTCATCATATCTGGACAACATGACTGGGAAAGAAGTATTTTATTTCCCCCTTTTTGGAGATAAGGAAACTGAGGTAATCAAAGATAAAGTGATTGAGTCTAGTCTGAGGCTAGATTTGCATTCAGGTCTCAAAATCCACTAATTACTAATTACTAATTAAAATCTCTAATTACTTTGTAAACAAGCTGCTTTAAAATTTAGCTAACAGAAATTAAATTTTTATAATTGACTTTCAAGTGACCCAGTTCTCTCTTTCTTCCAAAACACACTCTACTTACTTAATAAAAAAGCAACTAAGGAAAAACAAAAATGAAACAAAATGAAACAAAATGAACCCCCCCCTCCCTGCCGCACCCTATCACTTAACCTAGTCAATGATACAGAGTAGGTATTTAATAAATTCTTTTTAACTTGACTATGCAATTATTCTAGGTCAAGACCAATTTAAACCAGTCCAATAACTTAGGTTCCAAGGTTAAAATGTAATGAGGTTTAGTTTAGGCCACATAATATGATTTTTAAAACCTAATTAAGAGATAAAAAAGTTAATTCTACGTTGAAAGTATTGTACTTCCACAATTTCCAAATCAGCATCTCATAAATAATGTTCCTTAAGTTGTAGAAGCTGAGAATGATTCTCTCACAGGAATTCAAACACTTAATCAGTCATTGAGCATTTAAGTGCCCACTAAATTAAAATCTGTCCTCAGACACTAATTGATTCTGTGACATTGAGCAAGTCACCTAACTGCATTTGCCTCAGTTTCCTCATCTATAAAATGAGGTGGAGAAGGAAATAGCAAACCACTCCAGTATCTTTGCCAAGACAACCACTAATGGGGTCATGAAGAGTTGGACACAAATAAATAAAATCTGTCAGACACCATGCTAAATGTTGAGAATAGAAATATAAAGAAAGACAATGTCTTTCCTCTAGAAGCCTATACTCTAATGGGTGGTCAACACCCCAAGTAAAACTTTAGAAAATTGGATGAAAGACTGCCTACCCTTTGATCTAGCCATACCACTGCTGGGTTTATACCCCAAAGAGCACAAAAAGAAAAAGACTTGTATAAAAATATTTTTAGCTGAACTCTTTATGGTGGCAAAAAGTTGGAAAATGAGGGGATGCCCTTTGATTGGGGAATGAATAAATTGTGGTAACGGTTGGTGATGCAATACTATTGTACTAAAAGGAAAAATGAGCTGGAGGAATTCCATGTGAACTGGAAAGACCTCCAGGAATTGATGCAGAGTGAGAGGAGCAGAACCAGGAGAACATTATACACAGAGACTGATACACTGTGGTACAATCCAATGTAATGGACTTCTCTATTAGCAGCAATGCAATGATCCAGGACAATTCTGAGGGACTCATGAGAAAGAACACTATCCACATCCTGAAAAAGAACTGTGGGAGCAGAAACACAGAAGAAAAACACCTGCTTGATCACAAGAATAGAGGGGGATATGATTGGGGATGTAGACTAAATGGTCATCCTAGTGCAAATATCAATAATATGGAAATAGGTCTTGATCAATGACACATACAAAATCCAGTGGAATTGGGTGTTTGCTATGGGATGGGAGTGGGGGTGGGGAGGGAAAGAGCATAAATTGTGTAACCATGGAAAAATATTCCAAATTAATTAATTAAATAAATGTTTAAGTAAAAAAATTTAAAAAAAAACAGATGAAGAGTTAGATATCCAATATTGGGGTATGAAGAACAACTGGGTACATGAAGTAAGTAGGAAATTCAAAGATAACTGAGCTGGGCCCCTTCCTCAAATGAAAGTTTGAAGTTCATGACTCAGTGCTACAATCAGAGGGTCAGAGAGTTCTTAGGAGGTGTGAGTATCAAAGAAGAATCAATTTTGCAGGATAACAAGATTTCCCAATGATTTAAAAGTCCAAAGACATCAAAAGTAGTGCAACAGGATGGGAAATTAAGATTCCTGCATCTTTTTAAGCCTGAGATGGCAAGGTATTCAAATAGCCACCTCATCTCCTTAAAGAACCAGCCTAGTTTATAACCACTCCCTCCATGGACTCACAGATAAGCCTACTTCTCCAAGAAATGGTCCAAGAATCCCATCTGCTTGCCATGAAGCCTCTGTGGTCCCTGAAAGAAGCTATCTCAAAGCAAATGCAGCAAAAGTGGTACAAAGAAGCATAGCTCCTTCCAAAAGCAACCTAAAGAGTTTGTCTATGAGGATATAGATGTGAAACAGAACAAATGGAAAAGGGGTGAAATCCAGAGGAGAACTCATTTCCCTTCAGGAAGAGGTTCCCTGGCCATATGTTCTCCTTCCATATGTTTCGTCTCCTATCAGTACTACCAGAATCTTTGGGACAGAGTAATCTTTTTGTGCTTAAGGACAATATACCTTGGCATTTATTTTGCTCTGTTGTTTCACTAACCATCTATTTTTCTTTGTACTAGTGTCCTCAATGGTAGAGTAAATAGTGGACTGGACTGCCTTCAGGAAATTGAAAAGTGGATTTAATAATCTCAAGTTTTCTATGAAAGCAACCTTTCCCATCCCACAATCTAAGCATACATCACTCAATGGAGGGGGGTAATATAATGAGTCAGCATCAAGAACAAACTATAGTGTATAATGTAAGAAGTTATTTTCTGCATTTTATTCATTATTTTTATGAATTTATTATGCTTGTATCACCTCCACTGCCAACTGAAAAATATTAAAATAATAATAAATAATAACACTCCAGTGAGGAACTTAGAAGAATAAGAGTAAAAGCTGTCCTAATACAATATAAAAGTAAATGGGGTGTGATAGAAAAGATGTATTGGTCATGAGATAAGAATAAGAAATATTGAGTGAGGAGTCAGAAAACTCCACTGGTATCCATGCGATATCAGGAAAAAGTCAAAAAGTCCTTCACACCCATTTGCTGGACCTGCCATGACAACTTTATGGGAAGACACAGAAGAACTATAGAGAGCACTTGACATCACATGTAGGATTTAAAATGAATAAATACATAAACCTTCTGTGACCTAATAAAGATGTAGAGATTTCAAAGTGGAAATTCAAAATATTAAAATTATGTAGGGGTATGGATTTGGGACAAAAGGAGGAGGAGAGAGGAAAAGAGGGAAGGAAAAAGAAGCCAAGAGAGAGATTAAGATAGTTCTGTGTGTGCATTATTTACATCCCTCCCCAGCCTTCATCAGGGTGATAAGTGGGTGGCATAGGTAACCATATGGATGATATGCAAGGCTGAGCTGACCCAAGACAAAATTACAAAAGTACAAGTATGTCTTAGCTAATCCAGCTTTCCCTCCTTGAAACTTTTGTCTCCATCCCATTCCCAATCCACTCATCTTCAACTTTTTCAGATTATTGATATCCTCCTTTGGTATTCCTTTTCTTTAAAAACCATATTAAGAAAAGTTCTGGACATGAGTTATTTGAGCAATAGTTTGAATTTATTCACTGTGTTTCCTTTCCTTCTTGGAGCCATTTTTTTTAAACTCCATGCCTTATTATGAAATGAAGAGCTTTATTCCATTAAAAAAAGAATTCCAGATATTATCTAGCAATAAAAGTCATTTTTGATAGCAGAATTAGCCCTGGAAATCACATTCTATTAGTATAATGCCATTTATAGCAGTGTGATTTTGGGAAACCTACACAGTCTTCCTATCTCAAAATTTCTCCCCACCTGCATGATAGAATCTAAATCTATATAAAAAATAGAATTTTACCTTAAAAACTTAAATGTGGAGATTGCTAAAAAATTAAATGACATGGCCTTTTGCCCTCAGTGTATTTACAATCTTTCTGAAGAGGCAAAACTAATGAGATAATTAGGGAATAGTTCCATATAAAACTGTTTGACACAGATAACCAAAGGTCAGAGAATTAAATTCAATAAAAATTCAGAGAAGACAATGATCAATGTTGGTTACAGAAGGGCAGAAATGTTTTCTGTTGGAGCAGAGATTTAAGCTGGGATTTAAAGAATAGATAAGAAGACTGGGGAGTTCAATTTAGGTTATGAAATTTGTGTGTGTGTATGTATTAAAATAGGAAGTTGTAAATAAAATGTCTTTGAATAAATAATTTTAAAAGGAAGGTATGTAAGAGGCTAGGAAGATGGGAAGGAAAGAAGAGAAATTAAGGAGTCAAATTTTGAAGTTCTGAAAAAACAATCAAAGATTCTGTGTTTGTTTTTAATTGAAATGAAAAAGTAATGCTCCAATGTTCCAAGGGATAAGTATTTTCACAGATGTAGGTATTCCTTCCAATGTCACAGGACCATCCATGCTGCCCAACTTTTATGACTCTTAACTATATTCTTCCATAAATTCATTAGAGGAGGTCAGTCCACTTAACATACTGCTGACCATCTACAATTCTCTTGACATCACAAGACCAGAAGTAGTCCATCAACCACTGTTGTCTTGCCATATGAACAGTCCACTTTTTTAAAAATCATAAAAGTCTTTAATTACATCTTTTATATAACTTCTCTCACATAGCTTCTTTGTAATGACTTAAAGCTTATGCCATCATGTGCCTTTCCATTGAATATTAAATTGCTTCCTGAATAAATATTTATTAAATGCCTACTATTTGTGAGGCAACTTTATTCTTTGTATATTATAATATTTTTTTTTCTTTTTCTTATTAACCACCTTGAACTATATTGATGAGCAAATAGGCATATTGATTGATATTCTCTCAATTGCATCTTGAGGGATTAATAAGGTTTCATAAAAACAAAGCTCTGCTATCCTTTCTATCTTGAGATTCAATCCCTCCAATTCCTTAACAATTGGTTCACTTTCTAATTGATCTAATCCAGCTACTTTTCCTATCTCTGTTCTCTTTTATAGCATTACTATCTTCTCTATAAATACTCCCAGGGCTGTAATATAAAAAGTCTAAGTGTAGTGACTTCACTGATGATGATGATGATTAAAGACATTTCTTTAAACTTACTTAAATATAGTTTCCATTTTTCTTCTTTTTCATATTTTCTTCCTGTTTTATGCTTAAATGTCCTTGCAATGCTGGCTTATTTAGATCTCTTGCCAAGCTTTAAAAACTTTTTCACCTCTGTTTTTTGCTGTTTTATGGGATAGTACTAATCATAATTGTCCATCATCCTCCAGATTTGATAAACAAATTTATATTCCAAAGCAATGTAACTTTAGCTGCCATATTACTTTTCTGGGCAAGGAAAGAAGTATTTGCTATTTCTCATCTAAGAAGGGTTTTGTGTTTGTTTTTTTAAAGGTTTCTTTGGTCTCTTCATTATGGCAACTATTTTATGTTAACTAAACTTGTATATGAAATGATTGTAACTAATGTCAATACATAATGGTCCATTTATTTCTATTTTTGAGCAACAACTAATTTAAATAGATGAGATTAAAAGTTTTTTTTTTAATTTTCACTACACATTTTTTGTTTTTATTCATTATTTTATTTTCATGTTAATTTTCATCTTCTCTCCTAACAAGTTGATGGCATACTATACATAGACAAGAGTGAAATGACTCTCACATAAGTAATAAGTCATTTTAAACCATTAAAATATAGTCTATTCTATTTTGTCCATTTCTTTGTTATTCCCCATGTTCAAAACCTTCTTTTTGATTCTTAGAGAAAATAGGAATGATGTATATAGGCTTAAGGCTTCTGTGTAAACTCATTTTTTTACATCTCTCATTTCTTACTCCTAAACCATATCTTTCAACATAATTTTCATGAGTATCAAAATAAATGAAGATTTAATTTGGAGAGTTTTACTGAATTCTCATTGGAATTTATCTACCTCTTCATCCTTGGCATGTTGGTATGTATATTATAATCATTTGTAATATTTTACAAATTACATATATATGTACATATATGAATGTATATGTACTACAATTAAAATTCATAAATGCTTGTTGAAGTACTGCTTCTTGATGCCTTTGGGGAAAGTAAAACCAAATCTTCCAACTCCTTTTTCTGTCTTTCCAATGAGAATCTGTGAGCCACCTTTCTATTTAGCCTCAACTTTCTCTTGCATTATGATTTTATTTTACAAGGAAAATGTCAAGATTAGTCTGATCAATTCTCCAATCCCATATTCAGGCATTGGACAAAAGATACGTATTTCTATTTCAACTAAATAAAACGCATGTTTAGAAGTGACATTAAAACTAAATGGATGCTTGCTATTGCAATCTTTTACACATTTTTCTGCTACCTCACCTCTATTGTTACAGAAAAAGAAAGAAGTGATTTAAGTCCACAAAATACTTCTCATTGTTTGTGTTTCATATGTTTAAACTAATAATCATTTTCATTTATTAAGTGCAATGAAATTTGGAAAAAATAGTGGATAGCAATAAATATCAAAAATACAGAACTATTTTGCTATTAAAACACTAGAAATATGATAGTATGATAGATAAAATTGTTATTATAATAATAGATACCAAAAATGTTATTGAGACAATGCAAATTATTTTAGGGTTTTTTGTTTATTTTTTAGAATAGTAGGAAGCACAGAAATAAATGCACCTTTCCTTGAATGCCAAATAATTAAAAACTTCAAACATGTATTATCTACAACAAATAAACATAAGATTCTAAAATGATTATGAGTAAGCCAGAGACATCTACTCTCAACACTATTATTTAATATAGTTCTAGAATAGCTGATGATGCAGTAGGGAGAGTATCAGGCCTAGAGGCAGGAAAACTCATCTTCCTGAGTTCAAATCTGACCTCAGACACAAGGAAGTCATTTAACCCATTTTGCCTCAGTTTCCTCATCTATAAAATGAGTTGGAGAAGGAAATAGTGAAATGCTTCTGTCTCATGGCCAATACAACCCAAATGGGTTAATAAACAGGCAGACTTGACTGAAAGCAACTGAATCACAACAGAACTGTTTTCTATAGAAACAAATTGATTTTTTAAATTGAGGGATAAGCATAGGTAAATAAGAAACAAAATTATAACAATTTGAAAGTGATATTGTGAACCTTAGAGAATCTTAGAAATTGATCTAAAATTAATTGAAATAATAACCAATAAAGTAACAGGACATAAGATAAGCTTGCCAAATTTGTCATCTTTTGTGTACATTACTAAAAAATATAGCATAAAAGGCTAGAAACTATGAATGTGAAAAATTCATGGAAAAAAAAGAAAAAATACAAATTGATTCAGATTAATATGAGCAGAACTGAAAGAACAATTTTCATGATGACCAGTTTTCCCTGAGGTAGGCAGTTAGGCAGTACAAGTACTGTTTTTCCCCATTTTCCAAATAAAGAAATTGGGATCTAGAATAAATGGCAGAACCAGCATTCCAACCTAGATCCCCTAACTCCTTGACAGTGTCCCACATCTCAAAAAAAGAGAGGAACTAAGAATCCTAGTTATTACTTTTTAATTTATAGGAAGCATTAAAGGATGAGTTAAAGATAGCTGCATGGGCACAAGATGGAGGGGGTGGTCTGGAGCTTCAGGGGAATGGTTCAAATTTGAAAAAAACATGAGTGTTGGCATAAATCCTCCCTCAAATGGAGGTTTAGGGTCATAGAAGTCTCTCAGTCCAATAACCTAAGCCCAGAGAAGAGGAACTAAGGCTCAAGAAAGTTGACTATATCCAAAGTATCATTCCTGGCAAAATAGAAGATAAAGATTAAAACCTATGTGCACTGACATACAATGCAGTGCTCTTTATGACTTTCAGGAAGTTTTTTATTTGTTTGTCTTATTTCTGGCAATAATCTTTAAGGCTCTCAGGAGATTTTCTTTTTTCTTTTTAATGAGAAAATTACTATTTGTAATGGTTTAAGAACAGTATAGAAGCAGAGATGGATAGACTAGATTACTTCTGTAAAACCCACAAGTTTTTATTCATATCATAACTTCTTACAATTTTCACAGATATTTGATTAATGTTATTATCCCAATATTATCTCAATTTTCTGTTATTTCAGATGTGTTTTAATACAAGACACACCAAAAAGACAAAACCAAGTTAAAAAAAGAAAATAGGTCATTTGTCACATGTGATAGCAGTCTAAAAAACACCATTGTTTGGTTCTAATGAACTAAGAAAATATGTCTTCCTCCCCTTTGAGTTGAGAACCTTAAATTCAATTTTAATGAGAAAAGCAGTCATCTGCCATTTAACCCTTCTTTTGTTCCCTCTTCTCATCTCAAAGATATCTTATTTTAATTCCTACCCTGATGGAATGACTCTCCTCCTCAACAAGGCAAACCCATTCATATGGACCATTTATCCTGTTCCTTCTCATACTTTTCACAAATTACCCTCATTATCACCGCACATAAAATTATAATCTCTCCCTGGCTACCGGTATCCCTTCCACATGGGGTAAGGGGCAATGAGTCCCTACTATCAGGAAAATTCACATAAATTATTTTGGCTCTTTCTTCTTACCAGGGAAACAGTAATTGTTTTCCTTTTTCTTGTATGGGGTGTTTACATTGCTTTATATGCATTTATGAGTTACTAAACTTTTTTTAGGATATCTCTACATTTCCAGCCTTTATATATTGTCTGCAGGCTTTCACACTCTTTTCATCAATTTTAATGTTTTACTTCTTTTAAATAAAAAAAGATATTGGGCATCTCACATTGTGATATCAAAACATAAAATGTTGGTATGATACAATACTACATTTACATTTTATATATTTCTGAGTTTATAAACTTTTTTAGTGTTATCTGCTGGCCTTCATGTGTCATCTATGACTTCTGCAAAACTTCCCCTAAATCTCCACTTAATTTTCATGCCTACTTGCAATATATTGAAACTGTGATAGGAAGAGTCCCTCTATGGAAAGAATAGTTGTATGAAGTTCTTTTTCCTCTGCCTGTAAGTCATTTAACTCTTCCCTGAAGAGGGGGCTACTGGCTATTTTCATCTCTCTCTCCTCCTTCTCTCAACCAAACTCTGAAAAAACTACCTCCACTACCTTTCCTCTCACATTCATCAAAAGCATCTTCAGTCTGGCCTCAGACCTGATCATTCAAGTAAAACTGTTCTTTCCAAAACTACTCATGAGTTTTGAGCAATGATACATGTATAACCAAGTGGAATTACTCATCAATTCTGGGAAGGGGGGAGCAAAGAGGGGAGGGAAAAATCATGTAACCATGGACAAATATTCTAGATTAATTAATTTAAAAGAAACAAAGTGACTCATGATATTTTAGCTACTAAACTGAATGCCCCCTTTCTTAATCACCATCATAATTAACCTAGCATTTGACATTACTGATCATTCTTTCTTCATGGATCTTTTCTCTACTCAGAAGGATATTGTTCTTAAAATAGACTTCTACCTATCTGACATCCTTTTTAGCTCCCTTTGCTGGATCACCATCTCTCTCATGCCCATTAACTGGAGATGCACTCCATGGCTCTCTCCTGTGCCTTATTTATATTTTTCTCTCTATTTTCTTTCACTTGATGACCTTATTCATTCCCAAGAATTCAATTATTATTTCTATAAAGATGACTCTTTGATCATGATAACCAGATTAGACTCTTCCACTCTAGTTCTGCATTTCCAACTTCTTATTGGACCTTTTGAACTAGCTGCTATATAAACATACCATACTCAATGTGGCTAAAGGAAAACTTGTGCTCTTTCCCCTAATTCCTGTTCTGAATTTCTCTATTACTGTGAAGGATAGCACTATCCTTATAGTCTTTTAGGTTCACAAATCCTCTACTCTTTACTGGCAATTATTCCACCTATACCAGTTACCAAATATTGTTGTAGTTTACCTTTATCTTATATCTAATCTCTTCTCTCTAATCACACAGGTACAGCCTTAGTCCAGTTTCTTATCACTTCTTACCTATCAATATGGTAATAGCCTGCTAATTGATCTAACCTGACAAATCTCTCCACAATGAACTCATTCCTCCACATAATTGCCACAGATTTTTTTCTTGAAGAGAATATTTGACCATTTCCTCTACCTGCTAAATAAATTCAAGTGACTCCATATTATCTCTACAATAAAATATCAGAAGTTCTTTTTGACACTTAAAATTGTTTACAACTTGACTCCATCCTATCTTTCCTTTCTCCTTACATATTATCCCCCTTCACATTCTCTGCATTCTAAAAAAATTTAGTCTTCTTTTTCTTCGTCACAAAAGACCTTCCATCTCCTTTCTTCATATATAAGATATCCGCTGTGTCAAGAACACATTGTCCTCTCATCTCTGCTTCTCAGACACCTTATTTTCTTTCTTTTTGATAGACGGGAGAGTTGGGATCTGTGGTACAGAATATTTCATATACTGCCCTCCAAAAGTTGAAGTGCTGGTGAAATTTACTGAGTGTTTTTATCCCTGTATAATTTTCATTAGAAAGAATGCCTCATTGGGTAAAGAGAGAAGAGATAAATATGGAAACTGATTTTATGTAAAAAAGAAAAGGTATAAGTAAATAAAAGGTGTTTTAAAAGTCAAGATAAATATACTATGATAATTGAGTCAAGAAAAATATTTTACAGTAAGATTTATATTAAGATGATGTCCTAGTAAGAGAAGACACCATAACCTTTTAAAAAGCTACGTCTTTAAAGGTTTTTTGAATACCTAGTGTCTTTGGCCCTAAAAAAGAAATTTCGAGCTTCCGGTTAAGATGGCGGCTTAGAGAAAGCTGAAGTTCAGATCTCCGGAAAACCCTTCCCGACCGATCTCAAACTAGAAGCTCCTAAGGCGCCGAAATTCAAAACGATCAACAGCACAGACCCTGGGAACCCTCCTCCTGGACCTGGACCGGGTTCAAAAGGTATGGCTCCCCTTAAAAGCCAGAACCCGAGATCCCTCGGACCTCAGGGGTAGGAGCGCAGAGTCCAAGGCTCCCGGAAGTGGCAGCCGCGCCGGGCTCAGAGAGCAGGGTCTGAGGAACAACAACCCTCAGGGTCCTCTACCCAAGTCCCAGTCCGGGTGAAAGTTACTGCCTGGGGCCTCCGCTGCAAAGAGCTGGTCGGTCCGGGTGAAAGTTACTGCCTGGGGCCTCCGCTGCAGAGAGCTGGTCAAAACAACAGCAACCCTCAGGGCGGGCAAGACAGCCTCACGGGCTGGATCCTGCTATCCAAGTCTCAGTGAAAGTCTGTGCTCTCTGAGCTTGGGGAAGCGGCAGCCCATCCCCCCGCAGGCCGACGAAACAGCCTCACGGCCAGGGATTCTGAAGGCAACTTCTGGAAATTGAGCCAGGGGGAGAGTGTGGCCTCGTGGTCCGACCCTTCCATTCCAGTTCCAGTGAGGCATATTCAGTTTAACCCAGGGAACGCTCATAGAACCAACATCTGCCCAGGACTAAAGCCATTCATCACCAGACAAAGACAAGAAAAGCCAATCCTCCACGTTCAGAGATGACAAACTCTACAGAAGCACAGAAGCCCCAAAATACCAAGAAAAATAAGAAGAAAGGGGCGACTCTGGACACATTCTATGGAGCCAAAATACAAAATACAGAGCAGATAGAAGAAGATATACAAGAAAATTCTCCAAAATCTTCCAAAGGAAATAGAAACTCTCCACAAACCCATGAAGAATTTGAATCAGAAAGGACCAAAAAGATGGAAGCCCTCTGGGAGGAAAAGTGGGAAATGATGCAAAAGAAATTCACGCATCTACAAAACCAGTTTGACCAAACTGTAAAAGAAAACCAGGCTTTAAAGCAAGAACTAATAAAGCAAAGCCAAAACACCAAGAAATTAGAAGAGAACATAAAATATCTCACCGACAAGGTGATAGATCTGGAAAACAGGGGGAGAAGAGAAAATTTAAGAATAATTGGACTCCCAGAAAAGCCAGAAATAAACACCAAACTGGACATGGTGATACAAGATATAATCAAAGAAAATTGCCCAGAGATTCTAGAACAAGGGGGCAATACAGCCACTGACAGAGCTCACAGAACACCTTCTACACTAAACCCCCAAAAGACAACTCCCAGGAATGTAATTGCCAAATTCCAAAGCTATCAAACAAAAGAAAAAATCCTACAGGAAGCCAGAAAAAGACAATTTAGATATAAAGGAATGCCAATCAGGGTCACACAAGACCTTGCAAGTTCTACTCTGAATGATCGTAAGGCATGGAACATGATCTTCAGAAAGGCCAGAGAGCTGGGTCTCCAACCAAGAATCAGCTACCCAGCAAAACTGACTATATACTTCCAAGGGAAAGTATGGGCATTCAACAAAATAGAAGACTTCCAACTTTTTGCAAAGAAAAGACCAGAGCTCTGTGGAAAGTTTGATACCGAAAATCAAAGAGCAAGGAATACCTGAAAAGGTAAATATTAAGGAAAGGGGAAAAATGTTATCTTCTTTTACTCAAACTCTCTTCTATAAGGACTACATTTATATCAACCTATGTATACTAATATGTGGGGAAAATGTAATGTATAAATAGGGGGTAAAGAAAGACCAAATAGAATAATGGTTCTCACACAAAGATTCACAGGGGAAGGGGAGGGGAAGAAAACTCCTATAAGAAGGAGAGGAAGAGAGGGGGGGGGTTTACTTAAACCTCAATCTCAGGGAAATCAACTCTGAGAGGGAAAAACATCCAGATCCATTGGGATCTTGAATTCTATCTTACCCAACAAGGGTAAGGTGAAGGGAAAACCAAGGGGGGGAGGGGGAGAGGGAGAACAAAAAGGGAGGGAAAGAGAGGGGGGAGGGGGAGGGAACAAAAAGGGAGGGACTAAAAAGGGAAACATCAAGGGAGGGGACAAGGGGGACTGATTCAAAGTAAATCACTGGACTAAAAGGTAGAGCCGAAGAAGAAAAGGTTAGAATTAGGGAAGGCAATCAAAATGCCAGGGAGTCCACAAATGACAATCATAACTTTGAACGTGAATGGGATGAACTCACCCATAAAACGTAGACGAATAGCTGAATGGATTAGAATCCAAAACCCTACCATATGTTGTCTTCAAGAAACACACATGAGGCGGGTTGACACCCACAAGGTCAGAATTAAAGGATGGAGTAAGACCTTCTGGGCCTCAACTGATAGAAAGAAGGCAGGAGTGGTAATCATGATATCTGATAAAGCCAATGCAAAAATAGACCTGATCAAAAGGGATAGGGAAGGTAATTATATTTTGTTAAAAGGGACTCTAGACAATGAGGAAATATCATTAATCAACATGTATGCACCAAACAATATAGCACCCAAATTTCTAATGGAGAAACTAGGAGAATTGAAGGAAGAAATAGACAATAAAACCATACTAGTGGGAGACTTAAACCAACCATTATCAAATTTAGATAAATCGAATCAAAAAATAAATAAGAAAGAGGTAAAAGAAGTGAATGAAATCTTAGAAAAATTAGAATTAATAGACATATGGAGAAAAATAAATAGGGATAAAAAGGAATACACCTTCTTCTCAGCACCACATGGCACATTCACAAAAATTGACCATACATTAGGTCACAGAAACATAGCACACAAATGCAAAAAAGCAGAAATAATGAATGCAGCCTTCTCAGATCACAAGGCAATAAAAATAATGATTAGTAATGGTACATGGAAAACCAAATCTAAAACCAATTGGAAATTAAACAATATGATACTCCAAAACCGTTTAGCTAAAGAAGAAATCATAGAAACAATTAATAATTTCATCAAGGAAAATGACAATGGCGAAACATCCTTTCAAACCTTTTGGGATGCAGCCAAAGCGGTAATCAGAGGCAAATTCATATCCCTGAAAGCTCATATTAACAAACAAGGGAGAGCAGAGATCAATCAATTGGAAATGCAATTGAAAAAACTCGAAAGCGATCAAATTAAAAACCCCCAGCAGAAAACCAAATTAGAAATCCTAAAAATTAAGGGAGAAATTAATAAAATCGAAAGTGATAGAACTATTGATTTAATAAATAAGACAAGAAGCTGGTACTTTGAAAAAACAAACAAAATAGACAAAGTACTGGTCAATCTAATTAAAAAAAGGAAGGAAGAAAAGCAAATTCACAGAATTAAAGATGAAAAGGGGGACAGCACCTCCAATGAGGAGGAAATTAAGGCAATCAGTAGAAATTACTTTGCCCAATTATATGGCAATAAATACACCAATTTAGGAGAAATGGATGAATATATACAAAAATACAAACTGCCTAGACTAACAGAAGAGGAAATAGAATTCTTAAATAATCCCATATCAGAAATTGAAATCCATCAAGCCATCAAAGAACTTCCTAAGAAAAAATCCCCAGGGCCTGATGGATTCACCTGTGAATTCTATCAAACATTCAGAGAACAGTTAACCCCAATACTATACAAACTATTTGACATAATAAGCAAAGAGGGAGTTCTACCAAACTCCTTTTACGACACAAACATGGTACTGATTCCAAAACCAGGCAGGTCAAAAACAGAGAAAGAAAACTATAGGCCAATCTCCCTAATGAATATAGATGCAAAAATCTTAAATAGGATACTAGCAAAAAGACTCCAGCAAGTGATCAGAAGGGTCATCCACCATGATCAAGTAGGATTCATACCAGGGATGCAGGGCTGGTTCAACATTAGGAAAACCATCCACATAATTGACCACATCAACAAGCAAACTAGCAAGAACCACATGATTATCTCAATAGATGCAGAAAAAGCCTTTGATAAAATACAACACCCATTCCTATTAAAAACACTAGAAAGCATAGGAATAGAAGGGTCATTCCTAAAAATAATAAACAGTATATATCTAAAACCAACAGCTAATATCATCTGCAATGGGGATAAACTAGATGCATTCCCAATAAGATCAGGAGTGAAACAAGGATGCCCATTATCACCTCTACTATTTGACATTGTACTAGAAACACTAGCAGTAGCAATTAGAGAAGATAAAGAAATTGAAGGCATCAGAATAGGCAAGGAGGAGACCAAGTTATCACTCTTTGCGGATGACATGATGGCCTACTTAAAGAATCCTAGAGATTCAACCAAAAAGCTAATTGAAATAATCAACAACTTTAGCAAAGTTGCAGGATACAAAATAAACCCACATAAATCATCAGCTTTTCTATATATCTCCAACACAGCTCAGCAGCAAGAACTAGAAAGAGAAATCCCATTCAAAATCACCTTAGACAAAATAAAATACCTAGGAATCTATCTCCCAAGACAAACACAGGAACTATATGAACACAACTACAAAACACTCGCCACACAACTAAAACTAGACTTGAACAATTGGAAAAACATTAACTGCTCATGGATAGGACGAGCCAATATAATAAAAATGACCATCCTACCCAAACTTATTTATCTATTTAGTGCCATACCCATTGAACTACCAAAATACTTCTTCACTGATTTAGAAAAAACCATAACAAAGTTCATTTGGAAGAACAAAAGATCAAGGATATCCAGGGAAATAATGAAAAAAAACACATATGATGGGGGCCTTGCAGTCCCAGACCTCAAACTATATTACAAAGCAGCAGTCATCAAAACAATTTGGTACTGGCTAAGAAACAGAAAGGAAGATCAGTGGAATAGACTGGGGGAAAACGACCTCAGCAAGACAGTATACGATAAACCCAAAGATCCCAGCTTTTGGGACAAAAATCCATTATTCGATAAAAACTGCTGGGAAAATTGGAAGACAGTGTGGGAGAGACTAGGAATAGATCAACACCTCACACCCTACACCAAGATAAATTCAAAATGGGTGAGTGACTTAAACATAAAGAAGGAAACCATAAGTAAATTGGGTAAACACAGAATAGTATACATGTCAGACCTTTGGGAGGGGAAAGGCTTTAAAACCAAGCAAGATATAGAAAGAATCACAAAATGTAAAATAAATAATTTTGACTACATCAAACTAAAAAGCTTTTGTACAAACAAAACCAATATAACTAAAATCAGAAGGGAAACAACAAATTGGGAAAAAATCTTCATAGAAACCTCTGACAAAGGTTTAATTACTCATATTTATAATGAGCTAAATCAATTGTACAAAAAATCAAGCCATTCTCCAATTGATAAATGGGCAAGGGAAATGGATAGGCAGTTCTCAGATAAAGAAATCAAAACTATTAACAAGCACATGAAGAAGTGTTCTACATCTCTTATAATCAGAGAGATGCAAATCAAAACAACTCTGAGGTATCACCTCACACCTAGCAGATTGGCTAACATAACAGCAAAGGAAAGTAATGAATGCTGGAGGGGATGTGGCAAAGTAGGGACATTAATTCATTGCTGGTGGAGTTGTGAACTGATCCAACCATTCTGGAGGGCAATTTGGAACTATGCCCAAAGGGCGACAAAAGAATATCTACCCTTTGACCCAGCCATAGCACTGCTGGGTCTGTACCCCAAAGAGATAATGGACACAAAGACTTGTACAAAAATATTCATAGCTGCGCTTTTTGTGGTGGCCCAAAACTGGAAAACGAGGGGCTGCCCATCAATTGGGGAATGGCTGAACAAACTGTGGTATATGTTGGTGATGGAATACTATTGTGCTCAAAGGAATAATAAAGTGGAGAAGTTCCATGGAGACTGGAACAACCTCCAGGAAGTGATGCAGAGCGAGAGGAGCAGAACCAGGAGAACATTGTACACAGAGACTAATACACTGTGGTATCATCGAACGTAATGGACTTCTCCATTAGGGGCGGTGTAATGTCCCTGAACAACTTTCAGGGATCCAGGAGAAAAAAAACACCATTCATAAGCAAAGGATAAACTATGGGAGTGGAAACACCGAGAAAAAGCAACTGCCTGAATACAGAGGTTGAGGGGACATGACAGAGGACAGACTTTAAATGAACACTCTAATGCAAATACTATCAACAAAGCAATGGGTTCAAATCAAGAAAACATCTAATGCCCAGTGGACTTACGCGTCGGCTATGGGGGGTGGGGGGGAGGAAAAGAAAATGATCTATGTCTTTAACGAATAATGCTTGGAAATGATCAAATAAAATATATTTAAAAAAAAAAAAGATAAAGCATCAAATATGGAGAAAACCTGCTAGCCTGGTTTGGCTACAATATAGTTTGTTAAGGAATATAACATTAAATAAAAGTAGAATGGTAAAAAAAAAAAAAATTTCCAGGGTAAGTTATGCTAGGGAAGAGAAAAACACAAATGATGTGAATATCTCTTTTCCCCATCTCATTTTTCCCATTTCCAAGAAATGCTCTTTGGGGGGAAAAAGATAAAGTGGATTAGAAAACACACAGGACCTGAAGTCAGAAGTCTTGGGTCAAAATCCTAGCTCTCATACTTACTAATCTGTGTGATCATAGGCAAAATACTTAGTTTTTCTGAGCCTTGCTTTCCTCATCTATAAAGTAGGGATAATAATACTTGAAATATCTATTTCAGAGAGTAGTTTACAGAAAAATACTTTATAAGCCTTGAAGTGCTATTCAAATATAATCTACTATTATTATCTAGTTGCATCTATAGCCTTTGATGTTTTAAACACCATTTATGTACTCATTTATCATAAATTTTAGTGAACTACATAATCATCCAGAAACTCAGTGCAGCAGCTGAATTATGACCGTAAGTAGTTCAAATGAGTGTCCTTAACCTTGAAATAAAAGTTGAATTATCACTGGTGTAGCTGTTGTCACCTGGCAACCGGTTAAGCCTCAACATCCAAGGATATGGAGGAAAATCCACTTGCCATCTTGCTCAGATAAAAGATATTGGACTAGATATTTCCTTGATGAAGAAATTGACCTGAGGAAAATTCAAGGTTCTGCAAGGAATAAAAGGGCTCCTGAAAAATGATTTCATTAAACTAAACCTTCAATATATATCCAAGAAAAATGGGACTATATCAGTTCATTTGAAGGTGCCTTGTAAAATATTTACTCACCTTGAAAATTCATTACAAGAGGCATGAAGGCAGCTGCACAGATTAGTAGAGAATTTTCAGGGTGACCATTCAGATGTTTGTGGAATTATCTTTCAATTTGGACATGACTTTTAAATAAATGGCTATAGCATGTGTTATTTTTCCCCTTACCACAAAAATTAACCGGTTCTTACTTGAGTCTCTTGATGTGATAATATAATAAGTTTATATTCAGGGTTATTTTTCTACATTAAGGAATATAAATGTGAGTACTTTTAGAAAATTTTCTTTGTTAAAATTCTAAATTTAAATACCAAATAAAATGATTATTTCCATAGGGAAATAATTTTCAAATTATTCCAAAATAGTTTCCAAAGGGAAACAAGTATTCTATGCAAATTTTCATTATTTTTGCTTTGTTTTCTTTTAAAACATACAATAAATTGAACATGTAATTTTCAAATCTGTCCTGTTTGCTTGTTTCCTTCCTAAGTCTCATACGTATTTTAAATATTTCAAACTTTTTATTTTTATTTCCTCTTTAAAACTCAAAACTATCTCCACTGTTTGAATGACACCCCCATTTAAAAAAGAAAGAAAAATCCATTACAAGAAAATATCTAAGAGCAAGAAATTTCCTCTCTGGCTATATCTGAAATTTATGTCATATTCTTCACTTCGAGCACATCATCATTCAATCAAAAGTCAAGTAGCATGTTTTATTGCAAGTCCTCTCAAATCATGGTTGGTCATAACATTGATTAATGTTCTTATGTCTTTTGGTTATTTTTCTTTACAATATTATTATTATTATCATAAATTATTCTTTTGGTTCTCATTTCATTCTTTACCAATTAATTTTAGTTTTTTTTTAGAAATTTCTATAAATCTTTTCATTTTAAAAATATTTTCTCATGTAATAATCTTTTTTTATTAAAGCCCCTACCTCCTGTCTTAGAATTAATACTATATATTGGTCCAAAGACAGAAGAATAGTAAGGACTAAGCCATGGGAGTTGTGACTTGCCCAGGGTCACCTAGTAGGATGTGTCTGAGGCCACATTTGAAACTAGGACTTCCTGTCTCTAGGCCTGGCTCTCAATTCACTGAGTCACCAGCTGCCCCCTAATGTCTCTTTTTAGAAGACCAGCAGGATTGAATATGAATAGAAAGACTTCTAATTCAACTTTTTTTCTGCAAAATTATAAGGAAATAAAATGCTATAAAAATAATCTCTGCAGAGATTAGTGGAATCTCTAGATCCCATAAGTCCTCATTAATTTTTGACAGCTAATTTATAATTTGTGCTTATTCAATAGATTATAAGCTTCTTGTGGTCAGAGCTTTAAAAGTCAGGCTAATGTAATATAAGGTAGGATCAACCAAACTGGGAAATCTTAAAGTATGGTCATAGTAATGATCTATGTCTTTAATATCTGAAAATCAACCTATGTGAAGTCAGCAAGGTTCATCATCAGACTGCCTTCAGGGTCAAGAATTTTTCAGACACACAATTTTCAAAGCTTTTTTGCTGAGTTATGGATGAGGTGATCAACTATGGTGGTAAAGGAAACACCCACAATAACAAAATTTAGAATAATGTAAGCTCCCCAAGGGTGGAGTTTTGTCTTTGTAAACAGGTAGCCTACCATGGTATTTGGTATATAGTAGGAAATAGGAATAGGAATATCAATAGAGATGGATAAGAATATTGATTGGGATACAAAGGGAAAAAAAACATAAAAAAGGACAAGGGGAAGGACAGTGAGACAGAGGACAGTGGGATAAAGAGAAAGAAAGACAGTAAGACAGGGAAGCAAGGAGAAGGAGAGGAAGAGGAAAATAGACTTGTGATATTATTAGTATAGGGAATTCCTAGACAAGGAATCTCTCTCTAACAGTTGTGGTCAACATCTTCTCTATTAGAGTCTTAAAGGAGGAGTTTTTAACTTTTCTTAGCTCATGAAGTCTTTCAGCAGTCTGATAAAACCTGTGGATACTGTCTCAGAAATCATGTGTGTGTGTGTGTTTTTAATGCAAAATGAGTATTAAAATATTTTAAATAAAAAATATATAAAATACATTTAAATTATTAAAAATTTAAAATATTTTCCAAAATTATTTAAAATATTCTAAGGGAATTCAAGGGAAGCCAGTTATATGGAAATGCAATTATCATTTTTAAAAAAGGAGATCTTGAATTCAAATTAAGTAGTCCTATAGAAAGTTGCTGAGGGACTACAAGAATCATTGCTTCCTCAAGGTAATACAGAAAATATGGGTCAGAAATGAAACTTGCATATCAGTCCTCCAGGTTCTAAGACTAGTTCTCTATCAATTATATCTAATGATTTTGTTGTTGCTCAGTAATTTCAGTTGTGTCCAACTCATCATGATCCCATTTGAGGTTTTCTTTTAATTTTTTTTTATTTAATTAATTAATTTAGAATATTTTTCCATAGTTACATGAATTATGTTCTTTCCCTCCTCTCCTCCCACCCCCCTTCTGTAGCCAATGAGCAATTCCACTGGGTTTTACATGTGTCATTGATCAAGACCTATTTCCATATTATTAATATTTGCAACAGGGTGATCACTTAGAATCTACATCCCCAATCATATCCCCCCTCCACCCATGTGATCAAGCAGTTGTTTTTCTTCTGTGTTTCTACTCTCACAATTCTTTCTCTGAATGTAGATAGTGTTCTTTCTCATAAGTCCCTCAGAGTTGTCCTGGATCATTGAATTGCTGCTAGTAGAGAAGTCCATTATATTTGATTGTGCCACAGTGTATCCATCTCTGTGTACAATGTCGCCTGGTTCTACTCCTTTCACTCTGCATCAATTCCTGGAGGTTGTTCCAGTTCCATTGGAGGTTTTCTTGGGAAAGATACTGGAGTGGTTTGCCATTTTGGCATTGCTATTGCCATTGTCATTTATATCTCCATCTCATTTTATAGATGAAGAAACTAAAGCAAACAGGGTTAAGTGACTTGCCCCTTTCCACAACTACTGAGCCTGAATTTGAACTCAGATCTTCCTGATTCCAGACCCAGTACTCTATCCACAGTACTACCCTAAAGGCAATATTTTATAGCTACCATATTTATGCCTTATCATAGGGATCTCTCACTGAGCAGAATTGCAACTGCTTGTGGAGTCATAGATCAACCTGGAGGTTTAAGAAATTAAGTCATTTGCCCAAATTCAGGAAACAAATATCAAAGGCAGGGTATAAACTTGGGTCTTTATGACCCTGAAGCCAATTCTTTGTCCATCTCTTGACCCATTACAACACATTACCCTCTCTACATAAAAATAAGCTTGTTATATTGAAGCAATTATGAAAAATATTTATAATTATAATTATTATTTCTGAAATTCTAGAAAAAGAAGATATAATTAATTAGTTATGCATATCCCTATGTGCATATGTTTACATATATGTGTGCATAAATATAGTTATATATATGTATATTTTTACTACATCTATGTATATCACAGAGCCAACACAATATTAGGTCAAATGGGATATTTGAAGATGACTGTTACTATCTCTGTACTCAGAGTACTCACAATCTAGTAGAATGTCAAAGATTAATGTACAAGGAAATATTAGAGAATTAATAAGACAAGGTATGATCAATGATTAAGTGGCAAAGAATAGATTTTTAATTCAATAGGACTTCAGAGAAAGGAGAAATTCTTGATGGTCAGGATGTCTCTGTCAAGCATCAGGGAAAAGGTAGAACATAAAAAGATTTCACTTTCTATATCCCTGTTATTGTTCAGTTATTGCCATTGTATCTGACCCTTTATGGCCCCATTTGAACTTTTCCTTTGGCAAAGATATTGGAGTGGTTTATCATTTCTTCTACAGTTCATTTTACAGATGAGAAAACTGAGGCAAATAGGATTAAGTGACTTGTCATGGATCACCTAGGTAGTATGAATCTGAGTCTGCCTTTGCACTTAGGTCTGACTTCAGTCCTGGCACTCAGGCCACTGTTTCACCTAACTATTCCTTCCTTTTCTATAAAAGGGCAATAATAGGTTTGCAATGGCTAAGTCCTGATGCTATTGCAATAAAAATATTTTGTTGATTGTAAAATGTAAATTATCAGTGTTATCATCATCATCACTTTTATCTTAAAAGTACTTTAAATATAGTAACTCTTGATTTAAAAAAAAAACTAGGCTTAGTAAACAAAATGACTACTTACATATAAATCCTGCTGTTTTTCTTTTCCCTCTAACATAACTTCCCTTATAAATAACATCAAATGTAATGGTCTTGAGGCTCCGCTTCTATAACTGGAAGAGAATTTTATGAGATCATTCCCTTCAGATAACATCTGTTGGAATTTTAGGACACACAGTACTTAATTACTTTATTTATTAGCAAAGTCTAACCAAAGAATATTTTTGCTGTTCTTTCTCATTGTATTTCATATACACTAGGTGCTGGATTTATTTACCAGAGGAGATATGTCATAAAAAATACTGAGGAATCCAGCGAGCACTTGGAGATCTAAATCTAAAGGGAATACTTTGGCTTTAATAGATGAGAACTAATTGTTAATATTGGTCAGGCATTTAAATGTTTGTGCTAACAAGTGGTTATGTCATTCCTGTCTATTCTACTTTCTTAAACTTCCTTCAGATTGTGTTCAATTAAGATTTATGAAGAAATATGGGCTAAACTCACCCTGGAGGAACAGATGTGAGGGGTTATGATATGCAGTGTCAGAGAAAGTGCCCACAGTGATGAGATCACAAACCTATTATTTTATTAAAGTATTTTAAGTGCTTCTCTTTTTTCACATATAACACAAGGGGGAATGTAACAATGTCTATGATCTCATCACAGTGGGTATTTGTTCCGTGATTTTTATCTTTATTTCTCCATAAATACCCCAAAGAGAATCTATGCAAACTGTTGGAAAGTTTCCTGTGCTTCTTTTAATAACTATTTATTATTCTTCATATTTTTCTTAAAGCAATGGCAATGATTGCTACTGAGTCAAAAACTAACTACAGATAAGTCAAGCAATCAGCAAGAGCCCTACCAAATATTCAATCCATTGCAGGTAGTTTTTGTTCATTGCCCTGTGACTCCCAAAGGCCAGTTCCTTGCTACAGGATGCTCCTTCAGAGCCATGGCTACATGGGTGACTGAGTCAAACAAAGTTAGAGTAACTACTGGTGGGTGGGATCATCACAAAGTATATTCACCAGCTACTTCTAGTATAATTTCCCATTGGTACTGTGTTTCAACAAATGTCTTCCATCTTTTAATAATATATAACTTCAGAATTTAAGGCCCCCTGAGGAAAGAGTAACAAGGAAAGGAAGTAAAAAACAACTGAACCAATAAAATCTCCAAGTAAGATAAAATAGTATTAAGGGTTTAGAAAATCCCAAATAAAGCTACATAAGAATAGAATAATTTCAAATAATTCCAGAAAAAGAAAAAAAAAAACATAGGAAATGATCAGAAAAACTATAACAGTGGTTGTAACATCTAATAAAAGAATTGAAGGAATACTCTTGATTTCCAAATGGAACCTCTCATCTTCACCAGCTAACCACTAGACTTCCTTTCATACATTTCCCTGATTACATCTTTTCACTGCTATTCTTCTTCAAGATTCTCATTGGTTACATAGTGCAGCCTGTTGTGTACATCTTCTTTTCCCAATGTGTGATTTTTTCAATTCCTTAGAAACGATTATTCCCACAATATAACACTTTTGTAATAAAAAATACTAAAAAGATGGGCCTCTATTTCAAGGAGAAATTTGGTGTCATTAAAGGAGCTTTGTAATTTCCTAAAGGAAATGGAGCTGGATCTCCTCTTTTTGTTTAAGTCTGTACTGTCTGTTCCTGATGTACACATTGAAGGAGAAGCAATATAGCTTTCTTATCTACCTGCATATCATAATGTGATAGATATATAATTTATTAAGTACCTACTCTGTGCCATGCACTGTACTAATTATTAAAATACAAGCAAAAAGTCAATTCTCCTCTCAAAAAGCTTATCTTCTACTGGGGTAAAACAGCATACAAAATGATCTTGAAAGGGGGTGAGAGTATGGCTATTGGCAAGAAAGTAGAAAAGTCTAAAAAGTGAAGATTGCAGCCAGTTGTGAAGTAATCATGGCTTGGGTATGTCAAGAAATGGTGATCACTTAAAGAACTCACTACTCAGTACAGAGGGTCACAATGCAAAGGCATCTCCAAGTGATAAGGCCATTATAAGGAAATGGGAAAGTCTGGAGAGTAAGGAGTGATAGAATAAATGAATGGATGGATGGATAGATGGATGGATGGATGGATGGATGGATGGATGGATGGATAGATGAATGGATGTGGGATGGTTGATTGAGTGGATGGATAAATGCATACACATCTACTAGATAGAGAGATAGAAAGATAAATAGATGATAGATTGATAGATGATAGATATACAAAGTTATCTAGATTATTTCTATTTATCCTCAAAATACCCTTGTGAGGTTTATATTGCAACCATTATTTCCATTTTATAAATGACGATACTGTACTGCAGAGAGGTAAAAAGTGATTTTCGAGAGGTAGTAAATGTTTGGAGATAAAAATCAAATTTAGTATTTCTTGACTCCAAACTAGCATTGTTTCTTTTATGTCATACTACCTTGATACTAGAATGAGTATGCACTATATTGAGAGAGCAGTGTAAGAAGCTTTATATAACTTCTGCTTACATGAATTCCAGGAAAAGAAAACTGGAAAATCTCTTACTGAAAATAAAGAAAATAATATTGGGGTCCATATTAAAGAGATGAAGGACATCAGAAAGTCTAGCCATTCAAAAAGCTTCAAACAACATTGTGGAGGATTGTTCTTCTTTAGTTAAGCCTTTATTTAGTCTTTAATGGCAGGGATAAAGACCATTAATATGAGTCTAATTTATTAGATGCTCTGCTGAAGACAACATGCCTTTAGAAAAGGCTCTCAGCCAGCCTTACTTTTCTTGGTGTCTTTGTTTTCTCTTTAAAAGGATAGAGCTGAAGTATTATTATTGGTGTTTCATACTATATACCCAGGAACACTGATAAAGCAAAAAAAAAAAGTCAAAATGTTCCACTAACAGTAAAGCTTTGTAACAGTTGGAAGGGGACAGAGTGGACACTCCTCAGAATCACAGAGTGAATCTGAGAGGCAGATACCTGAGGTTGAAGGTAATCTATTGGACTGTATTCATCAGCAATTAAAGTTCTTGTATCTAACAATTGGCTTAATTTTGCTACTCAGGGAGCATACTTATTTCAAAAGGCATTTAAGGAATAGAATAGCAAGAAAAGAAGCAATGAAATACCCCCCAACTACTACTCACTCTCCTATTAACACATGCCATTACTGAAAAGAGTGAACATAGGTAGGGTATGTGTGGGGTAAGGACATATGTTTAGAGGGGCAAATCACTCTCTAGTTCTGCAAGACTTAAGTTTGCCTTATGACATTAGGTTTTAACTGATGGAGCAGCTCCTCACCAGGGTTACCTGGCAAATGATCTCTACTAGAGTTATTCCTTAATGATACTGTAATTGGTTTTGGTCACTGCTCTGCTGGTTCTGTAATTGTTGCCAGATAAGGCTCCATTGTGAGCTCTGGAAGGTCCTAACAACACCGAAAGGCATTAAATGTGGAATTGGCATCCTTTCCCAAAGTATCCAACTTTCACCAAGTAAAGCATCAAAATAAAATAAGACCTTTTTTTTCAGCCACAGTGTTTGAGGTACTTCCTAACTCAGATAGCTGTTCCCCAGGCAAGGAAGCCCCAATTCAACCTATAAAATGCCTCTAAAGCATAGTTCATCAACATGTTGTGATATTTGTGTGTGTGTGTGTGTGTGTTTCTCTCACCTGAAGGTTATAAATAAATCAAAGCAAAATCATTTAATGAAATAACATTGTAAGGAGAATAGCAATAAAACATTTCCCACAAACATGTTCTCTACCAAATAGTATTTGGCATAAAAAAAAAAAAGAATGGACACATCTTGGGTGCACATGTGACCAAAGCTAGCATGTGGAGGGACAAATCATGCCTGGGTGCTTTGGGGCTGACAATGTCTTCTGGTGACATCATTGTGCTGGTCCCAGTGGTCTTGCCCTCACTGTTGTGCATGTAGCATGGAATCTCTACCAGAAGTCTAATCCATGTCAAATGTGTAACCGTTTTTAGAGATTGTTGTAATTTGTCATTCTCTCAGGGTTTATGTTTGTCCACACCCTCTTGGTCTCATGGTCATTGCCAAGTGTGCATTTCCACTGGGAAGGAGATTGTGAACTTTCTCTCTGCCTCTATACTCTAGCTTTAGATGGAGCTCAGCTACAATTCTGGCTCTTCATCATAAGAAGAAAAACCAACTCTGCCACCTATTGTTTACCTTATATAACACTTTTAGAAAGGTAGAGCAAGAGCCTATATGATTAATATTCAGTTAGACTAAACTAAGAAATAAAAAAACCAGGGTTCCTTTAGTAAATGTAAATAAGTCATGTCTGTTTTTCTGAATCTTAGACATTTTTTTTCTCCAAAAGGAGAGTACTTGAGTTCAGTTTCAAGTTCTTCAGAAGAAAAGCATTAACTCAGTGCCTGAAGCTTGCATCTTTTTTTTAAATTCTAATTTCCTGTTTATTTTCATTCAGAGGTATCTCTCTGACTTAAGGTAAGAAATTCTTGATGGATCTCTGCTTAATTGCTGATGATTCTTCAACTATATCCTTCTAACAAATATCCATAGTAAGTATTTAATAAATACTTACTGACCATTGACTTAAATTAGTCATCTAACATAACACTTAAAAAAGAACTTATGGTGTTTTTTGGTCTAGCATTGACTGAATAAAAATAACTTTGATGCATCAGTCTTTGTGAAACACACATAGAATAATCTGTGGCTCTTTAACTTCTATTTTCTTCTAGGACTTTTTTTTAACCAACATCTATTCTGGACAATTAAGTAAAACTGGACATTTTTAAAGGGATTCAAGAAAACAGAATTCTGAAACAAAAACTGACAATAAAAGCTTCAACCACAATACTTAAAGAGCCAAATTCAAGTAACAAATTAAAGGAGAAACAAAAGTTCAATCAATAGTATTTCTACATTAAGTTTAACCTAATGCATAGTAAAAAAAAAAAAGATCACTTGCTCTGAAAAAAATATGAAAGGTTTTACAAACAGAAGACAGAAAATGTTTAAATAAAGCTTTAATTTTTACTTTACAGAAAGGTAAAAAAGGAATTGAAGTAAGCTATAAGAAGGTAAATTTTAAAAAGTCAAGCATCTTTTAATTTTAGTATTGTATCCAATACTTTTGCTATTTATAAGATAAACTAATCAATTTAAGAAATTAGAGACAAAAGATGATATAGTAGAAAGTGTTGGATTTGAAGTCATATCACCTTGATTTGAAATTCAGCTTTGTTCCTTATTATATTAAGCAACATCATATCATCTAGACCTCAGTTTTCTCATCTTTAAAAGGAAGACATTAGATTAAATACTCTTGAAAGTCTCTTTGAGACCCAAACCAAATGTTATGTGTTTCCTCACTAAATAAGTTGTTTATGATATTTTTAATTTGGAAATAAATTTAGACCAAAGTGTAACTTTAAAAATCAGGTTTCTGTTATTGGAGAACATTGAGAGAAATAGAAGTAGAATATTTAAGAAAATAATTATTAAAGACTACTGGCAGGATTCCATAAAAGGTTTGTTTAAAGGAGTTTAACCCATAAAGGTGTTAAGACCTACTGTACTACATGATCACTAAGGCCACTACAAGTTCTAACGTACTTTGACTAATTTTAATAGTTGACATTTAGATAACACTTCAAGGTTTGCATTCATTATATCATCTTATCTTCACAGTCAGAGAAGTGTTAATATTATCCACATTTTACAGATGGGGAAATTGAGATAGAAAGACAATAGCTAAGTAGCTCAGAGTCATACAACTAATGAATTTCTGAAACAGGATAGCATCCAGGTCCTTCTGACTCCAAGGCCTTACTCTTTCCAGTGGTCCATGGTACCACTTCAATCAAATGTCTTGGGAAATCTATGATCTTTTCAACTTGTTCTAAGATTAGTTTCTTGCTTCCAACAGAAAATAAATATGCTAAACAGAGTATGCTTCATTGCTAAAGAGTAAAATCTACTTATTAATTGTGAGTTGAGGAGAGCTCCAAAATATGGGGGAGGTTTAGTGACCCAGAGAGCAAACAGTTGAGGTGCATAATATTTAAAAACATGAACTCAGAGCCACTCATTGGAAATACAAGTGGAGAGACCGAAATAGCTCTGTAGGAGCAGCACTCCATGTACAGAGAGAGGAACATAGCACAGGAAGCAGGGGATGAGTAAAACAGCAATCCAAAGCTCATGCTGCTAAATTGCAGAAACTGACAGTGAGGAGATCATCCTGCGTCTAACAGAGCTTTCTTAATTAAACGAATGTTTAAATACAAATCTTATAGAACTATCTGAGCAGTAAGCATACTCTAAGAAGTGAATAAAAAAAACAACCCCTGACCTGGGTACACATACACACACATACACACACACACACACACACAGGAACCAGTGAGAGAGAGACAAGGATGAAGAGAGTCAGAGAAATTGAGACAAATTAGAATTTTTTTCTCCTTATAATGTCCTTAGCAAAGAGGGAGAGAGAGGGGAAAGGAAAGAAGGAAGGAAGGAAGGAAGGAAGGAAGGAAGGAAGGAAGGAAGGAAGGAAGGAAGGAAGGAAGGAAGGAAGGAAGGAAGAAGGAAGGAAGAAGGAAGGAAGGAAGGAAGGAAGGAAGGAAGGAAGGAAGAAGGAAGGAAGGAAGGAAGGAAGGAAGGAAGGAAGGAAGGAAGGAAGGAAGGAAGGAAGGAAGGAAGGAAGGAAGGAAGGAAGGAAGGAAGGAAGGAAGAAGGAAGGAAGGAAGGAAGGAAGGAAGGAAGGAAGGAAGGAAGGAAGGAAGGAAGGAAGGAAGGAAGGAAGGAAGGAAGGAAGGAAGGAAGGAAGAGAGGGATGGAGGGAGGGAGGGAGGAAGGAAGGGAGGAAGGAAGGGAGGAAGGGGAGGGAGGGAGGGAGGAAGGAAGGGAGGAAGGGGAGGGAGGGAGGGAGGGAGGAAGGAAGGAAGGGAGCAAGGAAGGAAGGAAGGAAGGAAGGAAGGAAGGAAGGAAGGAAGGAAGGAAAGAAGGAAGGGAGGGAGGGAGGGAGGGAAGGAGAGAAGGAAGGAAGGAAGAAGGGAAGGAGAGAAGGAAGGAAGGAAGAAAGGAAGGAGGGAGGGAAGAAAGAAGGGGGGAGGAAGGGACAGAGCGAGGGAGGGATATCTTCCTTTTACCCAGAAATTCTTAATAAAAACTCAAACTTTTTCCTCAGTTATTTTCAAACAACATTATTTTTTCTAACAGACATACGAACTAAAATTCTAAAAACTATTTAAATAGATGGTGATTGCACATCATGCCTAAATCATTACAAAACATCTTCAAGATTAGGATAAAAGGGACAAAATCAGAGGTCTATTGTTAGTAGTTTGAGGATAAAATAACTATATTGTTATGTAGTAGAAATCATTGATAATAATGAAGATGAATTTAACATTTACCTATTCTGGGTACTCAGAGACTTGAGATGCTTCCACACACTTTATGAATCCAGGAACTAGCTTCCTTCCTATTCTTCACACGATATTCAACTCTCAACTCTGGGCATTTTTATTGGGTGTATCCCATGCCTGAAATTCCCTCCTTCCTCATCGCTGTTTTCTAGTACCATAAAGTACCATAACTTCCTTCAAGTCATGCCTGGAATCTTACCCTCTATAAGGCTCTTGCCCGAGTCCATATTAATGCTAGTGGTGCCTTCCCTCTGCCCAGAGGCAACCAATTAGGGTAGTATTTAGAGTACTAGAACTTGGGCTCTCTTTTCTTCAGTTTCTTCAACTATAAAATTGGGATTATAATAGTATCCACCTCTGAGGTTCTGAGATAATATCTGTATAGCTCATTGCGTGGTGCCTGCCATGTAATAAGGAATTAGTAAATGCTTATTTCTCCTCTTATTTCCTATTTCTATGTACATTTACTGTGTATTCACATGTTGTCTCTACCACCAACTTTAGACTCTGAGTGAACTCCTTGATGGCACAGATTGTTTTTTGCCTTTGTATTCCCAGCACCTAATGCCTAGATGCTTAATCATTCTTCTTGACTTATGACAGGAATGCTCTCCACCTCCAGAGAAAGAACTGTTGGCATCATCTTTCTCATCAGTGTATTTATAGTTTTATTTTGGGGTTTTGATTCTGTATGAATTTGCTCTTACAACAATGACCGTTATGGAAGTGTGTCGCATGATAATAAAAATTTGAATTTTAAAATAAATTCTTCTTTACTAGATTTGCTTCTCAAAATGCTGTTATTATAATGTAATTGCTGGAATGTTGTCAGTCAACATATATTTTTTAAACATATTTTTGTGATAAATAAAATACAACCCTGATCCTGAGCTCAAAGAGTTCACATTCTAATGAGGGAAATAATATGCTTATTATTACAATGTATGCACAAGATATGTCCATTGTCAGTAGATTGGATTCTTACTGGTATCTCTTAACTCTTAGATCCCTTCTTCCCCTCTTCAAATAAAAGGCAGGAGAGTGTTAACTAGGATTCTTAAGATATATTCAAGAGATACTTAAGGTAATCAAGGGAATCAAGGAGGCAAACTGATTGCCCTGATATAAAAGGTGATAACTAGGATACTTAAGATATCTGGATATTTGAAATACCAAACGTACCTTAAGCTATGGAAGATACTTAAAATTTTTATCACTTGCCTAATAGGCAATGAATATGATCATACATACACACAGAGCTGAGAATACACTGAATACGATGGGATGATATCCCAAAAGGTGTTCACACACCTGTTGTCCTATACCACCACCCCTAAAACAAACACCCCACACACAGACACACAGTATATGCTATATCCTTGAGGGTAGCAACTATTTGGCATTCTGCCCAGTGCCTTGCCTATAGTAGGAGACCAAGAAACGCTTGTTGAATTTTTTTTTGAATCAGAGGAAACTAGCTTTTACATTATTGCATAAAGGCACAAAATCAAGTTACCTAGGAAACAATAAGAAAATGTGTTTCTCTGCAGCAAAATATTTTAAAGTGATATAATGCTCAGCGAGGAGTTGGGAAGAAATTGGCATTGTAACAGTAGGGGAGCTTAAAAAAGATGTGTGAGCTAATACATGTACATACACACATATATATATGTACATACATGTTTATATAAAATCAGTAGCTTTTATAGTCATGAGATGGAAAAAACAAATTTTAGAAAATTTTAAAGGTGATTCCTTTTTCTTTCATGGTCAATTTGGCCACTTAAACTCTGGAAGTGAAGAGGCTAGATGTCATTAAGACAGACAATGATAACCAAAGTAAATGCAATAGTAATTCATTGGTAATGTTTTAAAAAATATGTTTAGGGGCTATGCTTACGTGGGCAATTATCCAGTTGATTTGGGATCACCCATAGAATGATTTTATCTGAACTATAATGATAGTTCAAGCAGGCAGCTAAATGGCCCAACAAATTGTGTTCAGGACTTTGTGTCAGGAAAATGAGTTCAAATCCTGGCCATGGGCAAGTCACTGAACTTTGATCTGCCTCAATTTCCTCATCTATAAAATGGGGATAATAATAGCACCTCCCTCCAAAAGTTGTTATTATTATACAATGGGACAAAGTTTGATCAAACAAACTTTAAAGTACTATAAAAATACTAAATATTATTAAACTATGAAGGGAAGGAAATAGTCCAGACTTATAGTTATTAGCCCTCTAACCTCTGAATATTAAATTGTATTTGCTTAACCGTCCACTTACAATCTTCCTAATCCAAAGGAAACTCTATGAAGGTAGGACCTGTTTTTGTTTAGCCTCTATAGAATCTCATAGTGCTTTGACCATAGGTGGCCACTGGTATCTCTTAACTATTAGGATCCCTTAATGAATACTTATTGAATAAAATTGTCTATTTCAGGTTATATGGAGACATTCTCTAGTCCTCAAGTATTGAAGCAGCAACAGGTATTGTGTCTAGTAAAAAGAATATGAATACTGTCACCATAGAATTTAATTTTGACTCCTGACCCAGACATTTATTGGCTGTGTGATCAGAGGCATGTCATTTAGCTTTCCTATTTCACTATCTGTAAAATGAGGGTAATAATCTGTTCCAGCTACCCTATTGATTTATTTTATTAAATGAAATTGCAATGATATAAATAGTATAAAGAAATCTCGATGAGGAAATTCATCTGGCAATATACATCTGGCAATGTAGATCAGATCATCACCTTCTCATTTCTGAGTCTTTGAGTAGTGTGGGGCAAGGAGAGATTAAGCCATTTGCCTAGGATTATTACACAGCCTATATGTAGCAGGACAAGGATGCAGACATAGGTTTTCCTTATTCCAAGGGTGGCTCTCCATACGCCATGATATATAACCAGTAATTTTATTAAGCATATAAAAATGTGAGTTTTTAACAATGTGAGTTGCTATCAGAACTCCAGTTCTGCCACTGTCTATGTAAAAAATGACATTTCTCTAAGCTTTGTTTTTTTTTAGCTAAATGCAGCTTTAAACTAAGATTTTGCTTATTTTGTTTGAAGTTTGGTCATTGATAATTCCTTGTTCATCTAAAACATTAAGGGAGGCTTATTTCCATGGGGGAATGATAGCCCACCAACAACAGCTCCTGAGAAGAGAGGAGAGACATATCTATGGTATCAATAAGTATTTCTTCTCTTAAAATCCTAGCACTGATCTAAAGAATGAAATCTGATTCTCTACATTTGACATCTTCAGAGGCAATCATACCTTTGGCAAGTTTACTCATGTGTTAGTAACAACCTTTAGCAATTTGTCTGGAAATTTTTTTTATTAGTAATAAAAGTATAATTGAACTTGGATAATAAAGCATTAAGAAAAGTTTCTTCTGGTGAAAGGTCTTGATAATCTTCCTGAAAGGTGATGATAGCTATAAAGCCAATGCCCTCTCCCAGTCTTAGAGCTTTATATTTACAGTTTCTTTGTCTTAATCATCAGAGTTCTTGAAGACTTAGATCTTCCCAGAACATTTACCTTTAGATGATTTCCTTAGATGACCAAAAGGACCTTAGTTGTCTTTCATTCAGCTGTCCAACTTGAGTTCTTTGTCACAAAATGCACTATTCTTATCACTCCCTGTGAGCTTTTAATTCAATGTTCCCACTTATTTCCATCAAAAGCTAGATAAGGTTGAGATCTCTCCATTTTCATAGGAAGCAAATACAAGCTCTTAAACTTAGGCAAAGTATCAGTATATAGAGCTACTCGAGCTACTTCATGGCACAGTGGATAGAACACTGGAAAAAAATCTGATTTCAAATCTATCTTCAAATATTTATTTTTTCTGTGACAATAGGCAAATTACTTAACCTCTATCTGCCTGAAATAGCATCAAATTTACAGGATTGCTGTGAGGATCAAAGGAAAAAGTAATTGTAAAGTGCTTAGCACAATATCTGGCATACAGCAAATGCTAGAAAATAATAGCTTTATTATTATTTTAATTACCATTTTCTGTTACCCAGATTTCTGCTCTAGGTTCTAATCTGAGAAGTTGGATCTTTTTTTTTTTTGTCTTTTTTAGAATAATAATTCTCTATTGTTCAGACTGCATTGTGGGACTTTTATTTTTAGGTGAGGGAAAGAATCTATCATTCCCATGGCCCTTTTGAGAATGCCTTATTCTTTAAGCTTTGACAAACTAGACTCTTACTTCATTTCCTATGGTGACTTTAGATATATCGCTGCTCCTTATCAAGCATGTCATCATCATCTTTCTCCTGGTGTCTTGTAGAAGACTGTTGGTTGGTCTCCCTGCCTTGTCACCCTCCATTCTAGTCCATTCTCTACTCGCCTACAAAAGTAATTTCTTAAAATCAAATTCTGCCCATTTTATACACCCATTTCACACATTCTGCATTCAGTAACTCCAGTGGCTCCTGGGATTAAACATAAAATCTTTTGTTTGGTATTTAAAACCCTTTATCCAATGAAGGACAAAAACCATCATATTTTTCAGAATTTAAGATGATATACTTAAAGAATTTTAAAAATTCAATGAAAAAAACTAGTTTAAATAATTAACAAGTTTAGTAAAGTTGCAGGATATAAAATAAACCTATGTAAACCACCAGCATTTTTATTATCAACAAAGCCCAGCAGCAAGAGATAGAAAAAGAAATTCCATTTAAATTAATTATAGAGCATATAAATTACTTGGATGTCTACCTGCCAAGATAAATCAAGGAATTACATGAATACAACTACAAAGTACTTTTCAAAAATTAGAGTCAGATCTAAACAACTAGAAAAATACTAATTGCTCATGTGTTAGTTGAGTCAATAGAATAAAAATAATCTTATCTAAATTAGTCTACTTATTCAATGCTATACCAAAGTACCCCAAAATTATTTTAGAGCTAAAAAAATAATAAAATGGATGTGGAAGAAGAAAAGTCAAAGAATATCAAGGGAATCAATGAAAAGAAATGAGAAAGAAGGTGGCCTAGCAGTATCAGATCAAGCTGTATTATTAAGCAGTGATCATCAAAACAATCTAATATTGGCTAAAAAACAGTGTTAACTAAGGAAAATAAATTGACAACACAATACATAGTAGCAAATGACTACAGTAACTTATTGCTTGATAAACTCAAAGATCCAGACTTTTAGGGCAAGAAATAACTACTTGACAAAATTCTGGGAAACGCGAGCATCTAGGTGGCTTCTTAAATTGAAAGTCAGGCCTAGAGAGGAGGCTCTGGTTTCAAATCTGACCTCAAATACTTCCTAGCTGTGTGACTTTGGGCAAATCAATTATCCCCCATTAGCTAGTCCTGTCTTGGAATAAAAACATAATATTGATTATATGATGGAAGGGAAGGGTTTAAAAGTTTTCTAGGAAAAGTGGGAAAATTTATGACAGAGACTGGATACAGACGAATATCTCACATCATATACCAAGATAAGTTTAAAATGAATACATGGTTGAGAAATAAGAGGGCTACCATAAACAAGTTAGAAGAGCATTGGAGAGTTTATCTATTAAATCTATGGATAAGGGAAGAATTTATGAGCAAAATAGATATAGCATTGTACAATATAAAATGGATAATTTTGATTATATTAAATTAAAAATGTATTTTGCACAAATAAAACCAACACAACTAAGATGAGAATAAAATCTGGGAAAAATTATACAGCAAAGAATTTCTATTTATAAAGGACTTAAATCTCAAATATAGAGTGAACTGAGTGAAATATATAAGAATAGAAGTCAACCCTGAAATGAAAAATGGTACAATGGATAGGAACAAGCAGTTTTCAGATCAAGAAATCAAGGCTATCTATAGTCACATAAAGATGCTCTAAATCACTCTTGATTAGGGAACTATAAATTAAAATAAGTCTGAGGTGCCACTTATCTGATTGACTATTAGGTGAGAGAAGGAAAGCTATAAATGTTGGAGGGAAGGTGGGAAAATTAGAATACTAATGCACAGTTGGTGGAGTTGTGAATTGATTGAACCATTCTGGAGAACAATTTGGAACTATGTCCAAAGGTCTTTAAGATTATGCTTACCTGCCTATCCTATAATAATACTATTAGGTATATATTCCAAAGAGATTTTAAAAAGGGAAAAGGGCCTTTTTATACAAAGATATTTATAGAAGATCTTTTTGTACTAGCAAAGAATTAGAAATTGAAGGGTTGTCCATCAACTGGGCAATACAGCTAAATAAGTTGTGGTTTAAATTGTAATGGGAGGGGGCAGCTAGGTGGTGGCTCAGTGGATTAAGAGCCAGACATAGAGATGAGAAGTCCTAGTTTCAAATCTGGCCTCAGATACTTCCTAGCTGTGTGACCCTGGGCAAGTCACTTAACCCCCATTGCCTAGCCCTTATCGCTCTTCTGCCTTGGAAGCAATATACAGTATTGATTCCAAGATGGAAGGTAAGGGTTTAAAAAATTAAATTTAATCTAAAAAATAAAAAAAAATAAATTGTAACGGGATATAATTGTACCAAAGAAAAGACAGATGAATGCAAAAAAAAAAAAAAACCAAACACCTGGAAAACCTTATGTGAAGTAATGCAAAGTGAAGAGAGAAGAACCAGGAGAATATTGTTCACAGTGACAATCAAGTACGATGATCAATTGTGAACAGCTTAACTGTGGTCAGCAATGCAAAGATCCAGGAAAAATTCAAAAGGGCTCATTGTGCAAAAGGCTATCCACTGCTATAGAAAGAACCGATGAAATCTGAATGTAGAAAAAGCATGCTATTCTTCACTTCCACCATGAATTTTCCCCTGGTATGAGTGATATGTGTCTTTCACAACATGATGAAGATGGAAATATGTATTGTGTAACATGTATAACCTATAATATATTACTTACTGTTCTAGAAAAGAGGAAGGGGTGAGTGAGAGGGAGAGAATATGGATCACCAAATGTCAGAAAATTATTATTAAAAATTATACCAACATGTATAAAACTGTAAAAAATAAAAATATTAAATAAAACAAAGAAATGGTGAGGATGATTTCAGAAAAACCCAGAAAGGTCTCCAAGAACTGATGCAAAGTGAAATGAGCAAAATCAAGAGAACATTGTACACAGTAACAACAATATTGTAAGATGAAGAATTAAGAATAATTTTCCTATTTTTAGCCTTACAATTCCTTCCAAGTCCAAGACAATTCCTAAGAACTCATGATGAAAAATGTGATCTGCCTCCAATGAAAGAACTGATGGAGTCTGAATGCAGAGTGAAATATAGAATATTTCACTTTCTTCATTTTTTCTTCAAGTTCTCTTCCACAAAATGACTAACAGAAAAATTTTTCACATTATCATACATATAAAATCTACATCAGATTGCTTCCTGTCTTGGGAAGAGGGACAGACAGAGGAAGGATTGGTGTCAAGATTTTAAAAAAAGTCAAAAAATGCTTTTACAATATAATTGAAGAAATAATAAAATGCTATTCTGAAAAAAACTTCACAACATGGTCCTTTCTTATTTTTCCAGTGTTATCATATTTTACTATTTCCTTGTTCTGTACAATATAGCCATACTAGCCTTGTCATTTCATCTAGATACTACTCCATCCCTTTATGACATTACTTTACACTGAATACCCCCCATACCTGGCATTTTCTCTTTACTAATCCAAGTTTCCATCAAAGAATCCATCCAAGATTCAACTCAAATCTCACTGTCCACAGGCATTGTATTAAGTGTTTTACAAATAGTATCTTATTTGATTCTCACAATAGCCCTAGAAGGTTACAGATGAGGAAACTAAAGAAAAATGGGTTAAGTGACTTGCCCAGGTTCACACAGCTAGCCTGAAGACCAGCACACTTTCAGCTACACCTCCTAGCTGTCCCTAAAAGTAAGTAAAAGAGAAAAGAAGAGGAGTAAATAACAGAGAAAATTAAGCAATAGATCATGCTAGTTCCTATTTTGGTTATAGTACCCCACAAACTCCTGTACTGATTGAAAGACAATTCCCCATACTCCTGAGTGAGTTTTGTCCCTGTTAAACTCTTGATTATTTGCTTCCTTCTCAGGAAGGTCCCCAGTCCTCACTCACCAATGGTTTAGAAATCATCTCTTCTCCCCACTCCCAGAAGGCAGACTGAGTCTCTCCCCAGTTCCTCATAATGCATTTATTTTTCCTAAGTTTTTATGAGGCTAAGAAAAATGTCTCATTATATCTTGTCAGGGGGTGCCCAAGGCATGAGAATTTCCCTAAGACTTATGGAAGCTTCCAGCAGTCATCTTGCCATATTGGAGTAACCAACAAAGGTGGAACTAGGTACTCTTACTTTCTACAGATATGTTTCAGCAGGTACACAGCATAATGCATAGAATCCTAGCCTTGCAGACAAGAAGACCTCAACTCAAACTCTATCTCAGTCACTTAATAATTAGGTAACCCTAGACATGTCCCTTAAACTCTCTCACTTTCAGTTTCTTCATGTTTTAAATTAGGCTAATTATAGCCTTTATATCATAAAACTATTATAAGAATCAAATGAAATACCATGTGTAAAATGTTTTGGAAACACAAAAACATTATATGGGCAGCTACACAGCACAGTAGAGGACTGGTCTTGGAATTAGGACACCCTGAGTTCAAATCCAGCCTCAGACATTCATTAACAGCATGACCCTTGACAAATCACTTAACCCTGTTTACCTCAGTTTCCTCATCTGGAAAATGAACTGGAGAAAGATCTCTGTATTCTTTACCAAGAAAAACCGCAAATGAGGTCACAAAGAGTTTGATGTGAATTGAAACATAATCTAGTCCTTATTCTGTCGTTCATAATGTGGCAACTTTCTGTAGTACTGGCCACTGACTGGGTAAATGCATCATTGCTTAGATATTTTTAATTGGACCCTGATTCAAGAACCTGTTATAGATTTATTTTTTCCTTTACTTAGAATTTTTACACATAAGACTTTGATAGTCTATATTTCACCCAGGAATTATCTTTTTTTATTTGGATTTTCTGATTATTTTTTATTTCTCTTGCCAATTGATTCATATACCTCATAACTCAGCCATGCATCTCTAAATGATCCCTATGTTTTTCAATCATCCTCTTCAGGGGGGGAATGTAAAATTATTATTATTATTTTAAATTGCAAAGTTTAAATTCCTTGAGAGACTAATTTTAGGTTAAGAAACATGCTACCTCTCCAAATCCAGAAACTGAACTGTTTGGAGAAGTCACCATGAAGATGCCTCCACAGACCATACAAGAAGATCCAGAGTGAACTTTGGGATGTGGTGATCTGAACTGTGTCGGGTTTGTATGTATACTTTCATGCCAAAGGGGACTGCTCCCTAACTGGCTTTTTGTCAATGCATCTAGCAATTATTGGTCTTGTTCTCTTTTCCTCTTATACTCAAATTATTGTCATTTCAAAGTTAGTATGTTTACAAGACCCAGCAGAGAGACTAGTCTTCCTTGGGCCTCAGGGAGGGTATATAAAATGGAGATTTGAACCCTAGACTTCAATCCCCAGAAGTCCTTGGTATTTCCCAGAATTCCCTATAATCTTACCTGAGTCTCCACCTGGGCAAGATCACAATGAGTATTTAACAGGCTCTCTACCTCCCAGGAGCTCTCTTCCATTTGCAAGGATGTAGTGAGTAAGCTAAGCATGGGGGTTTTGAATGGGCTAATCAGCCATAGGCATGTGGTTTTCTTATTTGTATTTTCTTTATTCCTTGATTTCTAATAATCTTTAATAAA
The DNA here is from genome assembly GCF_027887165.1 of Monodelphis domestica. Classification (NCBI taxonomy): domain Eukaryota; kingdom Metazoa; phylum Chordata; class Mammalia; order Didelphimorphia; family Didelphidae; genus Monodelphis; species Monodelphis domestica. The sequence continues at coordinate 668,105,024 of NC_077227.1, read as the reverse complement.
CTTCAAAACATATAATATTTCTATTACTAGAGACTAATTTAATTTTTACACATGTTCCCATTTAGGGTTTTCTGATACTGACAAAGATATTGTAGTGGTTTGTCATTTTCTTCTCCAGCTCATTTTACAGATGAGGAAACTACGGCAAAAAGTTAAATGATTTGCCCAGGGTCACAGAGTTAGTAAGTGTCTGATACTAGATTTGAACTTAGGTCCTTCTGACTTGAGCACTGGCACTCTATCCCCTGATCCTCCTAGTTACTCACATAAGATTTTCCCAATTCTGTTAGGATGGAAAGAGAGGAAATTGGGAACCATTTTCTATTTCAACAAGATCTTTGTGAACAAATTTTTCTCAAAATAAATCATCTAATATTTTTGGCTGTAATTATTGCTGATTCATTTCACAACCTGAATGGTCATTTATATCATTTAAGTTAAGCAAATACCAAGTCTCCAAAATACAGATAAATTAAAAAAAAAAAAGCTAATTTTCTATGTGTGTTAAGATGTTGTCTTGGACTTGGAGTGGTTATGATGGCAAAATTAATCATACATTTATAAAATATTAGAGATAGAAAGGCCATCTAACACCATCTGTCTATTCACTCATTTTACTGCTGAGGAAGCTAAGTCCAAAATATGTGAATTTCCTTAATGTCACTCAATGATTACCAGCCCCAAATATTTAAAGCTTCATAGCTTGGAGAGTCTCCAGTGCCTCTTTTTTAGAGGAAAGGAAGAAATATGAGAACACACTTTAGTCCCTTTCATTTCCATAGTCATTTCGATTCCATAACTATTCACAAGAAAGAACACAAACCAGGAAAATGTATGTATCATCTCTACTCAAGTAGCTCATTTTGGCATGACAGAATGATGGATGCAATCTTTCTATATATACATTTGAAAGACAGGATTCTAGTCTCAGATGGAGACTGCTATAATATGATATCTCTTTCAGAGATTCTTGTACTCAGACAAATCAGACAAGGCATTCTGCTCCCCCACAAACAATATGATATTAAATGTTCCTCATATCATAAGCATAAAGAAAATGGACAGTGTTTTCATTAAAAAAAAAGAAATGCCATGAGCTTCTTTTTGACATATAAGTTTATCCCCTTTTGTGTCTTTTCTCATTCTTTTAGAGTATTAACCTCTTTTTAAAGTTCTAGTTGTATACACACACACACACACACACACACACACATCAATACACTGGAGGGGTAAAGAGATTGGAGATAGGAAATACTCAACTCTTATGTGCATTGAAATTGACCCAAAGAGGGAAGAACAATCCAATCCATTGGGGCAGAGAATAGATTTGCGCCCTATAGGGGAGTAGGAGTAGAAGGGTAACAAACAGACTGGTGGGGAGGGAAGCAGTATAAGGGAGGAAAAGGGTGGGGGGGTAGTTTTAAAAAGACTGCAAAGAAAATAAGGGGGGGAATAAGAAGGAAGGGGTTAGAAAGGGAAGTAAAATAAGGGTGGAAACTAGGGGTACTGATTAAAAACAAACTCGTGTAGAAGGAAATAGTGAAAGAAGGAAATAGTGAAAGACGAAAAGGCACGATTAGGAGTAGAAATCAAAATGCTGGGAAATATACAGCTGATAATCATAACTCTGAATGTGAATGTAATGAACTCATCCATAAAATGCAAGTGAATAGCAGAGTGGATTAGAATCCAAAACCCTACCATATGCTGTCTTCAAGAAACACACATTAGGAAGGTAGATATGCATAGGGTGAAAGTAAGAGGATGGAGCCAAATCTATTGGGCATCAACTGATAAAAAGAAGGCAGGAGTCACAATCATGATATCTGACAAAGCCAAAGTAAAAATAAATCTAGTTAAAAGAGATAGGGAAGGTAATTACATCCTGATAAAAGGCAGAATAGACAATGAGGAAATATCAGAACTCAACATGTATGCACCAAATGGCATGGCATCCAAATTTCTAAAGGAGAGACTAGTGGAGTTCAAGGATAAAATAGATAGAAAAACTATACTAGTGGGAGACCTGAAACTACCTCTATCTGAACTAGATAAATCAAACAAAAAAAATAAATAACAAAGAGGTAAGAGAAGTGAATGAAATCTTAGAAAAATTAGAGTTAATAGATATATGAAGAAAAATAAATAGGGACAAAAAGGAATACACCTTCTTTTCAGCAGCACATGATACATTCACAACAATTGACCATGTATTAGGGCATAAACACATTGCAAACAAGTGCAAAAGAGCAGAAATAATAAATGTAACCTTCTCAGATCACAATGCAATGAAAATAACAATTAGTAAGGGTAAATGGAGAGGTAAATCAAAAATTAATTGGAAAGTAAATAATACGATTCTCCAAAACCAGTTAGTCAAAGAACAAATCATAGAAACAATAATTTCATTGAAGAAGATGACAATGATGAGACATCCTTTCAAAACCTATGGCATGCAGCCAAAGCAGTACTCAGGGAGAAACTTATATCCTTGGGTTCATATATTAACAAATTAGGGAGGGCAGAGAGGTTAATGAATTGGGCATGCAAATTAAAAAAAAATAGAAAGTGAACAAATTAAAAATCCTCAGATGAAGACTAAATTAGAGCTCCTAAAAATCAAAGGAGAAATTAATAAAATTGAAAATCAAAGAACTATTGATTTAATAAATAAGACTAGAAGCTGATACTTTGAAAAAACAAATGAAATAGACAAAGTACTGGTCATTCTAATTAAAAAAAGGAAAAAAGAAAACCAAATTGACAGTTTCCAAGATGAAAAGGGAGACCTCTAATGAAGAGGAAATTAAGGGAATCATTAAAAATTATTATGCCCAATTATATGGCAATAAATATGGCAATCTAGGTAATATGGATGAATAGTCACAAAAATATAAATTACCTAGACTAACAGAGGAAGAAATAGATTACCTAAACAACCCCATATCAGAAAAAGAAAATGAACAAGCCATCAAAGAGCTCCCTAAGAAAAAAATCCCCACGTCCAGATGTATTCACAAATGAATTCTATCAAACATTCAAAGAACAAGAAATCCCAATATTATACAAACTTTTTGACAGAATAAGCAAAGGAGGAGTTCTACCAAATCCATTTTACAACACAAATATGGTACTGATCCCAAAGCCAGGCAGGTCAAAAACAGAGAAATAAAAGTATAGATCAATCTCCTTAATGAATATAGATGCAAAAATCTAAATGGGATACTAACCAAAAGACTCCAGTAAGTTATCACAAGGGTTATTCACTATGGCCTGGTAGGATTCATACCAGGAATGCAAGGATGGTTCAATATTAGGAAAACCATCCACATAATTAACAATATTAACAAGCAAACTGACAAAAATTACATGATTATCTCAATAGATGCAGAAAAAGCCTTTGATAAAATACAACACCCATTCCTATTGAAAACACTAGAAAGTATAGGAATAGAAGGGCCTTTCCTAAAAAGGAGCAGAACCAGGAGAACCTTGTACACAGAGTGACACACCGTGGTACAATCAACTGTAATGGACTTCTCCATTAGTGGCATTGCAGCGATCCCGAACAACTTGGGAGAATCAATGAGAAAAACCACTATCCACATCCAGAGGAAACACTGTGGGAGTAAAAACACCGAAGAAAATTGAATATGTGGGCTGAAGGCATATTGTTGGGAATGTAGACTCTAAATGAACATCCTAGTGCAAACAACAACATGAAAATGGGTTCTGATCAAGGACATAAGTAATACCCAATGAAATTGCATGTCGGCTGCAGGAAGGGTGGGTGGAGGGGAGGGGGGGAAATAAAGTGAGTTTTGTAACAAAAAAAAAAATTAAAAAAAGAAGAAAAGAAAAAAAAAGAAATGTGCAATAATGATTCTCAGTAGTGGTCATGACATCTGCAGCCTGTTATAATGAAGTACATAAAAATTCTAGCCATGTTTTCTGTACCAAATAATTACTACTGAATAGAATATTGAAATTCTTTAGCAAGGGTCAAGGAGAAAGCCAATATTAGCTTGTGCTATGCAATGGGAAGAATTTTTTTTTCATTTTCAAAGTGAAATTTATATCCATCAATATTGAATTTAATAAACATTTATTAAACAAGCATTGTGCCTGGCATTGTGCTAATCTCTGAAGACCCAAAGTCAAAACCCAATCATTCTCTACCCTGAAGAAATTTGTGTTCTACTTGGTGTGAGGAGGTAGGGTGGGAAACAGGATTATTAAAATCTTATTAAATGGGAAGAGGGGAAGATCAAGAAGAAAGGAAAGATCAAGTGCAAGGCAGCATCTCCACTGTGCCCAGAAAGAAACTAGGCATGCTACGAGGTGAAGGGGCACAGGGAATACATTCCAAACATAGGGATCAGTTGGGAAGGGGCACCAAGGTGGAAAGGAGAAGGAATGGCATGGATTGTGAATAGTTAGTAGATTCACTTTATATGTATACATAAAAGGGAGGATTGTGAATGGAAGGTAGGAGGCATATTCTGGAGGATTTACATTGCCATGATGGTATTTTGGGTTTTGTCTTGTTTTTAAATCTTAGTAGAAATAGAGAGCCATTAAAGTCTTTTCAATAATGGGAATCATATGGTTAGACCTTAGTTTCAGGCGTATCCATTTGGTAATTGGAGAACAGACCAGAAAGAGGAGTCGAGAAAGGAGTATATCTTGTTCCCTACCCCATTCCTCCCCCTCAAAATCCTAAAGAGCAAGGCTCATTTATCCATTTCTCTTCATTTCTCCATCACCTAGTATATTACTTTTGTGTCTTATTTGTTTAACAAATGCTTGTTGGCTAAATCATGGCATTCAAATTGGGGCTAACAAGGCATATGCTAACTTTTCTCAATAGCTGGGAAAGGAACCTACCCATATAAAAATGGAAATACTTACTCTACGCCTTAAGGTACAGAAATTAACAAATCAGAGCCCCTTTACTCCTAGGATTTTAGAGACTGATTCTTTTCTGATACAAGGTTATTGAGTGGCTTAGATGAACACATCATCAGATTTTCAAATGTTTCAACCAGAAGGAGATAAAAAAAATAAAGGTGGCCTTCAGTTATCTAGACAAAAATAAAAACAAAAATCAACCTCACAAGTAAAAAGTGGAGATGGGTGGGGGGCAGCAGATAGTCAACTGCTCTTCTGAAAATGATTGATGAGGATTTAGTGGATTGCCCGCTCAATATGAGTCAGGCAGTCAGAGATTCAGCCGCCCAAAAAGCTAATTTGATCTTGGACTGCAGTAGGAGAGATATAGCTTCCAGGAAGAGAGAAGTGATGGCCCCACTCTTTTGCTCTTGTCAGAGCTCATTTGGAGTATTGTGTTCAGTTCTGGACATTCTAGTCTTAAGAAGGACATTGGCAGGTTGGAGAGTGGTCAGAAGGGGTCAACCAGTAAAGAGCCTTGAGTCTATGTCATAAGGTGATGGACTGAAGGAAATGGATACCTTTAGTTTGAGGAAAAGAAGAAGCGAAGAAGCAATAGGGGAAATGAGGATAGCAGCCTTAAGGTATTTGAAGAGCTGTCAAATGGGAAAGAAATTAAAATTAGTCCACTTGGTCCCATAGGACAGAACTAGGACAAGTGGCCAGAAGTTGGAAAATTGATTAGAATTTGAAAACAGATAAATTTCAACTCAATGTCAGGAACAAAAAATTAAAAATAAATTAGGATTATTCATATGTAGAATGGATTGTTCTCAAGAGGTTCTTTTGCATAAGTTCTCCCTAGAGGTCTTCCAACAAATACTATTAGGTTGTTTAATATATTTATTGTGAAGGTTTCTTTTTGTACATGAGTTGGATTAAATTGTTTTTTTAATTAAAAATATCATTTTACTTTTTTTTAGAATTAGATCCTTATTGAGGTTCATTCCAACTCTCAGATTCTTTGATGCATATCTTAAAAAATTATTTAAACATGTCATTAGAATGTGATGCCCTTTGGGGAGATTTTGTCTTTGGTTTCCAACCCTATACCCACTCCAAAGAAATAAACTAGAGAGTTTTGGAACAGCAATTAAAATCTGACTTCAAAACTAGTCTCATATACTTACTAGTTCTCTGACTCTGGCAAGTCACTTAATCTTTGTCTGACTCAATGTCCTTGTTTCAAAAATAAGTATATTCATAACATCTACTTTTCATTGTTGAGGATAAAATGAAGACTTTAAAGTGCCATATAAATGCTTGTCATCATAATCATCATTATTTTGTTTTCTTGTTTATTTTGTTGGTTTTAGGCTTTTTTATTTGTTTGTTTTACCATTAGTTGGAATGCCAAGGAACTCTGATTGGCTGAATAGTTGTTTTAAGAGTCTAGATGCTAAAAGTAGTCATTATTGAGAGAGCTAGGTGGCTTAGTGGATAAAAACTAGTACTGGAGTCAGGGGAACCTGGGTTCAAATATGTCCACAGACACTTGCTGGCTGTATGACCTTGGACAAGCCACTTAACCACAGTTGACTAGATCTTGTCCTTCCTTTTTGAAGTTGCTACTAAGACAAAAAGAAAGGACTTCAAAAATAAATTTTAAAAAAGAAGTCACTGTGGATGCCACATTCCTTTCCATGTAGACAGCCAAGACAATTAAATTAAACTACTTAGATAATTCCAAGTTTATTTTCAAAGTTACAAAAAGCACAATATGGATCCTGGGTGTCAGAGTCAACAGAAATGAAAACAGATGATATTTAACTAAAAATTCTTGGGGATGAAAATTTGTCTCAACAGACATGAATTTTTGTTACTTAAATCTTATAAAGACAATGAGAATATCAATTCTACCATGGTAACAGGAAGTATACACGTCTTTTTTTTTCCCCTTGGAAGGTCAGGTAATGATGTTATCTCATTTTTTTTTACTCTACTAACAAAAATTAAATGGGGGTATTAATAAGGGCTGAGAGATTGGGGAAAGTCTGGAGAAAGAAATTAAGAAAATAATACCTGAAAAGAAAATAAACAGAAAAAATATATACTGGATGCTTTCCTTTAAAAAAATCCACAGCACTCAAAGTTATCTTTTCTCTGTAGCAGATAAACAGACTACAACATTCTGAGTAACTGTGTTCACTTAGCAACAGGAGACCATGAAATGCAGGGATTTGCTGATACTAAAGTAAAAAAAAAAGGAAGACAAATAGGTAACTGAAGAAAGAATAGGGAGACCCAACTCCAGTTATGATTATTCATTGGTTTCAATTAATGGAACTGAGGCTCAGAGAGATGATCTGATTTACAAGTCATGCACTTAATAATTTGTTACACGTAGGATTTGAAGCCATATCTTACTGACTCCAATTCCAAAACTTGAAATATTCTACCACACTCCCTAATGAAGAGAATGACAACTTTACCCTTAGTGGCATTTTGAGATGAAAAACCTGAGTTCCTTTTATTTTTCTTTGAATTCCTTTACAGAAAATCCATAGTTATAAGAGAATTCAGAAGCTTCTCATTTCCACACCACTGTTCTCTCTAGGGGACATACATATCTCTCCAACACCACCACTGAGTTTGTTACAGTGTTAACAATTTTTAATAGTATGTGACCTATAAAAGATCAGGTTTTTGTTTTGTTGTGTTTAGGTTGAAAGTCCCTTTAGTTTTTCTCCAGGTCTCACAGAGCTGGTCTCTGCATAGACTTTCCTTTGAAGATAGTATCCTTTTCTGGAATAAACTCAAAAGGGAATAAAACCAACTTTATTCCAGCAGGAAGCAGTGTTTCTTATGCTTTAAGAGAAAGACAAAATACATCTTGGCGTGCTGCCCTTTTTAGTTATGCATGTGAGAGATTTGCTAAACATAACACAAAACCTTTTTTTTTTAAAAAGCTTTTCTTACAGACAGGTTAGAAAAGAAATAGGCATGGAAAGATTTTCTTAATGCCAAACATAGCTTTAGCTTAAAAATCAAAGAGCTTTATGCATCCTTTTCTGTTAGACCTCAACAATTTTCAAGCTGAATAAGCATCAGCTATTTTCCTATTTGTAAAAGAAAACATTGATTATAGCTTTCCCATCCTTCCTAGGCATGCAATTTGCTACTTTTCCAAAAATAGTGATGAGTTTCTGTTGATTTGTCTACACTAGCTCACCTGATTCCCTTTATCAGATCATGGAAATATAGGATGTCATTAAAAGATACCATGGAAATCATCTACAACATGAAAACATCTTAGAGATGAGGAAACTGAGGCTCAAAGAAATGTAGTCTTACCCAAGCCTAACTCATATCCTCTGATTTCATTTGTAATGCCCTTTCTACTTTGCCACAATCTCTCAAAAATGGGGAAAAGGGATAGGAGAGTTTTGGAGCTGATTAATGGAAACTTTTTGTTAAATTTTAAATGTGATTTTGGAAACTGATGTAATTCAGAACAGGGCTTGTTTCATTGTTTTTTTGGTTATCTACATTGAAACAAGGATATCATCTATGAGCTTAGAGCTAATTAAGACAAGATTTTTTTTCTTTTTTCCTAAGTACCTAACACAGTGCCTGGCACACAATAAGTGCTTCACAAATGTTGGCCTGAATTTTTGTAATTGATACTGAAAAATATAATCAACAGTATAAGCACTTTGGACCATTTTCAGATAATGATATTCCAGATGAAAGTAAACAATCACACACACTCACAACTCAGTCTTTTGTTATATACAAAGCCACCCTTTCTGGTTTCATATTAGAGCAAAATTCATGCATGTGACCCATCAAGTATCTCACCCTATGGGATAGAGAATGGTAATAGCTTCATTGGAAAGTCATTTTCTCACTTCTGTTATAAGTCCCTTTAAAAAAATAATCACTATAATTCATTTCATAGTGCCTGATTTCTGGCTTTTTGATCCTTATTGTTCAGTACAAGATGATCTATTTGCTTCTTAGAATTTTATTACTGCAAATTCCATCTTTCCTCTGGGAAATGTAAATAAATTAATATTCTTTTCATCACTATAGAATATACACATGCATATTCACATCTTTAAAGTAGCAATATGAATAATTTAGGCGTCCCTTCTATAGTTAGGATTCTTGTATATTGGAAGTTTACCCAAAACAAAAGCTCCCTTATATAATCTTAGTATTTATTTGTTCGTAAGGGGGAAATCCATAAGCACCCCACACAGGATCTTTAACCTCCATTTGAGAGAATTACCCAAGATTATGCACCTGCCCCTGGCCAATCAATGTAAAATGCAGAACTCCTTAGGGAGAACTATGTTCATATTATATTAATATTCCTATTATTCATTTGATTTTTGTTGTCTTTATTATGAATTACTTTCTTTTGCTTTCACTTCTGAAACCAAGCAAAAATTCCCTCTATTTCTCTAATGATAACTTCATAGGTAAGTGCTTTTTCTGGACCCAAATGGCTCCACACTACCTGAGTTCATGGATAAGATTCTCCATAACCTATTTGCTAGCAAATTTTGAGTGAGAAAACTTTGTCTTATCTCTCAAATTTCCTCTTATGGGCTCATTTACATTTTTCTAGTCTTTGATATAAATTTGTCCCAACTTTTAGAAAGTGAAGAAACTTAGTCTCATTTGGAAGGAACAGGGTCTGTGAAGGTCTATCATCTATTAAAACTCACATCTAACGGGACAATTCTGAGGGAATTATGAGAAAGAGCACTATCCACATCCAGAGGAAGAACTGTGGGAGTAGAAACACAGAAGAAAAACAACTGCTTGATCACATGGGTTGGTGGGACTATGACTGGGAAAGTGGACTCTAAAAGATCACCCTGGTGCAAATATTAATAATATAGAAATGGATCTTGATCAATGATACTTGTAAAACGCAGTGGAGCTTCTCATTGGCTATGGGAGGGCCATCGGAGGAGGGAAAGGAAAGAATATGAATCATGTAACAATGGAAAAATACTATAAATTAATTAATTAAAATTTTTAAAATCCCCCAAAATAAAAAATAAACACATCTATGAGCCACCATTTCCATTGCATATCACCAAAAATGAGCCAGAAGATACTTTATTTCAAAGGAAGAAAAAGATTCAGTTGAAATAAGAAAGGAAGGTCTAACAAAGATATCTAATTAAATAGCAACAGTCTTTGGGGCCCAGACCACATAACTTCCCCATTCATACAGAGCACACTAATTTTCTCCCCCACTGAATCCCCTGCCTAACAAATGTAATTTCTCAAGGGAGAGGTGAAATCAGTTAATTCATAATATAGATATTATAAGATATAATCTAGAGCAGACACTTTCTGAGGTACTTCCCATTCTACTTAACCCACATACCTTGGAATCTAGTGCAGTAAATGTTGATATCTAGGATGATTATTCCAGCAAGCTGAATGTGTGAATATATTTGGTATTGAGTCTCCTCCCACCCCACTGTCCCCAGTCTCATCTGTAGTAATCTTCTCTTCCTTTTTTCTGAATCCTCCCAGGTCAGTGTCAAATTTGTTCTCCTTATCCTCCAAGACTCTTCTCTGTTTTGGGAAGCATCATTACAAAGTAGATCAAACATCACTTTCTTAGAGTCATAGACCTGAGTTCTTTTTCCCCAGAGAAACCCTTGTGATCCCAGGGATTATGGGAGATAAAATCTTTCCCTGATTCATTCCCCCTTACATCAGTAAATATTATAGAGAAAGTACAAATCTCTCTGCTAACTATTGAGTCAATGGGAAACAAAACAAAAATTGCTAATGAAATCCAATAGTCCATAATTATTACTGCATGATAACATTTTTCATGTAATCCCCAATTGGATTACCACCTGATTTAAACTTTTTAAAACAGTAGTGCCTAAGTTTAAGATAAAATGGCATCACAAAATAATGACATTTTAACTGAAGGACTTTGTAGGACAAGCAGAATTCACCAGAAATGTCAGGGCATGTGGAATTAATATTTCTCTGCAGAAAAATTATTTGTATTTTAGTTGTGGCTTCATTGATCTTTAAACATATATATATATATATATATATATATGTATATATATATGTGTGTGTGTGTGTGTGTGTCACAAATAAATGTTATATATCATCTAATACTCATCACAGGTCCTCCATCTACAAAATGCCAGGAAAAAGGAAATCTATTTTCTCTAGTATTACATTCAAAGCTTCTTAACTTTAATGGTGGGTCCTAATACATGTCAGATTTCTATTGAGAAGACTCCAATTTCAGGATAATGACATTTCTGTTGTGAACAACTATCAAATAAACTTCCCTGGTATCCTCTTCTAATTTTTCACTTTAATCTCATTCCATTCATTTCAAGGACAAGACGTATTGAGATAGGCAGAGATGAAGTAAAAGTCCTTTTTCAGTCACCACTCAAAAGTTTAAGGATGTCACTTTTGTTAGGTCTGTTGGGAAGACTCAAAAGACCTTCCATATGCAAGCAGGATTAAGGATAAGACATCTCCGTTGTGATAGAGAGCAAAGAAGACCTGGATATCTACTTTCTGTTTAGCCATTGTAGTAAATATTTGAATATTTTACTATACCACCCAATCACAAGCATATTAATGATTGCTGAATGAGGATTTTTTTTAAACAGAAGAGGAATATCAAATAAACTGATGACTATGAAAATAGTGGAATGGCATAGGAGAGGAAGGAGAGGAGACAAAAAGATACAGGTGCACAGTAAAAGGGAGAAGACACAGAGAGAATTCACATGTTGATAATATTAGAAGACCTCACAAATCCCATTCAACTCTGAAATTCTGAGTCTATGGGTGGCATTTGAGAAGGAGCAAGGAAAGGAAAAAACCTATGTGGGATAGGAAAGAACGATAAGACTTTATTCTGATTTGATCCATCTCTACATTCTGGCTTCTGAGTCATTATAAAACCTAAATTCTTTTCTCCAAAGTCACCAATGATTTCTTACCCATATCCAATGGTGAGTGTTTACCCTTCTTGGCCTCTCTGTAGGTCACTTTTGTACTCTCTGTAAGACTATTGATCACTCATTTTGTCTTGATACTCTCTATTCTCCAGGTTTTTCTAACACTGCTCTCTTTTGTTCTTCTCCTGTTTGTCTGACCAATCCTTCCTAAGCTCTTTTTCTGCATCTTCATCTAGAATGAACCCAAAAATGTTGGGTATAGACCAAGGTCCTGTCCCAAGCTCTGTTTTCTTCTTCCTATATTCTATTTCATTTGGTGATATCAGTTCCTCTGGGTTCTAGATTCATCTCTACGTAGATGATGCTCAAATGTATTTATCTAGCCATAACTACCCTTCTGACCTCCACTCATGTCTCTAACTGATTTTTAAACATCTTCCATCTTCAACTGTCTGTCAAACATTAATAAGTTGAAACTAGTTCCTTGATTGGTCAGGCTATGTGGAAAGACACTCCAAGTACAAATGTCACATTTGCAGATGCCTGTTGAAGGCACAAATCACAAAATAGGTGCTCAGACAAGGTTCAAGCTACTCTGTCAATATACATTCACTCAATACTCATATTACTCAAATGTGCACCAATGGCATTATTTTTACTCATCAGTCAAAAGACACAGTCAACAGTAACAAGACACCAGTCACTAGCGTCTTGACAATCATTCCCAACCTTCTCATGTTGTAACAACCGAGGAAGTAGCAGAAATAATGGGCATGGCAGACCTCACTACAAAATAGCACTTAAAGCTGTTGTAAATTTATTTGGTTACAGAAAATGTGGTTCAAGAAATACACACTTCAGGGAAATAGATTCCCTGAAACACATTTTTATTCCCGGCAGACCTGGTGTGTCAAGATAGGTTCATTGTGTTCAAGGCAGATTCCTACATGTATCTTCTTGTTTAACTGGTAGATGCAATATTTTATTTTTAACATAATAAGAGAGAGTGTAATAAGAGAGTTTAACTAAAGAAATAAATCAAGAAGAAAACATTTCAAAATAATTTATAAGATAAAAATAAAAAACCATTTGCCCCACCCCACTTACCCCACATAACCCAAGCCACCCCCAAATACTCAACTAGTTCTGGCTTGACATGAGTACATTAGTTCTCACCAGCCAAATCTAAAGCAACTGAGAAGATGTGGTAAATTATAGGCATAAAAATGTTCATTGAGTCAGCTGAATCCAGATCAGACTAAAATACCTAAGGAAACTCTGAAGCTTCCTTTAGAGATCTGGAATGTTTAGAGTGTGTGTGTTTGTGTGTGTGTGAGGTTTTTTTGGCTAGAGATAATTTGGATCTAGAGTCAGAAGAGATCTTAGAAACCATCTAGTTCAATTCCCTCACTTATAGATCAATAAAAGTAAGGGTCAGAGAAGACAAGTAATTTGTCTTAAGGCCACACAAATAGCATATGACAGAACTGGGATTTAATCTCAGGTCCTATGAACTGAGCCTGACTCCCACTGAACTGGACCACCTTCTTCGCACTACTTCAAGCTAAAATACACTCTTCAAGTCCACTCCCTTTCAGAGCTGTACCATCTCTCCCAACTCCCCAAAAGACTAGTTTAATTTCAGGAGCCAAGAAATGTCAAGTAGATTGTCATTTCTTACTGCCTGTCATCTTGTATCATAAAATACAACACAGACAAGAGAGATGAAGTATAAGGCAGTCAGAAGTTTATTGTTGTCTTATGATACCAATTTCATACTTTTCTAGATACATATGAAACTGGCTTGCTGCAAGCAGTGGTCTAAAAAATCTGGACTTATAATATTAAATGATTAGAATAGATATTATGGATTAGAATAGAATAGATAGATAGAATAGAAAAAGAAAACTATTTGCTTTTAATGTAAATATGGAATGGAATGGATATTGATGAAAACAGTTATTGAAGAAGGAAAGATTCTTTTGCCATATCCAACATTTGCCATTATTATTTTCTTTGAATATAAAAAAATGATGTCTCCTAATGAATATTTTTGGAAAGAAATGTTCCTGCTTTCCAGTCTTGATGATAAAAAATGACTAAAGGGAAAAATATGTGTGGGCAGAATCTGATGAAGCAGTAAAGGAAAATTCCTACAGGCATACAACCCTTCTAGCTAGACAAGTAAATTCACTGGGAATCCTCCAAAGAATTTGTATAGTATAGATGAAATTTTCCCCAAATTGGGCCCACGGCACTTCCAAAGACAAGAGTATCACATTTCACCATGCCTTGCTTTTCTGAAATGATCCATTTTTCTTTCTTCAGCCTCTTCTATCCATTTTTGTTTTCTCTTTCTTTAGTGCCACCCTGTGTCTTGGCCATTTATAGTCATTCTGAGCTCTTTACCCATCCTACTATCATAAGCATTTCTCAGATCTTTCATTTATACTCACATATCAGTGACTGATAATGCCTTAAGGTGAGATTCTCCACCATTCTGAACTTCACAATTATTAAAACCCTACAACATAACAAAGAAATAAAATTTAGAATTCAATCAGTAAATACAGAGAGGTTTGAAATTTAAGTGACCCTCCAAATTTTCTAACAAATTAATTGTGTATTGATGTAATGCACTCTAATTTAATGTTCTACATTAGCTTCAATCTGCTATACCCATGCAGGAATTCATCACTATTTCTCCTCCTTTAGGTTCCAGACCACTCCTTTTCATTTATCTTGTGTGTCTGCATCTATAGAACATGTGGTTAATTGGTTTATTACAGGACAAAGTTTTTTCTTAAAGTTTTTTAGAGAATATGAAATAACAAAAGCATCAGATTTTTGTGGAAATTTACATCCTGCCTCCCAGAATCACCCTTGCTTCTATATCTCAGCTTTTCTGGTAGTCTCTTGATATTGGACTATGCCCATGGAATTATGAGTGGTGGATACCAGTATCAGTTTCATTGAATCAATAGTTGAAAGGGCCCCAAAGACCATCTATTCCAACCACTCGTTTTTTTTTTTTACAGAAGAAGAAACAGAGTCCTGGATTCATTATGATGGGTTGACTCAGAGGGTATTAGCTATAGCATCAATAAAATGCTTGGATTTTGTACTAAAATTTATTAACTATTAGATAGCATACTCTGAACCTTTGGTTTTTATTAACCACTAATGTGACTTAATTTTCAAAATTATAAAAATAAACTGTGAATATCTAAAAAATGTCTTCATCACAGATTCGGTGTGATGAGACCTCCAACTCTATTTCACCCACAAATAAAATTTTAATATTTTCAGGTCAAGAAAAAAAATAACAGGGCTTTCCCCTGATCTCACAAGAAGTATCAAAGGTAGTTTTGAATTGAGATCTTCCTAACTCTAGGCCCAGTGCTCTATCCACTTTCCCATCAGCTACCTTAGAAAATTAGGACAAAACCTACAAATAAATTGTGGAGATAGCATTAGCACAGACAGCATCCATGACTGAATGTTACTGATCCACTTGGAGTAGGATGAAATTAAATGCAATTATTTAGGAGAATGTAAATTCCTTCACCTACAGCCTTCAACTATCATCATCATTCAAAGCTGAATTTAATTCAAATTAGTGTTCTTGTAGACCTTAGAAAATCTTACTGTGAATATTACTTTAAGGTTACTCCTAAAATGAGCCTTTCATCCTAAAAAAGTTACATAAACTGCTTAGGAAGTACTTGCTTCTTCTAATAATTCTACCAAAAAATTCTCTCTGTCCTATTACCAGAGACCTAAAATAATTGAATTAAATCATATTTTCTTTGGTAGGAAAGAATGTCTTATGCAATATTATCATATAAACAAAATTATAAAATGAATGCTGATATTCCCAGGGATGGGAATAAAAGGAAACAAAAGCAAGGGAAGAAGAATTCAGGGCAAAGAATTCAACTGGGCTTCCGTCACTAGAAAGAGATTTTAAGGATTTTTAAGCCATGGCAGAAAGAAGATGGGAAAATCAGTGATGGCCTTGGAGGAGGCTGCCATCTTTTTAACTATTAGACCAATATAAAATAATAATAAAGTTGTTTACATAAAATATCTTTATTCCTCTCCAGACTCCCCTCTTGATTCTCAGAACTTTCTCTGCCATACCCCTGCCCAAGTCCCATACTCATACCATGCTCTTCCAGACACAGGTCTTTCCACCTTCCTTTTTTGTGTTCCCCCCCCCCCACTAGGCCATTGGCTGGGCCTGAAGTCAGGAAGATTCATTTTCCTCAGGCCAAAACCAGCCTATGAGACTTACTAGCTGCATGATTAGGAAAAACTGTTTACTTCAGTTTTCTCATTTATAAATCAGCTGGAGAAATAAATGTCCAACGTTCTGATATTTTTGCCAAGAAAACCCCAAATGGCATCATAAAGAGTCAGAAACAACTGAAAAATGATTGAACAACTTCCCCTACTGGAATGTAAGCTCTTTGGGATCAGGGTCTACCATTTATTTTGCTGTATTTGTAATCCTAGTGCTTAGCACAGTGCCTGACACAAATGTTTATTGCCCTTGATTTGATTTGAAGATTACTTGTAAGGCATATTTACAATAGGGTGAGGAGGGTGTCAAGAGAGTAGGTAGAAAAATTTCATTGTTTTGTGTTGGTTTATTTCAGAGGATCTCATATCTCAGTTGTGCTTCAGTAAATGTTAATTGCTTATTCAAATCAATTGCATAACTAGATGAAGTCTCTTTAATTCACCCCCATGTGTTGTCAGCTAATAAATGATTAGGAGCCAGAACATGATGAACTCTGCAATAAATAAACTGAACCACCCTGTATAAGCTCCTTATTATCTCTAGATATTCATGTGCCCCTCTGTAAAAGGAGTAGGTTGAACTATCTGGTAACTTATAAAGGTCTGCAGGTGTATTATTTAATTCCAATTTGTTTTTCATGGCTGAATCCTGATGCCTTTACAAGATCTTGGTCATTATTCAGTTTTCCTCCTTTCCTGAAATGAGTAAGAATTTAAAGATTGCTGAATCATAGGCTCAAAAAAGTCCTCATATTTTGGTAGTATTTTAAGATTTATAGGGGCTTTCTTCACCCCACCCTGCCAGGTGGATACCACTATTTTTATTGACCACACTTTATAAGTGAGAAAACGTATTCTAGGAGAGGTCAAATGTCTTGGCCATGACCACAAAACTGGTAAATGTCAAGTTTGGGATACATTTATGTGTCTTCTGACTCCAAAGTATATCATTCTTTCCATTCAGCCCAAACCACCTAAAGTGTTACCTTTGGAAGGGACCTTTAACAAATGAGGTTGGATAATATTCCTTGAATTTTCAGTAAACAGTTAGTCAAAGCTGGGACTAGAACCTATTCACCCTATCTCCCTATTCAGTATTCTTTTCACTATGCTATGCTGTCCTTGATGGGATGTAAATATTATTGTTGAATCATTTCAGTTGTGTCCAACTCTTTATGACCCCATTTGGGCTAGAGTGGTTGGCCATTTCCTTCTCCAGCTCATTTTACAGATGAGGAAACTGAGGTAAAATGATAAGTGATTTGCTCAGGATCACACAGCCAATTCGTATCTGAGGTGAGATTTAAATTCACACACATAAATCTTTCTGATTGTAAGCCTAGGGATCTATCCACAGTGCCACTTAAAAACTGGATACTGGATGCACTCTTAGACATCTCCAATAATAAACATTATTTTTTCATCATTTCTTCATCAGTAGAGTGTTCTTCAGTTTCATAACAAGTCCTCAGTTTCCTCTTGTGGTCTTACAATTCCCCTAATAGAAACATTTCAGGAAGTACTAAGAATGAATAATGATGAAGTAGTTGAAGATCAGATCTGAAGTACCAGAAAATTTTAATTGACACTTAAACTAAATGGGTTATTTGGTGACATCAAGCAGTGAATATGAGAGGGTAGTTCTGAGACACTTTATTAAGCTAGTTTGGGAAGATTTGGTAGCATCTGATATTTTTACCAGGAACATGAAAAGCTTATAGATTATATCCTATTATGTGAGAAATTAAAGAGATATTCTGAATGCCACCAATTCAATAGTTTATCTGTTTGTTTTCTGTTAACCCTTACCGTCTGTGAACCTTAAAAATTCTCAGACCCCACTTCATAAGGTTGGATTGTGAATCTTAAAAATTCCCAGACCCTACTTTATAAGGTTTGGTTAAGACCATTCCCCACTTTAAACAATGAAGGAAATTAGATCAGAAATGTGAGACCTCTACTCCACCCCTACTTAAGCCTGCTTTAGGGGAAGACACTCCTTGCTGAACAATGAAAAATACTTAAACCCATACTTATAGTAAGACAAAAGTTCTTAAGCTGTGCCTATTTTTAGATCTAATACAAAAGGGTGCTAAGTACCAATAAAGGTCAGATAACTTGTGAATTTACAAGGAGCAAAGAGGTGAGAACTTACTCAGAGGTTTTCTGGTGTGAACTTAATAAAAAATTTAAGCCTTCTTAGGTGTGAATTAAAAATGGTCTGTCCTTTGGAAAACGTCTACTATGATTGGTAGATGTGAGAACTTAGGGAGGTGACATAGGAGAAAATTCCCTTTAAAAGGAGACGAAAAGCTCTCTCTCAGGACAGTCAGCTGGGAAAGGCTGAATTGGAGGAGGCAGCTGGCCAAGGCTGCCTTGGAGGGTCTCTCTCGGGGATCCCTCTCAGAGATCTTGTGGTGAGTTGATAAAAAACTGACTGATCCCTCTCTTAGGTTTTTCAACTTAGGCTGACTCATGCTGGCCTAGGTTGGTATAGCCCTTTTTTCTCATTATTTCCTTTTTCTCTCTTTCTCTTTTTCTTTAATTCCTCATTTGTATTAATTAAAATCTCTATAAAACCCAGCTGACTTGGGTATATTTAATAATTGGGAATTTTTCCCTGGCAACCACCTTATATTTGATTTAAAAAACAAGACACTGTCTTGAAACCATATTTTCTGCAGTCACAATTTAAGCCATCCACTCTTTTATCTGCCATAGTTTATGTCTTCCACTATTTTAATTGTTACACTTCTATCATAGAATTGATATTAAATATTGTTTCCAAGGCAGAAGAGTAACTAGAAAATTGAGATTAAGTGACTTTCCCAGGCTTATACACCTAGACAGTATATAAGGTCAAATTTGAATTTAGGATCTTCCATCTCCAAGACTGGCTGTCTATTCACAGAACAGCCTAACTGTCCATTAATAAACTTTACAAAAAAGATTCATACAGAATAGTCGACTTCCAGGTTAAGATGGCTGCTGCATAGAAGCAGGACTCTTCTTCTCTTCACCACCTACTGATATAAGTCAAAAGATCAAAAAACCCAAATTTATATGAACAAAGAGATTCCACAGTAGGGAGAAGCATTGAAGGTACATGGAATTTGGGCTTTTCCATGAGATAAGGAGGGGGAGGGATAGCTCCCATCAAAATATGAGCTGATCAATCCTCCCCTACCCTACCTATGGAGCCAGAGTCAGAGCCAGAAGGCTAGAATCAGTGAGCAAGTGAGTGACAAGACTAGATCCCTGGCAGCTGACTAAAACCATCAGAGATTTACCCCTGAGAGCAGTTAGACTTGAGACCACAAAAGCCTGAAAAGTGGGGATCTTAGGTGAGGAGATAGAGCAGAGAAGGGTGGAACACAGTAGAAGGCATGGAATCCCAAAAGGTAGGCTCAAGCAGAAACTACATTCCTTAACTCCATACACAGAGATCCTGCCCTCCTTACTCAGACTTCTGACTGGAAAGGGAAGGAAAAAGCAGCATAGTGATGGCAAGCAATGCCGAGGAAATACAACTTCCAACCACCAAGAAGAACAAGAAGAAGACATTGACCCTGGATAATTTTTATGGTGAAAAAATCTAAAGTAAAGAGTAAACAGCAGAAGATGACCAACAAGCAAGTAAATGCATCCAAACCTTCCAAAAATGGAAGTTGGCCACAATTTCTTGAAAAATTTAAATCTGAGATTATGATAAAGATTGAAATGTTTTGGTAAGAAAAGTGGGAAATCGTTAAAAAAGAAAATAACTGTTTAAAAAGACAGGACCTCCCAATCAGAGAAAGAAGCTCAGAAATCAAATGAAAAGATAAATAAGTAGGAGACAAAAATTAAATAGCTGTAATCATGAAAAACAGGATAGACCAATCTGAAAAGGAAAATTAAAATATTATAGCAGAAAACCAGTTATTAAAGACCAAAATTGGGCAATTGGAGGGCAATGATCTTTAAAAACAGTAAGAATTAATAAAACAAAGTCAAAAGACTGACAAAAATGAAATTTTTATAATGAAACATGAAATATCTCACTGATAGGATGACTGACCAAGAAAACAGGTCTAGAAGAGATAATTTGAGAATCATTGGTCTACCTGAAAACCCAGAAATAAACAGAAACCTTGACATCATACCACAATAAATTATCCAAACAAATCACCCTAATATTCTCGAACAAGATGGCAAAACAGACATTGAAAGAGTCCATAGATCAACTTCTACATTAAATGCTCAAAAGACATCCCCCAGGAATGTAATTACCGATTCAAGAGCTTCGAAGCTAAGGATAAAATATTACAAGGAGCCAGAAAGAGATAATTCAGATATCAAGGAGCACCAATCAGGATCACACAAGATCTGGAAGCTTCCAAATGAAAGGATCACAAGGCTTGTAATATGATATTCAGAAAGACAAGATAATTGGGTCTTCAACCAAGGATCACCTACCCATCAAAACTGACTATATACTTCCAGGGGAAAGTATGGGCATTCAAGAAAATAGAAGATTTCTAAGTATTTGTAAAGAAAAGACCAGAAAAAGGAGGAAAGTTTGGTATTCAAACACAAAAATCAAGAAAATGTGAGAAGGTAAATAAGAGAGAAGAAAGAAAGAAAAATTAATTTTCTCATTTAAGTGCTTCAATAAGATCAAATTGTTTTATTACTATATGGAAAATGTTATTTGTAACTCTCAAAAATTATATTCACTATCATAGTAATTAGAAGAATTATTAATAGATAGAGGTTGGGGTAATATGTGGTCTAAGATAATATGCAAAAAAAGAAAAAAGGAAGGGTGTGGCACCAAGAGAAAATTGAAGGAATAAGATAAATAGGATAATCTATACCACCCAAAGAAGTGTATGGGAAGGGGAAGGGAAGAATACTATTATAAGAAGGAGAGGGAGAGAGTGCTAATAGGTAATATTTAAACCTTAATCTCAGTGAAATCAGTTCTGAGAAGGAAGAGCATATTGATCCATTGGGGTATAAAATTCTATCTTACTCAACAAGGAAAGTTAGATTGGAAAAACCAAAGAGGGGAGTGGTGTGGGGAGTACAAAAAGGGAGGGAAAGAGAGAGGGGTGGGTATTTAATAGACTCTAAAAATAAAAGTGGAACAGAAAGGAAGAGGGTATAAAGGGAATTAAAATAAGGGAGGGGATTAAGGGGACTGAATAAAAGCAAATCTCCAGTTTAAAAGGAAATACGGAAAGAAAAGGAAGAACTAGGAGAGGATATCAAAATGCTGGGATATACATAGCTGGTATCATAACTCTGAATGTGAATGGAATGAACTCACCCATAAAATGAAAGCAAATAGCAGAGTAGATTAGAAACCAAAATCCTAACATATGTTGTCTACAAGAAATACACATGAGGAAGGGAGACACACACAGGTTACAGGTTAAAGGCTGCAGCAAAATCTATTGGCCATCAGGTAAGAAAAAGAAGGCAGGAGTTGCAATCATGTTATCTGACAAAGCCAAAGGAAAATTAGATCTAGTTAAAAAAGATTGAGAAGACAATTACCTCCTGATAAAACGTAGTATAGAAGATGAGGAAATATCAGTATTCAACATGTATGCACTAAATGGTATAGCATAAAAAATTCTAAAGGAGAAAATACTGGAGCTCAAAGATGAAATAGATAGTAAAACTATACTAGGGAGAGACCTCAACCTTCCTCTATCCGAACTAGATAAATCAAACCATAAAACAAATAAGAAAGAGGAAAGATATGTGAATGAAATGTTAGAAAAATTAGAGTTAATAGATATGTGGAGAAAAGATAAATAGGGACAAAAGGAATACAACTTCTTTTCAGTAGCACATGGTATATTTACAAAGATTTCCCATGTATTAGAGCATAAAAACATTGAAAACAAGTGCAAAAGAGCAGAAATAATAAATGCAACCTTCTCAGATCACAATGCAATGAAAATAATAATTAGTAAGGGTAAATGGAGAGATAAATCAAAAATTAATTGGAAATTAAACAATATAATTCTCCAAAACCAGTTAGTCAAAGAACAAATCATAGAAACAATTAATAATTTCATTGAAGAAAATGACAATGATGAGACATCCTTTCAAAAACCTATGGGATGCAGCCAAAGCAGTACTCAGGGGCATATTGATATCCTTGAGTTCATATAATAACAAATTAAGAAGGGCAGAGGTCAATGAATTGGGCATGCAAATTAAAAAACTAGAAAGTGAACAAATTAAAAATCCTCAGATGAAGACTAAATTAGAGATCCTAAAAATCAAAGGAGAAATTAGTAAAATTGAAAGTCAAAGAAGTATTTATTTAATAAGACTATACGCTGGTACTTTCAAAAAAAATAAAATAAACAAAGTATTGTTCAGTATAATTAAAAAAGGCAAAAAGAAAACCAAATTGACAGTATCCAAGATGAAAAGGGAAACCTCACCTCTAATGAAGTGGAAAATAAGGCAATCATTAAAAACTATTATGCCCAATTATATGGCAACAAATATGGCAATTTAGGTGATATGGATGAATACTTACAAAAATATAAATTGCCTAGACTGACAGAGGAAGAAATAGATTACCTAAACAACTCCATATCAGTAAAAGAAATCAAAAAAGTCATCAAATAAATCCCTAAGAAAAAATATCCAGGAAGAGATGGATTCACAAATGAATTCTATCAAATATTCAAAGAACAAATAATCCCATTATACGAACTTTTTGACAGAATAAGCAAAGAAGGAGTTACACCAAATTCATTTTACCACAAAAATATGGTACAGATCCCAAAACCAGGAAGGTCAAAAACAGAGAAAGAAAACTATTGACCAATCTCTCTAATGAATATAGATGCAAAACTCTTAAATAGAATACTAGCAAAAAGACTCCAGCAAGTCATTACAAGGATTATTCACTATGACCAGGTAGCATTCATACCAGGAATGCAAGTATGGTTCAATATTAGGAAAACCATTCACATAATTGTCCATATTAACAAGCAAACCAACAAAAATCACATGATTATCTCAATAGATGTAGAAAAAGCCTTTGATGAAATACAACACCCATTTCTATTGAAAACATTAGAAAGTATAGGAATAGAAGGGACTTTCCTAAAAATAATAAACAGTATATATCTGAAACCATCAGCAAACATCATCTGCTATGGGGATAAACTAGAAGCCTTCCCAATAAGATCAGGAGTGAAACAAGGATGCCCATTATCACCCCTATTATTCAACATTGTACTAGTAACACTAGCAGTAGCAATTGGAGAAAGAAAGAAATTGAATGTATTAAAATTGGCAAGGAGGAGACCAAGCTATCACTCTTTGTGGATGATATGATGGTCTATTTAAAGAATCCTAGAGAATCAATCAAAAAGCTAGTTGAAATCATCAACAACTTTAGTAAAGTTGCAGGATACAAAATAAACCCTCATAAGCCTTCAGCATTTCTATATATCTCCAATCCATCTCAGCAGCAAGAATTAGAAAGAGAAATTCCATTTAAAATCACCCTGGACAATATGAAATACTTAGGAATCTATCTGCCAAGACAAACACAGGAACTATATGAACACAACTACAAAACACTCTCCATACAATGAAAACTAGATCTTAACAATTGGAAAAACATTGATTGCTCATGGGTAGGATGAGTTAACATAATAAAAATGACAATTCTGCCCAAATTAATTTACTTATTTAGTGCCATACCCATTGAACTACCAAAAAACTTTTTTTACTGTATTAGAAAAAACCATAACAAAGTTAATTTTGAAGAACAAAAGATCATGGATATCCAGGGAAATCATAAAAAATAATGTGAAGGAAAGAGGACTTGCAGTCCCAGATCTCAAACTATACTATAAAAGAGTGGTCATCAAAACAACTTGGTACTGGCTAAGAGACAGAAAAGAGGATCAGTGGAATAGACTAGGGGTAAATGACCTCAGTAAGACAGTCTATGATAAGTCCAAAGATACCAGTTGTTGGGACCAAAACTCACTAATTGATAAAAACTGCTGGGAAAATTAAACACAGTATGGGAGAGACTAGGTTTGGATCAACATCTCATACTCTACACCAAGATAAACTCATAATGGGCAAATGACTTGAATATAATGAAGGAAACTATAAGTAAACTATGTGAACACAGAATAGTATACATGTCTGATCTTTGGGAAAGAACAATTTTAATACCAAGCAAGAGTTAGAAAAATTATAAAATGTAAAATAAATAATTTTGATTACACTAAATTAAAAAGCTTTTGTATAAGCAAAACCAATGCAACTAAAATTAGAAGGGAAGCAACAAATTGGGGGAAAATCTTCATAGCAAAAAACTCTGACAAAGGTCTAATTATCCATATTTATAAAGAGCTAAAGGCTCTTTTATAAAGGGCAATGGCTTCGACACGCTGGCTAAACCTTGTGAGGGTAGCCATTGGGTCGTCGACCCTTGGTGAACCAGGGCTTTGCTCACCCAGCATGTGAAGACTGCTTCGGCTGAACAGACGGAAGAAACCAATAAGAAGGTTCCAAGGCTGAGATGGCAACACAGCAAAGCACTGTGGAGTGCTTAGGGCATGTTGGAGCACAAAGGACAACATGGCCATCCAATGCAGCTGAGGAAGTCTCCAGGTGTAACGATTTTTCGTACCACTGGACCCAGGCTTCCAACGCCGAGAGAGTGGGATTGTCTCTGTGCAACGACTTTTCCACTTAAATCTCCTTCAAGCACAAGTGTCTTTGTGCATACTTATCTATACACCATAGATGAAAACGCACAAAGATAATCATCCTCGGTTACTGAGAGACTACTACTATAAAGAGCTAAATCAATTATACAAAAAATCAAGCCATTCTCCAATTGACAAGTGGGCAAGGGACATGAATAGGCAACTTTCAGCTAAAGAAATCAAAACTATCAATAAACACATGAATAAGTGTTCTAAATCTCTTATAATCAGAGAAATGAAAACCAAAACAGCTCTGAGGTACCACCTCATATCTAGAAGACTGGCTAACATGACTGCAAAGGAAAGTAATAGATGTTGGAGGGGATGTGGCAAAATTGGGACATTAATACATTGCTGGTGGAATTATGAATTGATCCAACCATTCACAATGACAATTTGGAACTATGCCCAAAGGGCTTTTAAAGACTGCCTACCCTTTGATCCAGCCATACCACTGCTGGGTTCATACCCCAAAGATACCATAAGGAAAAATACTTGTAAAAAACCATTCCTATCCATGCTCTTTGTAGTAGCAAAAAAAAAAATGGAAAAATTAGGGGATGTCTTTCAATTGGGGAATGACTGAACAAATTGTGGTATCTGTTGGTTATGGAATACTATTGTGCTAGAAGTAATAATGAATTGGAATCATTCCATGCAAACCTGAATGACCTCCAGGAATTGATGCAGAGTGAAAGGAGCAAAATCAGGAGAACATTATACACAGAGATGGATACACTGTGGCACAATCGAATGTATTGGACTTCTCTACTAGCAGCAATGCAATGTTCCGTGACAATTCTGAGAGACCTATGAGAAAGAACATTATCCACACTCATAGGAAGAACTGTGGAAGGAGAAACACAGAAGAAAAACAACTGCTTGATCACGTGGGTTGATGGGGATATGATCGGGGATATAGACTCTAAATGATCGCCCTAGTGTTAATATCAATAATATGGAAATAGGCTTTGATATATTACACATGTAAAACACAGAGGAATTGAGTGTCAGCTACAGGAGGGAATTGGAGGAGGACAGGGAAAGAACATGAATCTTGTAACCCTGGGAAAATATTCTTAATTAACAAATTAAATAAAATTTTCCAAAACTTAAAAAAAAAAGATTCATACAATTATATGTCAGATTTAATATAAACCTACACCTAAACTGCTTTGTACTCCACAGACATACCAAGGAACAGAAATCCTAAGGGCATAAATTAAAAAGAGAACGACATTCATATTTAGCTATTAATAACCTAATGTTGTAAACCTCAAATTTCCTTAGACTTATAATTGTTGAAAATTTCACCATTGGGATATTTCATACTTGGAAAATTTCTTACTGATAGTCTATTGGAATGGGAACTCCATTGGCATGGGAGGTTCCTTCTCTTCCCTTCTTAAGATTACTTTAGGACAGAAACCCTTTGCTGAACAATGGAAAGGACTTTGACCTATGCTTAAGCATAGAACAGGAATTTCTTTGAGTCTTGATTGATTTTAGAATTGATACAATGGAGATACTTGGAATAAATCTCCACCCTATTCAGTCCTAATAGGATTGAGTAAGGGCTGCAGCCTAGATCAAAATTTAATTATTCCAATCTCTACCATACTCAAGTTAACAGGATTTAGAAAGGGCTGTAGCAAAGGAGTATAGATTTAATCATTTGAAAATATGACCTTCAACAGACATGTGCAAAAGCCAGAATCCTCTGGGCGGTCCTGGGTTAAGCGAGAGCCTCCATTGACAGGGAAATTGATGAAGAGTGATTGGTAGATGTGAGGACTGAGGGGAGGCAACTTGGATGGTGTCTTAAAAGATAGGAGGGTCTGGAGGAGGAGGAGGATTGAGAGTTTGGTCGGTGTGGTTCCTGGGCTCTGAGGAAGCTTGCTCTGAAGGAAGCTGAAGGTGGGGGCCTCTGAGACTGTTTCTCCATTTTGGACACGTGAGTGAAAGGGACTGATCTCTTTTCTTTGCCCCAGCTATCTAAGGGCTTGGGCCTTTTGGCCCAGCCTAAACAGAAGGGGTATTTAAGCCCTATTCCCTTCTCTCCCCTTTCTCTCTCTCTCTATATCTCTAATTCCTTTCTTGCTCCTATTGTAATTAAACTCCAAAAAAGGCTGACGGCTGACTTGAGTTTTTCATTTAGGAATTACATAGCTGATTCCTGGGCGACCTTAAATTAATATATATCAGTCTTTTAAAGTGATTCCCTTGTAACAATGTATACATATATAGAGGTGTTAAAGAGAAAAAAAGCCACATCCAAGTCTTTATGTGCTTATTCTGAAATCTTAGCTAAGCTAGATTTTTATGGAATATGGAAGATTATTTATTATATGGAAACTTGAAATGAGAATCTACAATGTATGTTAACAGTTCTAAAAAGCCAACAGAAGGTAAGCCAGTTTCACACTACAATATTGTGTGCATTGTCTCTGCTCAATTTTTATCAATCCCATCAGAATTGTTTGGTCTCTTTCACCTTGTGCTTGATTGGCACTATGCAATTTAGCTTTGTGCTTCTTTGGCACTGTTCAATGGCTCTTTTTATATTCTCTTGTCCTCAAATCAGGCAGAATCATTAAGCAAAATCCCCTAATTATTTCAAATAATCAATGGGCATCATTTTTATAGTCTTGAGTTTTTTGGGTATGCAAATATATTTTAAACTTATATTAACTGCAAAATCAAAAAAAAAAACTAAAGAAAATGTTCTCAATACTTGGTGACATGCTTCAAATAGAAAAAGGGGAGAAAATTTTTAAAAAACTGAAATAGTATATTGCACATGCAAGAAAAAATAATATTGAAAGTTTTAAAACATCAAAAATATAATCATTGACATACTGTGTCAGCTGAGGAAATTTAGAATACAAGGTTTCTCACCAAAAATGAGATCCATTTCCTCTTCAAACATGGCCATGATCCACTGTGAGTGCAAAGCAAATGATTTTCACAAAATAACAGTTGTTTATAAAGAACAATAGTACAGCAGGTAATGCACGTTCAAAAAGTATCAAAATCCACAAATTATAATAGCCCATTTTAATGACAATAGCAAACAAACCCACTATCATAGAAACCAAGGAATAAAGAGGATACTAAATAAAAACCACATGCCCATGGCTAGTTAGCCATTTCAGCCATCCCCACCTTACCACCACACTTGCTGCATTATTGCAAAAGAAGAGAGCATGTGGGAGGTGTTACTGCCAGTTAAATACCAATCTTGATCTTGCCAAAGTGAAGACACAGGAGAGATTATAGGGAATTCTGGGAAATACCAAGGACTTCTGGGGAATGAAGTCTAAGGTTCAAAATCTCCATTTATACAGCTGTACTAGTCATAAAATAAAACTGTAAATTTATTTGGTGATGAACTTTAACCAATTCATTTAGTGATTTTTGTTACTATTTTTTATTAACTAAGGCGCAATTGAAGTGGGTATGGGATTTCCCACCATCCTGCAAAATTGGATATTATGGATATTGCTTCGATAAAGTCTATCTCATTGATGAATATCATACTGGTCAGAAAAAGAAAACATAACAGTATCAAGGAGTACATTCAATTCAACTGAATACAATACAAAAATGATTAATAGATCATTTTCATGAATACTACTTACTAGTAACAAAAATTTTATAGGAAATTTTCAGAGGAAGAATCCAACTTATTAATAGTCATATAAAAATTCTCAATCATTAAAAATTATAAAAATGCAAATCAAAGATATCAATACTCATACTTATCAAATTGTCAATGATGACAAAATGAACAAAAGGACAATTACTGGGAAAATTATGGGAAAACAGACACATTAATCCACTTTTGAGAGATCTTTGACTTGGGCCATTCTGGAAAGCAATTTGGAACTATAACAAAATGTGAATACCCTCTGACCCAGCTATACCTCCACTAAACCTACAATCCCAAAGTTATAAAAAAAAGAAAAATAAAACTACATGTACAAAAAATATTTATGGTAATTCTTTTCTTAGCAGCACAAAACTGGAAATTAAGGATATGCCCACCAATTTGGAGATGACTAAAATTTTATAGTATAAAATTGAGGCAGCTAGCTGGTATATTGGATAGAGAGCTGTTTGGAATTAGGAAGATCTGAGTTCAAATCCAGTCTCAGATGATTCCAATTATGTGATTAATGTCTGGCATACAATAGACATGATATAAATGTTTTTTTTCTTCTTCCCTTCCCTGGTATATGTAATGTTTTGATATTATACCTTAAGAAATAATGAAATGAACAGTTTCCAAAGAAACTGGAAAGACCCCTATAAACTGATGCACAGAAAACTAAATAGAACTAGTAGAATTATTTACACAATGACGACATTATAAAGAACAATAACTTTGAAAGATTTTAAAACTCTACATGGGATGCTGAACCAAAAGAGAACTGACAATAGAACAGGTCACATATCTCCTGCCAGAAAGGTAATGACATTCAAGTTAAGAATAAAATATACATTTTTTTGCATTTTTTGGATATGACTATTGTGGGAATTTGTTTTGCCAGATTGTGTATATTTATCATAAGACTTTTTTTCCATGTTTATTTATTGTTCAGTTTCAGAATGGGTAAAAACAATTAAAAGGACAAATAATAAATATTGGCAAAAGTAAATTATTTTTTTTCTTCTCCATTGGCATGATTTATCTTTTATAAAGCTCTATTCTCTCTCTCTTGAGTTCTATCTAAAACTCCCTATTTCTGCAAAAGACACTACGGTTCTTCCAGATAATCATGTTGATAACCTCAGGGCCATCCCTGACATCTTATTCTCATTCTTTCCTCATATCAAATAAATTGGCAAATCTAGTTTCTACTGTCTGCTACAGCATCTCTCACATCTATCCTTCTCTTTTCGCAGTCAGTCCTCTAGTTTAGAACCTCACTATCTCTCCCCTGGACGATTTCAATAGCTTCATAATTGGGTTTTTTTCTAGCTCAAGCTTCTCCCTTCTCCAATCCATCCTTCACTCAGCAGCTGAAATAATTTTTCTGAAATGCAGTTCTAACCAAGTACTTACCTTACCTACCCAATAAATGTCTTAAGCTTGCTATAATCTCTAGGATAAAATATAAACTTTGGTTTGATATTTAAAGATCTTTATAAACTGATCCCACTAACTTTGTCAGTCTTATACTTTACTACCCTCCACTCATTCTACAGTGTAGTAAAATTAGCCTTCTTACTCCTCATACAGGACACCTCTTCTTTGTACATTTACATTTGACTGAAATGTACTTCTTTCTCACCAATGGAGCAGAGAAGTTCTGATCTC
Source organism: Monodelphis domestica (assembly GCF_027887165.1). Classification (NCBI taxonomy): domain Eukaryota; kingdom Metazoa; phylum Chordata; class Mammalia; order Didelphimorphia; family Didelphidae; genus Monodelphis; species Monodelphis domestica. The sequence continues at coordinate 668,074,776 of NC_077227.1, read as the reverse complement.
CTTCAGGACTTAGCCCTACCCAAAAGGATTTTGTTTTCATAAATACACAATCTTTATATGTTAAAAATGTATCTAATTACCACCACCTATAAGGTTGAAAAGCATCATCACATAAATTTTCATGGAATTTAGCAAGATTGAAATTAGTCAACCAATAAATTAATATTTACAGTTTCCATGGGTGCACAGATTTTTGCTATTTCCTGTTTACATATGGAAAATGTGATTGGCTTACTCTTCCAAAGAGACAAATATCAGTGCTAGGATCAGCAGTGACTTTATAGGCAAAAGAGCTCAGTAAACGCTTATACTTAAAAACAAAATTAAATGCTATTTTCTCAAAAATCTCACCATTTACTTTGTGACTTTTCTAATTTTACCCAACGTCCAAGAGTAAAAAAACAAAAATCCCAGCAATTCACTAACAGAACACTTAATGTCATTTAAAACAAAAACAAAAACAAAAAATACCTTACTTTCTGTCTTAGTAAGACTCCAAGACAGAAGGGTAAAGGCTAGGGCAATTGGGGTTAAGTGACTTGCCCAGAGTCACACAGCAAGGAAGTGTCTGAAGCTACATATGAACTCCAGGCCTGGAGCTCCATCCATGGTGCCACCTAGCTGCCCCTTAATGTGTGATGTTTATAGCTTTATTCTTAGACTTTTTTTTTTACTTTTAAGTCAGCAGTAGTTCCTCTTCACATTCATTTTCTTTTGCATGTTAAGTAAAGATTTTCACCTATTTTCTCAAATTTACTTACTCTTTAACAGTTTACCAAATTAAATGAGAATGCTGGGTATTTGCTAAACTTAAAAGTCCTTAATACCATATTCATTTATTTCAGGGTTTTCTGTTTTCTCATGGAGAAAAAAAATAATTCATCCATAACTCAATCTTATATTTTGCCCATTTCTACAACATGATTTTGGATAGTAAAATCTGGTGTATGTTGTCTTAATTTCTATTGTATAGGGAGGGAGAGATAATCAAGAAAATCTTTAACCATTATGTGGAAAGCCTTGAGAATACATGCTTTCCCCTCAAGGTTCAATTATTATCTTTTATCTACTCTTCAATCCATTTAATTATCTGATCTAAATTACTCTCTAGTTCTTCTGGTACATTGATGGGCAGCCGGTGTACTATTTCAGGCTTGTAGGAAGCCATGGCTTCTTCATAAAGAATTTGGAAAATTTCACACTGAACATTGTCCTGTATCCCCTCTTTTTATACCATATCCCCTCTTTTCAAGTCTTGTATATAATACAGAATTATCTGTCTGAAGGACATATCTGTCTGAAGAAGTCACAGCCATGGTAATCAATGATAACTCCACCTTTTTTCATTTTATTTTCTAACTCATCAACTACTCTATCTTCATCCAAAATGCGACATTTATATTCTTCATCAAAGCCATCATATAACTGTCCTTCTTGTGCTAAATCACCCACATTAATGTATTTCAGATGCAAGTCCTTTACCGAGTGTGGTCTTTCCAACCCCTGGTGTACCCGTGAGCAGGATGTTGGGCAGCCTCATGGTCATGGTGCCAGCTCTGCTCTGGCTGCTGGCTTGCTCTCCATGTGGAGCAACCCCAAAAAGGCTTTAAAAGACTGTCTGCCCTTTGAACCATCTACAGCACTTCTGGGTTTATACTCCAAAGAGATAATAAAGAAAAAGACCTGTACAAGAATATTCATTGCTGTGCTCTTTGTAGTGGCAAAAAAATTGGAAAATGAGGGGATGCCCTTCAATTGGGGAATGGCTGAGCAAATTGTGTATATGTTGGCGATGGAATACTATTGTGCTCAAAGGAATAATGAACTGGAGGAATTCCATGGGGACTGGAACAACCTCTAGGAAGTGATGCAGAGTGAGAGGAGCAGAACCAGGAGAACATGGTACACTGTGGTACAATCAAATGTAATGGACTTCTCCATTAGTGGCAATGCAGTGATCCTGAACAACCTGGAGGGGTCTATGAGAAAGAACACTATCCACATTCAGAGGAAAAACTGTGGGAGTAGAAGAAACACAGAAGAAAAAAGCTTGATCAAATGGATCAATGGAGATATGATTGGTGATGGAGACTCTAAATGATCACCTTGGTGCAAATATTAATAATATGGAAATAGATCTTGATCAACAATACATGTAAAACCCAGTGGAATTGGGTGTTGGCTATGGGAGGGCGTGGGAGGAAGAAAGGGAAAGAACATGAATCATGTAATCATGGAAAATATTTCTTAATTAATCAATTAAGTAAAATTTAAAAAAGAAAGACAGCCCTTCCTCATTCTTCTCCATGAAACTTTTCCTCTTTCCTATAGTTGCTCATGTCTTGGTTCATAATTACCTTGTATTAATTTATATATGTGTCTCTGTGTATATTTATATATAAATATATATGTACTAAATATGTATGTATGTGTGTATGCTGACTGAGATACCAGATTTTAAGAAGGTTTTTGTATAGAGTAGTGACAATACTCTACCTACTAAAAAGGAAGATTAAACTGAAGGAATAGTATGAAAGATGGATTAGAAGGGGAAGTGAGTAGACAGGAAAACATGTTAAAATGTTTACAGTAGTCAAAGTGAATTTAAATGAATGCCAGGACTAAAGTTGTGGGAAGAGAAACTGGGAGGTATATGGGGACTGTGGAGAAAGATCCAAGAGATGTTGGGGAGATACTGTTGACTGGATTTAAAAATACTGAATATGAATTGTGACAGACAGGGAAAAGTCAAAAATAAAAGTAAGCTTTCAAGCATGGTTGACTGAGTGGTGGTGCCACTGACAGAAATAGTAAAGTCAAAAAAGAAGAGCCATTTTAAAGGTAAAGAAAATGAGCTAGGTTTAGGACAGGATGACTTTGAAGTGCCAGTGAAACCTACAGATACAGGCATTTCTTTGTTGTTATTTAGTCATTTTTTAGTCATGTCTGAGTCTTTGCAACCCCATTTGGCATTTTCCTGACAAAACTACTGGAGTAATTCACCCATTTTGTTCTCCAGCTCATTTTATGGCTGAGAAAACTGAGGCAAACAGGGTTAAGTAACTTGCCCTGAATCACTTAACTAGTAAGTGTCTAAGGCTGAATTTGAACTTAGGAAAATTAGTCTTCTTGACTCCAGACCCAGTACTCTTTCCTTTGTACCACCTATATATCTAGATACTTCTTCAGCAGCTATAAATTCAGGCCTTAGAGCCCAAGATTATGGTCAAGGATCAAATTAAGAGTTTTAACTTTTAACTCTCCATATTTTAAAAAGTACATATCACCTGATAGTGCTACTGGGTATTGCAAAGGGCACTTGAGATGAAGACAAATGTGAAAAAAGTTTAGCTCAGAAGATCTTATTGTATTCCACTGGGAGAAAACAGTATGCGCTCAGATAAGTATTTATGAGCAACATACTGAATAAATACAAAGAAATTATTCAAAAAAAGGATAATATAACATAAAATGTAGGGCTGAATCAATTTATGAGAGTATAAGTAGAAAATAAAGGAGTAACAAAAGGAGGGGAAACAAGGAGTAGTTAGAGTTAGGATAGCTAGAAGAATTAGGAGAGAGTGATGTGAAATCATTAACAAATTTTTTTTTGTTCTAACATTTTTATTTTATTTTTTATTTTTTTAAATATTATTTTATTTGGTCATTTCCAAACATTATTCATTGGAAACAAAAATCATTTTCTTTTCCTCCTCCCCCATCCCACCACTGCTCCCATAGCCGACGCATGATTCCACTGGGTATCACATGTGTTCTTGACTCAAACCCATTTCCGTGTTGTTGGTATTTGCATTAGAGTGTTCATTTAGAGTCTCTCCTCAGTCTTATCCCCTCAACCCCTGTAGTCAAGCAGTTGTTTTTCCTCCGTGTTTTTACTCCCACAGTTTATCCTCTGCTTGTGGATAATGTTTTTTAGATCCCTGCAGATTGTTCAGAGACATTGCATTGTCCCTAATGGAGAAGTCCATCACCTTCGATTGTACCACAGTGTATCAGTCTCTGTGTATAATGTTTTCCTGGTTCTGCTCCTTTCGCTCTGCATCACTTCCTGGAGGTTGTTCCAGTCTCCATGGAATTCCTCTACTTTATTATTCCTTTTAGCACAATAGTATTCCATCACCAACATATACCACAATTTGTTCAGCCATTCCCCAATTGAAGGGCATCCCCTAGTTTTCCAATTTTTGGCCACCACAAAGAGCGTAGCTATGAATATTCTTGTACAAGTATTTTTCATAATTATCTCTTTGGGGTACAAACCCAGCAGTGCTATGGCTGGATCAAAGGGCAGACAGTCTTTTATCGCCCTTTGGGCATAGATCCAAATTGCCCCCAGAATGCTTGGATCAATTCACAACTCCACCAGCAATGAATTAATGTCCCTACTTTGCTGCATCCCCTCCAGCATTCATTACTTTCCATAGCTGTCATGTTAGCCAGTCTGCTTGGTGTGAGGTGATACCTCAGAGTTGTTTTGATTTGCATCTCTCTGATTATAAGAGATGTAGAACACTTCTTCATGTGCTTGTTAATAGTTTTGATTTCTTTATCTGAGAACTGCCTATCCATGTCCTTTGCCCATTTATCAATTGGAGAATGGCTTGATTTTTTGTACAATTGATTTAGCTCTTTGTAAATTTGAGTAATTAAACCTTTGTCACAGGTTTTTATGAAGATTGCTTCCAAATTTGTTGCTTTCCTTCTGATTTTAGTTACATTGGTTTTGTTTGTACAAAACCTTTTTAATTTGATGTATTCCAAATTATTTATTTTGCATTTTGTGACTTTCTAAGACTTGCTTGGTTTTAAAATCTTTCCATTCCCAAAGGTCTGACATGTATACTATTCTGTGTTCACCTAATTTTCTTAGTTTCCTTCTTTATGTTCAAGTCGTTCACCCATTTTGAGTTTACCTTGGTGTAGGGTGTGAGGTGTTGATCTAAACCTAATCTTTCCCACACTGTCCTCCAATTTTCACAGCAGTTTTTGTGAAATAGTGTATTTTTATCCCAAAAGCTGGCTTCTCTGGGTTTGTCGTATACTGTCCTGCTGAGGTCACTTACCCCAAGTCTATTCCACTGATCCTCCTTTCTGTCTCTTAGCCAGTACCAAATTGTTTTGATGACCACTGCTTTATAATATAGTCTGAGATCTGGGACTGCAAGGCCCTCTTCCTTTGTATTTTTTTTTTCATTGTTTCCCTGGATATCCTTGATGATTTGTTCTTCCAAATGAACTTTGTGATGTTTTTTTCTAAATCAGTAAAAAAAAATTTGGGGGAGTTCAATGGGTATGGCACTAAATAGATAAATAAGTTTGGGTAGGATGGTCATTTTTATTATATTGACTCATCCTACCCATGAGCAGTTAATGTTCTTCCAATTCTTCAAATCTAGTTTTAGTTGTGTGGAGATTGTTTTGTAGTTGTGTTCATATGGTTCCTGTGGTTGTTTTGGGAGATAGATTCCTAAGTATTTTATTTGGTCTAAGGTGATTTTGAATGGGATTTCTCTTTCTAGTTCTTGCTGCTGAGCTGTTTTGGAAATATATAGAAATGCTGATGACTTATGTGGGTTTATTTTGTATCCTTCAACTTTGCTAAAGTTGTTGATTATTTCAATTAGCTTTTTGGTTGAATCTCTAGGATTCTTTAAGTAGACCATCATGTCATCCACAAAGAGTGATAACTTGGTCTCCTCCTTGCCTATTTTAATGCCTTCAATTTCTTTTTCTTCTCTAATTGCTACTGCTAGTGTTTCTAGTACAATGTCAAATAATAGAGGTGATAATGGGCATCCTTGTTTCACTCCTGATCTTATTGGGAATGCATTTAGTTTATCCCTATTGCAGATGATATTAGTTTATGGTTTTAGATATATACTTTTTATTGTTTTTAGGAATGACCCTTCTATTCCTATGCTTTCTAGTGCTTTTAATAGGAATGGGTGTTGTATTTTATCAAAGGCTTTTTCTGCGTCTATTGAAATAATCATGTGATTTTTGTTGGTTTGCTTGTTGATTTGGTCAGTTATGTGGATGGTTTTCCTAATATTGAACCAGCCCTGCATCCCTGGTATAAATCCTACTTGATCATGGTGAATGACTCTTCTGATCACTTGCTGGAGTCTTTTTGCTAGTATCCTATTTAAGATTTTTGCATCTACATTCATTAGGGAGATTGGTCTATAATTTTCTTTCTCTGTTTTTGGCCTGCCTGGCTTTGGGATCAGTACCATGTTTGCGTCATAAAAGGAATTTGGTAGAACTCCCTCTTTGCTTATTATGTCAAATAGTTTGTATAGTATTGGGGTTAGCTGTTCTTTGAATGTTTGATAGAATTCACTGGTGAATCCATCAGGCCCTGGGGATTTTTTCTTAGGAAGTTCTTTGATGGCCTGTTGAATTTCTTTTTCTGATATGGGATTATTTAAGAAATCTATTTCTTCTTCTGTTAGTCTAGGCAATTTATATTTTGGTAAATATTCATTCATATCACCTAGGTTGGTATATTTATTGCCATATAGTTGGGCAAAGTAGTTTTTAATGATTGCCTTAATTTCATCTTCATTGGAAGTGAGGTTCCCCTTTTCATCCTTGATGCTGTTAATTTGCCTTTCTTCTTTCCTTTTTTCAATTAGATTGACCAGCATTTGTCTATTTTGTCTGTTTTTTCAAAATACCAGCTTCTGGTCTTGTTTATTAGTGCAATAGTTCTATCACTTTGGATTTTATTAATTTCTCCCTTAATTTTTAGGATCTCTAGTTTGGTTTTCTTTTGGAGGTTTTTAATTTGTTCGTTCTCAAGTTTTTTGATTTGCTTTTCAAATTCATTGATCTCTGCCCTCCCTAATTTGTTAATATATGCACTCATGGATATGAATTTTCTTCTAAGTACTGCTTTGGCTACATCCCATAAGGTTTGAAAGGATGTCTCACCATTGTAATTTACCTCAACTAAATTATTAATTGTTTCTATGATATCTTCTCTAACTGATTTTGGAGTATCATTATTTAATTTCCAATTAATTTTTTATTTGGCTCTCCATGTACACTTATGGATCAATATTTTTATTGCTTTATGATCTAAAAAGGTTGCATTTATTATTTCTGCTTTTCTGCATTTGAGTGCCATGTTTCTGTGACCTAGTATATGATCTATTTTTGTGAATGTGCCATGTGGTGCTGAGAAGAAGTTGTATTCATTTTTGTCACTATTTATTTTTCTCCATATGTCTATTAACTCTAATTTTTCTAAGATTTCATTCACCTCTTTTATCTCTTTCTTATTTATTTTTTGGTTTGATTTATCTAAATTTGATAGTGGTTGGTTCAAGTCTCCCACTAATATGTCTACTTGCTCCTTCAAATATCCTAGTTTCTCCATTAGAAATTTGGATGCTATACCATTTGGTGCATACATGTTGATTAGTGATATTTCCTCATTATCTATGCTCCCTTTTAACAGAATATAATTACCTTCCCTATCCCTTTTGATCAGGTGTATTTGTGCTTTGGCTTTGTCAGATACCATGATTGCAACTCCTGCCTTCTTTTTATCAGTTGAGACCCAAAAGGTCTTACTCCATCCTTTAATTTTAACCTTGTGAGTATCAACCTGCCTCATATGTGTTTCTTGAAGACAACATATGGTAGGGTTTTGGGTTCTAATCCAATCTGCTATTTGTCTACGATTTATGTGTGAGTTCATCCCATTCATGTTCAAAGTTATGATTGTCACTTGTGGATTCCCTGGCATTTTGATATCTTCCCCTAGTTCTGACCTTTCTTCTTTAGCTATATCCTTTTGAACCAGTAATTTTCTTTAGGTCAGTCCCCCTAGTCCCCTCCCTTTGTATACTTCCCTTTCTACAACTCCCTTTTTATGGTCCCTTCCCCTCCCCCCGTCCTTCCCTCCCTTTTTATACTCTGTCCCCCCACCCCCTCCTTAATTTCCCTTTCTTTCTTACCCTGTTGGATAAGATAGAATTCAGGATCCCACTGGATCTAGATATTCTTCCCTCTCAGAGATGATTTCACTGAGAGTAAGGTTTAAGTAATTCCACTTTATGCTCTCTTCCTCTCCTTCTCATATGAGAGATCTTCCCCTCCCCTTCCCATGTGTATCTTTGTATGGGAAAGATTATTCTATTTAGTCCCCCCCATTTCTTGAAGTAAATCTTAGTATTGTCAATGCTTCCCCCTCTCCCTTTTCCTTTCTTTGCCCCCCTTTCACCAAATCTTCTTGATGCCCCAATCTTTCCCTATGCATGATTCTTCTAACTACTCTTATGGTGCATACAATTTTTGAGAGTTACACAGTACATTTTCCCCTCATATTAATATATATATATATATATATATATATATGTATATATAATTTGATCTAAATGTAGTCCTTATAGAAGAGAGTTTGACTTAAAAAAAAAGATAAGATTTATCTTCTTTTCCCTGTCTTTCATATTTACCTTTTCATGTTTCTCTTGCTTTCTGTGATTGGATATCAAATTTTCCACTAAGTTCTGGTCTTTTCTTAGCAAATGCTTGGAAATCTTCTATTTTGTTGAATGCCCATACTTTCCCCTGGAAGTATATAGTCAGTTTTGCTGGGTAGTTGATTCTTGGTTGGAGACCCAGCTCTCTTGCCTTTATAAATATCGTGTTCCATGCTTTGTGGTCTCTTACTGTGTTAGCTGCTAAGTCATGTGTGATCCTTATGGGAGCCCCCCTATATCTGAAGCTCTTCTTCTTATCTTCTTGTAGGATATTCTCCTTTTCTTGGAAGCTCTTGGATTTGGCAATTACATTCCTGGGGGTTGTCTTTTGGGGATTTAGTATAGAGGGTGTTCTATGAACCCTTTCTATTTCTATTTTGCCCCCTTGCTCCAGAACATGTGGGCAATTTTCTTCTATAATCTCCTGTAGTATAGCATCGAGATTTTTGTTTATCTCTGGTTTTTGGGGAAGACCAATAATTCTCACATTGTCTCTTCTTCCTCTATTTCCCAGGTCTGTGGCCTTTTCAGTGAGATATTTTATGTTTTCTTCTAATTCTATATATTTTTTTGGCTTTGCTTTATTAATTCTTGCTGTTTTGCATGCTCACTGTCTTCCAGTTGCTTAATTCTGGTCGTTAGGGACTGGTTTTGCTTTTCAGCTTTGTCTGCCCTTCTATTAGATGCTTCCATCTCTTTCTCCAATTGTGAAGTCTTGTCTATCAGACTGCTGATCTCTTTCTACCATTTTTCTTTCCAGAAGGTTTCCATGTTTTGAATAAGCTCCAATTTGAGTTCTTCCAGAGCTTGTGGATAATTTCCATTGTGGGAGGCATGTTTTGATTTTGTTTGGGTTTCATCCTCTTTCTCTTCTTTTCCTTGGGTACTCCCACCATAAATGTTTTCAATAGTCACCTTTTTCCCTTTCTTCCTGGAGGCTTGATTTTGGGCCATGTGAGCCATCCCTTTGGTGGTTTTATTCCCCTGTCCTTATTGATCTGGGGTCTGGGTGATATGGGCGGGTTTTCTGTGAATTTAGGTTGCCTCAGACTAGTTCTTCCCAGCCTCTGAAGTTTCTTAGAGGGCAGGCCCCTGTTCTCAGTGCAACAGCCCCTGTGTTCAGAGCAGCCGCCCCTTTGCTCAGCGCGGCCACCCCTTTGCTCAGCACAACCTCTCCTGTGTTCAGCAGGGCTGTCCCTTTGCTCAACGCAACCGCCCCTGTGTTCAGGGGGGCCGCCCCTTTGCTCAGGGCAGGATTCTCCTGTGAAACCACCATGGGAGGTCGTTTCCTTGCAGTCTTTAGATCACAAGGAGCCTGTTGTGCCCCCCCAGACAGAGAAGTTCCTCACTCACTCGCTGTTCCAGTGAGCAATCTGATATCTTACTCTGGTTTGGTGCAGGAGGTGGGGGGAGGAGGGGGAAGGGCGGCTCAGTTCACATTTTTGTGCAAGCTTTTCCTCTTTCTTATAGTGTGGAAATGTTCAAGCCCCACATACCTTCATTTCTGTGGGGTACTGGAGAACCCCTCCATTCTTCCAAAGGTGATTTTTATGCTCTTTTGAGGTAGTCCATTTCGTTTGGTGCCCGGGAGAGGAAGCGATTAGTGTCTAGATTGCAGCCATGTTAACCCAGAAGTCTCAACAAATATTTCTTAAGTTCTTACTTACTATACACCAGATACTCTGCTACTTGCTGGGAATATAAATACAAGCAGAAAGAATGGCAATAATACCTTCAAGAAGCTTACATTCTAAGTGGGGTAGGGAGCCAAAAAATCAAAAAGAAAGGATCTCCATGAGGACAAGATAAAGTCTAGAAAGTCAAGAGTTTAGAGAGAAGATATCTACAAGGCAAAGGAATGAGAATATAACATCTAAGAGGAAGGACTATTCTATCACACACACAAAAAAATGCTGAATAGGTTATGGAGCATAAAGGGGAAATGTATTCAGATTTGGTAATCTTTGAGAAAGAAGTATACCTAAGTGATAGGGAGTGGAAACTAACTTTCAAATGACTATAAGTAGATTAGGTGTAGAGAAAGTAGACACATCAGGTATAAAGAAATTTTAATTTTAAAACATTTTGTCCATGAAAGGGATGAGAGATCAGACAATAACTAAATAGGGTAAAAAGTTATAAAAGTTTTAAGTTGAGATTTGAGTAAGTTTGTAGAAATAAGAAAGAGAATAAAGAGCATTGTGGTAGGATGGATAACAGCTAGAGAAAGATGCTAGCAGAGGCAAGGAATGGAATTAAGAGTATAAGAAGATGGTATTATTAAGGAGAAAGAGAGTTACCTCTTTTTCCTGTGACCATAGGAAAAGAGGAAAGAGTAGGTGATGATGCTGAGTAGTTTTGAGGAGTAAAGAGAGGGAATTATACAGTTAAAATGAAAGGGGAAAAGATTCACTTCTCCCCACTAATCAGTCATATTTAATGTACTATTTGCAAATATAATATTATACCTATATAAAATTTAATAAGAAGTATCATGGTTAGAGATCTGGTCTTGAAATCAGAAAGTCTTCCCTCTTATACATACTGAATGTGTGACTTTGGGTTAGCAATTTAATCTCTAATGATTGGACACTCCAGGAGCAGGGTATTCCAGATAACTGAATCTTCTGATCAAGTCAAAATGCTTTATTTCCAGCTCCCCTCTGTAAAAAGCATGCATTTAGTCTAATACTTTCACGAGTACACATTGTATAATGAACATAATCTTTCCTTAGTTGTTGATGATATTCACAATCCTTTATAGTCATAATTTAATTCAATTCATTACAATTGGCATTAATTCAAAATCTTACTGGGTAAAAAATCACATTGGGAGGCTCTGATCACCACTGTGATCAGAGAATCACCAAGTGAATATTCTGCTGTTAGTCTTATAGTCAATTCTTGTTCTACCCTCTCTGAGAAAGAGACAACAGTAATGCTAGTGTGCCCTTCCCAAGCTCTATGCACATAAATCACTCTGCACTTAGATTTAATGGTCTATGTTAAACACTGAACTTGTATTATTCTATAAACATAAATATGGAAAGGACAGGCAACTAGGATAAACACAAAGGGGGGAGATCTCAGAAATTTTATATTAGATTAGTCGCTTGCATCATTTTATCCCCTGTGACTTTTTTGTGCTAAAAGCAAAGAACCTTAAAATGCATGCTAACTGAATAATCTAATTAACTGGGTCTGTTTAATAGAATCAAATAAGTCGAATGAGTTCTTAGACATCATCTGATTCAACTTTATCCTTTTCTAGATGAGGAAACAAGCCCAGGGAAGTAAAGAGAATTACTACAGCTGTATAGCTAGATAGCTCATGGCAGATCAGATCAAGAATCCAATAGAACCAGATCTAGAACAGTTATATGTAAACATCTATTCAAACAAGTAGAAAGAATTATTATACAAGAATGGTTGCCTACATCTCCCCACAAGATTATTGCCAACTCTTTACATGAGGAAAAAGACAATGGACAGGCAGTGTATAAAGAATAGGATTTGGAGTACGATGTATGGAGGGTAGGATTTGGAGGAGGGACACAAGGTTCAAATACTAGTCCTGCTATTTACTACATGACTTTGGGCAAGATTTTTAACACCTGTGAGTCACTGCTTCTTCATCTGTAAAAGGAGGAAGTTGGACTAGATGACCTTAGAATTTCTCCCAGTTTTAACTCTATGATCCTAAGATGTGATTGCAAAGTATATAAGTAAGAATCACCATTGGCTAGTCCCAAGTCTCATTCCTTGTCCTAATCTCTGACTGTCAGTCAGTCAATCAACAAGAATTTATTAAGCACATACTATGAGCCAGGTTTTATGTTAAGTCCTGAAGACATACACACACACACACACACACACACACACACACACACACACACACACACACGCACACACACACACACACAAAGACAAATCCAATCCAGGTCCTGAAGGAGATCACATTCTAATGTGATAGATGACACATAAAGGTCTATATACATTTAAATGTGATATTCTGTTAACAACAACTATCTCTTTTTAAACCTAGATAATCCAATAATAATATGATTGCCCCTCATGGATGCATCCTCTGCTACTTTAAAAAGTTCATATTAGAAGAAAGAGGAGAATCATAATCACTCTGAGCCCCTCAGTGAGAAACATACACAATAGGCAAAATTTTAGGTCCCTGATTTAATTTAGCTTTATAACTATCTCTAGTTAGCCACTGGTCTCTTTTTGGTAGAAGCAAAAATTCAAATTATTGTAGACATTTGAACAAAAAAACAATGTAATACATTATTGATTGACATTTGCTTTTGATTGACATTTGCTTTAAGCAGAAATTGGAGAAAGAGCAAACTGTTTTCTTGTAAATTTCCTCAGTTATTTTTTAAAAAATTAATTTATTTAGTCAATTTAGAACATTATTCCTTGGTTACAAGAATCACATTATTTCCCTCCCTTCCCTCCACTCACCCTTCCCACAGCCGACGTGCAATTTCATTGGGTGTTTCTTGTGTCCTTGATCAGAACCTATTCCATTGTTGATGTTTGCACTAGGATGTTCATTTAGAGTCTACATCCCCAGCAATTTCCTCAGTTATTAAGGAAATAAGTACAATTATTGCTTCAGCTTGAATCTTCTTCCATGGGGTACATGAAGGTCCAATGGCCCTCCTACATATAACCCTTCACTGCCAAGATGAAGTCTTATTTTTCCTTTATTGGTTGACCCTGAGTTGCTGGCTTTGTTCTGCTAAACTCTGGATGTCCCAGCAATTCCTCTATATTAACCTCAAAATCTATCTCTACTCAACTCTCAATTTTATACTCATCTACTATTTCATAGAAATTTCCTTGGCCAATACAAATATTCCTCCTATCCATGTGACTCTAGTTCATTCAAGTACATTTCATACCTAATCAAAGTTTTTTATTCATTGGCTTATTCTCACCTCATTAAGGTATCAGAGTATCTCATCAAATAATTTACATTGGAGAGGCAATTTGATTGATTTACTAAATTAATATCTCATCCACATACATGACTTATTTAGACAATATGGAAAATAATCTGAGAGAAGAAAATACAGGAAGGACCAGGGAAGGTGTTCTGAAGAAGGTGGGATTTGAGTTCAATCTTGAAGGAAGCCAAAAAAACTGTGTGGTATGAAGGAGGAAGAATGAAGACAGCCAGGGCAAAATTATAACAATGGGAGATTTTGCGTGGGACAAAGTAGAATAGTATAGTAAAGAGGTAGATGTTTTAGAAGGTAGGAAATGTAAGATTGGAAAGGTAGCACATGCTGTAAAAAGTTTTAAAGGTCTAAGAGGAGACTTTTTTAGTTGATAATAGGGAGCCACTGGAGCATGTTGAGTAGGGGATTATCATGGCATATGCTTTATGAAAATCACTTTGGGAATTTAGTGACTGATCGACTCTCTGATTCTATATTAGTATCTTTGTCATCAATATATTAATACCTCAAGAATCTGTGATTTTGTTGGGTATGAGGATTCTCTCCAGTAATGCTCAAAGTAGTTCTGTGCTTAGTTGGTAAATCTTACAATAGCTTATGGTTCTGAAAAGTCAAATTATCAGCTCTTGGTCCCACAGCTATTAAGTGTCAGAATTTTGAACTAAGGTCTTTCTTTTTCTAGGTCCAGAATCCTATCATTTAGATCTGGCTATCTTATTTATGTTTATTTTCATGCTTACAATAAGCACAGTTAAAATTGCAAAGATACTCTTAGTTCAGTTTGCTCATAGTTTAGGGTTTATGATTTTATACTGTGAGTTTCATAGTACAATATTCTGAAAAAAAAATTGTAGCTACATTCAATTTCACTACTTTCTTCATATGCTGTGTCACCCTGCAATGTTCCTTTCCTAGAACTATTTCACAATTATGTCTTTTATGACTTGATGCTATAATGTAGTGTGGAAGCTAGATACTAAAGGTTGTGTGCTATTTCATCTTTGAAAATGCTATCTTCAATGCTAGACAGGTTAATGATTCAAACTATAAATGAATGATTTTTTTAAAAATGGTAAACTTGCCTTCTTGGTGACAGATCATTTTTCTCCTGCTCTAAATGCAAATGTTCTAGATTTGTCATTATGAAAGATAAATGCAGTTTTTTCCTCCCTTATAGTTAATAATTAGGTTAGTTGTCTTCCTGAAGGGCTTATTTGAATATATGTCAGTCTGACTCAAGGGTTTCAGGTGAAACCTGCTTGGAATTGGGGAGAAGAATGGACGTTTGTCAGAGAAATCTCTTCCTATCCTATGGTAATGATGGTAAATCATTTACTCTTTGGATCCCCAGTTTTCTCATCTGTAAATAAAGGGAAATGGAGTAGATAGTTTCTAAAGTTATTTTCAGCTAAAAACATCCAAAGTATTGGAAAAGAGAGAACAACACTGTGAAAATCTGAGCCAATATGATATTATGGAGGATGACTCACTCGTAACATGTTCCTAACAATTTAGCAAATTTCAATTAGTTCCATAGTTATAGAAATATAGTACGTGAGAAGGGAAGGTTTCAGAAGAATGGATACATCCTAGTCTGGAGCTAAATTCTAAGCTATATTTTAAACTTTAAAAGGCTCTGCCAAGATACCAAGAGCACTTGGGAGTTTTCCTCCCTGATGAAGGAATCTCTAATACATTTTCTGGTTAATAGAGTAGATAAAAATATATCTCCTCTTTGTCAAGCTGCCCACGGGGAATGTTCTCCCTTTCCTGCATGCTTCCCATTTCCATTTTGCTTTTCCCTTCCATTCCACTTAACTATTTGGTATTCTTGGTTGGTAGACATCTGATTGGGGGGGGGGTACGGCTGATCATACCCTATTCCTTTTCCTCTTCTCCTTTAATAAGATGGAATTTACATGAACTCTCCTGTATATTGGGGTACTGGAAACCAGATCTCTCAATGACATTAGAAAATGGGAGACTTTGAGCACCAAGGAAGAGTCAAGGTGATTGAAATAATCTTTTTTTCCAAAAGAAAATGTTAAATTATAGTGTGTTCATATGACCAGCTATTACTAAACATATCTTTAGTTCTAAAACAGATGTATCCTAATGAAATTATAAAAATTTGCATATGGTTTAGTCTCAAGAATACAGGGCTTGATATTCTAAGACATCAAAAATAAATATTTTCTCTGTTTATTGAACGATTTTCCAAAAAATCAGTGTTAAAATCTTTACTCCAATTCAAGGGTTTGTCTAAACTTAGGAAGAAGCTGTCACAATTGAATACATAGGCACTTTCATTTAGAATCTCATGTGGATTCCAGCAATGTCAGTATATGGGCACTAGTTATCCTGGAGAATGCCTAACTTGTCTATCAATAAGAGCAGTCATGTGGAACAGAATATAACCTCATTTTTTAACATGAATTCTGAATCATGATTCAAAAATTCGTATATTCATGCACATCACCTCACACAGAGTAAATTTTCTGACCTTCAAGTGAAGGTGCTTCAGTATTTTACATTCCATAAAGCAATAGAGAGAGAGACAGGCTATGGTTCTCTGAGGCCTTCATAATTTGCTGGTGTTTTATAGGAAAAATTTGTTTCAATTTCTGAACCACAGAGTTGAAACAGTGTGACCAAAAGCTAGGGGCAATATTGTCTTCATATTAGAGAAATTTGAATTGATCATCTTCTTATGTACAACATATATCAGGTTAACAAGAAATGTTTTTCCACATTATGAAACTTTCACCACCTTACTTGCCAACAAATTATTAATTTTTTTAGCCACCTAACCAAAAATGCAGCTCCTTCAGAGTGACCTATGGAAAAGTCTAAATGATTCAAGAATCACCACCACTCCTTTTTTCTCCTGAAATACTGAAAGATTCTTTTTCTTATTCTTTTGCTTATGTCACCCTTTTTCAACTTCTTTCTAAAAAAGTACCTTAGGTCCCCAATAGATAAAGAGAGACAGAAAGACAGACAGACAGAGACAGAGACAGAGAGAGAAGAGGAGACAGAGAGTCAGAGAGAGAGAGAGAGAGGGAGAGGAAGTTGAAGTGGGAGAGGGAAAAGGAGAGATAGAGAGACAGAGACAGAGACAGAGACAGAGAGAGGAGAAAGAGAATGAAGAGAGAGGAGAAAGAGAATGAAGAGAGAGAAGGGAGAGAGAGACAGAGAGATAGAGACAGAGAGACAGAGACAGAGACAGAGGCAGAGGCAGAGACAGAGACAGAGGAAGAGAGCAAGGGATTAGTATAAAATTTTACCCATACCTGGAAGAGGGGAAAAAAAGAAAGAAACCTTTTGACCTGCATGCCATGGGTGAGTAGGCTCATTTCTATATATTAATAATGAAATTAAATTTTATTTTTTAAAATTTTATTTAATTAATCAATTTAGAGTATTTTTCGAGGATTTCAAAAATCATGTTCTTTCACTCCCCTCCCCTCAAGCCCCTCCCATAGTCCATGCACAATTCCACTGGGTTTTACATGTGTCATTGGTCAAGACCAATTTCCATATTATTGATATTTGCACTAGGGTGATCATTTAGAGGTCTATAAGCCCAATCATATCCCCATTGACCCATGTGATCAAGCAGTTGTTTTTCTTCTGTTTCTACTCCCACAGTTTTTCCTCTGAATGTGGATAATGTTCTTTCTCATAAGTCCTTCAGAATTGTCCTGGATCACTGCATTGCTGCTAGTAGAGAAGTCCATTATGTTAGATTGTACCACAGGGTATCAGTCTGTTCTCCTGGTTCTGCTCCTTTTGCTCTGCATCAGTTCCTAGAGGTTATTCCAGTTCACATGGAATTCCTATACTTCATTATTCCTTTCAGCACAATAGTATTCCATCACCAACATATATCACAATTTGTTCAGCCATTCCCCAAAGGAAGGGCATCCCCTCGTTTTCCATTTTTGGCCACCACAAAGAGCGCAGCTATGAATATTTTTGTACAAGTCTTTTTCCTTATTATCTCTTTGGGGTACAAAACCAACAGTGATATGGCTGGACCAAAGGGTAAGCAGTCTTTTAGTGCCCTTTGGGCATAGTTCCAAATTGCCTTCCAGAATGCTTGGATCAATTCACAACTCTACCAGCAATGAATTAATGTCTTAACTTTGCCACATCCCCTCCAGCATTCATTACTTTCCTTTGCTGTCATGATAGTCAATCTGCTAGGTGTGAGGTGATACTCAAGAGTTGTTTTGATTTGCATTTCTCTGATTATAAAAGATTTAGAACGTTTTTTCATGTGTTTATTGATAGTTTTGATTTCTTTATGCAAAAATTGCCTATTCATTTCCCTTGCTCATTTATCAATTGGGGATTGGCTTGATTTTTTGTACAATTGATTTAGCTCTTCATAAATTTGAGTAATAGACCTTTGTCAGAGGTTTTTGTTATGAAGATTTTTTTCCCAATTTGTGGCTTCCTTTCTAATTTTAATTGCATTGGGTTTTTTTGTACAAACCCTTTTTAATTTAATGTAATCAAAAGTATTTATTTTACATTTTTTCTAACTCTTGCTTGGTCTTAAAATCTTTCCTTTCCCAAAAATCACACAGGTATACTATTCTGTGTTTACCTAGTTTCCTTTATATTCAAGTCATTCACCCATTCTGAGTTTATCTTGGTATAGGGTGTGAGATGTTGATCTAAACCTAACCTTTCCCATACTGATTTTCAATTTTCCCAGCATTATTGTCAAATAGTGCATTTTTGTCCCCAAAGTTGGCATCTTTGGGTTTATCATAGACTGTCTTGCTGAGGTCACTTGCCCCAAGTCTATTGCACTGATTCTCCCTTCTCTCTCTTAGCTAGTACCATATTGTTTTGATGAACACTGCGTTCCAGGATGGTTTGAGGACTGGTACTGCTAGGCCACCTTCCTTCACATATTTTTTTCAATATTTCCCTTGATATTCTTGATTTTTTGTTCTTCCAAATAAACTTTGTTATTTTTTTCTAATTCAGTAAAAAAAGTTTCTTGGTATTTTGATGGGTATGGCACTAAAAAAGTAAATTAGCTTGGGTAGGATTGTCATTTTTATTATGTTTGCTCATACTACCCATGAGCAATTAATGTTTTCCAAATATTTAGATCTAGTTTTAATTGTGTGCAAAGTGTTTTATAGTTGTGTTCAAAAAGTCCCTATGTTTGTCTTGGCAGATAGATTCCTAAGTATTTTATGTAGTCTAGGCTGATTTTAAATGGAACTTCTCTTTCTAACTTTTGTTGCTGAGATTTGTTGGAAATATATAGAAATGCTGATGGTTTATGTCAGTTTCTCTTGTAACCTGCAACTTTACTAAAGTTGTTGATTATTTCTACTAGCTTTTTGGTGGAGTCTCTAGGATTCTTTAGGTAGACCATTATATCACCTGCAAAGAGTGATAGCTTGGTCTCCTCATTACCTACTTTAATACCTTCAAATTCTTTTTCTTCTCTAATTGCTACTACTAGTGTTTCTAGTACAATGTTAAATAATGGAGGTGATAATGGGCATCCTTATTTCACTCCTGATCTTATTGGGAAGGCTTCTATTTTATCCCCATTGCTGATGATACTTGATGATGGTTTTAGATGTATACTGTTTATTATTTTTAGGAAAGTCCCTTCCATCCCTATACTTGCTAATGTTGTCGATAGGAATGAGTATTGTATTTTGTCAAAGGCTTTTTCGGCGTCTATTGAGATAATCATGTGATTTTTGTTGGTTTGCTTCTCTTGATATGGTCAATTATGTGGATGGTTTTCCTAATACTGAATCATCCTTGCATTCCTCATATAAATCCTATTTGATCATAATGAATAACCCTCCTTATGACTTGCTGGAGTCTTTTTGCTAATATCCTATTTAAAATTTTTGCATCTATGTTCATTAGGGATAATGGTCTATAGTTTTCTTTCTCTGTTTTTGACTTGACTGACTTTGAATTCAGTACCATATTTGTGTCATAAAAGGAATTTGGTAGAACTCCTTAGCAAATTATGTCAAAAATGTATATAGTATTGGGATTAGTTGTTTTTTTTTTTAATGTGTTTGATAGAATTCACTTGTGAATCCATTAGGCCTTGGGGATTTTTTCTTAGGGATTTCTTTGATGGCTTGTTCAATTTCTTTTTCTGATATGGGGTTATTTAAGTATTCTATTTCTTCTGTTAATTTAGGCAATTTATATTTTTGTGGGCAATTTCCATTTATTTTGAGAGGTTTGAATGCATTTATTTGTTCATCCTCTTCTGCTATTTCCTCTCTAGTCTGGATTTTTCCTCCATAAAAATTATTCAGGTTCAAGGCTTTCTTCTTGTTCCTCTTGATGTTGGGAAATTGTTTTTCCTGGGTATTTTTTTCCATCACTATGCTGGTTTTTCCTTCCCTTTCCAGTCAGAAGTCTGAGTGAGGAGGGCAGGTTGTCTGTGTATAGAGCTAAGGAGCAAGGTTTTTGCCTGAGGCCACCTTTCGAGTCTCAGGAACTTCTACTCTTTGCAGCCCTTCTCTGCTCTATCTCTTCACCCAAGGTCTATGCACTTCCTCCTGTTGGGGTCTCAAGTCTAACTGCTCTCAGGAGTAGGTCTTTGGTGGTCTTAGTCAACTGCCAAAGACCTAGAGGTGTCCCTCGCTCGCTCACTGATTCTAGCGTGCACTGGCTTGGTAGGTAGGGTGGGCAAGGGTAGATCAGCTCATGCTTTGATGGAATCTATTTCACCCCCTTATAGTGTGGAAATGCACAAATCCCACATACCTCCAATGCTGTGCCCTACTGTAGAGTCCCTTTGTTCATATGAATTCGATTTTGGTTTCTTTTGCCTTTTGAGTGAGTCTATAATGGTAGGTAATGAGGAGAGGTAGATTCTTGTGTCTAAATTGCAGCCATGTTTACCTAGAAGTCTGGAATTAAATTTTAAAACCATATTGTCAGTCACAGAATATTCTTCCTTGTATAGGTATGCTTTAGTAGAGGCATAAGGCCAGCTATATCTCAAGCACACACTTTACCCTTCATCACAGACTAAAAACCAAGACTAGTTACCTCTTTTCAATAGAAAGTCTATCAACCTGATTTCTGTCCCTTAGCATAGACTATTAGGGCTCCACAATGAAATCTTGTTGTCTCAAGGAACACAATTTAATTCAATTCAGTTAAACAAATGAGCTATATTTATGCTCAAGAACTCTCTTGGGCAGTGGAGATATAAAGACAAACAGTCCTTGTCTTCAAGAAACTTTGATTCTCCTGGATGTTCTGGGCCAGAGAACAAAGCCCCCAACCATTACTATACAAAAAACATATCAGAGGGAAAGATGGAAGGAAGAACACAAAAGGCATTTGAGGAGCAAGCTCTGAGGTTGATTTTATAAGAATCCTATTGACGGAAGAGACCTCTATGCAATTATTACTCACTAACAACTTAACAGTAATTAACTAATTAACCAGTGAACTCCCAAGGTGGTTAGGGTTGTGGAAAAATGGGAAAGTGCTGTGGTAACATAAGAGAAGCAGGGGCTTGAGACACTGCTCAAGAAAACAGAATATAATAGACATGGAATTCTATGGATCCAAGAAAAAGAATGTAAGCATTGAGAGCTGGCTGTCAGAATGGTAGATTTGGGGGTGAGTAGGAGATTAGAGAAGGGAAGCCAAAAAAGACATGATTCAACTACTTTACTTAACAATCTTGCTAAATGTGGGTCCTATTTGTGTGTGACCCAGTGGGAAAAAAGGATCCACAAGATTGTTTTTATGATACAGATAGAGTAAGCTAGGCATCAAATGACTTTCCTCTCAAATCCACCCTCAGACACTTTGTATATGCTTAATCCTAGACAAGTTACTTAATCTCTGTCTGCCTGAGTTTCCTTTTCTTTAAAACAGGGATAATATTCATGTTTCTAAATTACTTTGCAAACCTCAATGTCCTATATACATGCTGGATATTTTTATTGTGATTATTGCTATAATGTCAAAGCATGAATCATGGCAATGGTAGAGTTGTGACCAAAAAGCAATATTGACACCAATTGGCCATTTACTGAGCCAGAGTTAAGCTAAAAAAAATGGCCAAACAGAACTAGCTTTAGATCATATCTTTCCTTTCACCTTATGTTCCTGTAGCAAAAAACTCAGAAATCTCTAATGACCCTGACTCAGAAATTTAGCATATTTTGCATTTCAAATATATGTTTTTCTACTGATCTGTAATTTTTACTGAATAAGGATTTTGTATTACTACTTGCACTTCAGTTACACCCACAGTTAAAAGAGTTAATTAAGAATTTCTTGATCCTATCACCCCATGTTCACCAAGATGCATCCTGTCCACTCTTCTGCCTCAGACCTGCCTGGATTTACAAAACCAAATTCAAAGAAATGACCTTCACTCCCAAACATGATCCATTCATCAAACAGCAACTATAGTGAAAGGATTGTATTAAGTGCTTTGGTGAAATCTGGAAAATTAGATCTCTTTCTTGAAGGAATGGTTTGAAGGTTGAGGCCAGAGCACGCTTATTCAGAAGATGGCACTAGTGACAAGATGAGGATAGTATTGGATGGAAGAGGGCTCTTATCCTGTTTTATTTATGGATTCCAAGTGGCTGGAAATCAAACTCTCACTTAGTTATATTGCTGATCTTGGGTTGTAGCTCCAAGAAAATTCTCAGGCCACTTTGGAAGGCCATCATAAGAGCTAGCCTCCAAAGTGAAGAAACAAAAGAAAAGCATCAGGAAAGAATGAGGAAAGGAAAGACTAGATTCCAGACTCTAACTATTCCCACTGATCTGACATGCATGCAATTGTTTTGAAATAAAATTCATATTTTTGGAAATAGAATATTGCAGAAATAAACATCCCTGAGCATCAGCAGAACTGTGATCCTTTGCGTTTTACAATAGACTGATTTTAAGTATTAAAGATACAATGATATAAGTGCTTTAAGGGTAAAGATTATTTTGAGTTTTTTCTTTGTATATGAACCTAGTGCCTGGCAAAGTGCCTTGCATGTAGTATTAGTAATTAAAGGAATGTATATAACATTTATTTAGTGCTTAGAATTATTGTGCCAAGCATTGAGTATACAAATAGAGAAGTAAGATCGTGTCAGCTCTGGAAGAACTTACATTCTAAAATGGGAGAAATAGCACAAATGGAAGTTTTGGCTGGAAGTTAGATGGAAAAGTCCAATGACCATAGGATACAGTGGCAAAACAGATATTAGTACTTCTTTAATGTCATTTCCACTGATAAAATATTATGAGTTTCTGATGTCGGACTACTTGACTGTGCCAAGAACTTTGGTAAGAACTTTCTTTTCCTGATCTCCAATAACTGTGAGCATAACAACTACAGTGGCTGTTAGCAAGCTGTAGCTCCACAGGGCTTGCTGCAGTAGAGAAGGAAGAAAAGGGAAAGGAAAATGAATACTATGAGTTTGAGGGAGACATCTTCTCACAAGATAAAAGAACATCCAAGGAAAGAGAAAGAGCTATGGGGTTGTCATTAGGAGATATCTAAGCTGTACTCTTTACTGGCAACAACAGGATGATCTAGACCATTATTGGCAAAGATGTGGCATGCCTGCAGAGCAGGAACTGGGAGAATGGCTCCATTCCCCCTCTTCCCATAGCCCAAGGACATTTTTGCATGCCCCACCCCTCTATCTAGCCACCTAAAGCAAACACTTTCTCCCTCAACTCTCTCTGGTAATCTGGGGGTTCACAGACAACTTGAATTTGCCAGCTGGACACTCAAATTTGGAAAAGGTTCACCAATAAAGAAGGAAGGAAGGAAGGAAGGAAGGAAGGAAGGAAGGAAGGAAGGAAGGAAGGAAGGAAGGAAGGAAGGAAGGAAGGAAGGAAGGAAGGAAGGAAGGAAGGAAGGAAGGAAGGAAGGAAGGAAGGAAGGAAGGAAGGAAGGAAGGAAGGAAGGAAGGGAGAAAATCTCATAACCACCATAGAGAAGAGATGCTGTTATTATGGCCATTTTACATTGAAGAAAACTGAGGCAGATAGAGTGACCTGTCCAGGATTAAATAGTCAGTAAGCAATGTCTCAGACCAAATCTGAAATAAGTTATTCCTGACTCTAGATCTAGTGCACTATGCACTGTACCTCCTAGTTGCCTCAGTGTTTAACTTGACAAGAGAAGGGATGGTTAGGGAAGTAGATGCTGGCAGATAGGATACAAATTCCCAATAGATTTTTTTTTCTTACTATGGGATAATTACAAGGAAACGTATGCAAAATTGAAGTCCTCCATTAATTTAGAGATTACTAACTAAAGATAAATACATCTTCTTACAGCAAGATCTCACTTTTTGTGACTCTGAGGCTTGAATATTTCCCCATTTCCTTTCTGTTGGGAATGCTGTATACTCTGAACAAACCTCAAAAGTTATAAAAATCCAAGTTATACCCAAGGAGGAAAAAAAAAACTGCTACTAGCCTGAGCAGTCTTTCTTGACATGTTAATAAATGTTTTTCTTTTCATTTTAGCTACTCACTTTTTGACCCATCCCCAGCTCCCATTCTCACAGATCTTACAGTGGGTTTGATTAAGCCTTGACTCTCATAGAACCCAGACTGGGAAACTCTCATAACAATTCCCAGGATGCTCATGGGTTCAGAGTCCCAGGCAGTACCCATCAAGTCCTTAAAGAATATTTAAAGAATTAAATTTTAAAAAGAGAAAACTGAGGTAGTGCATGATTTATAAATTCACTTAAGAACTCTGAAAAAAATAGTTAAACCAATTCTGTGTCCATGTAACATAAAAGTAACCTGCAAAAATGTGAAATTGACTGGGAATATTATCAATAGAGGACAAAGAATCCATTTTAATTGGCTTATGCATTGCTTTGGGGTAGCCCAGGTTACACCATCCCAAAACTAGTCATCAGACCACCCTGCTTCCATTTTCTTCCACAACTACATTTGAAGTAGGAATCTATTTCTATAGAACTATATTCCATAGAAATTGAAATTGCTTCTTAGACCAATTAGTTTGTACCCTAAAGCCTCCAAGTCCTTTTAATGTCCTGGTACATTTCTCCTTCCATGCATTGTTACCCAGATGATGAGTAGAGCAATAGACTTCACTACAGCTCTCAGAAATCTGTAGAATATCTGGTTTTCTCCCAATTCATCAGCATCAGAATGCTTTATTTGGTCCTAAAATGAATGGCAACTTATTAAGTCTAACAACACAGATTGTTCCATATGCAAAGTGGAATTTTCAGTCTGCCTGCAGCACTGCTGGTTGCCATTGTTACAGCACAGAGAGGTGCTTTCATCAGGGTAACAAGGCATCACACCAAGTCCAGCCAGCCTGTAGCCAAAACTGCCAATCTTTAGAAAAAGAAATTCAAAAGGATTCCTTTTCTAAAGCTAAAAAGTAATCATTGGTTGTTTTTCTTTCTTTCTTTTTTTGGTGGTAACCAATGTTGTTAGGAGACTGAGTTCACAAGATGTAGTTTTAGGCACTGAACCCTAGGGTAATTTTAGAAAGAAAGCATCTCACAGGCTGACGTGCTTCTATTCAAGTAGCTTGTCCACACACAACACAAAATTGTACCTTTTTTCTTTAAAGGAAATGTGTTCAGCACCATTAGCATGCTGTCTAAAAGTTTCTACATTTCATTTTCACATGAGGAATTCTGGAAAATTCATTGCTCATAATTAATTTGTTTCCTTAGACTAAGTATGACTATCCTCAGTAAACATTTATGAAAATACCTGATTGCTTCAAAAGGAAAAATAACTTCTCATTTTATATCTTTGTATTAATGAGAATCACACATAGTTTTATTAATGATGAGATTATCTGTACATGTCTTAAATTTTCAATGACTTTATACGTATCTTTTTCTTAAAACCAATCTTTGAGAAAAGGCAGATATAATTAATTCTGTTTTACAAATGAGGAAACTGGTGAAAAGGTTGAGTGGTTCTCACAGACTTTCAATAATAACTCAGAGTTATTAAATGTCAGATTCAAACTCAAGTTTTCCTGAGTCTAGATTGAGCATTCTAGTCACCATGTTGGTGAAAATATGGCACACATACCCCTGAGTGCCGGAGAGGCTGCTCTGTTTCCCTTCTCCACCCAGTCTGAGGACATTTTTTTGTATGCCCCACCTCTCTGTCATAGAGAGCTAAATGCAAGCACTTCCTCCCTTCACTCTCTGGAGTAGGGCTCACAAGTTTCTTAAGGTGAAGTTTGGGCATGTGATCTCTAAAAGTTTTGCCAAAGCTGCATACTTTCTCTCTACTTATTGCTTTGGGGATATTATTAAACTGGTAGAGGCTATAATTTTGAAAAAATGTGGAGAAAATATGACACTTTAAAGGTTTTCACAATTCTCTTGTTGCATATTTAACTCTCTAATCCAGGCAATCAGTGGGAACTGCTAAAGGCAGAAGTAATGATATATGTAAAGAAAGGATTTTGGAAAGAGAGGCAAGAGGACCATGGAATGTTAAGGACCTGAAGAGTGAGAGATAATAGATCTGAGAAGAGATCTTTTATGCAGAATTGAAGGTCTCCATTAACTTAAAGGTTACTAACTAAAGAGAAATATATCTTACAGCAAGATCTCACTTTTTGTAACTGAGGCTTGAATACTTCCTCATTTCCTTTCCGTTGGCAAATGCTTTTGATTGGCTATGTACTCTAACCTGAGATCAGAATTAGAACAGGTCCTTCACTACCACCATGCTTTTAGGAGTCTCTATGGAGGATATACCTCTCTTATGATCTTCTTCTGTAAAATTATATTCAGGCAAAAATTGGCTTGCTCCGGCAAAGTCAGTACTTTTGCTCAACCCCATTCATTATTTAGCATCTAGTTAATGACTTCCTATGTACCCTATGATTGGCCATGAAGTTGTTACTGATGATTTTCCCAAAGAAATTAGGTGGAGAAGGAATAAAAGAAGGGAGACAGAAAGACAGAAAGAGAAAATAGAGAGGAAGTGGAGAGAGTCAGAGAAATTACTCCCAAATTCAATATGGACTTTTTTGGGGATATAAAAAAAAATTCAACTTCAGGTCCTAACAACCCAAAACTTCATAAATCCAATAGCAAAAAGATATAGTTAATGCATGAGACAATGTAAAAAGCAAGGAAAGGAGTCAAGTAATAGTAAAGTATTCTCTTTTCAAGTACAATAAAAAAAAATCTCTGTCTTGAGAGATGTTGTAGTGAAATTCTCTTTCCATATTTCTGATTGGAACAAATTGAGAACAACCAAACACTTCAATACACAATGGTCACAGAGGTAGATATTCAGATCTCCTGATGGAGTATCTTTCCTGAGACCCTACTACAGACAAGGAAACATATCATATCTTGAGGCAGGTAGATCTCAAGAATGAAACTTCAATATCTTGTCTCTAAAACCAATAAGGTCTAGCCAAGATATCTTGAATAGCAATGCCATTTCATATGGTCTATTTTCCCAGGTAATGTTTGCTTCTCCCACACATTTATCTTCTTAGCTATCTCACTTTTTACCCACCTCCATCACTTGGTACTAATTACAGGCTTAGAGAAGTTTATATACTGTGGGTTCATGCATAACTCTCTGGGAAATATCTTCCACATATTTTAACAATGACCAAGGATCTCGAAGATTCTATCATTGGAGAAAACAAAATTCCAGAGATATGTTTACTAAACAGATTTCAAAATTTTAAGAACTTTTCCTTTGTCTGGTGTGGATATTCCCCATAGTGATTCATATTATATTTATTTCCCAACTTAGTACAATTAAATCATCATCATCATTACCACCATTTTCAACAAGCATTTCCTGAGACCTTACTATGTGTCATGTACCATACTAAGTACAGAAAAACAAAAATATGATTCCTGCTTTCAGAGAGCTCACATTCTAATTAGAGACAGCATGCAAACACCTATTGCACATACAAGATATACACAGAGGACATGGGAGGTAATCTCAGAAGGAAGGCACCTACAGTTCAGTGGAAGTGATGGGAGAAGAGATTAGGAAGGGCTTCCAGTTTTTAAAGAAATGAGGAAAGGATGGAGGGAGAAATGAGGAAGGACATTCTAAAAAAGGGGAAGAATCAGGTGGGGAAAAATATTGTCTGAAGATGAGTGTCATGTTTCATGTGTTGTTTTTTTTTTTTTATCCAAGAGGAAGAAGAGGGCAGTGAAGAGGAATATGAAGAAGAAGGTGAGAAAGAAGATGGAGATGAGGATGATGACACAAAGACAGTTATAGGCAAGCAGGCAGCTGAGAATGAAGAGGAGGAGGACACCAAGAAGCTTTCAAATAGCTTTCTGGTAGAGTTCCAGAAAAAGATCCCGACTGGACAATGACACACTCTGAGTATCTACCAGTGGGGCCATTGTGTTTTGAAGTGACTTTCTTCTCAGTGAAAAAATACTTCATCAACTTCTGACCATCATCTTAATACAATGTGGTATCCATGTTGAAATGTTTGCCTTAGAATCAGAAAAACCTGGATTAGAATTCTACCTCAGGCACCTATCAGCTTTGTGACCCCAGATAGAATTTCAGCCAACCACCCATTGTTTCTTCAATTATAAAATTATAGCAATAACAATAATATGTTTTATGATGATAAGTGGGAAGCTAGGTAGTACCATAGATAAAACACTGGAATTGCAGTCAGGAACACCTGTGTTCAAATCCAGCCTCAGATACTTGCTATCTATGTGAGATTGAGTAAGTCTCTTTTTTTTGCCTCATTTATCTCATCTATAAAATGGGGATAATAATAATGCCTCAATCCCAGGGATGTTGTGAGGGGGAAAATGAGGATGATACTTGTAAAATTCTTTGAAAACCTTCAAGTGAAATATAAATACTAGTTATTATTATCTGGCTAATAAAGTAATAGATAATATTTATAGAGGACTTGAGGTTTGCAAAGCTCTTTGCCTTTATTATCTCACATGATGTTGACAACAAGCCTATGAGGAAAGTACTATTATTATCCCCATTTTACAGATGAGTAAACAGAGCGAGAAGGTTTAAGTGAGTTGACTAAGGTTACAGTTCAGTTTCTAAGACAGATTTGAAAGGGAATGTTAATAACACGTAACTCATGGGATGACTGGGAGGATCAAGTAAGATAATATGCATAAAGCATTGTACAAATTTTAAAGCATTATATCAGTTATTATTGGGTCTAAGATTTTGATAATGAGCTTCTCCAAATTTAGATCAATCAATCTTTGGGTGACGGATACCCAGTCCTGGCAAATGTTGTTATTGATCAGTGGTTTCAGACTCCTTGTGATTCTATTTGCAGTTTATTGCCCAAAATACTGGAATATTTTATCATTTCTTTCTTCAGATCATTTTACAGAGGTGGAAACTGAGGTGGTAACAGGGTTAAGTACTTGCCAAGTCCCACAGCTAGTAATTGTCTGAGTCTGAATTTGAACTGAGGTCTTCCTAACTCTGTATCTAGCACTCTAACCTACTGTGTCACCTAGCTGGGGCAAATATTTGAAGCTTTTTTTTTTTCTCCTAGATTGGTAGGATCCATCTTTCTTCCAGCATATACTGAGTGGTCACCTGTATACTGCAATGAGGTGTTGAAGTAGCATGTTAGTTAAAGTTTTTCTTTTTAATTAAACATCGAAATGAGAAGCAAAGCACTCTTCTTCATCCCACAGATATGAGAAAGTGGTTTAATAGGTGGTGCTTCCATAAGAGAATCATCCTGATGGCTATCCAGATTTTTTAATCTTAAAATTTGATGTTATATGTATTATATATCACTTGGCTATTTGGGGATATGTTGGGGGCTTTGTTTTACATGATTATCTACTTAGAAAAATGAATAATACAGAAAGGTATTTTGCATGATAAAACATGTTTAGATAGCCCAGTTTGAATTGCTTGTCAGCTCCAGGAAAGGGGAGGGAAGAAGGGAGAGAGACAACAAGTTAGGTAGAAATTTGCTATTAAAATAAAATTTGTTTTTTAAGTTTGAGGTTACAATTCTTAGCACATAAGCATTGTCCTGGCAGGTGCACACCTTGTACTATAAAACAGCAACCAGTCACTCTACCCAGTCATAAAACATGCTGCCCTCTCTTCATAGCACAATCTGTTTATTAGCCTGAAGGCCAGGATGACTGTTTGAGGTCATGTAAATAGAGGTTCCTCTTGCAATCCCTTTATGACATAAAGATTGCTTGCTTTTAAATTTTACAACCAAGTAGCTGAATTCGAACTGAATGCTAAAAAAAAAAAGTAGCATTTAAAGAAATTCAAACTGAAAGCAAGTAAAAACTTTGACAAAAAATTAAAAATATGAATTATGCTATATTTCAATTTGGAATATAGTTGTCATCACGGATCTAGTTCTGAACCTGGGAATTAAAATCCAAATTTGAATTCCACTTTAGACACCAGAGGCTTGTTTTTTTACTGGATTATTTCTCACACATGCAATCCTCTCCCTCCTCACTTCCACTTCCTATCTTACCAAGATTCCTTTTATTTCCAGTTCAAATCCCCAGAGGCAAAAAGCCTTTCCTAACCTCTTCCATGCCCATCATTCCATTCCTCTGAAATTCCCTTCCATTTACACTGTCTATATCTGACACCTACATTTTTTTATATGGCCTCTCCCATTAGAACGTGAGTTCCTTGAGGAGAGGGACTATGTATTAGCTTCTCTTTGTACATCCAGCACTTAGCACAGTGCCTAGCAGATAACAACAACTTAATAAATATTGCTTGACCAGATTGACTGGGCAACACTAGGCATTTCCCTTAACTTGTCTCAGCCTCAAAGATGAGGATAATAAAGGTACCTACTTCACAGTAATGTTGTGAAAAACAGGAGATAATATGTACAAATATTTTTGCAATCTTTGCAAGAGCTATAAAATGAGGATTATTATTAATGATGATTTTATTATTATTAATTATCTCTTCGAAACACAAAACCCTGCCTCCTCCCCAGATACTCTGATATTTTTCAAAGGGGTAACATTATAGCCCAGATGACTTTTTTTCTCCTTCAAACGATCCCCAAGGCCAAACAAAAGTAGAGATGCCACATGCAGCCTGCTGTCATTGTTGTATATTACCTATTCTACCCATCCCTTCTTGGAAGTTTATGTCTTTGTGATTTATTTCACTTCGATTGAAGGAGTGTGCAGTGTGCTGGGATTGTATATCACACTAAAAACAAAGTAAAACACAGTGTTTGGGGGTTTGTTCAGGATTGTAATCACTGAGGCAGAAGAGAAATCTGAGCAATTTTATTTAAATTCAAATTATGTAAATCCCATTTCACGGACTATACATGCTCAAGAGAGAAAAATAAAAACCACTTCAAGAACAACAAAAAATTGAAATTGATGAGTTTGTAACCAAAGATTTTGTGACACTTAGGGAAAATGTCATGCTGCTTTCCACAGAAAATAAAAACAGGATTTAGATACCATTAACTGTGTGAGGTGATGATTCAGGTACTAGATTTGAAATCAGAAAGACTTGAGGTCAAATTCTACTTCTGTTTCTTACTATAATAGCTCTGTGACCCAGGAAGTCACTTGAACCATACTCATTCTGTTTCTTCATCTGAAAAAAAAATGGGAATAACCATATATAGTAGTATCTGCTTCACTAGGTTCTTTGAGGCTCAGATGGGCTAATGTATATGAAAAGGCTCATAACTTAGAAATACTTTACATTAATTATCATTAATATTTAGAGTATAAGTAGCTTTGAGGGAATTTTTGAGCAAACAATTTTTCCAGATGATTTTGGATGATCATCTTTACTGAGTCATTTATTCATTAATGAATCAATGTATATATATTTTTTCCTTTCAGTTCATTTCCACTGAAAATAGTCTCTATCCAATTTGTTGAGTGCTTTCATTATTTTAATATGTCTGGAGAATGGGAACATTAACGAGAAACTATGAACCTTTAGAAAATCACTTGCCAGCATCAGTATCAAACACACAGGGGGATAAAGTCTTCAGATAGTAATTTTGAGAAAATCAGTGAATGCAGTACCATCTGTGTCCCTCTGACTATCTTTGTTTCTCCACTTAAAAAAAAAAACAGTAAAAACTCTAAGAAAATACACACACACACACACACACACACACACACACACTCGCACACCCCTGTGATTTCTAGTGGAGTCAAATGTAAAGGGGACTGACTAGAATCCTGAATGAGCCATCAAAATACCTGGGATCACCTCATTAATTGTATGACCTTAAGTCATTTTACATTTAAATTTATTTCTTCATGTGTAAAATGGATTCCAAAGTATCTCTAAAATCCCCCCCCCACCTTGAAAATTTTATTATTTCTCCATAAGGACCATGATATGTCTTAGGATTTAGATAATTTGAAAATTCGCCCTGAAGGCAGTAGAATTCTATTGATATCACTGGAACTTTCCAAACCAAAATAATCCTCTTTGACCACCAATTCCTTCCCCACCACCCCCTTTAAACCATTGCCTTCCATCTTACAATTAATATTGTGCATTGTTTCCAAGCAGAAGAGAAGATGGGCTAAGGAATGAATGTTTAATGATTTGCCCAGGGTCAGTTAGGAAGAGTCTGTGCTCAGATTATAACCCAGGACCGCCTGCCTCTATTCCTGTCTGTCAGTCCAATGAGGTCACCCAGTTGCTCCCAACCATTCCGTTTATATGTATTATCTTTTCTCATCAGAATATAAATCCCGTCAGGACAGGGACTGTCCTTTATATTACCATCATATTCCCAATACTTAGCACAATATTTGGCACAAAGCATTTTACTGGTCATTCATTTATAGGCATGGTTGAAAAATAGTAGCACAATATTTACTAATAATCATAATTTCAGGACATATATAACTGTATTAAATTAGAGCACATTTTGAAAGATTTTCATTTCTACTTTATTTTTTATTTTTATTTGGTCAATTTCATACATTATTCCTTGGTTACAAAAACCATTTTCTATTCTGCCCTCCCCTTCCCCCACCCTCCCTATAGCCAATGTGCAATTCCACTGGGTATAATATATAACCTTGATCAGAATCTATTTCCATGTTGTTGGTGTTTGCATTAGGATGTTCATTTAGAGTCTACATCCCTGATCATATCCCACTCGGCCCATGTAATCAAACAGTTGTTTTTCTTTGATGTTTCTACTCCCACAGTTTATCCTCTGAATGTGAATAGTGGTTTTTCTCATAGATCCCTTCAGTTGTTCAGAATCAAAGCATTACCACCAAAGGGGGGAGTCCATTACATTCGATTGTACCACAGTGTATCAGTCTCTGTATATAATGTTCTCCTGGTTTTGCGCCTCTCACTATGCATCAATTCCTTGGAAGTCATTCCAGTCCACATGGAATTCCTCCAGTTCATTATTCCTTTGAGCACAATAGTATTCCATCACCAACAGATACCACAATTTGTTCCCCACTAGAAGGGCATCCTCTCATTTTCCAATTTTTTGCAATCACAAAGAGCACAGCGATGAATATTCTTGTACATGAATTTTTCCTTATTATCTCTTTGTGGTATAAACCCAGCAGTCCCTATGGTTGGAGCAAAGGGCAAACAGTCTTTTAGTGCCCTTTGGGCATAGTTCCAAATTGCCCTCCAGAATGGTTGGATCAATTCACAACTCCATCAGCAATGAATTAATGTCCCTACTTTCCCACATCCCCTCCAGCATTCATTACTTTCCTTTGCTGTTATGTTAGCCAATCTGCTATGTGTGAGGTGATACCTCAGAGTTGTTTTGATTTGCATCTCTCTGATTATAAGAGATTTAGAACACTTTTTCATGTGCTTGATTAATGGTTTTGATTTTTTAACTGAAAATTGCCTGTTCATGCCCTTTTCCCATTTATCAGTTGGAGTATGGCTTGATTTTTTGTATAATTGATTGTGTTTGTTGTAAATTTGAGTAATTAGACATTTGTCAGAGGTTTTTGTTATGAAGATTGTTTCCCAATTTGTTACTTCCCTTCTAATTTTGGTTACATCGGTTTTGTTTGTACAAAACCTTTTTAATTTTATTTCATCAAAATTATTTATTTTATATTTCGTGATTTTTTTCTAACTTGCTTGGTTTGAAAGTCTTTCCTTTCTGATCTGACATGTATACTATTCTGTGTTCACCTAGTTTGCTCATAGTTTCCTTCTTTATATTCAGGTCATTCACCCATTCTGAGTCTATTTTGGTATAGGGTGTGAGGTGTTGATCCAAACCTAATCTCTCCCATACTGACTTCCAATTTTCCCAGTAGTTTTTATCAATTAGTGGGTTTTGGTCCCCAAAACTGGGATCTTTGGGCTTATCCTAGACTGTCTTGCTGAGGTCATTTACCCCAAGTCTATTCTACTGATCGTCCTTTCTGTCTCTTAGCCAGTACCAAATTGTTTTGATGACTACTGCTTTATAGTATAGTTTGAGATATGGGACTGAAATATGAACTAAATAAGTAAATAAGTTTGGGTAGGATGGTCATTTTTATTATGTTAGCTCATCCTACCTATGAGTAGTTAATGTTTTTCCAATTGTTTAGATATAGTTTTAATTGTGTGGAAAGTGTTTGTAGTTGTGTTCATATTATTTCTGTGTTTGTCTCGGCAGATAGATTCCTAAGTATTTTATATTGTCTAGGGTGATTTTAAATGGAAATTATCTTTCTAATTCTTGCTGCTGAGATATGGTGGAAATATATAGAAATGCTATTGACTTATATGGGTTTATTTTATATCCTGCAACTTTGTTAAAGATGTTGATTATTTCCACTAGCTTTTTAGTTGATTCTCTATGATTCTTTAAGTAGACCATCATATCATCTGCAAAAAGTGATAGCTTGGTCTCCTGATGGTCAATTTTAGTACCTTCAATTTCTTTTTCTTATGTAATTGCTACTGCTAGTGTTTCTAATACAATGTTAAATAATAGAGGTGACAACGGACACCCTTGTTTCACTTCTGATCTTATTGGGAATGTTTCTAGTTTATCCCCATTGCAGATGATGTTGACTGATGGTTTTAGATTAATACTATTTATTATTTTTTGGAAAGACCCTTCTATTCCAATATGTTCTGGTGTTTTCAATAGGAATGAGTGTTATATTTTGTTAAAGACTTTTTCTGTGTCTATTGAGATAATCATGTAATTTTTGTTGGTTTGCTTGTTAATATGGCCAGTTATGTGGACTGTTTTCCTTATATTGAACCCTCCTTGCATTCCTCATATAAATCCCACCTGATCATAATGAATAACCCTCCTTATGACTTGCTGGATTATTTTTGCTAATATCCTATTTAAGATTTTTGCATCTGTGTTCTTTAAGGAGATTGGTCCATAGTTTTCTTTTTCTGTTGTTGACCTGGCTTTGGAATCAGTATCATATTTGTGTCATAAAAGGAATTTGGTAGAACTCCCTCTTTGCTTATTATGTCAAATAGTTTGTATATTATTGGGATTAGTTGTTCTTTGAATGTTTGATAGAATTCACTTGCGAATCTATCAGACACTGGGGATTTTTTCTTAGGGAGTTCTTTAATAGCTTGTTCAATTTTTATTTCTGATATGGGATTATTTAGCAATTATATTTCTTCTTCTGTTAATCTAGAGTGAGATTTAAAATGGTTGAGTTCTTAAACTGTAGTGATTAAAATAGTGGAAGATATAAATTGTGATAGATATAAGAGAGGGTGAGTAAAATTTGACCGCAGAAATATGTTTCACTACAGTGTCTTGGGTTTTAAAATCAAATATAAGGTGGTCGCCAGGGAAATATTCCCAATTATTCAAATACCCAAGTCAATTGGGTTTTATAGAGATTTTAATTAACAATACAATGAGTAATCAAAGAAAAGAGAGAGAGAGAGAGTAAGAAAGGAATAAGTATGAAGGGCCTCAAGCCAATATGGCCTAGACCTGAGTCTTAAAAGAGAAATCAGTCAGTTTTTTAACACTCACCACAAGGTCTGACTAAACAAGGATACTAGTGACACCAGGCCAGTGTCCTTCCTCAAAGAGTCTTCCAGCCAGAGATTGTTTCAAAGGGCCTCTCTCAAGAGCCTCCAGAGCTCCTACCCCAGAGGGACATAGCCCCTCAGAGGAGCTCCTCAAGGAGCTCTCCTTCAGAATGAGAGTCAGAAATCGTGCTCCCTGAATGAGCTCCAAGCTCTTATTTTTAAGGGCAAAAATTTCCTCTGTCATCTCCCCTAAGTCCTTACATCTACCAATCACTGTAGATGTTTCTAAAGGACTGCCCATTTTGAATTCACAGCTGAGTAGTTTTAATCTCTGTAGTAAGTCAGAAAAAAATGCTGCTGTGTCAACAAATTTCATTAAGAAAAAACCTCTGAATAAGTTATCACCTTTTTAGGTTTAAGTAGTTAACAAGTTGCCCCACCTTTATGGGTACCTAGCATCCCATTGTATCAATTTTAAAAACAGGCCTGGCTCAAAGAACTCCTTGCCCCACCATAAGCATGGATCTAAGTACTTTCTTCATTTAGCAATGAATTTTCTGTCCTAAAGCAGTCTTAAGTGGGGTGGAGTAGGGATATTCAAGTAGAATTCTCACTATCTGCTAAGGAATTTTTTTAAGTAGAAGATTCCCCAATGGGGAAATTTCCAACATTCATAAGTCTGAGAAATTTTAAGGTTTACACTAGGCAATTTATATTTTTGTAAATATTTATCCATACCATCTATATTGGCATCTTTATTGCCATATAATTGGACAAAAGAGTTTTTAACGATTGCCTTAATTTACTCTTCATTGCAGGTGAGGTCTCCCTTTTCATCTATGATACTGTTAATTTGGTTTTCTACTTTCCATTTTTTATTAGATTGACCAGTGCTTTGTCTATTGTTTGTTATTTCAAAATACCAGCTTCTAGTCTTATTTATTATTTCTATTTTATTAATTTCTCCCTTAATTTTTAGGATCCCTAATTTAGTTTTCCTCTGGGGATTTTTAATTTGTTCACTTTCAAGTTTTTTAATTTGCATGTCCAATTCAATAACTTCTGCCCTCCCTAATTTATTAATATATGAACTCAAGAATATAAACTTTCCCCTGAGTACTGCTTTGGCTGCATCCCATAAATTTTGAAAGGATGTCTCATCATTATCATTTTCTTCAATGAAATTATTAATTGTTTCAATGATTTGTTCTCTAATTAAACTAACTAACCAATTTTGGAGAATCATATTATTTAATTTCCAATTAATTTTTGATTTGGCTTTCCATGTATGCTTACTGATTATTATTTTTATTGTGTTATGTGTTATTGTGTTATGATCTGTACTTATTATTTCTTCTTTTCTGCATTTGTTTGCCATGTTTTTATTACCTAGTACATAGTCAATCTTTGTGAATGTACCATGTGCTACTCAAAAGAAGGTGTATTCCTTTTTGTCGCTATTTATTTTTCTCCACATATCTATTAACTCTAATTTTTCTAAGATTTCATTAATGTCTCTTACCTCTTTCTTATTTATTTTTTAATTTTATTTATCTAAATTTGATAGTGGTAGTTTCAGGTCTCCCACTAGTATAATGTTACTATCTATTTCCTCCCTTAATTCCATTAGTTTCTCCTTTAGAATTTTGGATGCTATACCATTTGGTGAATACATGTTGATAACTGATATTTCCTCGTTGTCTATACTGTCTTTTATCAGGATGTAGTTACCTTCCCTATCCCTTTCAATCAGATCTATTTTTACTTTGGCTTTGTCAGATATCATGATTGCAACTCCTGCCTTCTTTCTATTATTTGAGGCCCAATAGGTTTTGCTCCAACCTTTAATTCTAACCTTGTGGGTTTCTACCCACCTCAGGTGTGTTCCTTATAGACAGCAAATGGTAGGAATTTAGATTCTAATCCACTCTCCTATTTGTTTTCAATATATGGGTGAGTTCATCCCATTCATGTTCAAAGTTATGATTGTTACTTGTGTTTTCCCAAGCATTTTGATATCCTCCCCTAGTTCTGTCCTTTCGTCTTTTGCTATATCATTCTAAACCAGGGTTTGTATTTAATCAGTCCCCTTAATCCCCTCCCTTATTATGCTTCCCTTTCTTCCCCCTCCCTTTTTGTTCCCTTCTTATTTTTTTAGGGTCTGTTAAATTCCCTCCCCTCTCTCTTTCTCTCCCTTTTTGTACTTCCTTCCCCCATTCCCTCTTTAGTTTTCCCTTCTCACTTTCCCTGTAGAATAAGATGGAATTCAATACCCCAATGAACCTAGATGCTCTTCCCTCTCAGAATTTATTTCAGTGAGAGTAAGGTTTAAGTATTACCTATTAGCATGTTCTTCCTCTCATTCTTATAACATTATTTTTCACCTCCCCTTCCCATGCATATCTTTATATGATAAAGATTATTCTATTTGTTTTATTTCTTCAAGTATCTCTTGGTGCTATCTTCAATTCCCCCCTCCCTTTTTCTTTTTTGGAATATCATCTTATAGCACTTATTATCCTAATCTCTTCCTGTGAATGATTCTTCTATTTACTATAATAGTGAATATAATTTTTGAGAGTTACAAATAACATTTCCCTATATATTAATATAAATTATTTGATCTTACTGAAGTTCTTAAAGAAAAAAGTTTGAATAAAAAATATTCCCTTGTTCATATGAATTTGTTTTTTGTTTGTTTGTTTGTTTGGTTGGTTGTTTTGTTTGTTTGTTTGTTTGTTTGTTTTTTTGGTGTTTTGAGGTATTCTATATTGGTAGGTGTTGAGGAAAAGAAGAGTCCTATGTCTAGACTGCTGCCATGTTTACCTGGAAGTCCTTGATTTCTACTTTAGAGCAATATCATGTAAATGTTAGAATGACATTGGTAATAATATAATATCTAAGAATTTCATACATTTAGAAAATCTGGAAACATTTACCTGAACTAATACAGAGTAGTAAGCAGATCCAGAAGAACATTGTAGACAGTGACATTAATATTATTTTGAAAAACAACTGTAACTGACCTAGTTGTTCTCAGCAAAGCTGTTATCCAAGCCAATTTAATTGCAGACTCATGATAAAAAATATTTTCTTCCCTCCAAAGAAGAACTAATAGAGTCTGTATGAAGGCTGAAATAAAATATTTCACTTTCCTCTTTTTCCTTTTTTTTAATTGGATATCTCTTCCACAACATGTCTAACATGGAAAATTTGTTTATCTGATTACGCATGTAAAATCTATATGTTTACCATCTCAGGGAGGAGAAAAGTGTGGGAGACAGTGAGGGAGGGAGCAGGAGAAGGAGGAGAGAATTTGGAACTCCAAATTTTTTTTTAAATGAATGTTAAAAATTATTTGCTTTAGGCCTAGAGATGGGAGGTCCTAGGTTCAAATCTGGCCTCAGACATTTCCTAGCTGTGTGACCCTGGACAAGTCACTTAACCCCCTTTCCCTAACCCTTACCACTCTTCTGCCTTGGAACCAACACACAGTATTGATTCCAAGACGGAAGGTAAGGGTTTATTTTTTTTTAATTATTTTGCTTATAATTGGGGGAAAATAAAATCTTTTTAGAGAAATTCACCATACCTGAGAGTTAGATGATGTTGAATGAAATTTATTTGTTTTATAAATGAGGAAACTGACTCTAACAGAGGTTAAATGACTTGTTAAATGTCACACAATGAATAACAAAATAAAACTCAGAACACTTGGGTCCCATTAGTCCAGATCTACATTTCTTCCCACAGGACTTTGCTGCTCCCAGGTAAATACTGACATCAATAGCCTCACTGTTATCAAACTATACTTAACTAAACCTTTCTCTTTCTTAATTTATGTAACTGCTTGAAGATTTTATTTTTCCCCAAAGCTTCCCTGAATTGCCCAACCAGACTTCTTATCTGATATATGCTAGTTATCTCCTGAATGTCTGCTTTCCCATCAGCTCTGTAAATTTGCATGTATTTCTACCACAGGGACTAATTTTACTTTCTCACCAGCAAAAGCTTAGATTACTGTTCTAATCTCTAAGTGACTGAATTCTGCATCAACAAAGAGATTGCTTTCCAAATAGAGAAAGAAGTTTTGAATCTATGATTCAAATTAAAGGTCAAAGCCTTTGTATGATCAGGGATTTTATATCCTATCTTATAATGTTATCTCTGCAACTTGGAGGAATTGTAGGTAGAATTTGAATCAGAATACCTAGTTTGGAATCCTGGTTCTTTATGTCCCAAGTGACATCCAACAAGCTACTGAACTCCTTGGGCTTCAGTTTCCTCAATTATATAATGAAAAGGTTGAACTAGATGAAGTCCCTTGTTAAGTACCATTAAAATTAGTAGAAAGTAGGATCAACTGGGTAGCTCAGTGGATTGAGAGGCAGACCTAGAGATGGGAGGTCCTAGGTTCAAATCTGGCCTCAGACTCTTCCCAGCTGTGTGACCTTGGGCAAGTCACTTGACCCCCATTGCCTAGTCCTTACCACTCTTCTGCCTTGGAGCCAAAACACAGTATTGACTCCAAGACAGCAGGTAAGGGTTTAAAAAAATTAGTAGAAAGTTTCACTGGACTAGATTAGCAGAAGAGAAACTTAGTCTTTTCTCTGAAAGTAGCTATGAGTCTTGGATAAGACTTTTTTGGATCTCTTTCCTCATCTGTTAAAATGAAAATGATAATTTTAACCTAAATCATGGGCAAGTAACAGGGGAAACAATTATATGATAGGGCCATGGCTTTGGGTGGATATATTCTTTCTTCACTTAAAAGAATGATATTTAAGATGAGAAAAAATTAAAATGGTAAATGGGAGATTTAAATTTAAGATGAGTGAAGAGAGAAGAGATAATAAGAGAGGAACTGGCCACCCTCCATGATTTCAAGTCACCATGCTTGAATGAATTACAGCCTAAGGTACAAAAAAATTTGTGGGTGTAATTGCTGAACTGCTGTCAGTAATTTATAAGAAAATGAAGAGAATAGAAGAGTTGGCACAGGACTAGAAAGAGATAACTGTCCAACTTTTCAAAGGACAAAGAAAATGTTTTTTTTCAAATTCTAGAGCTTTAATTTCTTTTTAAAATTCTAAAATATTGTTTATTTTTTTCATTATCTTTATATTTTGTTCATGTCTTACCCTCATTTCCAAATATATTCCTCCCACATTCTCTTATCCATTCCTTATAACAAATAAGTAGATATATAGATAAAAGAAAGATAATAGAAATGGGCAAGTCATGAGAACAAATATACTCACTGAGTCTAAGAACATATGCAATATTTTAAATCCACACTTCCCCTAATCTGTCCAATAAAAAGCAATTGTTACATTTTCTTGCCATTCTCTAGTTGCTTGGCCTAGAATTCTTGGAAGATTGATTTAGAAGAGAAATGGTCAGATGAGCTATCATGGGTTCATGGAGAAAAAGACATTCCAGACTAACCTAATTTTCTTTTTTTGACAGAGTCCAACAAAGATACATTTGTTTGGGGGAAAAGTAGTGAAACAGTTTCATGTCAAGTTGGAGAAATGATTAATGGATAGTGCAAGAGCTACCTTGATAAAAATAATAAAAATATATCCTCAAACTCTTATGTTTTGTGAATCTTCTGTGGAAGATTTATAGGATATTAGTAGAAAACGAAATATGAGAAGACTTTGAATTTTTATCTTTTTTCCAAGGGAAAGAATGCCCACACCATTGAGATCAGAGATCCATTTGAGAAACTAGATTATTGCATCAAAAAATAGACAATATTATAGTACCCTCAAATTCAATAAGGGATAGTAGGACATTTTAAGTTCTGCATTTGGATTAAAAGCTATTATTGCACAGTGAGTTCAATATGGAATAACAGCATGATCAGGTCTAGCCATAAAAGTGGGGAAATTTTTAGACTGTATTAATAGAAATGAAGTGTCCAGAGTAAAGAGAGTGATAGCCCCATTGTACTCTGCTTCAGATATACCACATTTGGAGTGTTGGGCTAAATTCTGGGTTCTACATTTTAATGAAGATACCTTATAAGCAGGAGCATGACTAGAAAAATGGAAACTAGGATAATGGAGGGATCTTGAAAACATTCCATATGACTACCAATTAAAAATTTTTTGTGATATTTGGCATAGACAAGAGATGATTGGAGAGGAATAGAAGAATAGGAGGTGGAAGCAGGAAAGTCATGACCCTATTTTCAATGAATTGATCTCTGCTAGAGTAAATAGAACAAACAAATGAAATATATATGGAGTTCAGGGAAGGTATAGTTTTAAGCCCAACATACATTAATAATTTTAAAGAATAAATTAAATACAGAAGTGTTAAATTCCCCATCAATGGAGGAAGCTAGATGACCACTTGTCAGTTATATATGGACTTCTACAGATTGGACTATATTAACTCTGAGTCCCTCCAGCTCTAAAATTTCTCCTCTATGTCTCAGTTTCCTCATATATAATAGGTATAATAATGAATGCAACCCTCTCTAGGACTTTGTTTTTAAATAGTATTTAATGAATGTCTATGAAATTTAATCAAGTTTAACTGAATTCACTGAAAATTTATTGAGCATCTATTATATGTTATAGAAGATGCAAAGATGAACAAGAATTAGATATCCACTCACAAAAGCTGTATTCTATCTCTAGTTATGTGGGATAGAATGAAATAAATTTTCAGAAAGAGGATGAAAGATGTTTATATTGTACCATAGAAAATGAAACCATTCCTTCCAGATGGGGAAATAAAGGAAAGTTTCTTATGGTTTCCTTTTCAAGGAAAAAAAAAAAGGAAGGTTTCTAGCTACTCTGAGCCTGAAAGTTCCCTGAAAGTTTAAGCCTGGGTATCTGTAGATGGAAATTCAAGAAAAAAGTTAAAATAAAAATATTAACAGAGATATTTGAACATAAACTTTAACTACCTTGGACTCTCAGAATTCCCTCTTTTTTACCTAGAACTCAGTTAATTCTAGATCCTCTTATGACAATATAT
Organism: Monodelphis domestica; assembly: GCF_027887165.1. Lineage (NCBI taxonomy): Eukaryota > Metazoa > Chordata > Mammalia > Didelphimorphia > Didelphidae > Monodelphis > Monodelphis domestica. Next base: position 668,032,268 of record NC_077227.1, on the reverse strand, counting down.
ATATATATATATATATATATATATATATATATATTGAGTGGGAATTCTTCCTTTCAGTGGCCTACCCTGATCTCATTACCAAGCCTGATCACAACATGGGGGACCAGTGACTTCATGCTGTCCTATAGGTATCTAGGATTACTTACTATAGTAAATTGCCTGGATTGCTCTTCCCATTCCTCAACCTACCCATTTGTTCCTTTCTTTTTTTTAAACTCTTACCTTCCATCTTAGAATCAATAGTGTGTATTGGTTCCAAGGCAGAAGAGTGGTAAGGGCTAGTCACACAGCTAGGAAGGGTCTGAGGCCAGATTTGAACCTAAGACCTCCCCTCTCTAGGCCTGGTTCTCAATCCACTTAACCAGCCAGCTGTCTCCTAGCCCTTCTTTTCAATCAAATGTAGGAAGATGAAACATAATAGAAAGCTAAAAAGAATGTGGGCAGGGGAAAAAAATCCCTGCTTAGTAAGGATGTTGGGAGGAAAGTGTTTTATAAATTATCAAATGATTTAAAGAGGACGTTACTCTCCTCCAAACTTCCCACTTAAGAATTTTATATCCCAAATTTCTATTCTTCCCTCCCTCATAACTGCATAGAGATTTCATTATTGTCAATTTCTCTCCCTCTTAGCATCTTGGGAAATGAACTATAATGGGTGTTAATGTGGATGGATTTTCACTTCCAAGAAATATATTTATATTTTAACAGGAATTTCCGAAGAGGAGTAACTCCTCCACTTCAGCCTGGCATCGAGGTGACTTTTCTCTAGTGCCATGTCAGCAGAGTAGGAGCTCTGATAGTTCCTTCCAAATTGGAAAGACTTCAATTATGTGATGGTCCATATGTTTGTTTTCCAAGAGTCAGCTTCCCTCATTTCAGAGAGCCTCATCAGCAAATGCTCTGCAAGGTAATGAAATTGAGGGAATCAGATCAACTTTCAAAGACTGTCAACTAAGTAATGGAGAGTTTATGATCTATATTGGCAGGAGGAAAATCTATGCCAATGAAATCACAGATTTCCAATGTAATGAAACATTGCTAAATGTCTTTGGTGCTTATCCAAAGGAGTAACTTTAATGATGGGTATCAATTAATCACTCAATAAGTATTCATTAAATGGTATTATATCCTAGCCATCATGCTAGACTGAGATTAAACAGACAAAAATGAAACAGTCCCTGTTCTCAAAGAGCTTGCATTCTAAGTGGGAGAAGCAAATATATGTACAAATAAGCATAGAGAAGGTAATTGGAGAGAGAAAACCTTAAAATTTGGGAGTCTGAAGCCCCAGGAAAGGATTCAATCAGAAGATGACCCAAATTTTGAAGATACCTCTGGCTTCTACAAGGAAGAGGCAAGGTGGAAGTATGTTCTAGCTATGGAGGATGACAAAAATCATGAAAGTTTTGCCTTTTAAGAGGACTATGCCACATCCTCATCCCTATATCATCTATCCTGCTATGCAGCTATTTGTAATTGCTGTCACCTATAAGCTTTTGCTCTCAACTCTCTCAGAATTAGATCTCACAATTGTGAAAAGTTATAATTTCTGGTGATTGAGTCTATGACAGAAATTTACCTTATCATCCAAGTGCTTTCCCTATAGTTCCAAAAACTGTTCACACATCCTGTCCTTTCCTGCCCAGAATCTATGAAACTGCAAATGAATATGTATATATACAGGTATAATATATATATTTATATCTATAATTTTCTCTATTTCTCTATATCTATCTATCTATCTATCTAAATCTCACAGGTTCCACATTAAGAATTCTTGTTCTAATAGTTTTCAGTGATCATTTAATTGCTATGTAATTAAGGATAGAAAAGAGTACTTGTCTTTAAGATAAGGGTCAATTCTCCCTTCCTCTAAGACTCAAGCAAAAGAGAAAAGAATTGAGGATGATTTTCAAGGAATATGAACTATAGAACTGGAGAAAAGGAAAATCTCTATTTTTAGGTAAAATAGGAAGTGAAAACCTCTACTAAAATGATTGGGGGAAACAGAAACTAAGGAGAGTTGCCCATCAGTTAGGGAATTACTGAACAAGTTGTTTAAGGTGTTTTAATGGAATATAATTGTGTCATAAGAAATGATGAAAAAGATGAATTCAGAAAAACCTGGAAAGACATGTGAATTCTGAAGTTAACAGAATTAAAAGAACATTGCATATAGCAACAGAAATATTATATAATGATCAAATCTGAAGAACTAAACTATTTGTTATCAGCAATGCAAGAATCCAAGACAAATCCATAGAAGTAATTGTTGGAATCGGGATGAAGATTTAAGCACACTTTTTTCACTTTATTTACTAGTTTACTACATGAGGTTTTAAATACTTATATGGGATATGAGTCTTCTTTCATGGCCTGAGGAATATGGAAATAGGTATTTCATGATATTGTTGGTATAATCTAAGTTAGATAATATACCTTCTAAGAATGGAGAAAGAGAGAGAGAGAGAGAGAGAGAGAGAGAGAGAGAGAGAGAGAGAGAGAGAGAGAGAGAGAGAGAGAGAGAGAGAGAGAGAGGAGGGAGGGAAAGGAAGGATATAGAGAATCTTGGATTGTGAAATATCAGAAAACAATTGTTAAAAATTGTTTCTACGTGTAATTGAAGAAATTGAATCAAATGCAAAATAAATAAAAATAAAAAGATCAGGGACAGACTGTTATAGATGTTCCCACTTATAAAGTGAAACTGTTTATGAGTCAAAGAGTCATTTAATGAAAAGTAAAATGATTCCTGGGCAGAAATTTATATTATTTATATTAAAAATATGAATTAATTGTGGTCTCAAATCAACACAATTATGTTATTTCCTTCAATTTTATAGTCCAAGTAGAACAAAGAAGATAATGGAGTAAATAAGGGTTGGTTGTCTGGAAAGGGATGAGAATGATAAGAGAAGAGAGAAAGAGATATGACAGTAGAAAATGCCACTGTTTAATGATAGGATCAAGATGGTAGAGGAAGAAGCTATGAAGTAGGAAAGAAGAGAAAAGAATGACTGGAGATCCTAGGAAGAATAAAATTAAACTACAGGTTAAGGAGGAGATAGGTAGAGAAAGAAATGGAAGGATTCAAAATTATATACTGAGAGAAAAATGCCAAAATTATTAATCATGGAAGTAAAAGATGTCTGGGCAATGGTGAAATAACAATAATAGCTGTTATTATTATAATAATAGCATACATGACTATTAAATTCTGAAAAATAAGTTTCTATATTATCTTGGTTGGTGCTCAAAACAGTCTTGGGAGACATATCACTATCCCCTTTTACACTTGAGGAAACTGAGGCTCAGAGAGATTAATTGATTTGCATAGTTCAACAAGCTTAGTATATGTATGAACTAAGATTCAAACCCAGGTCTTCCTGGTCTCAAATCCAGAACTTTTGTTAATACCAACCTACTTCTCAAGTAAAATCAAAACTATTGCAATACCTCATTGAAGCTGAGGCAGAATGAAAGTGAAGATATGGGAATTAAAGAGAAAGCAGGAATGAGCTATTAAATATTTAACAACTGGCTCTCCCCCCCCCAACACTGTATACATGGCTTGCAATTTAACATTTTTAACTGTTTAAAAATAGTTTATCTTCATAATGATAAAAGGAAGTTATATTCAGAGGTCATTTTTCTTCAATAATCTACATCACTAACTTTTTCACCATCACATTCTCAAGGATCTATAACCCAAAATATAATAACTCAATCCCTGAATTATAGTATTGTCTGATTTCCAAGATGTAAATACTAATACTGAAAATTAAACCATCATTGTCCTGAGCTTGTACAAACAGGCTCCAGCACACCCCCAGGGTGGTAGTCACTTGGAAAAAAAAGTTTACGAAGATTGAGCTGACTACATAATACTCAAGACATCCTTAGTGCAACAGAACAAACTGCATTACAAAAATAAGTTGAAGTTTAGTACTCTATTATAAGCTAAAAATCACCACCATTCATGAACGTGTGACAGCAAATTCTTGGTTTTGTGGGAGGTTTTCCTCTAGTCATTATATAGATCCACCCTAAAGCATTCATTGGCAAAGAGCAAAGAAAATGAGATAGAAGAGAGCAGAGGAAAAGAGGTCACATAGAGGAATCCTCATGAAAGAAAAATTTCATTCTAGGGTCTTCAGAATGAGACCTTAAACAATGTTGCTGTTTTATAAGGTCTGAAGTTCTCATTTTCTCCTTTCCTTCTTATTTGCTCCTGAACATCCTCTCACAATTCTATTTGTGAGCATTTTGAACTGTCAGTAGGATATGCCCCAAAGTCCTCATAAATCCAATAGGAGAGAGAACTAGGGTTATGAATTACCTCTACCTCCTAAACAAGGGAAGTAATGTGAAGCATTATTTCTAAAAGGCATACTTTAAGTATACAAGGTTAAGTTTCTCTCAAATACTTTATGTAACTGTTTTGGTACAGTGGATCTCAAAGGAATGAAAAATAGAGTATCAATTTTGCCCTTTTTCTTTTGTTGATTTTCAGTTGTTGTCTTTTTTATTTTAGCTACCAAGTAGCAGATGCTATCATTACAATTCAGGTATATTTTATTTACACTGAAACACCCTGAGGCAACAGACAGGCAATGGAAAGATTTATCTCTGCCTCAAAAATGAGTAATCATATTCATAATCTTCTTTTGCCAGATTGGAGTAAAACAAAGGGGGGGGGAGAGTAAATAAGAGCTTGTTTTGTTTTATTGTGATAACACTTTCAACAGAACAGCTAGGTATGTGGCAATTTAACAGTTTTAACATTAAAAAAAGTTTATCTTTGCAATAAAAAGGAAGCTATTTTCAGAGATGATGTTTTTACTTCTTCCAAATGGTATTTATATTTGCCAGATAGGAGCTCTAAGTGGAAAATGTCCACTTGGGTTGGAACAGCCAAGAAAGCATCACTATGGTATGAACAGGATCTATTTCTATGGAGCAGAATTTTCCCTGAAAGGAGAAATATAGGAAAATGTTATACTAAGACCTTTCACCTCCATAACTCTTGCCCTCTTTGACTTACTCAGATTCAGGATCTCAAAGGAAAGATAAAAAATTTATACTCATTTCATCTAGATATGGAGTTTGTTCAGGGTATGCAGACTGATTTATACTGATTCAAAGAGTATGGAGCAGGCATATTCTCCTTCCCATCTTCCAGGGCTTTCTTCGTTTAGGTTCAGAGAAGTGAATTCATACATATAATAGACCCCCAAATGGTGCATGGTTACAAAAGTTTGAAGCAGACAAAAGGAGTCTTTTAAGATGCAAACATCAATATTATTGGACCTCAAAGTCCAAAGTACCTTTGTATATTCCAAGTGTTAGTAGATCAGCAAACTCGGAGACTGACTGGCATCATGGGATACACATTCTTGGCTGGCCATTGAATATCGTCTCCATATATGCCCCCTCCTTCAGATTAAGAGACCTGGTCTAACCAGTAGGTATCACCCCTATATGTCATTTTGTATTTCATGGCACTTTGAGATTCTTTGGGGGTGTTAAGAGTTTGCATGTGACTATCAGAGAAAGGGGCTTTGATTCTGAATCAATTTCCTCTTATTAGAACAATTCTGAGAAGTTTGGTTTATCTGTTTTGTAGCTTATTTGATTTAGATGTATCACATACAGAGAAGAGAGAGAGAGAGGAATTATTGTTAAGAGACTCTCTGGGCAGCAAAAAATGACACCTAACTACAAAGAAGGCTTTTTTTTTTAAAGGAAAACCTATAAAATAAAACTAAAGATCTTGAAAATCCAAGAAGACAGAGGCTGCTTTTGATGAGAAAGAATTTTGCCTAACTAAAAAGTACTGAAAATGAGCAATAACTCATGTTCAAAATAGTGGCCCTAAATCACCCAGAAAAGGTTAATTGTGTCCATAATGTACTGTATAAGAAGGTAGAGAAGTGTGTAATGCATTTTAGAATTATTTCCATAAAATAGCAATTTTAAAAAAGTTTTGGCATTTCTCTTATTACCTTTGTTATTTAAAAAGTCACTTATGAGAACAGTTGTCGCTGTACATATATACATCTTATCTTCTGAGTGGGATTTAAAGGAATTCCATTTTCCCAATAGCTGTATGAAGCACTGATTCCATAATAATGGCTGACTAATAGAATCAGTGTAATCAAAACAAGGTTTTTGGTTGACTTAAATAATACTCAACAGAACTAGGTATCACATGTGTCCAAAAGTGATTTTGACAGGTCATTTTTCATACTTTAAAACATATTATATTTTTAAGCACTAAGCAGAACACTTTTTTCAGGATCAAACGGATAGCAAGAAATTATTTAGTTTATTTCACTTTCCAATTACAAAACCTTTCTCAAAACTTTCCAGTTATAGAAGTTACCCACAACCCTATAAAAATTAATAGTTAGATTTGTAAGGTTCTTTAAGGTTTGCAGAGTGCTCTACAAACATTATCTCATTTTATCCTCACAAATCTGCTGAGAATTAGGTGCTCGTTACCTCTGCTTTACTGACGAGGAAACTGATTCAGAAGCTTAGTGGCATGCCTAGTTTCACACATCTATTAAATGTCTGAGGCAGGTTGAACACTATCCACTGTGTCACCTACTTGACAGGTAGTCTTTCTCCCTATTCCTTTAAGTTATCATTAGTAAAGGATCCTGTCACTGATGATATAGTGCATTCATGGTCTCAAGCAAATGCTACCTTCTCTGCTGAACCTCCTCAGGTTCCTCCAGCTAGATATTTCTTAAATCCACTGCATCATAAAATTTCTAATGGAATGGCTGTTGCATGTCATCTAGTAAAATTTATTTGCAAATTAGGTAACAAATCCCAAACAATAAGGTGTCTTGTCCAATGGAAATTAAATTCACAACGCCAGAAGAAGAAATACCAATATTGAACTCTTCAACATTAACCTGTTTCCCATACCTAAAATTCAATGCACCCAAAATAGAACATATTATCTTCCCATAAGCCCAACCAATTCTCTCAGTTTCCCTATTTCTATCTCTCCATCTTTCCCACAAAATAATGAAAAAATGTTTCACTCAAATCTAAATAAACCCTATCTCCAATTTGTCTAATCTAGCAGTCTAGTAACCCTATCAAAAATGGAAGTAGGTTTAATTTCACAATGTCTTCGGTGAAGTCATGTTGCTCTTAGGGAACATTGTTTCCTTTATTATATATTTACTCAGCTCTTTTTTTAAAATCTCAAATTTTTCCAGGTGTCATTATGCTAGGTTTCTATAGTGTGTGAATTCTACTTTCTTCCTTCTTTTTGAACTTTAAGATATTATATTGCATACCCCCAGCATGTCTCTTATGCTCTCTTACCTTTCAAATGCAGCTGACAATGACTCTGCTATTACATTTGCCAGTTCTTTAAGCACTCTGCATTGTAATTCCTTTGGACTTGGTCATTTGAATTTATACAGGGCAGCTAAGTGCTCCCTTGCTATTTCCTACTTATTCTGGTTTTACATGCCTAATGAATACAAGAAGCTAGATATACAGAGATGAAAAACAACCTTCAAGGGGTTTAGAGACCAAAAAGCATGTTATGATAGTTATGCAAATCAGTAGAACATAAGATAGAATTTGACATGGCCAAAGAGGAAATCCAAAATGTTCCAGGAAAAATTTAAGAGTGATTGCTTTCTTGGAAAAGGGAACAATCAGAATAGGCTTCAACAAGTGAGGAAATGCCTTAGATGAATGTATACATTCTAAGTTGGAAGAGTGGGAAACATATTCAAAAAGTCAAAAGCAGGCGCTCCCTAAAGTAGGAATATGTCATCCTTAGACAATGGGTGAAAGCTACTCTTAAGGTATACAACTTTGGGTATGTTCACTTTACCTATCTAGGGCCATTTTGTTATCTATGAAATGAAGGGGTTAGACAAGCTGATCTGCTAGCTTTTGTAGGATTTAAATTAATATCCAATACTTCAAGTATTATTTTTATAAAGTTTATTATCTGATAACACAGAAACACATGCCCAAGTTTTTTTTTCTACCTGCTCAAATTTCCCCACTCCAACAGGAAGGAAAAAGAGTAAAAGACAGACCTCCACCTAATTTATATCCTGTCTATGTCAGCATGTAAAGACAGGAAGTGAGTGGGGTTCTGGGCATTATAGTTTTGCTGGAGATCATAGTTTTTAGGGTAACAGATTCTAGTTACACACCTTCCAGATCTAACCTTTTATTTAATGGTTCCATTTGTCTGGAATGTAGAATGAAGAGAGTGGAATAATATTAAATAAACCCAGAAAACTTATGAGAAAGAACACTATCCACATCCAGAGGAAGAACTGTGGGAGTAGAAACACAGAAGAAAAACAACTGTTTGATCACATGTGTCAATGGGAATATGATTGGGGTTATAAACCCTAAATGATCACCCTAGTGCAAATATCAATAATATGGAAATAGGTCTTGACCAATGACACATGTAAAACCCAGTGGAATTGTGCATTGGATATGGGAGGGGGTTGAAGGAGTGGAGGGAAAGAACATGATTTTTGTAATCCTGGAAAAATGCTCTAAATTATTCAATTAAATAAAATTTTAAAAATAAATAAATATGTATACAAGAGGGAAAATAAATAAATAAACCCAGAAAGATAATTTGGGAGCACATAAAAAGTCATCTTTTTTTTTCTCAAGTACCATTTTCTGCATGAAACCTTTCCTGATAGTCTTCCTCAAAAATGACATTGTATATGTTGATATTTATTTATTTTATATTCATGCTGTATACAAACATGCATATACACACATATGTATGTATACTTTATTTCACATACTTTATCTGCATTTGTAAGCCTTTTCTGAATAGAGATTGTTTTATTCTTTGTACTTCAATCCCCAAAAACCTGGCACAGTATTTAGCACATAGTAGATGAGTGACTAATAGATACTTGAGGATTGAGTGATTAGCTCCCTTTATTGTCTTGCTACTGTTTTTCAGATAGAATGTGTTCATTATTGATTTTGGCAACCAAAAGATATAAACCAAAAATATTAAGTAGGTGAAAATTGACAGAAAATGAACAGATTAGTTTGGAAGAAAGTAATCTTTTCTTACCTCCCCCAAATCACTCTGTATTGGTAGCGAACCTGAAATGTGCTAAAACAGATGTGATAGCCTTTGAGAATTCCTCCAACTATGAGTTTCTGTGATAAAATGTAAATATGAATTAAGATATTGAGTAAGTTGTCCCCAAAGTCCCCAAAGTAAGTCGGGGGACTTGAATGAGACTTTTACATACCAATTTTTTTCCTGAAAGATGGGAACTCCTCACCACCCATAAGGATGGTCCCCAGAGAAAGGAATATGCAGTTCTTTAAAATAAAAAATAATAGGGAAATGGAAAGAATACATAATCAGATGAATAAGATTGGAGTCTGATTAAAATGTTTTAAAATGCAAAAACGCTGAGAATATTTGTAAGGACACAGCCTTGACATGCTGGGAGCCAGCTTTGTGCCTGAGAAAAAAGGAGGGTAAGTTAGAGGGATAAGGAGGAATGGAGGAAGGAAAGTGTCAAAAAGTTGTCTCCAAACTCAGAATTAAGTATTTCCTAGGAAAGGGGAAACTAAAGCATGGACCTGGAAACCAGAAAGAAAAGGATGTTATATTTTCAGGAGGCAAGGGAACTCAGAAAAAGAAAGTCATTGTGTCTGACATTAGTAGTGGAAATATCTTTCCTTCTTTACTTTTCTAAAGCCCTTGAAAGATTAGCCTAAATTTCCTGATTTCCTTATCTCCCTTTCTACCCAGGTTATTATCCTTATCAAGTAATTGTGACCACTTTCTCCAATGTTATGATGATGGTCCACTTTTCTTGAGCTCTGCATTAGTTCACATTTAAATTCAAAACTAGTTTATTATCTGTGTCATGTAAACACAGGAAAAAACAAAAGTGAAGTGAAATAACACCCTCAAGGAACTTATGGTCTAATGAAGGAAAGGGCCCCTGAGCTAAACTTTGAAGGTAAGGATTTCCATAAGCACAAAAGAAGTAGGAAAAGGACTGGGAGAAGGGGATGGTGTGCACAAAGGCTCAGGCACAAAAGAAGATACAATAAAAATGTGGGGTGGTGAGTCATCTTGCTTGACTGGAATATAGAAAAGAGGAAGAAAATGGGAAAAGTTGAAAAGATAGCTGAAGCCTTATCATGGAGGGCCTTGAATGCCAATGGTGCACAAACCCTAGAGCAACTCTTTCAGCTCAATTTGCTCTGATGGTTTGAATTCACAATACAAGCCATTTTATCCCCCCTCAAGGTACTCCATGTAACCCTGATCAGATGGGAGGTGTTTGTCTAAAACTTCAGGGGAAGGGAAGATAACAAGCATTTATTATATGCCCACTATGTGGTGGGTATTATGCTAGGAGCTTTACAAATATTACCTTATTTGATACTATTTAACTCATGAATCTCTGCTTTCCTTCATTGATTATCAATAGTAACAATTCATCAGCTAAACTTAATTAGGTTTCAGAAATTGACATTTTACTAAAATTATATAATTAAGAACAATGGATACAAAATATGCCCCCCATAGTCTATGATATAGCATTTCTACCAATATATATATGTGTATAAAATGTCTATATGTGAACTTATATGTATAAGGATGCATGTATAGTATACATGCCTATATTCATATATATGTATATATATATGTCAGAAGTTATAAATATATATATATGTATTTATATCAGGATATATTTATATGAGGATGTATTTATATCAGCATTATATATATATTTATATCAGAATGTATTACTATCAGGATGTATTTATATCAGGATGTATTTATATAGATGTATTTATATCATGATTATATATGTATTTATATCAGGATGTATTTATATAGATGTATTTATATCAGGATGTATTAATATCATGATATATTTATATGAGGATATATTTATATCAGCATTATATATGTATTAATATCAGGATGTATTTATATCAGGATTATATATATGTATTCATATCAGGATGTGTTTAAATAGATGTATTTATATCAGGATGTGTGTGTGTATATATATATATATATATATAGGAAAATGAATACAAGTTTAGAGGACGTGTTAAAGATGTAACACATCTTCTGCTATTAGAACTTCCTTCCCTACTTCCTGAGGATGCTCATGATGTTCCTCTTAAGTATGATGTATATTTTTCTAGACTACTTGGAGAGTCTTAAAGCTGCCTTTCCCCAGTGTGTTGTCTTTGTCCTCAATTCTTGGCGTAGACAAAGCTAGCAGCTGCTCTCCCTGGGATTCTGCTAATTTGTCAATGAAAAGTTCAAAACCTCTGATTTTCCAAAATCATAAATGTCTACTTCTCTCTAAGGTAGGTTGGGGAGGGTTCTGAAGCCAAGAATGACATTGAAGTGTTTGCCTCTTTTAACTGTTGAGTGATTCCTTATCAGGAGCTAGATTTTTCACTGTGCTGCCAGCCTTTTGACTTATGTCTGAGGTCTGGTTTGGAAGGCTGTGGCATACAAACCCACATGGTTTGATTCTCCTCAACTAAACTAAGTATAATTCTGTGTAACATCACTTCCATCCATCCAGTGGTCCACATGGATCTCTAAATTGAAGGATTTTAACACATAGTAAAAGTGGCCTTCAAATTAAAATTAAATTTGAATTTAAAAATTCAAATTAAACATAGGTGTTCTCATCTTACTATGGTTAAGTACTCTTGAGTGAGATGGAGGGATTAACAGATTGATTCAATGAACCTCCCCCCTTACATCAGAAAAGGTATGGGGGGATGTTATATTTATATCAGCTTATGATAGACAGAGACTTTTGAATACATAAGTGATGTGATGACAGAAATAACATTAGGAAGATTATTTTGGCAGTGGTACGGAAGTGAGGATTGAAGAAAGGGAAGAGTGGATGGAAATAGCGTAAGGAAGTTATGGCTTCTAGGCATAATGTGATGAGAGCCTAAATTAGAATAATGACATTGAGAATGGAAAAGAGAGTGAATACCAGTGATATATTTATACAAATATATTCCTTCCTTCCTTCCTCTTTTTTCTTTTTCTTTGTTTTTTTTGTTTCTTCCTTCCTTCCTTCCTTCCTTCCTTCCTTCCTTCCTTCCTTCCTTCCTTCCTTCCTTCCTTCCTTCCTTTCTTTCTTTCTTTCTTTCTTTTTTCTTTCTTTCTTTCTTTCTTTCTTCTTTCTTCTTTCTTTCTATCTTTCTTCTTTCTTTCTTCATTCTTTCTTTCTTTCTATCTTTATTCTTTCTTTCTTTCTTCCTTCCTTCCTTCCTTTCTTTATTCTTTCTTTCTTTCTTTCTTTCTTTCTTTCTTTCTTTCTTTCTTTCTTTCTTTCTTTCATCCTGCCTGTTTACTTATGACTATTTATATATCTAAACATTCATCAACCAGCATACTTTCTCTCCCTCCTAACTCTACCCATTGAAAACAGAATTCCTATACTCTAGTTAATACATGGATCTTGTTGTCATGAAAAGAATGATCTGCTAGCAGAGCTCATGCTCTAATTCTGGTCTCAACCAAATAATAAAATAGGAAAAGAAATTGTAAAAATATCCATTAATGGTGACTAAAATATTGCATGCCAATACATAATATCCTATTTGTCAATAATGTCCCCTTTTATGGAATTATTAACTGCTAAATTATTGTGAAATTGCCTTGATGGGGTTGGAAACTGAAAATACCTACTATTGTAGCATCATTTCTTCTGGATGGGTACCTGTTTCTCTAAGCCAGCAATCTCCCACCATAAGTGCTACATAAGGCTTCATAAGAATAATTAAATAGATATGAATAGTGGTTTATGTATATATATTATATATATTTACTTATCTTTAGTATTACCTTTTTTAAAAAGACTATTTGAAAAAAGTTAAATAGAATATTGCAATAAAGAACTTTCTTTGGCCTTTAACTTAGTGCTAAGATTTGGAGTCATAAAGATTTTAAAGTATGCAAAAAAACACTATATCATTGTAATAGGACCACCCCGGACCTTCTTGATAATGCAAGGTATGTTATCTGTTATTATTCATACTCTACCACTAAAGTCCTACCCCCATGCTTTATCATGAATAGTATGAAAGTAGCCTTATAGATTGAAAGACTATCAATAAAATATATACTCTAGAAAGTTCTACCCAATGAAAAAGTCATCAAATACTGGATAATGGATGCACCTGCTCTCAGGTCTAACTAATTATGGAGGAGCTCTTGATTTATAGGTTAACCACTAAGGGATGAATTACTAGTGAATTCTAATTACCCATGAATAAAATGCAAAATGACCCTCAATCCTATGCAGGTCCTTCTACTTCTGAAGTAAAGGTTCTGGAATTCTAGAAGAGGGTACAAACAGTACTAATTACCAGCTTTTAAAATGTGTACAAACACAAATTTAACATTTGGTATTCAATGGAAAATTGTCCAATAGCCAAATTGATTCATTTCTAGAGGAACTTAACCAAATTTATACTGACCTTCTTGTGCCAAATAAAGCCAGAAGAAAGAAAAAGGTTGAAATTAAAGACAAAAAAAATTAACAAATCCTCCTTGGTTAAATGAGTAAAGAAGTTCACAAGACTTGTTCATAGGCTAAAAAGACATGAAAATTGTCATTTTGCAGGACCATTGATAATATTTACTATAGTTTAAAATGTAAAAAAATAGGGTCTTGGTTAGAAATGGGATGAATCTTAGAAGGAACAGTAAAAATGTAGACACCCAAATTCTGGGAAATTTAATCATTAGAAAATGTTAATGGCAAAGGAGATTCTCACACAATGGCCTCTAGGAAAATTTAAGAATGAGGAATTAGTGAAGCCTTCATAGAAGAGTTGATTGGCATTTAAGTTAGACTTTCAAGGAATCACTTGCTTAGCTTTTATTTTTTTTTTATTTTGTTCATGTAAATGGCATATTTTATAATTAGCTCTTGAATGAAAAGTTGTCAGAAATTTTTGAATCTTTGTAGTTTACTTTTTTAAAACTTTAGTTCACCTGTTAAAATTCCTTCATGCCCAGAATTTTCTCCCTTCTCATTCCTGCCTCCTAGGTTTTGTGGTTTCCCTTAGGTCTCAAATAAAAATCATATCTAATTCAGGAAACCTTTCCCAATCCCTCCCTTCTGTCATCTTTCCTCCATTGATTATCTCCAATTAATACTGTCTGTATCTTCTTTCTATCTTGCCATTTATATGTTGTCTCTCCCTTTAGAATGAGAAAAAGGACTTTGTTGGCCTTTCTTTGCATCTAACACCAGCACATTGCCTAATATGTAGGAAGCCCTTAACAAATGTTCATAAAATACCTTATTAAGAGTTCTATTTAACCACCAGAAGTTATCCATTTCTTTTCATGGCAATAGAGGGTTGTTTTTTCTTTTGTTGGTGGTGTTTTTTTATGGTAGTCACTTTGGCCAAAATGTTCCTATACAGGATAGAATTATTTTTATAAGAATTATAAATTGGTCAGCTATTTAGATTGTGTTCATTACTTTGGCTATTTTTTAAGGCTGAATATTTGTCATAATGCTTTACCTTCTTTGCCTTGGGAGTTAGAAATTGCTAGGCATGAATCCACAGAATTTTTAGGAAAAGAATGCCAAAGAAGTTCCCCAAACAAATGGCTATAGAAATGCAATCCAATAGCAGACAGTGGTTATTTTCTGTTTAATTCTAATGGATTTACAGTCTTTGAGTGCTGGGCTAAAATGTTCTCTTTTAATAAGGTATATGTAATAAGTTTTCTATGTTTACATGGATCTTTCTAAATAAGGTTGGAGAAAGATATGAATAAATATCTCTAAACTCTTTTGCCCATTCTTCTTCAAGGGAGATAGACTTCTGTCAGGAGAGGAAACAAGAGGTTGGAGCCAGAGGCTGGCCACTCTGCTCTCCTCAAAGAAAGGTACTGGGCTAGAATGTATCTATAAATTTTCCTAAATATTGTCAGTCTAGGAAAAATATTTTTATAATTTAAAATGAGTTCCTGATCACTATTTCTTCCAGGTTTTTCTGAACTCATCCTGTTCATCATTTCTTATGTCACAGTAGAATTCTATTCTCAAATTGATGGACATCGCCTCAGCTTCTAACTCTTTGCCACTACAAAAAGAGCTACATATGTGTGTATATATGTACATATACAAATGGGTCTGGTTCCCTTATCATTGATCTCTTTGGGTACAGGGTCACAGGGTATACATAGTTTTAAGGCCCCTTGGGCATGGTTCCAAAATGCTCCCTAGAATGGTTATATCAGTTCACAATTCTACCAGCAGTGCATTAGTATCCCAATCTTTCCATATCCCATTGAATATTTATCACTTTCTTCTTTGGATATATTAATCAATCTAATAGGTGGGAAGTGTTATCTCAGAGTTGTTTTAATTTGCATTTCTCTAACCAATAGTTATTTGGAATATTTTTAAAATGACTATAGCTAGTTTTAATTTCTTCCTCTGAGTACTACCTGTTCATATCCTTTGACCACTTATCGGGGCAGTGCTTTGTATTATTATAAATTTGACACAGTTCTCTATATAATTGAGAGATTAAGCCTTAGTCTGAGATACTTGCTATCAATTTCCCCCATTTATTTTATTTCCTTCTAATCTTGGTTGCATTGGTTTTGTTTATACAGAATTTTTTTTATTTAAGGTATCCATTATCCATTTTCTTTTTCATGTTTTCTATGTCTTGTTTGGTTATAAAGTCTTTACTCACCCATAAGTCTGACAGGTAAACTTTTCCTTATTCTCCTAATTAATTTATTATGTTACCCTTTATTTCTAGATCAAGTATTCATTTTGACTTTATCTGGTGTATGGGGTGATGTAGGTCTATTCCTAGTTTCTATCATACTGTTTTCCCAATATTCATCCAAATAGTGAGTTCTTTCCATAGAAGCTTGGATCTTTGGACTCATCAAATTCTAGTTTTACCATGGTGTGTGGATTTACTGTGTGTGTACCTAACTTCTTCCATTGATGCACTGCTCTATTTCTTAGCCAATATTAGAATGTTTTGGTGATTTCCATTTTAGTATAGTTTGAGATTTGGTATCACTAGGCTTCACATTTTTTTCATTAATTCCCTTGATATTCTTGGCCTTTTATTCATTGTGCTTTAAGAATGTGCCCAAGAAATGGGCAAAGTAAAAACATAATGATTGAATTTTGTTATTTTTCTAGTTCTATAAATAATTTCTGGGTAGTTCAATTGTTATGACATTAAATAGGTAGATTAATTTAGTTAGGATACTCATTTTTTATATGGTGCAGCCTATCCATGATGAGTAAAGGGTTTTTGTTTTTGTTTGTTTTTTCCCAGTTGTTTAGGCTTGACTTTTTTTGTGAAAAATGTTTTGTAATTGTATTCATATAATTGCTGGGTTTGTTTTGATAGGTATACTCCGAGATATTTTATATTTTTTTACAATCATCTTAATGGAATTTCCTTTTCAGTCTCTTCCTGTTCAGCTTTGTTGGTAGTAAATAGACTGATCATTATTTCTTAATGGAAGAAGGCTCCTGGTACCAAATGCATATCAGGTAGGAAATAAATCCATTTATCTAAGTACATAGCAAAACAGAAATCAGAAAAACATATAATATATATATATATATGATCTAAACAATGCAAAATGATGTAATCTCCTTTTAGCAGAGAGATATGTCATCGCAACAAAGAGAAAGAGTTCCAAATTTCAACCAAAGAGAAATTTTCCAAAGTCTCTAGTGATACAATCTAGGCAATGACTTTTCTACATGGTAAATTCTTTCCAGAGTCTTTTTTTTTCCCTTCAGGGAACTCCCCCAAATGAGAATCTGATATGGAATCATGTGTCTTCTCTCAAAGCTAGAAGTCAGAAGACAAAAATCTTTCTTCTCTGAAGTTCTTATTGATTCTACTTCTTGGGAAAGAAAGGAGCATTTAGTAATCAATCACCACCAATAAAGAGAGTCTCATGGAATGGACTTGGGGCTGAAGTTCAACAAATTCATTTCAACAAATTCTATTCAGTTTGTCAGCTGAGGAAACCCCCTCTTCGAATATAGAGGAATCATGACTGATGAAGAGGGAAAAACATTAACAAAAAAGGAAAGAGGTCAGACATATGCCAGTGCTGGCCAGGTACAAAAGTACAATGGTGCCTGCAACCTAAGAGAGGGGCAAACTAAGTTTGCAATTCATAAGAGGATGACTTGGGAGAGGGTTGGAGGTGGAGAGAGGGTAACTTCTCAGAATGGACTGGAATACAAAAGCAAGATTCTTATTTTAGCCAGCCACAGAGCTAGGACTGGCTGGGTTGATTAAGGTCACTTCAGGACCGGATTGAAGTATACAAATCAGCAAGATCAGCCAGCAAACTCAGAAAACAGGCCTGCCCAGTGTATCAATATTATAAATTAATCCAAGGAAAACAGATATACTAGTTTCTGGGGGTAGTTTTACAAAGTCAATAAAGATGTCTTAGACATGTATTTTGTGCCAGGTACTGTGCTAAATGCTGGGGATAAAGAAAAAGAAAAAGAAAGACAGTCTCTGTTCTTTCAAGGAATTTACAATCTAATGGGAAGACAGAACACAAAAAGAGGAAGGAAAGGGAAGAGAACAATAGAACACATCTCATTCTGTGGAGTTGAAACTAGAAAGAGCATCAAATGCAAAGTGGAGTGAGTTTGGATTCCATTTTCTGCTCTCTGTGAAGAAAGGCTTTGAAAGGGCTTTCTAGCCCTTTTCAAATCTTTTTTTTTCTCCCAATGTATCTGTTTTTACCTTACTTTTCCCACAACTTTCATTTTTAACATTGAAGATTGTCCTCCAAAGTAATGAAAGTTTCATAAATTAAACTCAATTTTGATTTGATATATATATAAATGTACAATTCTATGTCTTATTACTGTTTTTCTCAAAGCTCTGAATAAAAGAAAGCAGAACTTTGTAATAAAAATATATTTGATAACAATGACCTCATTTTTCAAACATCATGATGCTCAGTATTACTTGATATTGTCACTGTCTCTTGACAGTATCTAAGGATTGAGAAGTACAATGAAAACAAAAACATTAGCAAGAAAAATAAATTGTAGAAGTGCAAATTAAGAATGCTATATGTATATTTTCAAGAAAAATCCAGAATTATTATGGGATTCTAAGGTAACAATTGATAGTTAATACTATACTTTAAAAAGCAAGTAGGGTAGTAGAAAAATAAATAGGATTAGAGAAAATAAGAACTAATCCTTTTTTATTTTTCTAGTTTAGTCCAGAGCTATAATTTCATTGGATTGTAAAATTCCCTCTTCCAATGTAGAATAGCAACTATCTTGTCTATAGTTTTAAAGCAAGGATTTTTGTTCACTTTTGCATCTTGAATTTTGTGTCAACTCAAGCTGATCTCAGTCATTTAGTGAAAACTAGAGACCCGTTCATAGAATGTTTTTAAATGCATAAAATAAAATATGTGGAAAAATAAAGAAAATTAATCCTATTGAAGTACAGTTTTCTAAATATTTTTTTTAAGTTCATTGACTTCAGGTTAAAAAGCACTATCTTAGAAGGTTTCAGGGGGTACTGAGTAAGAGATTCAGTGACTTGCCCAGGATCACACAGGCAGTATGTGGAACAGGTTTTCTTGAGTTCAAGATCAACTATTTATTCGTTTTCTAAGTTGAAACACTCCTGACATAATATTCAATCAAATTGATATTAGTTAGCAAAATTTGTGAAGTGTTCCATAATCTCATGTTCAATCATAATCTCATCTGGAAAATAGAGATAATAAACTCCCCTATCTCCCAGGCTTGTAGGGAGAGTCTTATAAAGTAAAAAAATGTAAAACGTTTAGTATATGGTTTAAATGTTAGCTAGCAGCAGCAGCAGCAACAGCAGCAACAGTAATAGGGGTAGGAGTTGGAGTAGTAATGGTGGTGGTGGCATTGTTATTTACATAAGACTTTGAGTAATACAAAGAATTTCACCCACAAAAGCCTTGTGAAGAATGTAGAACAAGTATTATTTTCTGTTTCACAGATGAGTAGTAAACTGAGGTCAGTTGAGCTGTCCAAGGTTACAGCTAGTAAGTGCTACAGTAGGCTAAGTACACATTACACTAGAATCTAAAGGTATAGATAAATAGGTGGTGGTCCCTAGCTTCAAGGATATTATAGCATACTAGGTAATAATAAGATACACACACAAGAAAGACTACAAATGGAGTCCAAATGCAGATTGAAACATACCATTATTCATTTTATTTGCTCCATGAATTTTTCTCCAGTATAAGCAATATGTGTCTTGCTTCACAACATGATGAAGAAAGAAAGAAGTATTATATGATAATATATACACAACCTATATCATATTACCTACCTTCTTTGAGAAGGGGGAGAGAAAAAAGGCAAGTAATTGGAACAGAGTGCTGAAATTATTTATATTAAAGGCCTTCCTCTTTGTAAAAATGTCTTTACTTTCGAGTAAGAGACAATCACTAGAAAAAAACATAAGTAGGATAGGAGAGACAAAAGAAGAATAACTTATATTTTTGTAACTGGTTGTGCTTTTCAAAATAACTTCATCATCTTTTATCCTGTGATTAAATAACAATGTATAAAAACTGTGAACTATTAAAGTCTAGTGTACGGTGAGAACCAAATAATACATAAGAAATAAAGTTATGAAAAGCTTATGTAAAACAAGAAGAAACCACCTTATCTACATTGTAATTATATTTAATCTTTTACATTTATTTTATATTCAAGAAGAGGGCTCCTTCGAAGACTAATTCACTAATTCACTCACATAAAAAGTTAGTGTTTTTATAAATGTAAGAACACAATTTTTAATTCAATGAAGCCATCAGAACTAAATATAAAAAGGGTCCATATACCTTCTTGAATCAATAAAAGCCATTGAGTCATAAAAAAGAAAGACTACAGATTAAAATGAGGTCAACACAAGAAAGAATATACAAGTACTATGAGATTTAATGATAAAGAAATAATTGCCAGTTGGGAACATCAGGCAATTGTTTAGCACAGTTCAAATCTTGATCAGTTCTGCTTCCAATTTCTTATTTTACCAAATAAAAATGTAGACAACTTGCAGAGATTCCAGAAAGTCATACATGAATGTAAGTTTTGCAAAACAAGAATTATAGTTGAGAACAATTGCTTAGTGTGTAACCAGAACTAATCCTAGATTCCATGTTTCACCTAAAAGTATACATAACTTTTCCAATTAAGATGAAAGAACAACTTAAAAGAGGAAAATTGAAAGAAATTCCATAAGGAAAACCACCAGAAATACTGAAGATCTGAGAAGGGAGAAAAGAAAACACAATACAATAAATAAATGGTTTAGATTAATGAAAGTAAAGGGATATCTCTAAAAAGAACAATACTACATCAACCACCACTGAATCCATCCGAAGTGTTTAGAATTTCAATAAGAAATATAAAGGAACAGCTTGCCTCTATAAAAATGGAAATAAGATTGTTTATGGAAGGACACAGACATTAGAAAAGATACAATAAAATCTTCATGAAATAACTGTCTCATAAAATTATATATTTAGAGCAGAAGTAACCAAAGATATCTTCAAAACCAAACCCCACACCCAACATTCTTCAAGTGAGGAAACTGAAATACTGCGAAGAATACCTCTTAACTTAGAGTTGTGTTATGGTTAAAAAAACTTTGTTTGTTAAATGATTTATCCAAGTTTTCACATAGGTAGCAGTGGTTTAAGAATGTACATCTTCTAATACCAGACCAGTGCCCTTCCCACTATTCCAGGTTGACTCTTTAAGTAGACTGGTTCAGGTTTAAGAAAAGAGGAAGGAAGGAAATCAGCATTTAATATGTATTTATTAGGGTAGATGGGCGGTTAGCACAGTGAATAGAATACCAGACCTGGAGTCAAGCAGGCAACTTTCTAAGTTCAAATCTAGCCTCAGGCACTTCCTACCTGTGTGACCTTAATGATGTGATGCTTAACCCTGGTGATGAGATTTTCCAAATTTAGCTTAGTGGCTCTTTAGATGACAGAAATTGTCCTTTACTAGCTTGCTAGGACCTGCCAATGATTACATTCCACTTCCATAGCCTTTGAAGGATCATTTTAAGCCAGATCAAATATTAGAGAAAGACTATTGAAAGTTACAGACAGCAACCTTTCAGTTCTTTGAGGAGACTGAACAGTTGACACTGTCCTTTTTCTAATCAAACATCCCAGTTCTTTCTCCATTCTTATGTGAAAAGGTTGGCAGTCCCTTCCTTCTTGTTCTCCTTTAGACATCAATCAATTGGCAAATATTTATGAAATGTTTACTATATTCTAGGTTCTGAGTGAGGTCCTAGGAATGCAAAAAAGGAAATAATCCCTACTTACATGTTCCTCTTAAACAATTTATTGTTGACTTAAATGAAGTCTTTTTTACATGAACTGATTCTGTGACACCAGATTTCATTTCTTCTTTCCTCCATTCTTCCTTTCTTCTTTTCTTTTATTTTATCTTTAAAAATTACTTCATGTGACCATCTTGCCCAGCCTGGAAATACACAACTTAATCACAGATTAGATCTCAATACTGTCAGTGTCAGGGCTTTGAACTGCTTTCTCTGACTTTGGCCAGTTTATCTACCACAGATCAGAAATCTGGAGTTCAAGAGAGCTAACAGTTTCAGTTTGCCTTTCCTCTTCCTAGAACTCAGGCATAATTTATACCCAATCCCTTTCCATGGTCTCTGCCCCTTAGTCAGGCACCCTTACTTTCCTAGGAGCTTGCTTGTCTTTCACTTTAAACTCTTTCCACTTCTTCTTTACATGCTGTCGCCCACTTCCACCTCCAATCAATGTAAGCTCCTTGAGGGCAGAGACTATCTTGTGCATATGAACATCTAATAAAATATCTCTCTATTGTTCTCATCTCTCTGGCTGTCCATCTGTCTGAATATCTTCCTGTCTATAAAATAGTTTCTCTGGGACTTTTTGTCCTAAGTCCTTCAAAACTCCTAGAAATATTTAGCAGGTTTCCCTCTTCTATCAGTCTTCTTCCTTTCCACATGAGTCAGCAGGAGTGGATAGCAATCTGGTCTACAGGTTCAGTGAAGATGATTTAAATTCAGCTCTGACTACTTCCCAAGGTCTGGTTCTGCTTGTGAGTCTGTGATGAGTCTTTTACTTCAGGAAGGAAATTCATCTTCTGAGAGTTAGCTGAGAATTCATAGGGCCAGCGTTAGCATAATAATGGATTCTGGATGGGCAATGAAATTTGTATAAGTTCTGAATGTGGGTCTACTGCTATCAAATCCCAGAAGCCTTTGTGTTTTAAAAGAAGGCTTCAGATCTCTCAGGATAATTAGAAAAGAAAGCCAGCCATAACAACAATGTATTTAAGCATTAAGTTTCCCAAAGCCTAAAAATCAATTTCTTGCCACTTTTCATCATTGAATCTTTTTAGGTGAAAAAATATTATTAGTACTAAGTGAGTAGTTTGCTTTGTGAAGTGTTTCTTCTTAGAGAGATTTAAGAAATTTTTCAACTTGGGGGTAAGAATGAATTTTTACAGTGAGTATTAGAAGCACACCAATGATTGCATTTGAGAAAAGGGCAGGAAAAGAGGCTCTGTGCAATTTGATATAATTATCTTGAGGAAGATTAAGGTGATTACAAGGGAAATTAGAAATTATGCAACATAATCTGAATCAGAATGCATTTGTTGATTAAGTTCTGATTTTGGGAAAGGGAAAGTGAGCAATTTTTACATTGACATTAAATACAATCCCAAAATAAATCATTCCCATTACTGTCACAGACTGTTGTCCTGATTAAAAGACTTAATGCTTTAAATAGCCTGCCTAGAAAAATGTTTACCATTAGAGTGAAAAGCCTGAAAACACAGAACTATAAAAAAGCCAACTCTCATTAGGAGTCAGATTATTTACATAACAAAAACAAAACAACCACTTTGCTGAGGAATAATTTGAGATAATCCTGAAAGGTAATAATGGCATAGTGCCTGCCTTGAATCTAGGAGACCTGGGTTCAAATCCTGCTTCTGATACACATTAGTTATGTAACAAGTGACTACTCACTTACCTTCAAAGTCCCCCTCACTAAAATACACACACACAATGTATATATGTGTAAAGACACACACACACACACACACACACACATATATGCATACAAATATACAGTTTTCATTGAGTCATATCAGTGGAGGAAATTTTGATGCTGGAAATTGCCTATGCTTATTAACTTATAGATCTAGATTAAGTAAAGAGACTCATCAATTGCAAGAACTCTTAGCATGTTCTCTGGTCCAAACCCCTGCCCCTGAGGAAGGGCCTCCATAGAAGATCTAAAATGGTGGTTTCCTATCCTTTTGGGAAATTTCCAACCTTAGAGACCTCCCAACCTTCTATAATATTCACATTTATAATCAGTGAGTTTGGGGTTTGGGCAATGGGATAAGAGCAAATAGGATTCTCTTTTTTCAAAGAACGCATTTTAGTTTAAACCTTTGTGAAGATACAGATACTGAATTTAAGATCTGTAAAGAACCTTGGAAAATAATCATCTGGTCCAATATCCATTTTGTAGATGGGTAACCAAGACTAAGCAAGTGCCTTATAGCTAAGTAGTGACAGAACCTAGACCCGTGACAAACCTATGACACGTGTGTCAGCACTGACATGCATAAACATTTTTGATGACATGTGGCCACATGCAAGCTCAGTGCACCTCAGGGCCCAGTAGCCACATGCCCACAGCCCCAGACGCAGCCTGTACAGGCAGGCAGGCTGGAGGGCTGCAGCTGCTGCTCTCACAGAGCCTCCTGGCCAGCCAGTTGGGGAGGGACAGGGTGGGCGGGGCTCCAGCCCACATGCAAGGGAAAAGTGCCTGGAACCAGTTACCAGACACTTTTAGCACCCTGAAAAATATAGAAATGGCTTTACTCACAATTTTTCCTCCACATACTTTTGGGGAACCTTATTTTCAGTGTTAAATGATATCAAAAGCAACAAAAGACACAGATTGACAGATGAAGTTAGTAGCATTTGTTTGCACTCGATTGGTATATTGGTACAAAATACCAACCTTCAATTGAAGATTTAGCCAATGAAATTCAATAACAAAAAAGTCACTAATAGGAAGATTAGTTAAAGAATTCCCCTCCCCCTCACTTATCTTAATTCATGGCACCCCACACTTATTAAATAATAACAAGAAAACAACTGACAAATAAACAAAGAAGTCACTAAGTAGGTAAGTTAAATAATTAGTTTTTGGTTTATTAAATACAGTTATATATTACAATTATACATTTTTGTTATTTAAACTATAAATATCATGAAATTATGGTGTTTTGTTTCTCAAAGTGACACTCCACCAGGATTATGCTTGGTTTTTTTGGTGAATTTTGACACACCAAGCTCAAAAGTTTGCCCATCATGAGCCTAGACTATCATCCAGGTTCTGATGACATTCCTACTAAAACATGTAGCCTTGTTAAAAATTTACATAACTATTAGGAAGAGGAGGTACCAGAGTTGATGAGATACCAAATTCTTACAGTTCATTTTTGAAAGACTCACTTCACTGTGCCACAAAATGACTAATTGGCCCAAGTCTTAATCTGTATGAATTTAATATAAATGTGTATCCTTTAAAAAAAGTTTTAAAAATCTATTTTGATCTCTGCAGCACCCTTTGACTGGGTGAAAATGCATACAATGAGAAGATGCCAGAGGTCTCCTGGTGGGTCCCCCTCTCCTGGAAAACACTTGCCTCTTGTCCCACATGAGTCCTGGTATGTGTCAAGACTATCCTCTTTCCCAGACTGAGGTTAAGTCTGTCCAACCAGGGAGACCCAGAAGGAGTGACATCACCATGGTTTCAAGTTAGTGATTGTGGTATAATCAACTCTTCTCCCCTACCTCCACCTCTCTCTCTCTTTTCTCTGTCTGTCTGTCTCTGTCTGTCTCTCTGTCTCTCTGTCTCTATCGTTGGACTCACCCAATGGGGCAGCTCACATGTAGGCTCTTTGCTAGTGAACAGAGACATGAGGTGATCAGCATACTCAGATTAGCTAGGTGACTGGTCATTTGATTATGTGCCTTTACTCTCTCCAACATGCTTTCACTATCTAATAAATAATTGTAAATTAATATACAGTTTCCAGGGAATTTTAATCCTAACAATTATAATTATACTTTATAAATTGGAGAAGAGTATTGCCTTCACTTTTTCTAATCTGTTTCCTCAAAACAATTTTACCATTCTCTGAAGTCGTTTGTATCTCCTTAATCACCTCCCTAATGTCCTAGATTCCCTAGTTTTCCCAGGTCCCTTTTGAAGTGTAAAGAATAAGTCTGAAGGCAGCAATAATGATTACCCCTTCTCCAAACAGAAATAAAGTAGATATCTATTGATTCAGGAATGAATAAATAAAATTGTGGTACATTGTTGCAATGGAATTTTGCTGTGGAAAAAGATGAATATGAAGAATTCAAAAGAGCATGAGAAGATTTATATGAACTGATGCACCATGAAATAAGTACAGCCATGAAAACAATATATACAGTGATTATAGTAATGCAAATGGAAGAACAAAAACAAAGAAAAAATTCCAATGGGTACTTTGTTATTATAAGCATCCAGTCTGTCACTGTTGAAGAGAAGAGGAAATGTACTTCCTATTCTCATTTGCCCAAGTGAGGAACAATGGAAATGGAATATAATATATAGCCAATAGCCAGTACTCCATTACACATATGGCACAGTTGAGATAAAGGATTGGTTTTGCTCTTCTCTTTTTATTTTTTGAGTACCCAGAATGGCATAGGGGAAGGAGGAGAGACATGTTAGGAAATTAATGAACAAAAAGTTATTAATAAAATTAAAAACTAACAATCCTGCAAAATGATGGACTCTATGCATAACTGACCCTCCCACATAATCACATTTGACTCTATAGTTCATTTAAGCCAAATTACATTATCTTTCAGGTGGACTTCAAAGTGCCTACTTCCTAGAAATCATAAAAAAAATTATTTAGATATTTTTATGTGCCTTCAGTTTTACTATCCTCAGACAGGAGAAAGCAGAGAGATGCAAATGAGGAGAATATAAATTGACATTTGTCAGTCTTTGACAACAAAAGCTGCTAGAAAAGTTCTCCATGTTGAATGAGTTGATATGAGTTCACCTCCCAGCTCTGTAAGGATGTAACCTTAAGTAGATCACTGACCTTCTCTGAAGAAAGGTTTCTTAAAAATTAACTACTTTGTTTCCACATCTGTAAAATGAAGAGGTTGGACTAAGCAAAATCGAGGGTCCCTTCCGATGCCAGATCTGATAATCTTGATCTTGTAGAGTCTTGTAGAGACTAAGACAGTCTCTACAAGACTTGCTAAGGACTACATTCTTTGGGCTTAGCTAAATATGAATGAAGTTGTCTCTTCACTTTTTAAAGCCTCCAAGGGAGATCCAGGAAGGAGAAAGTTAAAGGACAGGAAACCAGATATTAGTGGGTTTTGTTTATCTTGCTTTGTTTTGTTTTTAATCACAGGCATTTCTTCGGGGAACTGAAAAGTCCTATGGGAAAATAGAGCCTGAAGATCCAGACCCACTTGACCTGTCCCTTCCTTTCCTTGCATCCCATCAGTCATTGTATGAGGGTAAGAGGGACAAATTAGGGAATCACACAAACAAAACCAATCTTTCCTAGTTGATGCCTGAAATCTGAAGCCCCCAAGCCCATGAGTAGAGTTGGCAGGACTCATATTGATCTGGTCATATGTTTCATAACTACATTTCAAATGGAAAAATTACTATGAACTTGAAGTTTTCTCAATCTGTCTCATAAGACAGATGATAAACCTAATGTAACAACACATGATTATATTAGCTTACAGGTTATTTGCATAGAACTTGAGATGTTGTGTCACGTTATTAACTCAAATGTTTTAAATGAGAAGATATGGAAAGCAGGACTGTCAGGGTGCTAGGGGGCAGACCAGGAAGGCCCTTGTTTATAGAGAAACTGGGAATTTAGTGCTAAGACTTCAGCCACAATCTGCCCTTCCTATCTTGACAGCTAAAGCCACAAAGGAATTTAAATATAACCATTCCATTTCCTGTTTTAATAATAACTAAGTGAAGAAGTAATTGGAAACTGGAAAAGAAATTAACAGAAGGGATCTAGGGACTGCTAGGAAAGGAAATCAATGAATTATTTAATATGAAAAGGTGACAGGATAGAGGAAGGAAAAGGAACCAAAAAAGATGAGACAGAGACAAGGAGAGAAAGAGAGATCAAGAGACAGTGAGAGACATAGAGCACTAAAGTGAAATGCATTTAGGGATATTGCGTTTGGATGTAATTTTACCTTTCAAAAAGCAATATTTTTCCATTTTTCCCCCAGCACAAGAAATAAGCAAACTGATTTTCTTCCTAGGATGGCTGAACAGCTGAGCACCCAGTACAAAAACAGTTAAACAGTTATTAGGCGCAGAATGACTATCTTTTCCTGTGAGTTCAGCTTTGTCTTCAATATGGAATTTCCAGTTTCTTTCCCCATCTTCTTCCCAGCTGCCCTTACAGAGAATTATCCCCTCTCATCTGAGTTCAAGTTTCAGTCCAAACTATGAAGCAATGAGCAAGCTCTATAGCTTGGACAGATTTTATTCCCCAAAAGCAAAATCTGGAGGCAACCATCAGATAAGCATTTGCAGCAAGAGCTCATAGAATACCTGTTAGCCATTGTCAATCAAAACTTTTTTTTTTTAAATTTAAGATAATATGAATAACTGGCCTTCCTGGAGACTAAAGGCTAGACCATATAACCCCCCAAAATACCTTCCAGTTTTGAAGATTCTTTTACTGGAGTGGCAAAACTGCAATTAAAAATTGAAAGCATTCCTGTGACATATTTGAATCAAAATGTTAACTTAATTATAATATAGTAATTTGGAATTAATACATCATAAACTTGAAAGGTCTGAAAGGACTAGGAGACTGCTAATTTCTAGGCCATTGCCAAAGTTCTCAGAAGGAATACATTTCAGTCACCTTGGACAGATTCAAACTTTTCTTGAGTAGTATTTTTCTTTTCTCCCCCTACCCTATCAATCCATAGCAACTGGAGTAAATATCCCAAATAAATTTGTGTGAAAGGAGAGAATTTTCCCCCTTTATGTATGACTCATGTTGCTTGTAGCATGGCCTAGCAAAGAACCAATAAATGGGTTGTGTAAAGGAGCTCCAGTAATACATCCAAGATAGTTGACATCTCTTCTAGAGTTGGAGTCACAGAATATTCAAAAGAAGGTTTCTTTTCCTTGAGTCCTTTGGGAACTGGTTGTTATCACCTACTTCATGAAAAGGACAAAATGAGGCATGGTGAGCAAATATCTTTATTGAATTTAATATATGATTTAATTGAAATGAAGAGAGATTTAATAAGTTGCATAAAAAATGTATTCTAAATTCAGCCAAGATTTTTTGTTATTCTATTTAAATGAAAAACACTTCAGCATTTCAAAGATCAATAATTTCATTGTGGATATCATCCCTTATAAACACAGCTCTAATGGAGAGTGTTCCAAAAGCCTTAGTGAAGTCCTAAGAGCAAGTTATTAAATTTCCAGGGTAAACATTTACACCTAGAAATTAGCAAATGCTGCAAATGGGAGATTGATTTAATGTTGATTATCTAAACTTAAAAAAATGTGATTGAGAAGATGTTAACAATACAGATTAAACTTGAAAGTATTTGCCACATAGACTTTTTTTGATAACAGTTCTTAAATATTTAATGGTACATCACTATATGAAGAATATGTCAAATAAGGATATTTCCGGTGAACTTCAGGCTTTCACAAGGGGTGGTACATAAATTATATATCTCCACCATCATTCAAATGTCTAAATAATAGAAAATATAAGATCCAATTCTGTTTATTAGTTTTCTGTTAGACAGATAGATGGATAGATAGATAGATAGATAGATAGATAGATAGATAGATAGATAGATAGATAAAATAGTTGTTCAGTCTTTTTCAGTTGCATCTAATCTTCATGGACCCTTTTAGAGTTTTCTTGGTATAGATACAGGGATGTATGAGCAGCAGCATATTCCTAGGGAAAAGCTGGGCTTTCAAAAATAGTGCTACTTAACAAGACTTCTATCTTCACCATCACTCAATTCTCTAAACAATTAGAGAATACAGAATCCTCCAGAGAATATTATTGGTCAATGATGGGGAGGGAGGCGCACAGAGACAGACAGACAGAGAATAGAAGATTCAGGTCCCTATACTTGCCTTACCCTCTGTCACTAAAGCAAAACTAGTCAAATAGGATTGCTCACCCTACATTTTATTATCAATCCATCAGGGTTGAACCTTAGGTGCCTTAACACTTAAATTTTACTTTGATTTCACCTGTATAAAAAGTTTAGGCATATAGTAAGCCCTTAATAAAGGGCTGTTGATTTGAATTGACATGACTGATGTCCCTTTGCTAGTACACATAAACCTTTCATAAATCTTTGTCATTTGATTCTGGGATCATTATGAACTCTGGAATAGAGGAAGCTGCAATAAAGTTTCTAGAATGTAAAATGAAACATATTGATATTAATGTTGAAAATTATAGGTTTCAAGTGAAACTGATCACAAATTATTACAGTTGGATTTATTTGTACGTTATGTCCCAGTAGGTGTAATTGGGATCCTGGGGGCACAAATAAAAGGAAGTTTCTGTTTGTTCATTTGTTTTCTAAGAGGAAAATAACTCAAGAAAAATTAATCACCACTAATTCTCTTGTGAGTGATGAGGAAAATATTACATTGCTAATGAAAACTAAAATAATTTTAATCATAAAAATCCTTGAGGGGCAAGTGATATGGGGAAATAGCCACCTTTCTTGGTTCAATTCACTTACCAAACCAGATCCTATTTGGAAAAACAACAGAGGCAGACACTTTGGGATGCCCTTCCTCTCAACATATCTGTTGTTCAGTCACTTCTTTCATGATCAACTTTTTGTGACTCTATTTAGGGTTTTCTTGGCAAGGGTATTAGAGTAATTTATGATTTCCATTTGCAATTCATTTTATAGGTGAGGAAGTTGAGGTCAATGGGGTTGAGTACATTGCAGAGGGTCACACAGATAACAGGTTTCTGAGTTTGGATTTAAACTGAGGGAGAGGAGTTTTCCTGACTCTAGGAAGGATGTGCTATCCACTATATCACCTATCTGAACAAATATTTTTATCAATTATTATATTCTCTTTTCTTCAACTGAATATGCTGGTCTCCTCCCTCCTCAATCCTAAGAAAGAAACCCAAAGACCTTGTTCTACTCCAACACTCAAACCCAGTCTAGCCTTCCCAATGGTGGTAAGCCCATCCACCAGCCCTGCTCCCCACATACAACTACTCCCACTTTTGGGGTTATCAAAAAGTTCCCAACTATAATCTTCTCTTTAAGATGGGGAATCACTGGTATCTTATCATTTATCTTGCCACTATGCTTTTCTGACCCACAGATATCATCTTACCTACTAATGAACAAAAATGATCACACTACAGTAGGAACACTACAGATGCATCCTTAAAATCACTGGCCCCTTTTATCCTTCCACCAGCTGAACCTTCGTATATATGTACATCCTGTTTTCCTATTTGTATCCCAGCATTTAGTATAGTATAAGGTACATACTAGGTTCCACATATAGTTTTTTTCATTAATTCATTTCTTCTTCTATTGGTACATTCATTCTTTCATTTTGAAGTTGAAGAACAGATTAATTTAGATAACTAGAATAAAAGGTATCAAGAAAGACAACAGGTCAAAAATAGAATCTCCAACTCAATTTGTGGTATGGTATAACAGTGACACTGTTCACCAAATGAAGCATAAAGTCAAATTCTTTATTAAATATTTCTCAAAAGAGTCGTCATAGCGAGTCGCTGAAAAAAAAAAAGATTAACTCACAAAAACAATATGTTATCCTGAGGAAATAAGTGGAAATGAGGAAAGAGAGATTTTCAGGGCAGAAGGCTAAGCAGATTTAAAGAGAGTCAAAATGAATGAATGCATAAGAGAAAAAAATAATAAATCATGTGGATATATGATGTTGCTTATAGAAGTAAAATTAAGAGACATCTAAGGAATCTAAAAAATGGAACAGTCCCATGCCTATAGTCAGGAATATGTATGCTCACCAAAGGGAAGGAAATAAAGATTTCCTCTACTATTTGGCCAGAGAATCTCAAAATTGGGAGGGTCCTAGAGTCATCTAGTAGAATCTATACTTAATTAAGACAAATCTAACAACTGATCACTTTGCCTTTGTTTGAATACTTCTGCTAAAGGTGATTCCCTAGCGGAGCCCATTTCACTTTGGGTTATTTCTATTAGGAAATTTGTCCTTAAATCTAGCCCACATGTGCCTTTCTCCAACTTCTACATTAATAGAAGATTTTGAAAAAAAAGAAAAATAAATAAGTAAGAGACTGTATAAAAATATGAGATACCTCATTGGGTATTCAGACTGGATCCATCTAATCCAATATTGGGCACATGGCAGAGATTCATCATATGAATATGAATGTCAGGCAAACGTTTTTAGTGCTAGTTATTGGAGCCACCTTTGTTCCTCTCTTCCTGGGACAAAGGTCAACATTATTAATGTAATATCTAAGGTGGAAATCATCAGATGAGAAGGAAAATATGGCATGAAATGAAATATAAGTGTTTTTATTCAATGCTAAATGAATAATGAAAAGTAGGAACTAGACAGTGTGTACAAGACATTCCTCGGAAAGAAAATCTTGTACACACTGTCTAGTTGATCAAATCAGATGGAGGACTAGACTTTTCCTACAATTTCCACTAATCTTTTTTTTCTTTTAAAGAAGGAATTATGTTCCAGAGGTAGGGGAATTTTACAGATGTCATTATAGGACAAGAAACCAAGAGACCTAACAAAATAACATTTATGAATTATCAGTGGAGAACTCTAAACTCTTAAGAAGCTCACTTAGTACCATCAACACCCCTCTTCCAACAAGCTGCCAGAATCTATTATAGGATTTCATCTTGAAACCCAACCAAGAATTTTTTTTTCTGCAAATGTTTGTTTCTGCCTGGCATATAGACCCTCCCCTACCTTTACTGCACCATTCTGGGGCAATATCTAGCAGACTTCAACTCTGACCAACCACATGTGGAAGACATGGAAGTGAAAGGGGCAGGAACTTGCCCTGCCTAAGAAAATTAAACAGATAATTTATAATTTGAGGAATTAGGAGAAGAAGAGTAGTATGTGGATATGCATTAAGCCTAAAGGAAAAATAATACTAACAAAGAACTCAGATAAACCTGCTCCTACCCCCTCCAAAAGTTAATGGAAATAAATATTAAGCTTGAATTTCTCAACGATGGGAAGAGCTTGAGGCAGTTTTGAGACCCATGGCCAGAATAAAACTGTCATCAACAGGGTAGGAGTCACAAAATGAACCACAGGGAAATATAACAGGGAAAAAAGACAAAAATCACAAAAGATCCCAGGAAGAAGAAAACTCAGTTAAAAACCTAGAAAGAGAAATGAATAAGAAAGTTCTTCAAACAGAATAAAAGATGTTCACTAAGATATCTAAAATACTACTAATGTCTCTAAATAATGGACTTCTAAATACCAAAATAAGGACTAATCGATAGGATCCACAAATCACAACTAAGAGGGGGGAAAAAGTTTGTTTCAAATTCCAAGACAACTTCATAGTTAAATTTAACAATTCCAACAACAAGCAAAAATTCTGTAATTATGAGGGGAAAATCATTCAGATATGAAGGAAAAGTAACTTGAATAACAATATTAGAAACCATAGAATGGAGTATAATAACATATTCTGAAAAGCAAAGATGCTCAAGATGCAAGTCAAAATGACATTATCTGAAAATCTGAGTATAATCAGTGAAAAAGGATCAGTGTTTAGAAAAAGAGGGGCATTTGGAGCATTCTTAAAAATAAAAAATGTCAGCAGTTCTTCAACTTGCAAATACACCAAACAACAGATAATTAAGAAAGGTAAATAAACGCAACTAGCAAAGAAATGACAGGTTATGAAATACATTACCATATCTCTGGAGACCAATAAAAGGAAAAGGAAAAAAGAGAAAGAGAAAAACACCTATGGGTTTTAAAAAATAACAACATAGGAACCATTAGGAGATTTCTTTTAAAAAGTACACAAGGGGATAAAGATGAAAGCATAACTTTAAAAATTAGGAGAAGCTGAATGCCTGAAACACAATAAAACAAGCCTTATAATGACCCTACCCCCAGGTGAATCAATGTATTTTGAGGGAATAAACTGAAGAATGGGAGGATATACAAATGGTGAGATGAGAAAAGGAAAATGTAAAGGAATGTGTCATATGACTAGATAACTACAAGGCAATGCAAAAGGGAGGGATTAAAATAGGGAAGAAAGAAACTCAGAGAACTTGAATCCGAGGG
Organism: Monodelphis domestica; assembly: GCF_027887165.1. Lineage (NCBI taxonomy): Eukaryota > Metazoa > Chordata > Mammalia > Didelphimorphia > Didelphidae > Monodelphis > Monodelphis domestica. The sequence goes on along the minus strand of NC_077227.1, from coordinate 667,998,664 downwards.
ACAGATGGCAATAAAAACAATTTTGATGAGAAAAGAGCTATATTGTAGAATGGGGGGAGGAGATCTTCCAATGGGTCTAATCTTTAGAGTTGGTGCTAAGGGAGACTCCTTCTTCTGAGAAAATGGCATATCTTAGACAACACCCTGCTTCAGGAAAAAGAAAATTGAAAATGATGGGGAAACTGACTTATAGAATTAGAGAGCACAGAAGCAGAGAAGAGATTCTATGACAAATGGGAAAGAAAATGACAAAGATTAGAGACAGCAAGGTGGCACCATGGATAGAGTTCTAGATCTTGGTCAAGAAGATCTGGGTTCAAATGTGGCCTAAATTATTTACTAACTCTTTAACTGTGGGCAATTCACTTAACCTCTGTGTGCCTCTGTTTTCTCAAATGTAAAGTGGGGATGATAACTGCACCGACCTCACAGGTTTATTGTGAGAATCAAATGAGATAATATTCATAAAATGTTTAGCACAGTAACTTGCACAGAATTCCCTTAAAGAAAATTAAGCCAAAGAAATAGAGGGACAAAGCATTTTTTAAGTGGAAGATGAATTTTTAAAATCCTAATTGAAATAAATACTTGAAAGTCAAATGGAGGAAAATATCAACCTATCTATCACTGCATTGAATGTGAATAGAGTGAATAATCCAATCCAATAAAATTAAAGTTTGTGATAGATTGGATAAGAAAACAAAACTATACAATCTGCCCTTTTAAAAAGTCCCGCCTACAAATAAAGGCATGCCCAAAAGAAAAAAAAAATTGGTATCTGAAACAAAATTACTATGTATTCGATGAATATGAAAGAATAGGAATTGCTGTCATGCTATCAAAAATTAAAAACAAATATTCACAATATAGATGTAAACAAGGAAATTGCATTATGCTAGAAGGAATATAGGCAATAAATATTAACATCAAATATATATATATGCTCTAATTGCCTTAATATCAAAACATGCAAAGAAAATTAATTGAATTAGAATAAGATTATAAAGACAATATACTATAATAGTAGCAGGAGGATTTAACTTCTCTCAAAATTTTGTAAAGCTCTAACAGAAATACAAGTAAAAGATGAATATAAAAAGGAATACATTTCTATAGAAACTAGTAGTAAAAGACTTATGACACCTTAGAAGGGAAACCAGTCAATATATACATTCCTCAGCACTACATGGAACCTTTATAAAAACAAATGAACTATGAATTAGGTCACACAGATATTATTGGGAAAACATCATCATCCTGCAAGATCTTGTCAGCTTTAATATTCCTCTTCATCACCACCTGCCATTCCTCTTATTGGAAGATGGACAACAAAATCTGAAACCTTTGTTTAAGGAGGGAACTAAATGAAAAGATCTTATTTTGTACCTGACTAAACTACTTAAGGGCTTCTCTGACTTTTCCACCATTTCCCTTAACAGGTACCTTTCCTGGCTACCCACCGTCCACTTCAACTTTTCATCTTCCTCTTGTATGTTGTCTTCCCTTCTTAGATTACAAACTGCTTGAAGATAGATTCTTTTTTCCCTTTTTCTATCACCAGCACTCAATACTAGGCCTTAATAGATATTTATTGATTTGGTTAAAACCTCCTTGATGGACCTGTTCATCCTCTCTACCTCTCCGGAGGTAGAGAAATTACAGAAATAAAAGATTTAAAAGGGACAAATATTAAACATATCCTTTATAGATCATAATGAAATAAAAATAGTCATCAGTTCAGGAAGCACAAATGAAAGAAAGTAACCCAAATGGAATCTTATTAATGAAATCCTAAATAACAAGTCAATCCAAGAACAAATCACAGAAACAATTTTCATTTACAAGACTGGTAATAATATAAAAATTAAAATTAGCCATCATTGTATAAATTAAAATTAATCTCAAATAATTCAAAATATTATATTTTAAGAGATGTATTAATGATCATTAGAGATAAAGGAATAAAAAGTAACAAAACCTCACTTACCACCATGTTCACAACCCAGGAAGCAAAGAGCAAGTCCAGGAACCCCACTGAATTTATCCCTCCGTCTAAAGAAAGTATGTAATGACAGGAAGTTAGTGAGCTCCTGGGAAATGTAGTTTTTAGGGTAACAGATTTCCAAATATACAATAGTGAAATATACCAATATGTGGCCAGAGTAATGCTAAATTGAAAAATGCTATCCTTTCAAAGCACAAAGTAAAAATAAGAAGGAAGAGTATTTAAAAACTGAATATTTGTCTTAAAAACCTATGAATACAATACCTACAAAATAAGCACAAAAGAAGAGTAAGTAAATATTAGAGATGAAATAGATAAATTTTCTGTCATAATACAATAGAAAAGGTAAGCAATGGTTCTTTGAAAAGACTAAATTTATAAACTCTTTGCAAACCTGATTAAAAAAAGAATACAAACTTATTCACATCGAAGAGGTAAGAATTCTACATCTACAATGACTACAATAAAGTAAATAGAAAGAACAAAACAATTTAAAGTAAATGGTTGTTGTTGAGTCATTCTCAACCATGTCTGACTCTTCAGGAGCCCATGGGGATTTTCTTGGCAAAGACAGGATTTTCTTGGCAAAGACACTGGAGTGTTTTTCTATTTCCTTCTCAAGTTTATTTTTCAGATAAGGATCTGAGGCAAATAGTGTTAAGTGACTTGCCCAGGGTCACACAGCTAGTAAGTGTCTAAGGCCAGATTTAAACTCAGGAATTCTTGACTCCAAACCCTGAAGTCTATCCAAAGTGAAGATTACAAATTTGGAAAGAATAAGAATGATTCCAAAGAAAAATATGAGAAGACACCTTTCTCCCAATTCCCTTGCAAAAGTAGGAGGTCTATGACAGTGGAATATTACATATATATTCAGATTTTTTAAAATATATTAGTGGAATTTGAGGATTTTCTTCTTTTTTTCCTTTTTTACTTCATTAAAAAGTATTCTTTGTTGTATAAGATGATTTTCTTAAAGGGATGAGAGAGAAAGATAGGGGAAATTTTAGGTAATATAAAAAGGAAAAATGTAAAAGGCTTTTAAAAATTAAGAAAAATTATGAGAAAGCAAAGCCAAGATGGTAGAGTAGCAGAAAGAAGTACAGCAAGATCCATTCCATCAACCCCTACACCTAATTTTCCCAAATCCTTTCCAATATTAGTTATTTTCTTTCTGTGTCATATTAGTCATTTTGAGATGTGGGAGGTTACCCTTTATTTTCCCTAAAAGCGCTATCCTTCAATCTCTGGAAGACCTTGGCATCCACAGCAAATGCCTCCTTGGTCTGCACTATAATCTGTTTCTCTTCTATTATTGTGGCAAATATTTATCTCATATATATATATATATATATATATATATATATATATATATATATAAAACTTACTATCAGAGGGTCATTGAACAAAGCTATTTATCTAGTCATGTCTTCAATGAAATGATGGTCGATCTTGATATAGGAATGGGATACAGGTTGTTTTATAAAAGACCCTGAGAATCAACAAATAACAATAATGGAAATACAATGGCTTTCCCTTTCATTGACCAATAATAATTAATTGCTACAACAAGAAGAATAAAAACGTCCAGAATGAAAAAGTCAGGATAACCTATGAAATATGATAAACAAAAGCAACAGGTAATTATAAACTGCTATCTCATGAAGCAAAGGAGCAATAGAGCATAAAATTAGTCATATACAATGTGAAAATATTTACAACTAAGTAACATTGAAGAATGAAAACAGGAGGATGACAATAGAAGAAATATGGAATTTATCTATATATTATATATAGGGGGAAGAGAGAGATACAGATATCTTTAATGGCATATTCATAGGTTACTATGGATCATTAGAAGTATTTTTTAAAAGTCCTTCAAAATTATATTCAACAATAGGCCATGTCTTTACCATTTCATAATGGTTTGAAAGGTGTAGAAAATGTAAGATCCCATGGTTCCTATTGCTTATTGATTACCAAAAAATGTTCCTGATTATCATAGACAGTTAAATCATCAAGTAATTCCATTTATATATTCTAAACTATTATACCTGATTATACTTTAATACTAAAAATGACCTATGAAATTATTGATTGATGACCAATCATTCCATCCAAAAGGATGATGATCCCAACTGCATATATTATTAGTTGCTTTTATTAAATTAGTCTTAATTGAAAAGTCTCTTCCTCCTTAGTGAAGTAGATCCTTAGTTAGTCTACCACCCAATCTATATACAAAACTTTTCCAGTTTGATAGGGCTTGCCAAACATATACTCCACTGGCATCATTTTTGAGAATCCAGAGTGCCTTCTACATCAAGATTAGGCATCAGAGTATTAAAAAATAAGCTGCAGAGATTTTAAAAATTAAAACAGTCCTGTTCATATGTCTTCACGCTTTCAGGAAACTATCAAATTAACATCTATGGTCCAATGCCATCACTGAACAGAATGTAAGCTTTTTGAAGGCAGGAATTATTTAATACTTTGACCTTTGTATCCCCAAGAACTAGCACAGTGTCTGACATATGACAGATTTTTAATTCTTATTGAATTAGACTGCATAGAACTATTTTTATGAGTTTGACCACATAAATGAGTACATCATCAAAGACAGATTGGTAATATGTTAGGCATTACTTATTTGCGACATCCGTGTTCATCATTGCCTGAATGTGTCCAATTGGAATTATCTTCCATTTCTTTAAAGTAGGTAGAAATTCAAGCAAGAGAATCATGGGGTAAGACTCATAATGCAGAGATCATCATTTACAGCTGACTCAACATTTTAAGCTTTTTTGCTTTCCAATTAGCCTCACAGCTCTCATAAACACTGAACAGCTTAAGAGAGAAAAGCCTGATTTCTCAATGATTCAGTTCATTGCCAGTCACTTCTAAAGAGCTGGAAACAATGATGGGATATATAAATCCCATTATTGTAATCACCTCAATTAGCCATAAGTATAACATTTAGGTTTGCTTTAGCCTTTGCATTGCTTATGTTAAAAATACACATTAGAAACATTCCTATTTAAAAAAAAAAAAAGATGTATTATCAAGACACAAGTTTCTTAGTCTGTAGAATGGGATTAATTTAGAGCAGGAATTGCAGCCCTCAAAGGTATATTATATATGCAGACATTTTTCCTTTGGTTCACATAAGTTTGTAATCAAATTAATAAACATTGTGAAAATTTTACAATTAATCATATGAATAGATACAATATTGGAATTTGATTGCTAATAAACAACTCATATCTATGATCACTAAGATTATTTCCAGTTATAAATGTTCATAATTCTAGTCAAACTGGGTAAAAAGAGCTAAATTTAGAATGGATGTTAGAAGCCAATTAGTTCTAATCCTTCATTTTACAAATTAGGAAATAAAGGTACAGAGCGGTTGTCCTTAATTATATAAGTAGCAAGCCATCAAGATAGGGTTTGAACCTTAGCATTCTGACTCTAAATCGAACACTTGTCTTTCTAGTGTGTTACTTCTCAATGGAACTTGTTTCTTCCTTTCAGCCTTCCATTCTTCTTATACCACAGATGCCACTATCACTGCCACTACCACTTCCCACATGCTCTAGGATCCACATGCTCTAGGACATTGGCCTCTTTGCTGTTCCTCAAACAAGAAACTGGAATTATTGACTGGCATTTTCACTGACTATCCCCCATACCCAGAATGTTCTCCTTCTTCACCTACATCTCCTGTCCTTACTGACTCCCTTTAAATTCTAGCAAAAATATTATCTTCTACAAAAGTCTTTCCTCCTGCCTCTTAATTCTAGTGCCTGCCTTTACTTGAACATTTCCAATTTATCCTGTATAAAGCTTGTTTGTACATAGTTGTTTGAATATTTTCTCCTCCATTAGGCTAGATAACAGGGATTAAAGTTTATTGTTCTCATTTCTTCGTATCCCCCAGTGTTTAGTACAGTCCCTGACATATCATAAGACATTTAATAAATGTTTATTGACCAAAATTTAAATCTTATTATAAACAAATGACTAGATCAGTTTGAGCTTTTCTAAAAATCCTGTCCTTAGAATGAAGGAATTCAAAGTAGCTTTCTATTTTCCTTCCCTCCATTTCCAAGAGGTGCTTTGCTTCTCAAACACCCACAGGCACCAGAGATAATATGGTATTAGCAAGCTCAGGTAGAATGTTGAAGCATCAGGGAATCCACATTACAGCTTATCAGCTGTCATCAAAACTTTCATTAGAAACCTGTATCAAATAGAGAATTAGTAAGAGGGTTGAAAAATGCTACACATAAAGCTGTGAGTCAATAATAAATTAAATATTAAGTGATCACCATGTAAATGTTCTTGTGGTTCAGTTGTGCATGATTCTTCATGACCCTGTTTTGGGTTTTCTGGACAGAGATCCTTAGAGTGGTTGTCCACTTCCTTTTCCAGCCCATTTTACAGATAAGAAAACTGAAGCAAAAAAGGTCAAGTGGCTTGTCTAGTCACAAAACTAACATCTGAGGTTAGATTTGGACTCAAGAAGAGTCCAAGCCCAGTATTTTATCCATTGGACCTTCTAGCTGCCCCCTAAATGCTAATTGCTAAACATGTATTCATCACTCTCTGTCTCATTTGGTTACCTATTTCCTTATTACTTTGGAGAGGGAAGAAAGAGGTTTCTATCACTTTGGGATAAGACAAAATAGCTGTAGATTTCTGTTTTGTGAACTTAACAAAAGGAGATACAAGATGGCAGAAGGTTCAATATGGGTTTTAACACTCTCGATGTTCTTAGAACAAAACATTCCAACTCCTAATTCTGGGCATTTTCAATGACTATCTGCCATACCTGGAATGCTTTCATTCCTCATCTGTGCTACCTAGCTTCCTTGGATTCTTTGAAGCTACAAACCTAGTGATTTTTGTCTCCTGGACATCTCTTCTGACACTGTCACCAACCTGTTTCAGATTCTCATCACTTCACACTGATATTATTGCAATAACTGCAGATCTGTATGCTACTTATCTCTTCCCACACTAGACCAAATTCCACTCAATCCTCAAAGGGACCTTACTAAAGGGCAAGCCTGGCCATATCTCTCCTTGACTGCTCAATAAACAATAGTGGTTACCAATCACCTCCAGGATCAAATCTAAAATTCTGTCCCTTCATAATCTCTCTCTTTTCAGTCTTCTTACACCCTAACTACCACCTTCCACCAGGTCTTCAGTGATCCAGTAACACTGACCTCGTTGCTATTCCTCAAACAAGATACTTCATCTCTTGACATAGAGCATTTTCACTGACTATTCCTCAAAACTGGAATGTTCTCCCTTCTTATCTCTTCCCCTGAATTTTTTGTCTTTTTTCAAGACCCAGAAAAAAGCCTACCTTCTAAAAAAGCCATTCCCACTCCCTCTTAATTCTAATGTCTTCACTTTATTATTTCCAATTTACCCTGTATATATTATTTGTACATACTGTAGTTGTTAACATGTTGTCTTCCCCCCAAAAAAACTGGTAAAAAGCAAGGACTATCTTTTGTCTTTCTTTGTATCCCCAAGTGTTTAGCAGAGTGCTTGATATTAATTAAGTGTTTTTTGACTGACTGACTTTACATTCATTGTTCTAATCAATTCAGCTCTTATTCTCAGAATTTCCTACTCATTTGGCTCCTCAAAAATCAAAGAAATTGCAATGATGGAAACCAAACTTTTTGAAAAAGGCTTACATTAATTCATAAATATATAGACATATTCATGTTTATGCAAAGCTACATAGATTATACTTTCTCTGAACATAGTCAAATCATCACCTAATTTAATTTTTCCAGAGGCATACATGATTTATTTATAAAGGTTTAAAGACAGTTTTAACCATATTAGTAAGCAATTTAATCATGGTCACTTATGATGAGAGATTGTTTCATTAATTGCAATCATGTAAGTTAGATTTTCATATACTCCCCTTCTCAGTAAGCAAACCATGATTTATTTCCCAGAATTTATTACATCTTCTAAGCAAGTTACATGTTGATTTATAAGGTGTGATTCTTACAGTCAATGTAGTCTTTTGAATATTATTTATTTATGATCTATAGGAGTGATTTACCTTTTTAGACATGTGAATTTCAAAACTAGAACTGTTTGTACATTCCTAAAGAAGTTTGACTATGCATTGTCATCTTTAATAGTGGGAATTGAAAAATATATTCATCATAAACATGATTTTTTTTTTATTTTCACAGATGCATAGAAAGAATGGCAGCTTGTCATGCTGTGAAATTAGTCAGGCATAATGCTATGAAGACTTAGATTCCAATCCTGCCTCTTACACATTATGACTGTGACTTTGGATAATTCACTTAACCTTTCAGTATATTGAGCTTCCTTCTAAGAATATAAATTGAAGGAGATCAGGTAATCTTTATTAATGTGGAGAGTTTCCTCATCAGGAAATTTCTACATTTTAGAAATTATAAGTTAAGACTCCCAAACTCAAACTTCTTCCCTTTAAAAAGAATCCCCAAATATTCATCTGAATTTTGATCTATAATGCAAAAATTCAGGAAGGAAAGGATCCTTCAGAAATTGTTTCCTACTTTCTTTTATTTTAACCATGTAGATTAATGCTTATTGTCCAGCTCTGATTTGGTTAATCAGATTGTATAGTTACTATAATAACTGACAAGGTTTAATCAAGCATTTGTAAGTGAGTATACTGCCATTGGATCAGAGATCAGCCATGATCACCAAGGTAAGGAAGGCTTTTATACTTAGACAGAGATGTTTTCCTTTATTTTTCCATTTCTAACTCCCATCCATTCATTGAGACAGGATCCTTGGTTCATTTAAAACTTATTCTTTTATTGCCTTCTTTTTTTTAATCAGAATGCATTGAAGTGTTTGATCTAAAACATAAATCAAATCCAATGTCATCTCATTCTCTTATAAGAAAAAAATGGAGGAGATAAAGTTCAGATGTATAGGTAAAAGACTGTAGGATAGTAGATTTTATGAGATAGAAGGGACTTTGGAGGTTACTGAGTGTGATATTCTTATTTTACAGATGAAAAAATTGAGGCATAAAGAGTTGAAATCATTGATCCAGTGCCACAGGTTATAAGTAGGAGAATTAATCTATACTTATAAACCCAGGTCTCCAACTCTTTAATCAATTGATCTTTTTCTACTTTTTCCCCTACTAGAGCCCTAAGATAATTGATATTATCACTGATCTGGTAGACATTAGAAAACATCACTTTACAATAAATTCATAATATCCTTGATACTGAAGAGTAGTACAACAAGGCTGATTGGGCGAGAAGGGAGAAGGTACAGAAGTATGCCTAAACCAGGACTAGAGATGGGAGATCCTGGGCCTCAAACACTTCCTAGCTATGGAAATCACTCAACCCTCACTGCCTAGCCTTTGTCACTCTTCTGCCTTAGAACCAATATATAGTTTTGATTTTAAGACAGAAGGTAAGGATTGGAAAAAAAGTATGACAAGGCAGAAAGGGTCTAATAACTGTTTTAGTTTTACCAGGAAAGGGACTGAATCCAAACCAGGTTACAAGGTTAAAAAGTAAAGCACTAGGAAGTAGGAGATCCAGGAGGCAAATAAGGATCCCTTTGTCTGATATTACTACCAACATTCTCTGCCATAGTGCCAACACAAGGCTTTCTCAAGGACAGTGATAGAAAAGACCAAAGGAAAGGTAGCCACCCAAACCCCATCCTATCAAGATTCCTGGCTTCATTCATCCAATGTCCTTCCTGATGGTCATTATCAGTGACCCTCTCATCTGATTAAAGAAAGTGTTATAATGAATAACAATGTCCCCTGTAAGATCAAGTCATTTTCAGTTGAGGCAAAAATTTTCTTTTTCTACCTCTACCTATACTTACCATCCCTTTCATCTATCATCAGTTAGTCTATATAATTCCTTAGGCCTGGTCTTCTTCTGTCTTTTTTTTTACTGTGCCTTTTGAAATCACCATTAAAAATTGCCTTTATTACTAGTCAATTAATAAATATTTATTAAATGACTGCTATGTACCAGGCACTGTGCTAAGCACTGATAACAAGTAAAAGAAGATTACTCTCCCCCCAACTTACTATCCTAGATCTCTTCTCACACTCTCTCCATCTTATTGTGCTCACAAAAGTATGACTTCCTTTAAAACACCTCATTTCTGCCATAGATAGGTAGTATGGCATGCCTCAGCACTGGTTGCTTTTTTTTTTTTCTCAAACTCTCTTTACTACCACTTCTAGCCCTTTTTTCTACTGCTTTTATTCTATAACATTTGCATGTAATGATATAGATGGATGGAGTAAACTGAAATCCCTAGATAGTATTGCCTATTTCTATAGTTTACCACCTTATTTCCAGTCATGCAGCTTTGTTATAATCATCCTACACCTTTGCTGTTTCCTTTTCTTTTTTCTTCCTTCCTTCCTTCCTTCCTTTCTTTTTCTTATTTGTTTCTTCCCTTATTCCTTCCTTCTTTCCTTCCTTCATTTCTTTTTTCCATCTCTCTCTCTCTCTCTCTCTCTCTCTCTCTCTCTCTCTCTCTCTCTCTCTCTCTCTCTCTCTCTCTCTCTCTCTCTCTCTCTCTTTCCCCTCCAACCCTCATCACACAACACATGCATCCTCTAAATAATCACTTTCCAAGCATGGTTGCAATTTCCATTGCACATCTTTCCTCCACCCATTCCTCTATATCTGCTAACAAGGTTGCTATCCTAATTTAAGCCCCCATCACCTCTGTCTTAGACTGCTATAACACCATAGAGTCACAGAATTTTAGAGTCAGAAGGAATTTCTAAAGCCCTTCAAGTTCAACCCATATATGAATGAGAATCGGCTTTGCCTTACTCCACATATCCAAGCATTTGTCCAACATTGTCATTTCTGCCTCTGTCTCACCTCTCACATCTGTACCTTTCTTACTACTGACATGGCCACTGTTCTAATTCAGGTCCTAATCACCTTTAACCTAGACTACTGGAGTAGCCTTCTAATTGTCTTCCTTATTCATCTGTCTCTACTCCAATCCTTCTCCCGTGCTGCTGCTAAAGAGATTTTCTTAACCAGTCTGAACTTGGTGGCCCTCTGCTCAATAAATTCCCATGGATCCTTATTGAATGAAGACAAAATATATTTAATAAGGTGTTACTTTGTACAAAATAAAATGTGAATTCTAGGGATACAAACAGGATCAAATATAAACTCTCCTGTTTAGTTTTTAACGTTTTCATAATTTGGACCAAACCTATTTTTCCAGCCTAATATACTATTCCACTTCACAAACATTATAATTCAGCCAAACTGGCATTTTTTTGCTGTTTGTTTATTCCTTATTAGACCTCCCATCTCCATTCCTTTGGCCACCCCGCTTCCCTCACATTCATTTCCTTTTGTCTGTGACTCTTAGAATACCTATTTTCAATCAAAACCTATTTCAAGGACTACCTTGTACATAAGAATATTCCTGATTCATCCAGCTCTTAGAATCTTGTACAACTATATTAACTTGTTATATGTTATATGTGTGTGTGCAAACATGTATTCATCTATAGGCACACATGTGACCAAAAAATGTCTTACTTTGCCAGCCTACATTGATGAAAGAATTTCTTTATCTGGGAGTACTGTATGCTAATGACATGATAGAACCTGTCCAGATTCCTGCTCTTAGCATTTAGCACAGTACTTTACACTTAGAAGGTACTAGATAAATATTGGTTAAATTGAAATGAATCTGAATCTAACATGACTAAAGCAATTTGAGGCTCACAAAGCATTTTCATGATGACCACCTTCCACTGTACCAATACCATGATCACTATTTTACTCATGGAAAATCTGAGACACAGAGAAACAAGATGTTTGCACAGGTTCCCTTAGGTAAGAAAGTAACAGAAAAAGGGTTCTGACTCTAGTCTTGCCTGACTCATAGAGTCCAATGTCCCTATGCCATGCACTCCTCTGCTTCCTGGGTTCTAATTAGGGGTACACTTTCTGGTTAGAATTCTGTGGGAGTAATTTTACCCAAAGGAAACTTCTTACTGTGGGAAACAAGATTTAAAAGTTGAGAGAATTAAAAGAAAACTAAAGAGATCTAAAGAACAGGAAGGATTGGAACAAGATAGTAGCTAGAATGAAGTGCAGGCAGTATATTGGAGAGAAGGAAAGGGAACAAAAATCAGTCAATCAGACCACTTCAATATTAATTCTGGTTCCATATTCATTCCAAATAAACTTCTCATATGATTGATCTTTTTTCCTAGCAGCGTTCTCTACTGGGAAGACTTATTTCCCATTTTATTTAGCAGACTTTAATACTAAATGATTACCTTACATTCGTAAAATAAACCAAGTTTTTCCAAGATTTGATCAGCCCTGAACCACTAGTACAATACAAAAGAGCAAGCATTCACTAAATGCCTTTAATTTAAAAAATTAAAGGCCTTTAATTAAAACAATTAAACTATTCAAAGAGTTCTGGGCATACAAATAAAAACAAACTACCTTCAGGGAGTTTATATTGTACATAAGAACCCAAGTCTGCAGTGTTTCAAGATCAGACTCCAAAATATGGATGGGGTAACACAAATTCCAAGATCTTCTTTTCTAACCATTTACCTACCTTATCAAATAAAATTATTCTGCCCCTCTTAGCTAGTGTATCAACTTTAAATGTTTAATATACTATGTCAGCTACCGATATCAGAAAAGTTCTTAGATTCTGGCAGTTTTCCTTCACATATTTATTAATCTTTTTCACCTAGGGAATTGGCAATAAACAATTTCAAAATACAAAATAAACCTTTTCCCCTCTTTGGTGAATTTAGTTCCCGAGGACATAATAAAAAGTAACATTTGTTTTGAGAGAACAAACGAAATCATTTCTTCTTTCTGCCAAGACTAGTGGGCTTCATTTTATAGGTCTGGATGGTGGGATGAGATAATGTATATGGGCAGCTTTCTCCCTAAAGTGTTATTGATATGATTTTTAAGAGTTATGGTTTTTTTCCTATTATTATGGACACATAGACCTGTATTCTTATAAAAAGAAATATGCTAGAAAAAATACATTGTACTATTGAATGGCATGAACCAAATAAAGGATAGTGTTTTAAAAAATGGGCTCCACAATTTTCCACTCTAAGAATAAAGGCCTATATGCCTCATCTCCAAAAGTAAATCTGGAAAGGAAGATACTATCTTCTAGGCCCAGTCAGAAAAGTCAGTAGACTTCCCCCACCAGATAAAGCAGAAAGGGGAATCTCTATTGGTTTAAGAAGGTTGAGGAATTCCTTAAATTTCCTTGGAAAGAAGATATTACCAAATATTATGTCTTACATAGTATATCTGTGTCAGTCACTTTCGTGAAGAGGTCAGTGAAAACACATTGCAATGAGCATTTTTTAAAACATATAACTATATTTTTGTTGAACATTTAAAAGTTTCATTTGAAAGAATTTTGTGCCTTTTTTTTTTTGGTCGACAACTGGACTGATGAATCATTTGAGCTTTGCACAACCCTTGTTTTTATCTACTTTGCTATCATATTGTTTGTTTACTGACAATTCATCCCTCTGTTAGCATGTCCCCTATATTGGAGTGGAATCACGAAAAGGGAAAACTCTGGTTAAGCCCCTTTTTTTGCTATCCTTTAGTAGCTCCTATAAAACCTTTACTGAAGCCACAGTAAAAACTCGTATACCCTAATGCATCCCTTATTCTCCCCGCTGCAAAGTTCCTAAAAGACAGTCAACAACAACAGTGCTTTATAGATCACGCACAGCAGTAATGATATACATCAAACCACTCAAGGACAATTTAGCCATTATGCTACAAATATATAGTGCCCACACACAATAGAAACAGCCACACTCATGTTGTTTATCCATCCAGGGTCCTACCTATGCACAATTGTGTCATTTATTAAATCTCCACAGTCTTTCTTTCCTTGTCCTTCTTACTCGATAGAGTGGTGCCCCCAATCAGTTTTCATATTCCCCATGCCTTGCTGACCTTGATCTCTTCACTGGAAAGAATCAGCTATCAATAATATATATTTATTGATTAAAGAATCAATTACATTTAAGTGGGAATGACCTTGGATGGAACATATGCTTAGTATTTGGATTTTTAGCTTTTTATTTCTAATTTTGGAATGCAAGGTTTTTATTTTATTATTATTATTATTATAGAACATTATATTATTATAATCTCCCCACCAGCAAATAGTTGGGGAGATTATATTTTTGGCAAAGCTTCCCTAAACTCATTACTAAATCAAGAAAAAACTTGATTTTGTCCTTTTATATTTGTGGTAGGGGGAAGACACCTTCCTCAATCCCTCTCCCTACTGCTGACCTATCCTTCCAACACAGCGCAGATTCTTTATCACGTTTCCTTGATTCACTTGATTCACCCAGAAATTTCTAGATGGGAATTTTTTGTCTCTGACATGATTTTTCTTTGTAGTTAATGAGGTTTTTTTATATAAACCCCACTTTCTGATGTCTCAAAATGCAGTCCTATGTTACTTATATTTTTCCCTACATTTCTTTATGATGGTTCTAAGAACAAGTGTTTGGAATATGGTCCCCTTTATTAAAAGAAATTCTACATAAAGGACTTTAGGACAATGGAAGTAATTCAGATATAGAGAAAAAGAGTAACAGACCCAACATTGGAAATAAATTCAGAGGTTATTTATTCCAGCCAATTTATTTCATATATGTGAAAACTTAAACTTGGAAATATTAAGAAATAAAGCCAAGATTCAAACCTAGGACCTTTGACTTCTGACACATCCCTCTTTCCTCTATATCAAGTTGTCTCAGCGTAATCTCATCAGTCCAGAATTCAGAGTATTATTCAACTTCTTATTGCCCTTCTTTCATATCTTGTGACTCCCCCAAGTAGCCTTACTGAAACTCACACAAGCAATCTCCCACATTCCTATCTACTTAGATGCTAGAAGAAAAAATATCTCTGACCCCTACAATGTTCTGGAGAATAAGGAATGCACATAACTATAATACATGTTTCCTGTCTTTAATCTTAGAGATTCCGTTGAATTCATTTAGATGGGCAGACTCCATCCTGCCACAATATTTATTCATTCAGCAAATATTTGCTGAGTATATGCACTGTGGCCCTGCAGATAGGAAATGAAGAATTTTGAACATGTTCTCTGAGTGGATATTTGATTTGATTAGATGAGTAAATAAGGAATACATAGAAAAAAATGGAGAAACGGGAGGAGGGAGAACTGCACAGTAAAACATTAAAGAAAACATTGTAAGTGGGCTTGTACATCCTCTAGCTGTGGTCCAAAGGGTACCCTGCTCAGAGGCAGCTAAATCTATAGATAGAGATTATAGAGATAGGACAAGTAAGCATGATGAGATAATATTTTCTTTCCTATGGCTTTATTTTGCCTCATCTCTCTATCAAGTCATATACAAATACTGCATCTCCATTTTTGTAGAAAAGGAAGCCCTGCCCCTCCCCAATTTATACTGGGTTGTAGGGTAACCTCCTTTTACTGTGGACCAAAAGGTGATCTTATCTGTATGTAAATGTAGGACTTTAGAATGCTTATATAAGAATGATTGACTGGCAAGAGAATAATAATGTAAATAGAAAATGTTTAGGTACCAAGTTGGAGTCTGAGATGGAGAGAAGTGAAATAGTTAATAGCTGCTGATTTGATGAAGATGAAAAGACTGCAAGGGTAGCCAGGGGTACCTTGGCTGACTGACCAGAGGCAAATCAGCTAAAATATGATAGAAACTGTAAAGTGACCACTGCAGGAAATGTATCCAGGAAGACAGAAGGTGTCTAAAGAAGACACACTTGATAATAAAGTCCTGAAAGAAACCAAGGATAATGAACCTGCCCAAGCACAATTTGTGTTATTTATGCACTTTAAAGCACATAGAAAGTATCTGAGAGGTCATTAGTCTGATTCTTATTTTACAGAGAAGGAAACTATATATGTAAAGGTATGCATATCATCTACATGTAAATCACAATTGGAATTAATGAGCTTCAAAAGGATCCGTCATCCTAATCATCTTTCAAGGTTTATTCAACTCAATTATTATCTCTAACAATTACCAATTATCTATTAAACCTATTCGGTGCTGGTCACTGTGTCTGACCTGTTATGATAATAAAAGGGAAGATGGATAGGGAAGGACCAAGGATGGAGGAGGTTGAAAGGATAGCAGGGTTGGTATGGAAAAGGAGAGAGAATCACTGGGGCTGAGAGATGGTCTGTAATTATCCCTTTCCCTCACATTTCAAACACACAAGGAAGGTACCCCTGAGCTGATGTTGTGGCAAGGATGAACAAGGGCTGAGTCTCAATAAGTAGACTTCTGGGGGATTATAGAATTTGCTTGTCCTCAGGACTTGGCTGGTGCTGGAACCCCCAGAAGCCCAACTTGTCAGGCAGGCTGAAAGTTCCTGTTTGCTCTTTGCTGTTTAGCCAAGGCTAAATAACCAGCATGCCCTAACACCCTCTCTTTCTCCTGGTTAGGAAGTTACTACAATGACAAGGGTTTGAATTGGGATGATGGCTATCTATGTGAGTGAATAAACCAAATTATTTAGAGAAGCTTAATGCAATTCAATTAATCTATCAACAATTCCTGGGGATACAAAGACAAAAAAAAAAACCCTAGGAAGTCAATTATGTTACTGGAAATAATACTGATCTATACAAATCTGTACAAAATTTACAAAGGAATCGTTAGTGGTAAGTTGTTCACATTAATGAGCTGTGAAATGTCCTCCACAAGCTTAATTCCTTGATATTATATGGCTCTGCCATACGTTGGGTAATTTTTTTTTTTTTAAACCCTTACCTTCCGTCTTGGAGTCAATACTGTGTATTGGCTCCAAGGCAGAAGAGTGGTAAGGGCTAGGCAATGGGGGTCAAGTGACTTGCCCAGGGTCACACAGCTGGGAAGTGTCTGAGGCCAGATTTGAACCTAGGACCTCCCGTCTCTAGGGCTGGCTCTCAATCCACTGAGCTACCCAGCTGCCCCCACGTTGGGTAATTTTAATGCTATAGGAAGTTCATACATAGATGACAAGATCTACATTTGGGGAGTTAAACCAATAATGAGATGATCACCAAGGTGATTAATAACACTCTAATAATGAAGGTATGCATGGTCATATTCCTGGCTATGCCCTTGAACTTCCACTTTAGAAGGAAAGTGAGAGGGAGTAAGAAAACAAAATATTTTTAAAATATGTTGATAGGAGTCTTCAATTCTTGGAAATTTTTAAGCCTGATCCTTTCAGGGAATGACTTGGCCCCAGCAGTATAGAAACTACACATCCACAGAGATGTAGCTGTTCAAGGCATTGACAGAATGATAGAGGAGCTGATGAACCACATCTGAAGTAAGCAGGAGAATTCCAAGGCTAAGTCTACTGAACTCAGCAAAAGAATTCATTCTCTATGAAGAAATTATGCACAAGGCACAGAATCACAACAGGAAAAAGGAACACAGACTGTGCCCTTTATTGGTAGGATTTATTATGCAGATTGTCCAAGTCTGGGAAAGGAAATAAGTTCTAGAGAGACACTGAGTATTTTCTATTGACTAGGGAGGAGTAGGGAAGCCGGAGTATAACAAATAGTCTCATGCGGAAGATTGTGTCAACCCCACAGGAGACACAAGTTCAATAGAAAGGGAATGGAAAGTGTATTTTGTATAGACTCAAATATAAAGTCTCTGTATTTTTTTTCTGGCATTAAATAAAACCTTTCTAGCTTTATCATTTCATGGGAAGTGAGCAGTCTTTTTCCTTTTTTTTTGTGAAAATCTAAATACTTGTCAAACTAATGTTTCTGGAGAAAGAGCACTCTAATGTTTCTGGAGAAAAATCATAAGGGGAGTATGAGCCAAAAGAGTGAGTTTATGGGGACAGCTGGGTGGATCAGTGAACTGAGATTCAGGTCTAAAGAAGGGATTCCTGGGTTCAAAACTAGCCTCAGACACATCCTAGCTGTGTGACCTTGGGCAAGTTATTTAACCCCGATTACCTAGCCCTTGCCACTCCTGCCTTGGAACCAATACACAGTATTGATCCTAAAATGGAAGATAAGGGATTAAAAAGAAAGTGAGTTCATGTGAGAAAGTCCAAGTTTAAACCAGACATTCAGTTTGAGGACACCAGGTAAAACAACAAATTAAGAAATTGTGGCCAAAAGAGGTTGATGTTCCCTGGATCACAATAGTAAAAAGACAGAGTCAAGGTCTTGTTTTGTGTTATTTCTTTGTTGTTGTTGTTTTTTTACTTTAAATATAGTTTTCATACTACTGTGGTTATATAAGTTAACCCATTTATCATTATTATCCAGACCACCTTTTAAGTAGACGATGGAATAAGTAATGATTCATTTCAACAATTTATCAAATGTTAACTACCTACTCTATGTAGAACCCTGTGCTAGGTGCTGGAATAACATAAAGACAAGGCATATTATCTGTGTTCGTGTAGTTTACAATCCTATAAATTTATATGGCACATGTACTATATAAATAAAGTATAGAAGTCCAAGGTGGAATATTTTGAAATCTAATCATTACACTACAGACTAGGACTAGTTCTGGACAAAATTATAAGGTGGGCTGTTTGCCTTATGGGACCTTAGACACCCTACTCTTGTGCCTATCCTCTCTCCTGTCCCATCCCTGGAACCCTGATATTATAATATAGTCTTATTCCACCCATCTTCCTCTTATCTAGCTAATCAGGAATAGTCTCAGTAAGCTTCCTTTATAATATAATAATATAAAGGGTATTAAAGCTTATAGCCTCAATAAGCACTTATATCACTAGGGAATAAGTGATTGATGAGGTTTAATGTGGATAAAAGTACTCACTTTAACAGGAGTGTTGAGACAAAAATGAAGAGATCAGATGGAAAGGGTTCCACTCCTTCACATTCTATGATGCTATGAATCAATCTCTAATTAGGCATGGTTAGCAGTAAAGATATTTCAACCAAGGGTCATGGTACTCTGCCTCCCTCCGTAATATAAATAGTATCTTGATAAATGTTAGTTCTGACAATTGTTTAGAAGTAACATTAGTAAGAGTCAGATTAGGTCAATTCAATTAAAGCAATATTCATCAAGCATCAGCTGCACATGGAGCCCTGTGCTATCTCCTAGGGGGATGGATAAATGAATAATCCATATCTCCTGCTCTCAAGGAGTTTATAATCTAGGAAGGAAATTAACACAAAATAACAATGATACAAAGTAACATCTCAGCGTAAAAAAAGAAGATGAAAATAATTGCTGTGAGAATTTGGATGATGGATATGTCACTTTGAGCTGAAAGTTCAAAGGAGATTTCAGGGAAGAGATAGCATTTGATCATAGCCTTATGGGTTAGGCATTATATGAATATTTTATTTTATATGTATGTGTGTATTATATGTTTGTATACATTTATATTGGACATAAATGACAATTTTATTAGTCATAGAATGTAAGAACTGAAAAGACCCAGAGACAATTAACCTATTTACTTTTAACCTTTTATGAAATAAGAGAAAAATGTAGTCCAGGATCATGAAGGGACTTTCCAAATTCCCAGCGAGTTAGAGATAAAACTGCATTTGAACCCACATTTCCCCAAAACTTGAATTCTGCCACTTCAGGTTATATGATTAAGTCATCATTCAAATAAGATGTAAATTTCTTTCACTATGAAATTCACCTCTGTAGTGAAGTACAGAGAATGTTCTTCATTGCATTTTGTACTTTGGACCTAGCAGACATTTTAAAATGTTAGTTTGAAGTTATTCTTAATATTTCTGGAGTGTTTTTAATTGTCAGGGACAGAAGTCACCTATTTCATGATTCAACAAACATTTATTGAGCACTTCTGATGAGCCAAGTACTGTCAGGAATACAGAGATTTAAAACAAGACAGCCTTTAACATCAAGAAGCTTACATTGTTTTGAGGGAAAACACATACACAGATAAAAATATATGAAAAATTAATAGACAGTAACTTGATGGAGGCACTAACAACTAAGAGAATCAGGTCTAACCTCATATAGGAGGTAATACTGGAGCTGGACCTTGACAGAGGACTGGGAATTCCAAAAGGAACAAAGGAAGAGAGACCCAATTCCAGATATTTTTGACATTTCTGCAAAGGAGCAGAAATAGAAGGTGTACAAGGAATAGAAAGTAGGCCAGCCTAGCTAGAATGTAGAGTGATTGAAGAGGAATAATGCACTGTAAGTCTGGTAAGGTAGCCTGAGGTCAGATTCTGAAGGGCTTTACATGACAAGCTGAGAAGTTTACATTTTTTCCTAGAGGCAAGAGGAAGCTACTGGAGCTTATTAAGCAGAGTAGTTACATAGTCAGGAATATTAATTTAGCAGCTGCCTAGAGGATGGACTCAAGAGGGGAGAGGCTAAAAGTTGAAAAGAGGATATTGCAATAATGCAGGTGAGAGGCGATGGGCACCTGAACAAAGTTGGTGAGCATGTGAGTGGAGAGAAGGATGTGAGAGATGTTTGAGGGATAGAATTAGCCAGCTTGATTTAGCAGCTGATTCCAGATGAGGGAGAAGAAGAATGCAAATAGGAGTTAGCAATTTAATATTTAAAAAAGTTGTACTATAGTTTAAAATTTAATTAATTTTTTCAACATATATTTACTCTGCCCAATATATAAATATATATGTGCATATACATATATGTTTATGTGTGACATTGTCCTAGGGACTGTGAAAGAAACAAGAAATACAGAATCCTTTTTTTGCCGTTAAGGACCTATCCATCTAGATAAGTGGAAATAAATGTAGTGTAAGCTATTGGTAGCTGACTGAAAGTAATTAAAAGAAGGTCTAGATTTATATTTGAAGACTTTCTTGGATGAGAGAATTCTAGAGAGGAATGAAAGACATGTAGGGTGAAAGGTAAAAATAACAACAAAAACAACAATAATATTAATAGCCATTATTTATATTGTGCTTTAAAGTTTGGAAAGCACTTTACTTATTACATTGAATTCTTGCAACATACCCATTTTACAGATGAGATAACTGAGGTTAAGAGTTTAAATGAATTGCCCAAATTATCACAGCTAGGAAGTAGAAGCTGATGGGCAAAATCAGTAAGCTTTATCTAAGAATCAGTCTCAGTAAGTTTGGAGAAGCTGGTCTCCTGGTTAGCTTCAGGGTTGTGGATATTTTCTTCAGTAAAACTCATAAGGGTCTCTTGTTAAGGCAGAGGAAGAGATTTTGGTGGAAAAAATGAAGAAATATCACTGGTAACTAAAGTTTATAGAGAAATATGGGGATAATCAATTAAAGGTGAAATCCAAGAAGAAAAATTTCTTGTAGTCTTCATGCTTTTTATCTAAGAGTTTGATTACTGATAGTAGCTGATATATATCTATCCGGTTTGTAACAAAAGGAATCAGATCTTGTCCTCCCCTGCACTCCACAGGGGTAGGACACTTCTAGCAGACTCCTACAAAAGGAGGGAACTAATTTTAGGGGTGAAATCCCCTCAGGGATATAAAAATTGAAAGGTCAAATCACTCAAGTCTGAATCAGGAAGTTAGCTTCCTAGACCAAGGGTGGAAGAAGGGGAGAGATTTCTGGTGCCAGGGGAACTTTGTAGAGCACATAAGTGGGATGGGAACTCCAGGTGGCAACTGAAGAGCAAGGATCTGGGAAAAAGAAAGTAGCACCCAGTACTGACCTGGCTACAGGAAACAAGTAGATCCCCATAGCATCCCATTGAAGAAGGAGCAGCTCCCAAAAGAGAGGCTAGGCTAGAAATGGAGCCTGAGAGTTTCTCTGCAGCTGGAACCTCATTCAGAGCAATCCTGTGGGTTGCCATGACTATATTGAGCACCTTAGGGGAAGATGCCCACTGGGAAAGGCTCTCTATTGCTTGGCTAAAGGCTTGGATTCAAGCCCCATCTTGGTCTAGGCTTTTTGTAGTTGCTTATTTAGGTGCTCGCAGACTTCTATTGAGGGAGGGTAGAGCAAAAACAGACAGAAACATAAGTATATATGGGTTTTTTTCCTCTAGGATGCTTCCCTCAAATTGTATTAATTTCCTCTTTAAAAAAAAGGAGCACTTATACCAGAATCATACTGAATACTAACTTCCCCCTCCCAAAGTCTTATTTTTATTACAGAAGTATTTTTAATAAAATTTTGCATAGATAATAGATATTGCTTCAGACTTTGGCAAATTGAGAAACAGATGCAGGAAATTCTCAGTCTCTAATTGCTCTTGGCATCCCACCAGATACACTTACAAAGAACAGGTGTTTAAAGGGAAAGTTGACTATTCCAAAGAATCAGAGTTGAAAACAAGATTTGCTAATGGTACCTTTTTAGAACTGTTCTAGTTCTTTATTTGTGATTTGAGGTGTTCATATTTGCACATGACTAGCTATAAATCAAAGTAAAAACTTCAGAGATAAATAGGTTAACATTGCTATAGACAGATTTCTGGGAAGAACAGCAAATTGATATTATTTCAAATGGTAAAAAGAATTTGGCTTTTTTGTGTGTCACAAAATCATAGAGCAGAATTAGAGTGCATTTAATAAATGGTCAGGTTCCATTCCTATGTTTCACAGATGAAGAATCCAACACTTAGAGAAGTGAAGTGACTTGGGAAAGCCCACCCACCTAATCGTTAAAAGGGCCTTAACTATAATATGGAAATAGGTTTTGAGTGATAATATATGTATAACCCAGTGAAATTTCTTGTCAACTTCAGGAGGTGGAAGGGAAGAGGAGAGGGAGACAAGATTCACGCAACTGTGAAAAAAAAAATTTAATGAAATAAAATTTTGAAAAGAGCCTGAACTATAGGATCATAGAACATGAAAATTAGAAAATATTTTAAATATCACTTAAACTCTACCTTTTTACAAATGAGGAAATTTAGGTCACATAAGTAATAAATGGGTTTGAACCCAGGTATCTCAATGGATAGAAACATATAGCATAGTGGATACAGTGTTGGATTTCTAGTCAGGAAGATCTGAGTTCACATCCACTCACTACCTCTATGAGTCTAACCAGTGAAATCCTTAGGATTTATCTACTATGCCTTAAATGTGTTGCCAACTTGAGAGATTGATGGAGTTTCCTACACAGATGAATAGTTCCTTCCACTTTTCATATATATCTTCTTTTCACCACCACCACCACCTCTATTCACCAAAAAATTTTCTCAATTATTTAAGAAATAAAAACTTTCTGTAATGACAAATATTCCACCTACCTGAAAAGTATACAAATGTTTACTTATGTGGATTTTCTTTTCTTTCTGCTCTTAGTGAGATTGCTTGTCTATATCATTTCACATTCGGGAAGAATTTCTTATCCCTTAATTAAAATAAAATTGTGACACCCCAAAGAGGAGTTCATTTTCAGAGTGAAGAAGTCTGGTTTGGATTTTGTTTTAGTTTTGTTTTGTTTTTTAAAAAATGATTAGAACAAGAGGAAAGCCAGTAGAGGCATTTCAATTAATGCCAAAAGGAGTTTATAAAGTCTTACAGACATCATTAGATCATTAAAGGTGAAGAATTAAAAACTCATGAGGAAATCAAACTTTATTTGTTAGAGTTGTGAGAAAGAAACATTCTTCAAAAAGAAGGATGGGAATCTTTTATGTCTTAGAAAAAAATTAATCAGGTATTTGGGGAAGGCATTAGATTACCTTCACTTATGCTTCTCAAGTTATTCATTCTCGCATTTTAGCTTTCAAACAAAGGCTATAACTTGACCCAGGAAAGTGAATATGAAATATTTACTAAGAGGAAGTTATATAAATTTATACAGTACTCAAATTCAAATATAGAAAACATATATATTGTTTCCTCTATGTTAAGGTCACTATGCTAAGTGATATAGAAAGTATAAAATTTAAATTATCAGCAATAAATTAAGTATTTATTAGATGCTCACTTTATAGGAACAGAGTATAAAAAGATAAAAGCAAACAGCCCCTGTTCTCAAGGAGTTGACATTCTATCGGGAAAAGATGCAACATGTACTTACATATAGGTAATGTCTTCTCGATTCCTGATAAGACACTGTCCCTACTCTACTGGGGTTCATAGACTAGATACAACAGAAATGACTCTACTAAATATGATAAAGATTTCAGAGGGATACAGAACAAAGTATTGTGTAAAGTTCGATGGTAAAGCTCTTGATGTAATAGAGAGATAAGGAAAGACTTCCAAGAAGAGGTAGTATTTGAGTTGCATTTCAAAGGATGTGTTGAGATTCCAGAGGTAAAGAGGAAAAGAACATTCCAGTTTGGGGAATGATGTGAACAAAGGAACAAAGATAGGAATACTTAAAAAATATGGTTTTATTTGGTTGGATAATAGAATGCATGGAGGGGGAGAGTTGACACCAAGACCAACAAAGCCAGAGAGTATCTGAATATGGAGTACCTAAAATATTAAGCAAAGAAATCTGAGAAAAGTACTTCATTTTAACTGGTCAACAAATATCTATTGTGTCCTTTATGTGTGGCACAAACTTTGTGCAGAAACAAAGAAACATCTATGCCTCTACCCTGAAGGAATTCAAAATTTAGCTCACATTTCCCTTATGGAAGGAATCGCTTTCACATAATATATCTTGCAATGTAGTTAATTGTATTTATCACATTGCCTTCCTACTCCTCTGTTTATAGTAACTCCTATTACCTATCATACGGTGTTCAGGCTAGAGAGGATTCTTTTTTGGACATGACTGGACTAGGGGACGTATCTCCTCACTGAGAAATTCTATAATAGTATAATCTCTCTAAATCATTCAAAGTTTTCCACTAAAGTGTGTAAAATTGAAATTTTATATGCCTGAACTACATTACCCAGCATCCTTTTCCTTTACATCCGGACTTTACATCCTTAAATTTGCTGGAAACGCGCCACCCATGGATGGGGCTTCTTTGGCTGCTCTGCACTCTCTCCCAAGTGTACGGTATGAGAAGCTTTCTTTTTTCTTTTTACTGAAGCTATTTTTTCCTTTGCTTCAAGGTATTATTATTATTAAATCTTATAAAAATAATACTTGGAGTATTTGGATATTAATTTTTAATCTTTCAACAGTCCAGGCTTCTATCTCACCAACCTCTTTTCTTATCCTTCCCCAAGGGATAAAGACTGCCTGTGCCATCTAGTCATCCAGTACAAATAACAATTATTTTCACCTCTTTGCCTATGCCTATTATTCCCCCATTTATAAAATTACCTCCATTAAAAGAAGAAAATATCAGGGAAATTTCCCTGCAAAAATTACCTATAATAACATCTAATGTTTATATGGCACTTTAAAGTTTGCATATTACCTCATTTGATCACCACAACAACCTTAGGAGGTATGTACAATTATTTCCTCCATTTTATATATGAGGAAACTGAGGCTGATAAAAAGTAAGTGATCTGTCTGTGGTCAGATAATAGTGATTGTCATGAGATAGAATTTGAACTTGGGTTCTACTACTAACTCCAAGCTCAGCATACACCCCCACTGCAATATCTAGCTGCCTTATTTACTTACCCTCAGGATTCAAAAGTGTAATTCCATTCATTTGCACTCTCTGTGCCCTGAGAGATGTTCAGCTCCTTTGAAGAAAGAATGAATGTCAGATAGATTGGAAAGGAGGAGGGAAATAGTATTAAGTGCTTACTATGTGCCAGAGACTATGCTAAGCACTTTACAGTATCTCATTTGATTATCACAGCAATCCTGGGAGGTCAGGAAACTGAGACAGAGAGTTTAAGTATCTTGCCCAGGGTCACATAGCTAGTAAGTGTCTAAGGCAGTGTTTGAACTTGGGACTTCCTGGTTCCAAGCCCAGCTCTCTATCTACTAGACCAACCCAACTCAAGGAGAGAGTCAGAGACAGAGATAGAGAAAGAGACAATGACAGAGAGAGACAAAGACAGAGACAGAGATAGAGACAGAGACACAGAGATAGATAGAGACAGACAGACAGACAGAAAGAGACAGAGAAAGAGACAAAGACAGAGAGACAGAGACAGAAAGACAGAGATAGAAACAGAGACAGAGATAGCCAGAGACAGAAAGACGAAGAAACAAAGACAGAGAGAGACCAAGAGAAACAGAGACAGAGAAAGATTATATAAATGGAGTATTCCTCCATAGTGCCAACACAAATTTTCTGCACATAATAGGAAACCAATAATTTTGAATATCCAAAAGCTATTGGATCCAAATTGCTATCCAAAAGCAATGTGGATTGCCTAAAGAAATAGTGGGATACTCTGCTCATGGAGGATTTCAAGACTGTTTAATATATATATATATATATATATATATATATATATTATAGAGGGGATTCCTATGGGTTAGATGAGATTGTGTCTAAGCCATCAAATTTTAATATCCTATGATTCTGTGAATGTGTGAAAGAAGTTTTGATGTCAAAGATAACTTCTTTAATTTCTATGTGGTTAAATATGATGTCTAAATGTCAGTTTCTTTCCTTTTCCCCCATTTTAAAATTGAGATCCATGGATTGTTTACTTAACAGTTGAAATGTGTTTCATTTTTATCTTTATCAAGAATAAATCTAATGAAGAGTTCGCTATGTTTCTTCAGGAATTCAGTAAATTTAATAATAAAGAACATTAGTATTTTCTCTGGCCAGTGTTTTAATAATATGGATTTGCATTGTAGAATTCAGTTTTCTGAATAGCTATTTTTCTATTCTTTATTCAGATTCTTTAGACTGCCGATGCTTTTTAAATTAATCAACTGAATTTTATTTTATTTTTTAATTAACTAGAATATTTTTTCTCCTCTTTACCCTCCTCTCAACCAACTTGGAGGGGAGGGGGGAAATACTTGTAACAAATATAGATAGACAAGGAAATCAAATTCCCATATTGGTCATGACAAAAAAAAAAGGCTGTCCCATACTACATACTTAAACTGTAACCTCTATTATAGGAAATAAATCTAATTTTTCATAATCG
This sequence comes from Monodelphis domestica, assembly GCF_027887165.1. Taxonomy (NCBI): domain Eukaryota; kingdom Metazoa; phylum Chordata; class Mammalia; order Didelphimorphia; family Didelphidae; genus Monodelphis; species Monodelphis domestica. The sequence goes on along the minus strand of NC_077227.1, from coordinate 667,971,598 downwards.
GTCCTTTGGAATCATGGTTATTATCAATCTTTCAAAATTATTCATCTTTTACAAGGTTGCCATGCTATGAATTGTTCTGCTCTCTGCTTATTTAACTCTACATCAGTTTATGCAAGTCTTCCCTGACTACCTACCCCCATTTTTTTAGAACAACTCAGCAAAATAAAATTCTGGTTTTCACACATACATCAAAAAGACAAATTTTTGTTCAATAAAACATAAAAAGAGAGAGAGAGAAACATCAGATGAAAAAAAGAAATAACTTTTATCTTTGGCCTTTGAAATGCTTTAAGGGTCAGATGAGATAATACCTATGACAGTGCTTCAGGATTAAACAAGTTCAATGAACAAAAATATTTATTGAGTGCTAGAGTGGTACTTCCACCATTGTACCATGTACTCTGCAAGAATCCAACATGATGAGCAAGATTAGTTTCCCTTGGACCCAAGGAGGTACCAGCCTGGTAAGGAAGAAGAGAAATGCATGCAAGCAACTCTTAAGAGCAAAATGAATATCATAGAGACACAAGACAAAAGCATTTTAAGAATTAATATTTCTTCTCTATATATCTTATATACATATTGCTATTATCCATGAAGTCTTAAAGAACTTATAAAATAATCTGATAATTGGCTTTTTATTTTGGTCTCAACCTGTAATTTCTCTCTGTAAATTAAAATCTTAGAGAGATGCCTGGAACACTCAAAAGTTGTGACTTGCCCCAGACCACAAAGTTAGTAAATGTCAGAAACATGATATGAACTCATAGAATGACAAAATTCCAGAGGTGGCAAGGAACTTCATTTAGTCCAGTTCGTATTGGAAAGAAATGCTCAGAATTACATGTAATTTAGATCTTTCTGACTCTCCAAAACTACCCTCACTAATGCCAGATTGCCATTTAATTATAGTGGTGAAGACTACTTCTCTAGGCTACCTCTTTCCCCAGCTGTCCAAATAATATGCCAGAATGTCTTTCCACCTTCTATTCCTTTGGAAGCTTCATAGCAAATTGCTTAAATGCATTGTATAAACCTTCTATATAATATGCCTTGCTAGAAACAAACTAAGTTGTTTCTCCTCAAGTCTGTATGTCACAATGTTCCCTAGGCTTTTGCAGCTGCAATCTAAAAGTCTATGTCCTTATAAAAGGGAGAACCATTTGGCTTTTATTATTTTTTCCATTTTAAACTCAGTGATAGATGAGTTTTACTTTATTGCCTTTCCCCCCCAAGTTGTGCAAACTCATAACTATTTGTCCTGTGATTTTTATTGTGAGGTACTGCCACCTATGGGCCTTGTTTTGAGTGTTTCTTTTTTTTTAATTTTAAGTAAAGCTTGAAAATAGTAATTTAATTATTTACATTGCTTGAATCAAATATTTGTAGATTTGCAGATTGAGTAGTTTAGTGGTTAAAAGCAAGAATAGATACATTATTTTTTCTAAACAGTTTCTTTTTTCAACGTAGGAATCTAAAGCTAGAACTGGAAGATGTATTCAGTATTATCCAGGCCAAACACCACTTTTGCTTATGAGTTTTATATAAAAAGGCAAAAGTATTTTAAGAAAGAACATTTCTTCTCTATATATCTTACATACTTATTATTATTGTTCATAAGGTTTTAAAGAGCTTATAAAGGAATCTGATAATTGACTTATTTATTTGGGGTTACAAATTAGGAAACAAGATTAAAAATGCTGAGTTATTTGTCTCAAATGATACAGCTAGGTAGTGGTGGTGGTAGTAAGTAGTAGTAGTAGTAGTAGTAGTAGTAGTAGTAGTAGTAGTAGTAGTAGTAGTAGTAGTAACAACAATAATAATTTCATTTACTTAATGCTCTAAGGTTTACAGATACAATCTAATTTTATGCTCATGACCCTGGAGATAGATGCTCTTGGTATCTACATTATGCACAGGAGGAATTTTAGTAAAGCTGAAGTTAAGACTTTCCTAGGATTCCATAACTATTTAGTATCTGAGACTGCGTTTGAACTCAGATCATTCTGACTTCAGTTTCAGTGCTCTAGCCAATAAACCACTAGCTTCTATAATTATAACTCATCGTTAGCTCTTCTTTTTTTAACTGTTTCCCATTTTGTAGCAAATTCCATTTGACATTTTAATTGGTCTTTTTCTGTACTTTAACAAGTAAAAAAGAACATTTGGCTGCAGACACGTAATGATGTACTCATATTCAAGAATTGACTAAAGATGGATCTTTTTAAAGGCCTTATTATTTAAATTCCCAAACCTATAAAATATATTAATAAACATCTAATCCATTCCCCAGGGAGACACAAAGGAAACATAGCAGATAGGTTGTGGCTCGTGCCCCCAAGATACTTCAAATTTTATTTGAAAGACAAGAATAAAGACAAGAATCTGTTAGATCACAAAGTAAAGTAACATGTTTAATGCCAAAATGAGACAAAAAAAAATAATTGCAAGAGAAGTACCAGCAGGGAAGATGAATGTAGCCTTCTTGACCTATAAAATGATCACTAAACCCAAAGTTCTCTAATAAATAGTCTCTCCCTGTCCAAACATGGGGTAGCCATTACTTTTTTACACCATAAATTTTTTAGTGTTTTGGAAAATTAATCACATAGTCATCTTAGAAGAAAACAATGTGGTTTTATTTCTATTTAATTTTTGTTGTGAAGAACAAAGAATTTGAAACAAGTAGCTGAAAAATTGGGGGAACCATGCAGGGAATTTCTTTCTTTTCTCTCTTAACACACGTCAATACTATTTTGCTGTCTACTTAATTATGTTGGCAAAGCATAAAGGTTTTGAGAGATGAGCATCCCAGTAATCATGTCAGCTAGACATTATTTGGGAATCAGAGATAACATTTAAAACTAAATCAGCAAAACTCATGGGGTTAGTGATCAGCCCACACACTTTCCCAATTACCCAACCAATTCTCCTTGATAGCTTTCTGAAAAGCTTTGAAATTCACTGAAATTCTGGAAAATTAAGTGGCATATAGCCATTTTCCCAAAATGAAGAACCATTTATGTCATTTGATATGTGAATCAAGAAATAATAGCTCTCTTTTATTTTTTTCTGTTTATCTCCTCGGAGGGACTCAAAAAATACTCTGTTTCCTATCTCTATATCTAGTACTACATTGATATATATCCATATTTATATAATTATAATCTATGTGTCTATAGCTATGTCTATAGGTATCTATGAGAGATATAAATTATATATAGAGTACTATAGATATAGTTAAATCCATTTCTATATTATCTATAAAGATCATCCTTATCTATATCTCCATAATTATATCAAAATGATATTCTTTTTCCCAGTCTCTCTTCTCTTAAATGAATTATGTCCACAGAGCCCAAATTGCTATTTATACACATATAGTTCTAAACCACAAATCTGACTATATTATTCCCCTACTGAAAAATCTTCAGGGGCTCCCTAATGCCTCTATTATAAAATTCAAATTCCACAACCCAATACTTTAACCCTTTACCATATTAAATAAGCCTACCTTTTGAGGCTTATTTGATATTATTTTCCTTCATGCACTCTGATTTTCAGTTCAACTATCCTTCCTGCTGTCTTCTAAATTCAGCATTTTCTTTTTCCAAATAGCTTTGAAATTCTCTATCATCCTGGAAATTATGTGGCATTAAAACCATTTTCTCAAAGTGCCCAGGAATAGGTTATCCTTATCTCTACTTTAAAGATTATCCCTTCTTGGTTCTTCCACCTCTTAGAATCATCTTCTTTTATTGTTCAGCTCAAGTGCTATCTCCTATAGGAAACCTAGTTGTTAGTGTTTGAGCTTTCCTCATATTATGGATAAGTATTTACTTTTCTTTTAATGACTAAGTAGTGAGTTGATGAGGGTCTGGAGTGTTTGTGGGTAGTGTCAGAGGAGAGAAAGGGACCTATTTGAGAGAAATTACAAAAGTGAAATGGACAAAAGCTTGGATATAGAAAGGTGAGAGATCATGAGAAAGTCAGGATGACTCCTAGTTGTGAGCCTGAGGGACTAGACTAGAAGATTCAGGTTGCCTTCTACAGTAATAGGGAAGATAAGAGGAGGGAGGGCTTAGAGGGAAAACAGATAATGAGCTCTGTTTTAGAAATATTGAGTTTAAGATGTCTCCTGGACATCTAGTTTGAGACATTTGAAAGGCAGTTGTAGATAGATATGAGATTCTAGGTGAGGGAGATTGGGGCAGGATAGGTAGATTTGAGAAACATCAATATAGAGGATAATTAAATCCTCCGGAGCTGATGAGAACACCAAGGGAAGTAGTATAAAGGGAGAAGAGTGCCTAAGACCTAACTCTGAGGGACTCCTAGGTTAGAGGAGATGATCTGGAAGAGGATCCAGGAAAGGAGACAGAGAAAGAATGGTCAGATATTTAGGAGGAGGACCAAGAGAGAGTGGATTTATAAAAATTATAGACTTTGAGGAAAGAAAAAAAAGAATTCTAGTTTTTGGTGGATGTGGATAGGATTTCAAGTGGGAGAGATGAAAGGTCCTGACATTCTCAGTATAGACAGTAGCACAGAGAAAGCCCTGACAGTGGGAAAATGTAGTTTGGAATATGATGAGTAATGTGTCCAAAACACATTATGATAAATCGAAGCTAGAAAAGTAGGTTGGAGTCAAGTACGTTGTGCCTTGAGTGTCAGATTTCCCTGTAAAGACTTAAGTTGAGATTTTCCTTTTATTACCCTTAGGTAATAGAGAATAATAAGGTGGGAAAACTTTTTTTAAGTAAGAGGAGTCATAAAAATTACTTGAGATAAAAATGAAAAAAAATGAAAAAATAAAATATTGAAGCTATCTAGCCTTCATTTTTGAGATGAGAAATAGGCTAAGAGAATTGAAGTACAGGTGTCCCTTCTCCACTGCTGGGGTTAAGAGTTTGATGTCCCTGTGATATGGAAAATCTGAATGAAATTTTTGACCCTCCCTTCATACCAGAGAAGTTTAATTTTTTTTCTTTTTTCTTTTAGGGGGTGTTACAGTGCCTCATTGTAAAATTTGAGTTAAGTATTTGGTCGTAGGCTATATGTAGATCAATGTTCATTTTAAATACCAAATAAATATGAATTTTTAAATGAAACAAATCTGAGAATAATGCTGAATATGTATAACAAAAGACGTTTTTAAAAAATAACCTTTGAAATCCCCTACATAAATTCTTATGCTGATCTGTTCTATATAACAAACACAATGGGGATATGGAATGGAACTCTCTAATTTACTTATGGTCATATATATAAATATATATATATATATTTATATATATAGTTGGTTGTTTCTTGAACCGAGGATGACGGTTGTCTTTGTGCGTTTTTGTGCACAAAGACACCTGTGCATGAAGATTTAAGTGGAACAGTCGATGCACAGAGACAGTCCCACTTGGAAGCCTGGGTCCAGTGGCACAAAAAGTCGTTACACCTGGAGACTTCCTCAGCTGCATTGGGTGGCCGTGTTGTCCTTTGTGCTCCAACACGCCCTGAGCACTCCACAGTGCTTTGCTGCGTCGCCCTCTCAGCCGTTGAACCTTCTTGTTGGTTTCTTCCACCTGTTCCACCGAAGCAGTCTTCACATGCTGGGTGAGCAAAGCCCTGGTTCACCAGGGGTTGACATCGACCTGATGGCTACCCTTACAAGGTTTAGCTGGCCTGTCGAAGCCGTTGCCTGGGGTGTGGCCGCTGCCACATGCTAGCAGCTACTGGGAGCCACAAGTAAGAGCTGGGTGTCAGGTAAGGGTCAGTGGCTGGAGAGCTGCCCTAGGAGGACACGACAAGCTCTCCATACCAGAGATACTACCCCTCCCTGAGCACCCCATACACACCCTTATATATATATATATATATATATATACACATACTAAATAACAGAGCTAGGATTCAAAACCTATACCCTTTATCTCCAAATCTAACATTTTCCCCCTCTACCATTCTACTTTATATAATTTACTTTGGGTGATTTCTTATAGCTCTGAAATATAACTTGAAATAAACTTTAGCTGAAAATTCCTACTGAGGAAACTCCAATGTTGGAATTGGAGTGAGAAAGACCCAGGTTCAAATCTAACCTCTGAAAGTTATTAGCTGTATGACTCTGGAAAAGTCCTTTAACTTGTCTGAGCCTCTAGGTCCTCATCAACAAAATGGAAAAAAAAAACATCCAAAGTGCTTACTTTGTAGAATTGTCACAAAATTCAGATGAGATACAATATGTAAAAATTCAAGCTGCAAGAAAATAGTTTTAGTCAAATTGAAATGCTTGTTATTAGCTCTGGTTTACTTTAAATCATTTAGGTTACATCAAGTACCTTAGAATTCACATAGAAGGGTTTAAAGCCTGAAAAACTCCGTTTTCCTTCTCCTTTCCTCATCCCCCACTCAGATCTGAGACAATCATACAAGTAAGCTCTCTCTGTACTTGGCTTTATCATACACAGTTATTTGGCAAAAACAGTCAGTTCTGGACTATGAAAACATCAACTGCCTTTGGGCTATTATAGTATCTCTGATATTGCTTTCACTATTCTTTTATTGTCCTTGGTTCTTGCCAGAATGTACGGTTTTATGACATGATCAATCTATACATGAATAAAAAGTTGATCACTCTATGATGCTCTAATATAATAAATAGTTGATTTCCATCCACATGAATATTTTTCAGGTAGTTTTAATTGTGATATTGCCTTCACACCTCTCCCAGACTTTTCATGTCAGAAAACTTATTTTTGCCTTCTTTGTCCAGATTCATAATTCAATGAGTGTGGAAAATATCTATTGCAGAAACTCCATCCAAGATAGCTTGTTTGTTCATACTTGTTTGCATGGTGTCTCTCCCACTAGATTGTGAGTTCCTTGAGAGCAGGGAGACTTATTAGCTGTGTGGTCCTGGTTAAGTCACATAAAGTCCATTTGCCTAGGAGTCAGCTGGGTGGTTCAGTGGATGGAGCTCTGGGCCAAAGTCGGAAGAACTGAGTTTAAATCCAGCATCAGACACTGACTATGTAACCTTGAGCAAATCACTTTGCCTTTCTTTTATCCTCATAGTTTAGTATCTTATTGTACAGTTGTACAGTCACATCCAACTCTTTGTGACTCTGTGGACCACATTGTCCAGTGGGTTTTCTCAGCAAAGGTATTGTTATGGTTTGCTATTTCTTTCTCTAGTGGATTAAAGCAAACAAAAGCTAAGTGACTTGGCCAGGGTAACAAAAGCAGTGTCAGAATGAATTTAAATTCAAGTCTTCCTGATCCTTTGCCTAGAGCTCTATTCACTGAGCAATATAGTTGCCTCCTAGGTGAGACCTGGTGAGATGTTAAGTGTTTTGCTTTAGGATCACATAGCTATTAAGTATCAAAGGCTGAATTTCTTCAGGTTCAACTCTCTAACTAACCACTGAACCATCTAACTGCTCCTGGTGCTTAGTATAGTGTCTGATAAATAATAGACATTTAATAAAGACTCATTTACAAAGCTAGAGCTGAAAAGGATCTCAGAGACCATTTAGTCCAACTCTAATAGATCAAGAAAGTTAAGGACACTTAAAGGTTATACGATTTGCCTAAGGTCACTCAAGGAACAAGTGTCAGAGGTGGGGTTTGAACCTAATCCCACTGACTCCATTGCCAGTGCTCTTTCAATTGTCCTATACTGCCTCCTTTTATGGACTTAGTGATTTTCCTAGAATACCAAGAAATTAAGTGAATTCTCTATGATCAGTGAGCTGACAAATACCAAAAGTAAGATTTGAACTCGCTATTTGCTGACCCAAGATTAGTCTTCTATCCACTATGCCACTCTTTCTTAGAGTAGTGATAGGGTAGGCAAAATAGGGTACTTCCAGCTGTCTATGTATCTCATCCAATGTTTCCTTTGTGACATTAAGAAGGCAAAAATGCACATTTTTAATTATAGGGGCTACATAAATATGAAAAGAAAAAGAAAAAATCACATCTCTATCATTTCTTATTAAATAGTTTATTTCCAGAAATAATTTTAGCACTTAGTATAGCAACTAATACATAATACATGAATAAATGCTAGTTGACTGACTAGTGATCTTTGTTGAGATTTGATATTGGATTTTAAAGGATTATAGATATAGAAATGAAATGAACTTCGGAGATCACATAGTTCAAACTAAATAGACTTAAATCACACAGATAGTAAAAAGCAATGAGGGATGCAAATTAAGAGCCATCATTTTCTACTGTACCACATTATCTCCTTTATTTCCTTAGGTCATGAGATATTGAGATATGTGTGTGTGTGAAAAAGACAGACAGCAAAAGAGAGAGGAAACTAAACAAGTGTGGCCATATAATGGCAACTAGGGATACAGAGAAATGGCATTTTCCCAGGTGAAAAGTGACTGAAAGGTCACTAGATGCAAAACAGTGCTGCTGCTGCTGCTGCTGCTGCTGCTGCTGCTACTGATGCTGCTACTGATGCTGATGCTGATGCTGATGCTGATGCTGATGCTGATGCTGATGCTGATGCTGTTGATTTCAGGCTGGTTATGCTTCCCATCAGTGTAGATCTCTGACAATCACCTCTTCCACTTTAAAATGTCTGGGCACTACTGTGGAAGCCTTTTCATCCTAGCTTGTTATCCTACAAAGAGAAAGAGATTTGAAAATGAAATTGTCATTTCAGAAAATAGAGAAGGTTTTCCTGTTGTGTTCCACTGTTGATTCAAGTCAGAGGAAGCAGATGGTGTGTGATGACTAGAGCTGTTAAGGACTTGAGGATGGGAAAAAAGCAGCCTGGGCTGGAACATTAGTGTGGCTCATGGGAGGGGGGAGAAGATGAAAACTCCACTGCCAAGACAGGGCAAATTGAGACAAAGAGCCAGAAAGATAGCTGAGGGGAAAAATAAACAACATCAGAGGGAGGCATTCATAAGGAGCTTTGCTTTGAGAAATATTTTTAATAACGGGAAATTTGGTTTCCCTGGAAATCACAGTACAATCTAAAGTCTTCCTCCTTTCCCCGATTCTATTACCTTGAGCACTTAGCTCATGTTCCTCATTAAGCAGTAATGCTCCTCAGAGGAGAGTGTTCACAAAGTGCACTTTACCTGTGAATGGCCTCCATGTTAGGAGAGGGATTATGGTGTAGCCAATAAGCAGACAGCCTCAAAGCTGGAAAATCATAGCTCAGCTTTTGCCTCTGATACAGACTTGCTATGTGACCTAAGTTAAGTACTGAGCCTCTCTCTAAGATTTTAAGTTATATCCTACATCAGAAAAGGAAATTTTATTTTTTTTAAATCCTTACTTTTTGTCCTAGAAACAAGTCCAAGACAAAAGAACAGCAAGAGCTAGGCAATGGGGATTGAGTGACTTGCCCAACATCAAACAGCTGGCAGTGGGGAGGGGCTAGATTTGAACCCAGATCTTCCCAACTCCAGGTCTGATATTTTATCTACTGTTATCTGTTTCATTAAAGGCAATTTTCTCCCATGAGACTTCTCTATACTTCTCTATATATGAAAACAGTCACTCTCTTCTCTATATACAATGAGATAAATCATTGGATGCTATCATTCAATCATAACATGATAATTTTTCTGTTAGAAAGTATTTATTGATACTTAATTCCTTTTAAATTTCCTCAGGGACTTACCTATAGAATCCAACTGAGCAGTATAGGAATAAGACACTTTTTTTCTAAGGATGCACTATCAGAAATTAGATGGAGAAAAAAAACACTAATGCAGAAATACTGTTCTCCTATCTCTATTTTCTGCTTTTGGGGAAAAAAAAGTCTCCCTGGAAGTTTGTTGCCCTATTGTAAACCACCTAACTTTTCCCAGTCTGACTAGAAGTAGCACTGAGCCCCTTAACAAATAACCATGAAGTGGGTGCCATTATCCTTAGAACTTCTTCTGAGATTCTTTCCCTGGTCCAATGGGGTTGACCAGGAAATTATTTTTATATCTAACTCCATAGATATTTACTGTTTCAAACATCGGTAGGCATCATGGATTTTGTCAAATTTTTTGGTCAGAAAATTTCATGTAAGCAGCATGGTATTCACTTAAATACAACAAGAAGATTTTAGGTCACATGATATGTTTACTGGCTTCAAGAGTGCATCTAGCAATTCATTCATACCCTCTTATCCTGTTCTGTTCTTATCCATGTATTCCTGTGAATCCTTGATAGAGGATCTTTCCATTATGAGACAGACAGACAGACAGACAGATAGATAGATAGATAGATAGATAGATAGATAGATAGATAGATAGATAGATAGATAGACAGACAAGACAGACAGACAGACAGGTAGCTAGATTAATCTTTAATAGATGTAAATCAAAGAGCAATTCAATCTACAAGAATTAAAATAGGTGATGGAATGGTTCCAAAAGTGTTCAAGAAGTTGTAAAAAAGAAAAAATCGTTGAAGAAATGTCTAGAAAAGGAGGCAGATCAATAATAGCAAGAAGTTGAGAAACCTAAACTAAGAAGGTCAAAGATGGAAACAAAGGTCCAAAATATACCAAAATATCCATAGCAGCACTTTTTTGTTGTAACAACGAAATGTAAATCGTTAGATGTCCTTTGATTGGAGAATGGCATCACTAATAGCAGAAATGCAAAGGAATATTCTAGAACCAGGAAAATAATATCCACATTAAATGCAATCATGGAGATGGAAAGAAGAGAAAAACGAAACTTGTTTTGTAATTATAATGACTATGCTTAGACACAGAAGAACACTGAGAAAATGTACCTCTCTCCCTCCTTTAAAAAAGAATATTTTGTTTTCTCTCAGATTTGGTTGTTCTGTCGGTTGGTTTTGCAGAACAGATTTTTTTTTAACATTTTTGTCTTTTTTACAGAGGGTGGCTTGTTGCATACAAGATCAATGAGAGATATGTTGGAAAATGAAGCTGATAATTTTCAAAAGATAGCAGTACAAGTAAGATATTTTTAAGAGTGAGACTGGAGTTGAACAGCTCAAATGACACAGATATTTTCAAAGAATAAGAACAAGGTTTCTAGCATTAGAAACCACTGTTGGTAGTCAAAAATTGTTGTTCTTGTTGTGTTGTTTCAATAAGTCTGACTCTCCATGACCCCACTTGGTGTTTTCTTGACAATTATGCTAGATTGATTTGTTATTTCCTTTCCAGCTCATTTTATAGATGAGGAGCTGAGATGTACCCTCCTGATTCTAAGCCCAGTACTTTAAGCATTTTTCCACCTAGATCTCCTTAAAGTCAGAGGAAAGATGTTCAAATTCCACTTTTGATGTTTACTACCTCTGTGACTTGAGAAAAGTCACAACCTTTTTATACCTCAGTTTCCTCACCAATAAAATGAAGAGACTGTATTATATGGATTATAAAGTAGCTTATAACTTTAAGTCTATGATATTGTTATTTTATGATATGTGAGGAAATATGGATAAGAATCCCCGAATACATTTTGGCAACCCTAATTGAATCAATGGAGACAGCTGAGTACTAGAATTGATAAAATAGTGAAGCTTTTCAAGGTTAATTCTTCACTCACTGTTTTCGTAGTTTTCTGATTATTACTGGTATGTAATCTAATTTAGAGATAGAAGTGTTGCTTCTGAATAAAGACATGTTAACTGTGTGTCCAATTCACTAAAAAACAAATAGAAGTGAAAGAGAATGGGATTTAGAGGCAGAAAGCTGCCAGAGAACAGCTGTGGAACTCTTTGCTGATTTTTCTTCCTAGATTTCATTAGTTTCGTGGTAATTATTTCCTGACAGCATTCCCTACTGCATGATCGCTTGGATGGAAGGAACATTGATGGCATGCTATTCTAGCTAGTGCTGTTGTTGTTATAATAAAATTGGACAGCAAGAGCCCTGTCTCAACATTTTTTAAAGGATAATATTGTAACTGTGAAAAGCAACATGGCATAGTGGGGAGGGAGCCAACCTCATACTCAGAAAGACCTGTGCTCAGGTCCTGACTTTCATCTACTGATTGTGTGATCCTGGTCAAGCCACTTAACCTCTTAGAGCTTCCATTGTTGTTTTTCAGTCATTTTTCAAATCATGTCTGACCCCATTTGGGATTTTTTTGGCCAAATCCTATAATGGTTTGCCATTTCCTTCTATAGTTCATTTTGTGACTTTCTCAGAGTTACACAGCTAGTAAATATCTGAGGTCAGATTGGAACTCAAGAAGATGAGTCTTGACTCCAGGCACAGCATTCTATCCTCTTGCCACCTATCTGCCTCCAGGCAACTATAAATTATAGCGTGAGTGCATGACCCTATTGGGAGATGAACTTCCTCACAATGGACTCCTTATTCCACAGAAATCACAAATTCTGACCCCCCCCAAAAAAGGAGGTTTCCTTGAAAAAGTACCAGACGTGGAAGAAAAGGACCTTAGTTCCAATCTTGTCTCTGATATTTATTAGTTATACAAACTTCAGCACATATACAAACTGAGCCTCCTTTATAGAATCTATAAAATGGGAGAGCTGTAAAATGTCTCTTCTAGACATACATCCAGTAAGATGTGAATTTATGACATATTAAAACCCATGTTCATGGGCCTTAGGATGATAACTTTCATATTCCTAAGGATATTAAGCTTCCTGGACATTTTAAGGTTTGCAAAATGATTTATTTAAAAATTGCTCATTTGACTTTTTGTGTATATTCAAAGGAAGGTGAACTAACTTAAACTAGTGTTGGTTAGAGCTTAATTTTGTTTAATCATTTATTATTGTTAGGTAAGACAAAGTAGATGTATAGTAAATTGCACAGTTGAATTGTCCTGGACTTGAAATAAAAAAAGCTGATTTCAGATTCTGCCTGAGGTTTATTAGCTATCATTTAACCCTTATCTGCCTCAATTTTCCCATCTGTAAGATGGATCTAATAATAATACATATCTCACATTTTTTGGAGAATTAAATAAGATATGTCTAAAGGGTTTTGCAAAACTTCAGGCATTATATATTAGCCATTGTAAGAAGTAGTCTCATTTTTCCCTCAATATCTCAGAAGCAACTAAAAAAACAAAACTTGGAGATGTTGTTCTTTACTCTTCTAATGCTTAGAGTTATTTCTCCCACCCGACCCCCATTTTATTATAGATATTTCTGAACCACCTCAAGAGATAAAGGTGTCTTTGTGGAGAGCCCTGCAAACATCTTGTGGAAAAACATATAACCTCAACTTTTCAGAACACTTTTAGAGCATCAGATAAATTTTAGATACATACATATATGCAAATCTACCAGAATTTTAACACCTTGAAAAATTGCCAAGGAAAGCTTTGCATATATATCAGCTGAAAAATTATATCTATTCTATTTTCCAAGATGAAAAGCAACTTTTCAAAGGACATACCCCAAAAGTCAGGAATCAAAAGACGAGATAAATGAAAACAATTTAACCCTTAGCTTTTCCCCTTAGATGCTGGATTACCAGCTCTGATTTTTTTAACAGAAAATATATCCTTAAAGAATCTTTGCAAAATAACCAGCCCTTGCCAATCTGTGCCCTAATTTGTGCTTTGGAAAAATGTGATTATCACTCATTACAATTATATAAAATGCAGAAATCTCCATTTGCATTTAAAAGAAGCATTTGTACCACACCTAGATGATAAGAGTACAGTACTAAATCTGGAGTAAAGAATTCCTGAGTTCAAATCATCTTCATATTCATACTGGCTATGTGACCCTGGGTAAGTCACTTAATCTCTTACTGCCTCAGTTTTCTCATCAGTAAAATACAAATAAAAATAGCACTTAACTCCCAGAGTTGGTATAAGGAGCAAATGAGATAATATTTATGAAATATTTTGCCAGCCTTAAAGTTCTATATAAATGAGAGCTATTACTTATAATGATCATTATTATCTGTGTGAAAAGACACCAAAATGCCAATTGTTTAAAAAACAGAAATCATGACTGACCCTTCCTCCTCCTTTCACTCCTATATTTATTCCAGGAGCTAGTATTTCATATTTTTATTCATGTTTGCTTTTGAAAGTTTCAAGATTCTTGACAAAATAATTATTTATAAGGGAAAACATTATAAAATAAGTTATTTTAAATGTGCTTTAATTATTATCTAAACTTATAAAAATAGGGGATTGGGCAGGGGAGAATTATCTCTGTTTTTCTAAAGAAAGCAGCCCTAACACCCTTTTCTCCTAATAAATTATGGTATATTTTTTCTTTTCCCTAACTGAAGAACCAATGAAAAATTTGCAGATTGTACCATCACCATTTTCTATAACCTTAGGATTTTGCCACAGATGGCTTTAAAGGCATATTTCAGGAGCATCATAGAAATATGAGACCCAGAATTAAGGAACACAAATATGAAATGGTGATAAACCTAAAATAGTGATATCTCAGCATTGACTATAGCAGTCATGTGCAAGAGTCTGGGGTGGAAAAATAAGCCCTTAGTCATAAATAGGGAATGGGTTTTGCCTTGTTAGCAAGGGAGAGTTGGACAGGATCAATTGTCTCACCTTCTGAATTGGCTTTTAATTCAAAGGTAGCTTTTGATATCTCTCTTCAGAGCTTAACTTAACTCAGAATCTAGTTATAACGGCAATGTTTTTTGTTGGTAGTTATGGTAACTAGGAAGTAAGGGACTTTGAACCACCTAGGTGAATTATAATTTGGTGAATTTAAAATTCAAGGGTCATCACAGAGTTCGACAGATGAGTATGAGATCAAAGTACTGTTTGAGGAAGAAGCATCCAAGGAATTAAAAGGACTCAATAAACAGTTAGTTATTAAGGGCATATTATGTACCCAAGTAGATTATAGAGATGAGAATGAATAAAATGCTGCTTCTAATTTTCAAAAATGTGAATATTTTTGAAAAAGCTAAGCATAATAAATCATGTATTTTGTCTGGAAAAAAAAAGAAACTCCATGGAATGGGGAACAGAATGGCTATATCCAAGTATTTGAAGGACTATCAGGAGGACAAGGGATTAAATTTAATCTGTTAAATCCTGGGAACATACATAGGAGGAATAGAAGTTTCAAAAAGGCAAGTTTAGACTTGATAACAAGGGAATAATTCCTAGTCAGGATTTAATCACGATTACCCTAATCAAGACTGTCCAAAAGTGATCGATTGGCTATATGAAAAATACTGTGATAAAAAAAACAACTAAGAAGTGCAGCTTTAGGGGGCAGCTGGGTGTCTCAGTGAATAGAGATCCAGGCCTAGAGAGGGGAAGTCCTAGGTTCAAATTTGACCTCAGACACTTCCCAGCTGTGTGACCCTGGGCAAGTCACTTAACCCCCATTGGCTCCACTCCTGCCTTAGAATCAATACACAGTATTGACTCCAAGATGGAAGGTAAGGATTTTAAAAAAAAGTGCAGCCTGATGAGAAACTCAGGTATCTTAAAATTAAATCATTCCTTTTGATACACAAGTGAAGAAAACAGCTGCCTTTTTTTTTTACATTGAAACTTGTAAGGAAAAACCAGAAATATTTTTCAAAAAAATGCTACCCCAATTTTATAGTTATTTGGCATGGATGTGACAATAGTCGAGACAGATTATAACGGTCAAATCAAGAAGTTTCTAAGATTAATAAAAAACAAGTTTGTCATAAGAGATGGTATTTTTCCCTTCCCTGGATTTCCTCAAGAAAAGTCCAGATGGCCATTTATAAAATATATTATTGATGTACCAATTAGATTAGATGGTATCTAAGGTTATTTCTAACCCTGAGATTGTATGGTTCTGTTAATGTCCACCATCCCCTCTGGGTGAGCCCACCAACTTGCTCTCATTCTTGCAAGTTGGATTCCTATAAGGAACTGTTGGTGCCTATACCATGTGAATTTTAGATTTACTTACACCCTGTTTAGTCTTTAGAATTTTAACAATCAGGAATGTATACACCCCCACTTAAGGATTGAGTGTGGGGAGGAAGGTCTGTGACCAACATGTGTTAGCACGTGACAAATCAGAAACAACTGACTGACCCCCTGGGCTGTGCAAAGCCATGTTTAAGCCACCATTTGTACATGTGAGACACAGGAAGTGATGTAAAGAACTGTCTTTATATTTCACATCACCTCCTGTGAGAAGGACTTTGGCTGTGGAACTTGGCTTGGAGGGCTGGAGCGTGGGACCTCAGACTGCTTACTTTAGATGACCATGTGGTGAGCATTAAGGCTGACTCCCCTTTTCCTTGGCCTTTCTAGAGGCACAATCTTCCAAGGAGGCTCCTCATCTTGGAGGAGACCTCATGGCTCAAGGTTCTTTGGAGGCATCTGAACTCCCTCTGGCTCAGAGCAGGCCAGAGCAGATCTTCCTCCCTTTCTCGCTCTCTCTCTCCCTCATTTTTAATTTCTTCCCTCTATTGTAAATAAACCACCATAAAATTCCATTCTGACTTGAGTATTTCATAGGGATTTAGAATTTAAATCCCTGGTGGCCAACTAAAATATATATTCAGTCTCAACCCTAAAATTTACCCTTAATACCCATGGGTTTGTATCTCTGCTCCTAATTAGATATGTTCTCTCTTCTTGATATAATAGTACTAATAAAATAACTGTGAGAGAAAAGGGATATAAAGTTCTCTCTTTCCCATTACCCTATGCTAAGAGGTAATTGACGTGCCCAGGATCACACAATTAGTAATTAATCTTGGTAAGATTTAAGCTAAATTCTTTCTAAATTCTTAATCTTGTGTTCTATCCATTATGCCACCTGTCTTAATAAAGAGATTAGAACTGCCAAGGTATCCAGTTTACACATTAAAATTCCATTATATGTGACTACTGAATTGGTTATTTAAAAAATTACTTCACTATATGGTAAAAAAATTATTTGGAAAACTGGAAAGCAGTCTAGAAGAAACTAGATAGAGAATATTTCTCCATTTTACCAAAATAAGATTAAAATGCATATATGACATGCATAATGGAAATAGCAGAAGCAAATTAGAAGAACAGAGAACATATGCTGGCTCTATTATAGTTGTGTACAGTAAAAGAATTTATGAATGAACAAGAGATTGACAGCATTGTTTCATATAAAAAGGATGATTTTGAATACTAAGTATTGGTTTCAAGACAGAAGAATGGTATGGGCTAGGCAATTAGAGTCAAGTGATTTCCCCAGGGTCATATAACTAGGAAGTTCTTGAGGTCAAATTTGCCATGTCCAGGCCAGGTTCTCTATCCACTAAGTCACCTAGTTGCTCCCAAATCTTAAAGGTGCAGGCAATCAACCAAAAAAAGGCAATCCTAGCCACATGATAGAATCAGCAGGCTCTATGCTAGACAAACTCAGTATGTACAAAAGCCCTGGTTATATCTATATTTCTTATTTTTTATTCATTTTTAACAAAAAAAAATTCATATTCTTTTTCTTCTTCCTTCCCATCTCACTCCCTGCTCCCTCTGAGAAAGCAAGAAAAAGAAAATCACTGTTATGGACATGTATAGTCAAGCAAAATAAATTCTCCCACTGGAAATCTCAAAAAGAAAATTTGCCTTAGTCTACATTCTGTCCATCACCTCTCTGTCAGAGAGTTAGTGAAATATTTCATCATGAGTCCTCTGGAATTTGGGTTGGTCATTTTTTTTTAAACCTTACCTTCTGTCTTGGAGTCAATATTGTGTATTGGCTCTAAGGCAGAAGAGTGGTAAGGACTAGGCAATGGGGATCAAGTGACTTGCCCAGGGTCACACAGCTGGGAAGTGTCTGAGTCCAGATTTGAACCTAGGACCTCCTGTCTCTAGGCCTAGCTCTCAATCCACTGAGCTACCCAGCTGCCCCCTGGGTTGGTCATTATTAATCAATTCCTAAGTCATTCAAGTTGTTTGGCTTTGCAATAATGTTGTTATTGAACAAATTATTCTCTTGGTCCTATTAACTTCACCCTGAAGAGGTTCATAAAATTCTTTCTGGGTTCCTCTTAAACCATTTTCTTTCTGCCACCAAAAAGAGAGTTACTATAAATAATTTTATGTATAGATATCTTTTTTTTTGTCTTTGGGGTATAGACTTAATACCGCAATTACTGGTTCACAGGATATGTACATGTTAAAATATTTTCATTTTCCCAATAGTTCATTTATGTACCTGTTTTCCCACTGCACTTTTAGCATTTGGCATATTCTTTTTTTTTTGTCAACTTTGCCAATCTGATGCATGTGAGATGGAAACGCAGTTATTTTAATATTCATTTAATGTTAGTGATTTAGTATATATATATATATAGATATATATGACTACCAATAGCTTGGGTTTCTAACTCCAAAAACATGCTTATTCATAGTCTTTGACCATTAATCAATTGATGAACCTAATTTCAAAAGGACTTTTATTTGTTGAAAAACAAAACTTCATTCTTCCTTGACTGGTTCTCTAAGCCAGTCCCTTCAACAGTTGTTAGAGATCTTTTCTCCCTTTAATCCCCCACATATTCGTCTCTACACCTAGGAAGTTTCTTCATTATTACTTTACTGAGAAAATAGAATCTACCCTCCTTCTCCTCTTCCTTCCTATACAAACATAAATTCTTAACATCCTTTGCTGGATGATCATCTGTCTCCTGCCCTGGCACTCCTCCTTCTCCCAACCAATTCTTAGTTTTGGTGCTCTATCTTTCCAACTAGAGGAAGGCTAAATTCTATGTAGTAGTAGTCTCTCGGTAACCGAGGATGATGATTGTCTTTGTGCATTTTCATCTATGGTGTATAGATGAGTGTGCACAAAGATACTTGTGTGTGAAGGAGATATAAGTGGAAAAGCCGATGCACAGAGACAGTCCCACTCTCTCGGCGTTGGAAGCCTGGGTCCAGTGGCACGAAAAGTCGTTACACCTGGAGACTTCCTCAGCTGCATTGGATGGCCGTGTTGTCCTTTGTGCTCCAACACGCCCTAAGCACTCCACAGTGCTTTGCTGCGTCGCCATCTCAGCCGTTGAACCTTCTTATTGGTTTCTTCCGTCTGTTCAGCCGAAGCAGTCTTCACATGCTGGGTGAGCAAAGCCCTGGTTCACCAGGGGTGGACGACCCGATGGCTACCCTCACAAGGTTTAGCCGGCCTGTCGAAGCCGTTGCCCGGGGTGTGGCCCCTGCCACCTGCTAGCAGCTACTGGGAGCCACAAGTGAGAGCTGGGTGTCAGGTGGGGGTCAGAGGCTGGAGAGCTGCCCTAGAAGGGTACAACAAGCCCTCCATACCAGAGATACTACCCCTCCCTGAACACTCCATACACCCCTTTAATCAGTATAAGACTTTTAAACAATTTTAATGAAAATACAAGCAAATCTACAATAAAATAGTGTAACATAAAATAGGGATTCGGATTTTGATTCATTGGTATAAAAATTCTTAGACAAGGAAACTTCTATCATTGCACTTAGTCACCATTTTTGTAGTTTATACTCCCTTTCTGTCCCAATAACAAATGACAAGTCTTAGATAGATCTTGGGGCATCAAGCATTTAAGTGACTTTCCTAAGGTCAGGAAGTCAGGAGACTGGCTATTATTATTATTATTATTATTATTAAAGATATATAGCATTATGTATAACAATAAACAATAGTGATTAATAGTAATATATTATAAAGAAATAGAAATGTATGTGACTTTCCAATAGTCACATAGCAAGTATTAGAGATGAAATCTAAACTGAGGTCACTCCAGAATACATATCCAACATTTTTTACTGTGTTCTAATGAATAGGTCTTTACTTTCTTTTTTTTTTTAAATTTGGATCTAGTATTTTGTTTTCACTGAGAAATATTTCAAGAATGTTGTTGTGTAAATTTATTCCATAACTCAAATATTTTCAAAAATGTTGTCATTTGGGGAATAGCTAAACAAGTTGTGGCATATTAATATAATGGAATACTACTACATGGTAAGAAGTGACAAATAGGTTAATTATTTTTAGAATCATGGAAAGACCTACATGAAGTTATGAAGAATGAAATAAGCATAAAAAAGAGAATACTATATACAACAGAAATATAGTTTGATTAATGACTTATGTATATCTTCTTCCAGTGAACAAGGTGATAAATAGAAATAAACAAGACATAGTTATATATTTATATACATATATTATCATATTGTCAAATGAAGGTTTCTCGACTAGAGGGAAGGAAGGGAATGAGATAATTAACTGGGGATTTTAATGTAACAAATAAATTTCAGTTTAAAAATATTTAGTCACCTCATCTTTCTTTATCAGAATATGAATTTTAGGAGATTGAGATCTCACTTTTTCAAAAATATAAATCAACTGAAAGTTTCAGGAGATGTGTGTTTTAAAGTAAATTTATCTCCTCTTTATTACTATCACTGAGAAAAATGGCAAAATCTTCTCTAGCATAAATGCTTTTAGAAGCACTTGATTTCAAAATAGCCAGTGGCTTTACCATAGCATAGAAGCACTCTATTTTGTCTTTCCCATATTGTCACGTAATTTTGCAAAGTGCTTTCCATTGTTGCACTATTTTTGAATAAAGTCTGTCACTCTTATAACAACTTGAACTACTGTACTTAGAACTTCAATCTTATTTCTTGATATAAATGATTATCTGTGAAGTATGCAATGTGTCCAAATAGCGCATAAGGATGCTATGTTTTAAACTACTGCTAACGGAACTACGTTTGATCTTGACAATACATTTACCCCACATTATATCATTTTCATTCAAAATACTTCCAATTATCCCCACAATGTTTCTTGGTACAGCATTGTCTTCCATAGTTTGACAAATAACAAATCTTCTCTAACACATAAATAGTCAAACAAACATCTTTACCTATCTCTATTGCTTCACCCTCTTGCAGTGCAAAATAGGAAGATTGTACTTTCTCAAATAATTGATTATAAAGTTCTACAGATACATAAGTAATCCTTTTCCCCATCATATTGTTTATAGATGGAATTGCTCAAAACTGTTTTGCATACAGCTCAAAGAAGGACCATTTCACCTTTATCAGTAGTTATAGATAGGATCAATGTTTCTCCTATCCAGTGAAGCCTTTTACATTTTGCAATAATAATTTACATAACATTAGATGATACTAGTAATTCTTTTGATATCATAGTGTGAAAAAATTTTAGATTGTTTTTTTAAAAAACTTAATTTTTCTAAATAAATATTCTTCTCTGGCTTAGAATTTCTGTAGATACACTTCTGAGATTCATTTTAGATTATTACATTTCACTCTATCTGTAACCAAAGTAAACATAGTATTTTTTCCTCCCTCTTCTTCAATAATGAGAATTTGTGAATTCCAATAACATGGCAGTTACATTTTCTGGATTTGTATTTCTTTCTTTGATTTATATTTCTTAATTCATGTTATTTAAACTATCTCATTGTCTTTCCTTGAACTAGTTTCAACTACTCCAGTAGGCCTTTTTTTTTTTTCAACTCAGCTATGAAAAAAGAATATTATTTCCCTTTTTAAAAGCTAGGAAAATGTGGATTTTAAGAAAATTAAATGTGAATCTTTGAAGTTTCAAATGTTCTAGAGTTATTTTCAATTTTTGAAAGTCATAGCTCTTTTGAAAAACAGCTTTGTACTTACCAAAATGAATGACTTTGAGAAATAGAGCAGATATAATACTTTTAACTTCTACTAAAAGATTATTTAACTTGAGTTTTCACACCTCCCATTTAAATAGAGCAAGCAGCCTGACAACATAGCCCATCTTTGTCAGAAGCCCATGATGACTAATATTGATGGTGGCAAATTGTGCCTGTGTCAAAATTTGGCTTGCATTGACTCAAATTTGACCTTGCTTGTGCTCTATTCACTGTCAGTAGGAGCAAATTAACTTTGTTATTCTTATTCCTGTTGAATTTTTTTAGCTGAAAAAAATAGAAGGATTTATATAAAAGTTGTACTTACTTGATCATTCTGATCATTTTTATGTCCTTTCTCTCCTCCAAAACTCAGGTAATATCAAGAAATAAGCCCCAATTTATGTCTGCTTCCTGGGGACCATGAACTTTGAAACCAGTTTCAGGGGAAGGCTTTGCCAAAGAAACTCAAAAGAAAACATGGATTTCAGCCATTCTGGTTTCCCTTCAACTCAAGATTTCTCCCAAATCCTAAGTTTCTTGAGAGGAGTCAAGTATCTGAATATTGTAAATCTCTATGTTTACTAGCTAGAAATCCCAAGTTTCAGAGTTCTTAAAGTAAGATTTCTAGACAATATATTAATGAACATCTCATATCTCTTGAAGAGAAAAGAGGATCTTGTAATGTAGGGTATAAAAGGGAACAGGGATGATGGAGGGAGAAAGGGATATGGGGAGAGAGGGTTGAGAGATTGTTTTTCCCCTCTCTTTCTTTTTGGGGGAGGTAACCAAGTCTTGTCTCCTTGAAAGAGTAAGTATGTCTCTTGATTCTGGGAGATGGAGGACAAGAGCTAGAGGAGAAAGCCTTGGTAAGATGACACAATACCCCCCTTGAGGTCTAGGCTATTCTTGAAAGGCAAGATGAATTTTGTCTCTGATTTCCTCAGGGACACCAACTGCCAATTCCCCTCAGGTCCTTGGGGCTATGCCACAGCCTGGGAGAGATGTTTGCTCCTTGGGTCTGGTAGTTTGAATCACTGAGATCCTAGGGTTATCCCCACTTTTTGGGTAGAGGTATGACTTTCCCCGAAATCCTTAGTCCCCTTTACTACTGTAAGTAACTGGCCCAGACCTAGATCTAAAGTGACAGATAAATTTATTTGGGTTCAAACAGGGAAGGAGTGGTAAGGTATCAAGTGGGTAGGTGGGTGAACAAGAAGCCCTATGCCTTGTCCTCTCTGGCAGACTGGTCCTCCAAATTTTAGGGGTTCATGGCTTTCACAGCCTTGATCCCTTTTCTTGTCCTCTGCCAGTTGATCCCCACTCCTAAGCTAACTAACTTGAATACAAGAGTTCAGGAACAGAAAAGGGGAGAGAGGGACAGAGAAAGGATCTGTGAATGGCTCTCTTCAAAAAGTCCCAATCCACAGGTCCACTGGGGACTTTAAATTACTGTCATGAAAAGTTCTGTTGAAGGTATTCAGGGGTTCAGAAAAAAACAATTGATCTCCAATGGAAAAGGTTTCTTCTGAGCTCCTGGTAATCCACCTCATTCCTCTCTTCCCTAAGCCAGAAGTGACTTACCTTTTGAAACTCCAATGCTCTGTTCCCTCCTTAGAACTCTCAGTTTCTTCCTTCCCTTACCCCACTCTTCTTTCAGCATGTCCTTGTCAAGAGATAACCTCTTGTCCATGTAAAATCTCTCATCTCTGATTTCATAATTCCAAAATCCAGACATATATAGAGTTCTTAGTGTCAGATTCTTGGAGAAAAGGTGATTATACATATGGTCTCTGAGTATAAAGACTCATTAAAGATAAAGAATCACAAAGGCTAATGATAAAAAAAGTGAAGACAAAAAATTTGGCCTTTTTTTATTTTGCTATTACTATGATTTTTTTTATTGTTATAGGCCCTAAGGAATGGAGGTGCCTATCTGGCAACCCCAAATGTTTCCATTTCTGGAGAAAGGATGATACCATAAGACAGAATGACTATATGAAATCCCTTGGGTGAAAGAGGTAATTATCACAATACTAGAAGGATGCACCCTTATCAACTTTGTGTTCATTTTCTTTTTGAGAAAACTATAAAGCACAGAGTAGTATTATGATTCTGAAGAACTACATAGATCAGGCAGAGCTAAGAAAGTGGAGTACAGGAAGGAGCCAAACTCTCCCAAATTCCCCTCTAAACAACTTTTAAAACAATGCCTCAAATTGAATTCTGAAGTGGAAGCGTCAACAAAAGGTGAGGATGAAACATTTTTCCTGCCCAAGATAGCTTTGGAGGAGAGAAGAAGAGGTCTATAACACTGGAGTGAGGGCTGATCCTGAAGCCCCATGGAAGCAACACCAATGGTGGCCTTAGAAGTGACAATAATAACAGATTCTAGATTTCTCAAGTCAGAGATGGTAAGGTAGTCTGATAAGTAGTCAGAAGGAGATCACAGGGAACCCCATACTAACACAGGACATAGAGCAGGGTTCCATTTGTCAATTCCATTTCCTATACCCACTTTCAAGTAATAGTTTCAGGGAAGAGAGGAGAGTTTGCATTCCTGACAGAGCAAGTGCCCTGAAGAGTACTATCATTTTCAGTCAGAAGGGAGCAGTGGTACTGAGAAGTAATGTTACCTGAATTTGCAAGATACCAGTGACTACACCTCTGAAGACCACACCTACAGAAGAAAATAATACCTGAAAAACCAAATTGGTCAAATATAAAGAAAGGTACAAAACTTTAGTGATGAAAATAATGTGTAAAAAGCAGAATTGGTCAAATAGAAAAAGATATATGAAAGCTAACTTAAAATAATTCCTCAAAGATTATATTCAGGCAAGTGGAAACTAATAATTCTATGAGATAGCAAGAAACAATAAAACAAAATCACAAGAATGAATAAATAGAAGAAACAGAAATATTTTATCATAAAAAATACCTGACATGGAAAATAGTTGGAAGAAAGATAATATAAGAATTATTGGACTGCATGAAAGTCATGATCAAAGAAAGAGCTTGGACATGAAACTTCAAAAAATATATGAAGAAAAATTCTCCTGATATGAGATACGAAAGAGATATTTTTAAAAAGTGAAAGAATTATGCAATCACCATCTGAAAGATATCCCAAAGTGAAAACTAATAGAAACATTATAGTCAAATTCAAGAATTCAAAGGTAGAAAGTAAATAAATAAATAAATCAAGGAGCCAGAAAAAAAATAATTCAAAATATCATATATCCACAATCAGGGCCACATAAGATTTAGCAGTTACCTCCTAAGAATAACAAAGGGTTTGTGATATAATATTCCAGAAGGCAAGGGAGCTAAGAATAATTGACCCAGAAATAACTAAACATAATCCTTCAGGGGGAAAAATTGGCTATTGAAATATGAAATATATGAAATAGACTTTTAGTCATTCCTGATGAAAAAGACTAAAGCTGAACAGAAAATTTGAATTTCAATTATAACTTAAGAGAAGCTTAAAAAGGTAAACATGAAAGAGAAATCAGAAGAGACTCAATAAGGCTAAATTGCTTACATCTCTATAAGAGATGATGATACGTGTAACTCCTAAGAACTTTATCATTATTACAGTAGTTAGAAGGATTCCACATAGAAGACATAAGGTGGAGTCATTTATGTTGCAATGATCCAAAAGAAAAATGTGTTGGTGAGGAAGCAGGATTCACCAGGAGTAAGAAAAAGGGAGATGAAGAAAGGGGAAAATGAAATCATATTAAAGAGGCATGCAAGGAAGACCTTTTACTCTGGAGAGGAAAACTCTTCAAGGAATAGGTTCAAAGCAAAAAGAATCTATATTCAAAGTCAATTAGTTATACAAATCTATCTTACTCAAGTAGAAAGTAGAAGGAGGAGGGGATAAGATAAAGAAATCAAATGATAAAAAGGGAGAAAGATTAAGACTGGCAGTTGTCAGACTTTATTTTTTTAAGAGCTGACAATAATACAAATACTTTCAGTTAAGAAAACCTGATCCCCCCATGAAAATATAAAAATAGTAATTTTAGATGCAAAAATATCTATTTTTTACTAAAAACTGTATAAACAGATAAAATAAGCATAAAAATCTTTAGAATTTATGACATTAAATATATAAAGTCACTTTTTCTTATATCATTCATTACCTCACAAAATATTTTCTACAGGAATAATGGTTTTTAAATTGCATTATTTTTTAAATTGATATGCCCTACATTAGATTTTGATTAGAAAAATCCTCTTGAAAAAATACCTTGGTATGAATCTTGAATTTATTTTTTTAAATCCTCTAAAATAATTTTAGGGGCTTGTAAACATTTCTTTCTTTTAAAGCACAGTAGAAAAAGCAATGCATATCAGTTGCATATAGAATCAGGACATGATTTATTATGATTCATTCAGAGAAAGTTACAGTAGTCAGACTTTAAAGGAAGAACTAAGAGAAAGACAGAGGCAGAGATAAATAAATAGAAGAAAATAAGATGGAAGGAAATTCATAATTAATAACCTGCAAATATGAATGGAATAAATTCACCTATAAAACAGAAGTAGGTAACAGAATGGATTGGAAACCAAAATCCAACAATCTGTTGTTCACAAGAAACACACTTAAATGGATAGCTACATTGGAGTAAAAATAAGAATTAGAGTAGAACCTATTACAATTTATTGAAATTTTAAAAGATAGAAGCAAGGGAAGTTCAGTAGTTCAGTGGATAGAAAGCTAAGCCTGATGAAGGGAAGTCCTAGGTACTGTGATAGAGGCTGGCACTAGAGAAAAAGTGCCAGACTGAAGAGTATATGAAATTGATCACCTCGATGGGGGCGGGGCCCCAGGAGTGAATTTCCTGAGGAGAGAAGACTCTGGGGAGGAGAACAGTGAGGGTCTCTCTGTCTTTAGACGTCAAAGAGAGAAGGTGGATAAAGACTTTCTCCTGAGGGTTATTCACTTTTCCTGCTGGTGATTGGAAATCTTTTCCCCCCAACACTACCCAATTGAAGAGATTTTCTGAAGAGAAACCTGAGCAGACTTTACCTCAGCTCCTGTGACCCAGGGGTGAGTCAACCTGACTTTCTCAGGGGGTCTCAGGCTGCCAAGGCCTGAGTTCCCACAAAACTCAAGGAGGGAGGGAAAAGGGATTAGATAGAGACAGGGATCCCCCTTTTCCCACTTTCCTTTTCCCATTCTTCCCTACCCATTATTCCGTTTGCATTACCTGATTGAGATGACATTAAAAGTTATCTGTTCCCCAAACTGAGTGTGAGTGAACTAATCAAGGGGAGACCCTTCAGTCTCTTCTAGTAGAGGGAGGACAAGAGGGACAAGAGTGAATTGGGAAGAGCAGCTTTAGCTAAGGAGGGAAGGCAGAAGGGGGAAAATCTTCAATACCCCCTCTCCTCTCTCTGAGCCAACTTGTTACATCTGCTATCTCCCAAACCCCGCTTTGTAAAAGGGGAGGGAATTCTCTCTCTTTCCCCCTCTACCTCAGGGTCCAAGCCTCCCCTCAGTGGATATTCCCTTTTTTTTTAAACAGTACAAATTTGACCTCAGACACTTTCTAACTGTGTGACTCTGTGAAAATTTAACTCCAATTTCCTACCCTTTACCACTCTTCTGTCTTAGAATCAATACTTAGTATAAATTCTAAGACAGATAATAAGGGCTCTAAAAAGAGGTAGGGGAAGCAATCATGATGTCAGAGAAAACAAGAGCAAAAATTGACCTAATTGAAAGAGATAAGTAGGGAAAATACATCTTACTAAAAAGGCACCAGAGGCAACTAAGTAATAATAATAACAAACATATGTACCAAATATCATAGCATCTAAATTCTTAGAGAAAAAGCTAAATGAGTTGCTGAAGAAAATTCACAGTAAATCTATACTTGTGGGGGACCTCAACTTTCCTTTTTCAGAGCTAGAGAAAACTAACCATAAAATAAAATTTTAGAAAGTTAATGAGATAAATAGAATGTTGGAAAAGTTATATATATAGACCTCTAAAGAAAGCTGAATGAAAATAAAAAGGAATATATCTTTTTTTCCTTAGCTATATATGGCACCTTCACAAAAATTAAACATGTATTAGGAGATAAAAACTTGTAGAAAGGCACAAATATAAAACACACCCTTTTTGGATCATAATGCAATAAAATTATATTATACAGAGGCTGTGGAAGTAAAGATCAAAAAAAATTGTAAATTAATCTAATCCCAAAGAATGAATGTATCAAATAACAAGTCACAGAAACAATCAATAATTTCATTAAAGAGAATAACAATAATAAGGCAGCATATCAAATTCTGTGGAATGCAACCAAAGCAGTACTTAGAGGTCCCTCTAAATGTATATGTCAATAAAAGAGAAAAAGGATAGGTCAATAAATTGGGCAAGATGATGGTTACAGAGTAATGGTTTAGGCGTGGCACTGGGAAGCAAAGAAGATGAGAATTCAGGCTGGTCTTGTGAGTTGAATGGAGTACAAGAAAAAAGAAGAGTAAAGGGAAATCTGTTGAGAACAGATCACAAGTTGTTTAGGATGCATGAGAAAAAGTGGGCAGAGTATGGTGGGAATTGGGAGATTAATTATATAGTGAAGAAAGTATGGGTAAGCATAATGATGAGGGAAGTAAAAGTTTTAGAAGTAAACTGAACTAGAGTTGAGCAGATATTATACTGAGTGGACAAATGTTTTTACAATTTCTCAGTCTCAGAATTTAAATTAGATTGATAGTGTTATTGGGGTATTCATGATTAGAGTCCCCATAGATTCCTTGGACTTGCTGTCATTTTGGGAAGGGGATAATAGCTCTTAATATTCCAAAACCCAAATATTCTTCTTTTAATGTCAAGTTAAAAGTTAGGCATGCATAAATGGAAGGCGACATGGTATAAGAATAATCACACAGATTGAGGAGACTGAAAATCTTGGATTTATCAGTACATATGCCACAGTGAACCTTTCTGAACCTGTTTCCTTATCTGTAAAATAAGAGTATTATAGTAGATAACCTCTGAGATCTCTTTCAGATTTAGTTCTATGATCCTAAATGAATTAGATGCCTTCTGAACCCTGAGCTTCTTTTAATTCCGGCTTAATATTCCTGTAATCATAAATATATCATTTACAGATTTAACTTGCCAGAAAATATGTAGTATCTCCTCTAAGTTCACTCTCCCAATGTACCCAAGAACAATGGTAGTCGCTCCCCTCAATTGTCCAAAGGCAATCTCAAGGGGCTACTGTACCTACTAGAGTGACTTATGAGCCCTTATCCAGTATACGACCCAATATTAATCAACCAGTTGACACACATTAACTTTGACAAGATGATATTCAGGGAGGAGTTATAGCAAATGAAATAGTCATGACATGATGACCCTTAAACTAAAAAGAGCACTATTCTGTTATACACAAAGTCCATGAGGAAAATGGCTTTAAACTTAAGGTAGAAAAGATAGGAAGATAGGAGAGGCTGATATATAAGTATTACATGAAGATCTGATAGAGTAGTTTTCTTTTTGCACTAAGTGTCCTTTGGGGAAAGCAATTGGTGATGAAGGAGTTGCACTTCTCAGCTTGACTGGCTTCTTGCCAGGCATGGAGTCTTAGTTGCCAGGTCAATACCCTGCTGGGTTGGGTACAACAAGATGTGCCCAACAAGAACACTAGACTTGATAACTGCTAGCACAGTTTGGACTTATGATGACTTTGTTGGATCTCCTAATATCAACAATTACTTAACAACTCCACCCTCTCCCTGGTCCCTCCTTCAGAATACTTATTTGCCTAAAATCAGGAGAGGGAGAAAAGGAGAGGGTGAGGGAGAAGCTGAGAGATAGAGAGAGACAGAGAGACAGAGAGAGCAGAGACAGAAAGACAGACAGACAGACAGAGATGAACAGAGAGGGGGAGACAGACAGACAGACAGACAGACAGAGTCTTTATAGAAAAATGACATCTGGACCAGGGATAGGACAAGCATTGTCATTCACTATAATTTTTACTTCACTTGCCACCAAGAAGGAAACTTGCAAAAGGGACAAATACCATACAATGGTTTGCCCAAGTCTTAAGGGGGTGGGGGGAATTATAGTAAACTGAATCTAATGCAAAACTCTATGATGTCCCCCCATTAAATTGTAACTTAAGGACAGGAATTGTGTTTTGCCTCTTTTTTTTATCCTAGATACCAGCACAGTGCCTGGCACATACTAGACACTTAATAAATGTTCATCGATTGATAAATTAAAATCACTTCTCAGCTTTTTTACATCATACTCAGAGAATAAAACTGAATCAGGGAATTTCTGTTAGAAGAGACTGTGGCAGTCATCTTCTTCAGTTCAAAGTCTAGCAAGAATTTTTTCACAATGTACCAGAGTCCTCATCTAGTCTTTGCTTGAGGGGATCTCATGCCCTAGAAAGATGGTGGGCTGTAATTGTGAGGAGGATTTTTTTCATTACATCAAAACTAAATCAGCCTTTTTGCTACTTCTCCCAGTTTCTACCCCGGCCAAACAGAAGACTATTTCCTCTTCTATGAGATAAACTTACAAATACTTGAAAATAACTATCCTGTTCTCAAATCTTCTCTTCTCCAAGCTAAACACACCCTGACTTCTCTCTATGAAGAAGGTTTCGAAGTGAATTTTTTCTATAGTTTCTATGACTCCCTGTGTAGAAATTTCACTTTCCACAATCCATGCTAGTTAGGATGCTTATCTTTTAGACATACACAAAAGAAAGAATGATAATGAAAGATCTATTCTAGGTTATTTTCATTTCACTTAGAATTTATTAGAATGGCAACTATCAATGTCCTTAAAAAAAAGAAGCTTACCTTTCATCTTAGAATCAATATTGGGTATTGGTTACAAGACAGAAGAACCATAAGAACTAGGCAGTAGGGGTTAAATGACTTCCCCAGGGTCACACAGGTAGGAAGTGTCAAAAAGGGATTTTAATCCAGGACCTCTTGTCTCTCTGCCTAGCTCTCAATCCATTGAGTCACCTAGCTACTCCCTCATTATCCTCTTAAAAGCTTTTATATAGAATAAATCTTTTTATCAAAACAATTTAATTCACTAGGATGACAGCAATTAAAAGTTTATACCTATGAAAGGATAGTTACACTGTTACAATATGATTTCGTGTGTGTTCAGACATTCAGAGCCTTCACAGTTTTGTGAAATATAGGGCTGAACATAACATTTTCATCTTTTAAACTGTCACACAAATATCATGTTCCCATTAAAATTACATCCTCTCTTAGCCCTAATGAGTCATAAATCCATTACCGTTAAACTCATGACTCTGATTCCAAGTTAAAGAACACAGCTAGTTAATTTCCATTTGATTATGCCCCATTAAACCCCTTTCACTGTGTTCTCTCAGATTTCTGAGTGTGTCTTTCATTTAACATATGGTAATTTTATGGAGTTAGGAAAAATAGACCCAATTTTCTGTAAAAGTTGAATGTGAACTTCATAGGATCTTAGATTTAGAGATGGAAGAAACCCCAGAGGTATTAGAGTTCAACCCTTTCATTTTATAGAGATGAGGAAATTGGAGCCCAGAGAAGAGAAAGTGGGTTGACCCAGGTCACCTAAGTAAGAAGTGACAAAGCCATCGTCCAAACCCAGCAATCTTCCCATTGCACCGTTCTGTCTGATGTGTGTTGCCTTTGAAGTGAAGTGATGTCTGCTATAATCAGGACCTTTTTTGTATGGTCTAAAATCTCAGTTTATATACTTGACAGCATACTCCAATCAGTCTTCTAATACTGCTCTTAGTCTGGCACCAACACATGTTGCTTGATTTTTTTTTTCCTTTTCCTTTCTTTTAATACAGAGTTTACAAAAAAGTGTCCACAAAGATAAGAGAAATAGCTGTAGGTGTTGACACATTGCCATAGCCTTCTGGTAAGTGTCATTGAACTAGTCATTAGAAAGTCATCAGCAAGCATCTTTTAATGTTTAATATGTGCCAGGCACTATGCTAAGCACTACAGATCTAAAGAAAGGTAAAAATGGGTGATATATAGGCTAGAGTCAGGAAGACCTGTTTTTAAATCCTGACTCAGACTAATACTAGCTGGATGACTCTGGGCAAGTCACTTCACTTCTATGGATAAAGTAGTAAATAAAGCATCTTGTGAATGTCAAATCAGAGGTAGCAGACACTGGACAAATTACTGCTTGTGGCTCAAAATACTCTATAGCAATAGATCAAACAAGATGAAAATAATTAAAATGATAATAAATCATAGATAATTTTAATACTGTAAGGGGGGAAGGGAGTTAATTTTTAAAGGGTTGGATTGGATTTTTTAAGAGTGTGGTCTCCAGGAATTTAATTTATTCCAAAGAGATTTATTTACAATTTATTTACAAAATGTAGAAAGAGTGAAATAAGAAAATCAGAGAGATGATAAGGTAAGATATTTAAGTCTCCTTCAAGAGGTAAGTCTCTCCTGAGGTTAGTTTTTTTAGAAAATCCAACAGTTAAGAGTCAGCTTTTCACTCACCACCTGTCAGTTCAAAGGAAAAGATTTTAGAACAGCCTCACCAGGAACAGGATCCAGCCTCCACTCCAAAGAATGAAAATTTGTCTCTAGTCTTCACTTCCAAAGAATGAAGAACTGTCCCTCACAGGAAGTGATAGCTCCTTTTAAAGATGCTTCTTTTGCATCATTTCCTGTGTCTTCCCCTAATCTTACATCTACCAATCACAATTGAAGCTTTGCTTTAGGACTGCCCAGGGGCAGTTAGTTTAATTCTGATTTGTCACCCACTATCACACACATGGGTCACAGACCTCCCACCTAATGATTAAGTGAGATGTTTATACTTTTGGTGATTAGATCTAAAATGGGCAGATCTCCATACTCAATTTTTAAGTAAGGTGTTCACACTTTTGGTGATTAAATCTAAAAAATTGGCAGGGGTTACAATTTTAATCTTCATAATTAGGGGAGAGTTCATTTTAATCTTCACAATACTTTGTTGTTGTTGTTTTTTTCAGTTAACATACAGCCACAGGGATCTTCAATATATAATTTATTATTTTTCAGTTGTTTCAATCATGTCTGACTCTTTGTGACCCCATCTGGGGGTTTTTTGGCAAAAATGCTAGAGCAGTTTGCCATTTCCTTTTTCAGCTCATTCGAAAGATGAGGAAAATTAAGCAAACTTAGTTAAATGACTTGCCCAGGGTAACATAGCTAGTAAGAATCTGAAGCCATATTTTAACTCGGGGAGATGAGTCTTCCTGACTTCAGATTTGGCACTCTATTCACTATGCCATCTAGCTGCCCACTGTACAGTTCAGTGGCTTCCATTTCTATTTAAATTTGAGACTACTCCCTTAAAGCAATATATAGATATGAACTACTATGAAGTCTCAGAAATGGGTGAATCCTTGGTCATTTGCCCAAAATTCTTTTAAAAAAAATGTCCTCACCAGTGTTTTCAGTATTGAAACTGGTCTCCTAACTGGTCTCCCCACCTGGAGTTGCTCCCACATTAATTCATCCTCAACACAGATACAAAAATGATTTTCCTAAAGTGGAGTCTGAACACTGGTCACATCCATTCAATAAACTCCAGAGGTTCCTAATTACATCAAGGAAAAAATTTAAATTCCTCCCATCTCTAAAGCTGTTCACAACCAGTCCCTATCTTGTCTTTCCAACCTTAGTCAACATTTCTTCCCATTGTATACTCTTTGGTTTAAATGTATCTATCTAATTGTTGCTCCAAACATTCCATGGACATCTCTTTGCTTCTGCAGTGGCTATCTCCCATCCCTGGTATGTTCCCCCGATCATGTCCATCTTGAGCAGTGTGCTGGTAAATATTTAATGAAAATCCAAGACATACTCAATCATAGTCAATAAACAATAAACAATAAAGCTCTAGGTACTAGCTTAAGTGCTAGAGATACAAAAGGAGGCAAACAGCAGTTCCTACCCTTTTAAGTTTAACCTGTTTCATTATTTTTTGATTACTTTGACAAGATTAGGCAACAAAATAAAAATTGAGCCATGATTTGTAGCCAACTTTCAAGGGATGAAATACCCATACTGAAAATTGGACTCTCAGGAGCCTATTTCATCTGATTCCAATATGTCCTTGCCTCTGTTGCTTGACATTCCTGATTTCCTTCAATATTCAGTTTAAATACTATTTCTGTGGGAGGCTTTACCTGATATCAGCTGCATAATTGTGTTGAATACACTAATAGGTATTAGTTTTCTTATTTATTAGGATGAAAACTCTTTGAAGGAATTATTTTACTGTTTTTTTATTCTAATCATCTACCAAAGTTTCTAGCATATAGTAGACTCTTAATAAATGATTAATGATTAATTGAAGGGAAAGAAAGCAACATGAACTCTCAAGAGATATACATATCCAGAGAATCTTAGTTTCCCTCAGTATGATGGTCATCACCTTCTCTCCTCCACTCCAGAAAGTATAGTAGGGTGTTTTTTGTTTGTTATTTTGGGTTTTGGTGGTGGTGGTGGTGGTGGTGGTGGTGTGTGTGTGTGTGTGTGTGTGTGTGTGTGTGTGTGTGTGTGTGTGTGGTGTCATTGTAATGACGACTTGATCTTTTAAATTAGTTCAGGAAATATACTTCATTCCTTTAACTGCATAAATAAGACACCATAGATGTGAACTATATGCATATAAAGTCAAATATTTTTGTCTTGTTAGTTCTGCTAAACTTCCCTCCCCCCTTTTATTTAATCATTAGTATAAGGGATTTTTTTACTGAATTGATATAGATAGTGATATTCACAAATGAATGTTATATAAAAAAAAGGATCAATTAACAGATTTTTAAAAATAAAACTTCTTTTAAAGAATACTTTGTAAACTTCAATACTTCTTCAGTAATACAGAGAAAAATAGTCATAGATTTGAAGCTGAAAGGGACCTCAGAGGTCATGTAATCAGACTCCTTTGTTTTATGGTTGAAGAAACTAAGGACTGCTGGGGTTAAAGGACTTAGCCAAGGTCAAAGGGGTTTTAAATGCTAGAGCCAGGATTTGAACACCCCAATCCATTGACTCCAAATACAGTACTCTGAGGAGGGTCCAATGCCACTAGCCACCTTTGACCTCTAAGAATAGGATATCCTTGAGTTGAAATTTATAGGAAATGTCCTTGTTCTAAGTAATACATTCATCAAGGTTTAAAGAGAATGATTTAAGTTAGTTGGAATTGTCCCTTTGGTGTAGTGGGAGTTGGATTATGTTACCTGGAGGCCACTTTCAGCCTTTTGAATTTTTATGAGCTATGCTCCATTATTTATGAGACCTCCTTCAATATAATGACAAGAGAAGAGCTAGGGAGGGGCATTTTAGCTGAGGTTGGCACTGAATCCAAAAAAGTAAGGGCAGAAACTTAAAAAAATAAGAGGACCTTCCTTCAGGGTCACTGACAGAGGTAATTTCATTTGTAATGACATCTTATGTATCCTTTCACTTCTATTTTAGATTTTCTTATACTCTTTAATTTAAAAAAAATCTGAGAATAGAGGAAAACTGTGTTTCTTGAGTCATATTGTGAAGAAGTAGAGACTAAGGACATTGCGGTCAGCCCCCTGCAATGAGAGCACCAAAACTAGCTATGTTGTTTCCTCAGACAACACCAAGGAGAAGATACCCAGAGTTTCTCTTACGAAAGGACCTACTTTTGCTCTATTTAGCAAGATACTCAATGGCAGGAAGCTGGAAATTAATTATATAGGAAAGAAGGAAGGCAGGAAGGCAGGAAGGCAGGAAGGCAGGAAGGCAGGAAGCAAGCAAGGAAGGAAGGAAGGAAGGAAGGAAGGAAGGAAGGAAGGAAGGAAGGAAGGAAGAACAAATAGAAGGAAGAATGGAAGGAAGGAAGAACAGAAGGAAGGAAGAACAGAAGGATGGAAGGAAGGAAGGAAGAATGGAAGGAAGGGAGAGAGAGAGAGTAAATAAATATTTATTGTATCATTTGATCCTTACAACAACTCTGAGTAGTAGCTCCTGTTACTATCCCCATTTTATAGTTGAGGTAATCTAAGATTGAAGAAGCTAAGTAACTTGCCCAGCATCACAGGGCTAGTAAGAGTCTGAGGGCAGATTTGAAGTCAGGTTTTCCTGACTCGGGCTTAGTCCAACCCAGAGGGAAGAGATAGCAACTCATAGACCATCTCCTAAAGGATGAGGAGTACTTGATATGAAAAATGTTGGGAAACACTGAAATCCCAGAATCTATACTCTGTTATTATGCTTCCTAATACAAAAAAAAGAAAAGAAAAGAAAGAAAGCTCTTGATAATACCTGCTCAATTTTTAAATTCTTTTTTAAAACTCTCCTGCCATTAGGCATGCTTCTTGATTGCCTCTTTCTGAAATTGACTGGTGCATATTCAAGGAAGAAAAAATAGTTTTAATATAAGCAAATCTCAATACAGTTAGGGAATTAAATCTGCTCTTAAAAATAAAATCATATTACAGTTTTCCAAGGGAGAATCTAAGTGGGCATTATCTTCTATTTTGAATTTTCCTTGCCACAGGGATCAATCATGAATATAGGCAATCAAAAGTTGATTCATGTCAATAGCCAACAACAAATAATTGCTTTAATGTGTTTGTATAACAACATTCCTTATTCTTCCCAAATTATCCATTGGAATATTTTAGATTTGTTTACTTTATGTTCTTGTAGACCATAAAGAGTGAAAATATTCTCAAATGCTCACTCTCTGTAACAGAACATCAATGTTAGAATAATAAGCACAGTTCTAATTTATGATTTCTATTAATAATTCTTATAAATAGAGCAGTGATGACTTTTTATGAGTAGAGCACTGATGTAACAAAAATAAAAATCACAGTGGGAAAACCATAAAATCATGTAA
This sequence comes from Monodelphis domestica, assembly GCF_027887165.1. Classification (NCBI taxonomy): domain Eukaryota; kingdom Metazoa; phylum Chordata; class Mammalia; order Didelphimorphia; family Didelphidae; genus Monodelphis; species Monodelphis domestica. Next base: position 667,935,104 of record NC_077227.1, on the reverse strand, counting down.
ATAGCAGAAATAGAAAATATCTCAAGTATATTTCATGCATTCCTCAGGAATGTGTATAAATTAAGTAGAACAAATGTTAACTTTAATATTCCTAAATTACCCAGTGGATATTGAACAGCATGCTGGAATTTAAGTTGGAAAACTCTGTATTCAAATTCTGCTTTGACATAACTCTAGTTGTATGAGCATAGATAAGCCAACTTGAATCTAAGAAAATTCTCTAAACACAATGGACAGCAAGTGATCATTTCTAAGTAGAGAAAATGAAGTTTTGGATACCTCAAGTTTTTATTTATATTTCTAAAGACAGTATGACATAAGAGACTCAGAGTCTAGGGCAGCTAAGTGATATAATGGATAAGCCACTGGGCTGGGAATCAAATCCTAAGTTCAAATCCAGCCTCATAAACTTAGTATTTATGTGATCAAGTAATTTAACCTTTTTTTTTGCTTCAGTTCCTCATCTGTAAAATGAGTTGAAGAAAGAAATGGCAAACCACTCCAGTATCTTAAGCAAGATAAAAAAATGTCTGACACAACAAAACTCAGTCAGGTAAATCCAAGTTTCAAATACTTCTTTAAGATACTTGCTAGTTATGTCTCTGAATAAGTCAAAATCATAGGATAATATTTTTAGAACAAGACTGAATGTTAAAGATTATCAAGATGGCCCATTTTATATTTAAAGAAACTCAGGCATAAAGAATTCAAATTATTTACCCAGGGCTATAGAGCTTGTAAAGGCCTGAGACAAGAATGGAATTAAGTCTTCCTGATCCCAGGTCCAGCACTTTATTCTCTAGACCATCTAGCTACCTAAATCACAACCTTTCTGCATCCTAGCTTCCCCATCTATAAAGTGGAGGTAACAATGACCTCTCTCCTACAATTGTTTTGAGGAACAACAACTTTAATTTGCAGATGTTACAGATGTAAATCTTAAAGTATTTTAAAAATGTAAAGCTTCATAGTTTTCAAAAGTTATGATTTGATCTATTGTATAGCCAAATTGTTGTAATCCTAAAGGATGCTATAAGTGTAACAGAAGTAATTATAGGGCAGGATAGGGTGGAAAAACAGTGTCAGACATTAGACACAAACATATCCCATTTACTGTTGTTAATTGTTTTTGTGAAAGATATGTCATTCATAATTATAATCACCAAATTTGTGCGTGGAAAAGAGATGAGAAAATTCATGTCTTTTTTGAAGAGGTGGGAGACTGAGTGTGGAGCATCGTATATAGAATCAGACATGGTTAATGCATTGGTTAATTCGCTGAATGTTGTTTTTTTTTTCCCTTGTTACAAGGGATAGCTTACTGAGTCAGAGAGTGAGAAAGCTATATTTGGGGGGAAATGATGATATAAAAAGAAAAGCTATCAATAAACATTTTTAAATAGGCTATTGGGTAATCAGCATTACAAGGAGTAATAGCATTCCCATAGGAATGATGCTATAAATGGGTCATTGCCAAAAGATATCACAGTGGAGCTTTATAACTTTATAATGGGATTTATTAATGTATGAGGAGCTTTCAAGACCACTGTCCTCCTTTGGTGTCCACCTACCATCCAGCTCTTACCTGTGGCTCCAAGAAACTGGACACCCTGTCTCAGTAGGGAAACTACACCAAGTTGAGGGAAACCAACAGACCTCAAAGCAATTGGTGAGGCAGGGGAGGTATCATGAGAAGATTTCCCTCAGCAGAAAAGGTGGATGAAAGTAATTTGTTCCAGGGGTCATGAAGGCAGCAGACATGTGCTTGGTTAGACGTCGAAGAAGCCAAGGTCACCAATCGTATCCTAAGTCATCGCCAGGCATCCTGACTTTTGTCTGGCCACCAGACTTCAGTGACTCTGGAGGAGAGAGGGAGACTGACTACTTTGTGTAGCTCCACCCCACAAATCCCATTTATGAGTGAATCAAAAGAAATCAACAGTGATGTCATTTTTGGTCCTCTTCAGGTACAAAAGATAATAACCAATAATGTTGTCATGAAATATGACAGTTGGGAAACTCTTGTGTAGGGTATGCCCAACATCCCTGAAAGAAAAAAGTTACTATGTTATATTTTCATTATAAACAAGTAGGAAAATTGTTTACTCGGCAGGTTGCTTAACTTCTCAGGGCCTCAGTTTCCCCCTATGTCAAATAAGTGGCAAGATTAAATGATCCTAAAGCTCTAAAAAAAGGAGACTGGGAGAAGGAAATGAATACCGAGGGCAGCAATAAAAGCTATTAATGAATTGAGGCCAACTGAGTTTAGAAAGGAGAAAAACTTCTGAAACTATATCAGTTCTAAAGAAAGAAAGGGAAATGCTAAACACTGTTTAAAATTAATTTCTCTGTCTCTGCCTGTCTCTCCCTCTCTCAACTCCCACCCTACTTCCTTCCCCTCTTATATCTGTAAGACACATCTATGGATCAAAAAGTGTATTTCATTGATTTGCTTTAAAATGTAACAGATTTAAAATTTTGGCGTCTACTATTTACTTGAGTTTTCTATTTAATAAAGATGCTCATATTAGATAATAGGGCACCCTGATTAATACTTGTATAAATGAATACCTCATCCAAATTATGCAGTATATGATTCTCTGATTTGATTTCTGGGAAGTGAATGTATATTACAAAGAATAGTCATTGAAAGGCAAGATTAACTCTCTCGTTGCTGAAACTGTAAATTCAAAATCCTTTGTGGGCTAGTGAATAAGATTCACCCCTCTTACACAGGAAGCCGGGGCTGTCAAAGCTAGCTAACACAATGGATAGAGTGTCTTCCTTCCTTCCTTTCTTCCTTCCTTCCTTCCTTCCTTCCTTCCTTCCTTCCTTCTTTCTTTCTTTCTTGCTTTTTTCTCTTTTTCTTTCTTTCTTTCTTTCTTTTCTTTCTTTCTTTCTTTCTTTTCTTTCTTTCTTTCTTTCTTTCTTTCTTTTTTCTTTCTTTCTTTCTTTCTTTCTTTCTTTCTTTCTTTCTTTCTTTCTTTCTTTCTTTATTTTCTTTCTTTTCTTTCTTTCTTTCTTTCATCACAGGAAGACTTGGTCTCAGTACTAGCTATGTGACCTGGAGCAAGTCAACTAACCTCTGACTCAGTTTCCTCATATGAAAAATAGGGATAGTACTCTAGCACTGACATTCAGGATTCTTGTGAAGATCAAATGAAATAATCATTGTAAAGTACTTAGCACAATGCCTGACACCTAGTAAGCTCTATAAATATTATATTCCCAGTCAGAGAATATCTTTTAAAGGGAGTATGAAATTGTAGATAGAGTACTGGACCAGATATCAGGAAAATATGAGTTCAAAACTTACTTCGGGGGCAGCTGGGTAGCTCCAGGGGAATGAGAGTCAGACCTAGAGACTGGAGGTACTAGGTTTAAATCTGGCCTCAGACACTTCCTAGCTGTGTGACTCTGGGCAAGTCACTTGACCCCCATTGCCTAGCCCTTATAACTCTTCTGCCTTGGAACCAATACATAGCATTGATTCCAAGATGGAAGATAAGGGTTAAAAAAAAAACTTACGTCAGATATTTACCAGCTATGTCATCATGGGCAAGTAACTGCCTCCACAGGCTTGCTTCCTCATCTGTACAATAAACAAGCCTAGAATCCATCACCACTGAGACCATTCAAGCTCTGGATGATCTAGATGTATTTTTGTATCCCTAGAACACTAGGGCATCAGGATTTAATTAAATTATTATCTGAACTCCCCAAATGAACAAGCTCTCAGTCTTGCAGAGCTTTATGTAAAGAGAATTCACGAGGACTCCAAAATGGGGGAAAAACGATATTTTTAGTAACCAGGAGTTAAGAATTTACCTTTTGTCTACACACAAGCTCTACCCCTGAGTCCTATCTCCTTATGGACCTTGTGTAGACAAGGAGAGGGTGGGTCCGCATTTTACTAACAACCATCCTTGTTGTATCTGCTTAGTAAATTCCCTTTCTAAAAAGCAATTAATCCCAGCTAATAATTAATGAGGAGTACATCACTAGAGGTCTTGTGAATGGCAGCACTAGACAGCACTCCAGAACCTCAACGTTCCTCCTCCTATAGTTCCCTAAAGGGAACAGTAAGCTGCTTTCACGGGCTTTGGCCCTCCAATCAAGTAGATATGAGGAATTAGTCATGCAGGAGGTGTTACCAAAGGATAGAGCCTTCTAACAGCACTCATAAAGTATAGCAGTTTGTTAATAATGTGGCCCATCCTTAGAGATATGGCTCTTTCATTTGTCAAGCATCTCCCCAAATAACATTAGATTAAAAACTTAATCTGCAAGATAATAGGATTTAAAGTTGTTTGTGACCTTTGAGATCATTTATTCCAATTGTCTTGATTTACAGATGAGCATATTGAAGTCTGGGACTGGGGGAAGAGTAACTTGTCCTTAATCATACAGCTGAAATTTAAGCTCAGATCCTCTGACTTGATTGCCACCACCAATGATGGTGGAGAGCTAAAAACCTTCCTTTCTCCCATCCCATACCAGTAATCCTACAGGCAGCCTGAAGATAGATTAGTATCACCTGCCCCAACTAAGGAAAAGCTAAGAATGTTCCCTTCCCTAAATCAACCCGGAAAGTTTCATAACTCACTTATAACCAGGCGGAAGATTTCCCCAGTACTACCCAGTCTTTCCATCTGCCATCAATTGAACATGAACATAATTTATTTTTTTGGTATGCAATATCTCCTAATTAGACACAAGCTCCTTAGAAAGATAGATGGGAACTTCCGGGTAATCATGGCTGCAATCTAGACGCCACACGCTTCCTCTCCCCCACACCGAACGAAATAGACTACATCAAAGGAGCATAAAATCACCTTTGGAGGAACAGAAGGACTCCCCAGTACCCCACAGAGGCAAAGGTACGTGGGGCTTGAACATTTCCACACTAAAATAAGAAGGAAAAGCTTGCACAGAAAAGTGAACTGAGCCGCCCTTCCCCCACCCCACCTCCCCCACTAAACCAGAGTGAGCTACCTGAGCGCTCACCAGGACAGCGAGTGAGTGGGGAGCATCTCTGTCTGGGGGAGCACTCCAGGGTCCTTGGGATCTGGGGACTGCCAGGAAAAAACGTCTCAGGGCGCTTTCACTGGAGAATCCAGCGGAACTGTACTTGGGGCGGGCTGCGCTGAACAACGCGCTGATTATCTGGGCGGAGCTGAATACCTGGGCTCTGAGGCTGGGAAGAACTAGTCTGAAGCAACCTAAATTCACAGAAAAACCGCTCATATAACCCAGACCCCAAACCAAAAAGGAAAGGGGAATAAAACCACCAAAGGGATGGCTCACATGGCCCAAAATCAAGCCTCCAGGAAGAAAGGGAAAAAAGTGACTATTGAAAACTTTTATGGTGGAAGTACCCAAGGAAAAGAGGAGAATGAGGAGGAAATCCAAAAAAATTCAGAACACGCCTCTGAAAATGGAAACTATCAACAAGCTCTGGAAGATCTCAAACTGGAACTTATCCAAAAGATGGAAACCTGGAAAGAAAAATGGGAGAAAGAGATCAGCTGTCTGACAGATAAGAATGCTCAATTGGAAAAAGAACTCGAAGCATCCAATAGAAGGGCAGACAAGGCTGAAAAGCAAAACCAGTCCCTAATGACCAGAATTAAGCACCTCGAAGAAAGTGAGATGATAAAACAGCAAGAATCAATAAAGCAAACCCAAATAATTATTGAATTGGAAGAAAACATAAAATATCTCACTGAGAAGGTCACGGACCTGGAGAACAGAGGAAGACGAGAAAATCTCCGTATTATCGGTCTCCCAGAAAAACCAGAGGTAAACAACAAATTGGATATTATTCTACAGGAGATTATAAAAGAAAATTGCCCCCACGTTCTGGAGCAAGGGGGCAAAATAGAAATAGAAAGGATTCATAGAACACCTTCTATACTAAATCCCCAAAAGACAACGCCTAGGAATGTAATTGCCAAATTCAAGAGCTTCCAAGTAAAGGAGAAAATCCTACAAGAAGCCAAGAAGAAGAGCTTCAGATATAAGGGGACTCCCATAAGGATCACACACGACTTAGCGGCTAACACACTAAGAGACCGCAAAGCATGGAACACGATATTTAGAAAGGCAAGAGAGCTGGGTCTCCAACCAAGAATCAACTACCCAGCAAAACTGACTATATACTTCCAGGGGAAAGTATGGGCATTCAACAAAATAGAAGATTTCCAAGCATTTGCTAAGAAAAGACCAGAGCTCTGTGGAAAGTTCGATATCCAAGCACAGAAAGCAAGAGAAACATGAAAAGGTAAATATGAAAGAAAGGGAAAAGGAGATAAATCTTATCTTTTTCTTTAAGTCAAACTCTCTTCTATAAGGACTACATTTACATCAAATTATATATATTAATATGTGGGGAAAATGTTTTGTGTAACTCTCATAAATTGTATCATCATAAGAGTAGTTAGAAGAAACATGCATAGGGAAAGATTGGGGCAGTAAGAAGATTTGGGGAAAGTTGGGGCAAAGAAAGGAAAAGGGAGGGGGGAACCGCGATAATACCAAGATTAACTTCAAGAAATAGGGGGGGAATCAATAGAATAATCTTTCCCATATAAAGATACACATGGGAAGGGGAGGGGAAGAACTCTCATATGAGAAGGAGAGGAAGAGAGCGTGAAGTGGTATTACTTAAACCTTACTCTCAGTGAAATCAAATCTGAGAGGGAAGAACATCTAGATCCAGTGGGATCCTGAATTCTATCTTATCCATTAGGGCAAGAAAGAAAGGAAAATCAAGGAGGGGGGGGGAGGGAGTACAAAAAGGGAGGGAAGGAGAGGGGGGAGGGGAAGGGAGCATAAAAAGGGAGGGGCTAGAAAGGGAAGCATCTCAAGGGAGGGGACTAGGGGGACTGACACTTTCTCACTGGTTCAAAAGAAGAAAGCTAAAGAAGAAAGGTCAGAACTAGGGGAAGATATCAAAATGCCAGCGAATCCACAAATAACAATCATAACTTTGAACGTGAATGGGATGAACTCACCCATAAAACACAGACAAATAGCAGATTGGATTAGAACCCAAAACCCTACCATATGTTGTCTTCAAGAAACACATATGAGACGGGTTGACACTCACAAGGTTAGAATTAAAGGTTGGAGTAAGACCTTTTGGGCCTCAACCGATAGAAAGAAGGCAGGAGTTGCAATCATGATATCTGACAAAGCCAAAGTACAAATAGACCTGATCAAAAGGGATAGGGAAGGTAAATATATTCTGCTAAAAGGAAGTATAGACAATGAGGAAATATCACTAATCAACATGTATGCACCAAATGGTATAGCATCCAAATTTTTAATAGAGAAACTAGGAGAATTGAAGGAGGAAATAGACAGTAAAACCATATTAGTGGGAGACTTGAACCAACCACTATCAAATTTAGATAAATCAAACCAAAAAATAAATAAGAAAGTGGTAAAAGAAGTGAATGAAATCTTAGAAAAATTAGAATTAATAGACATATGGAGAAAAATAAATAGGGACAAAAAAGAATACACCTTCTTTTCAGCACCACATGGCACATTCACAAAAATAGATCATACACTAGGTCATAGAAACATGGCACTCAAATGCAGAAAAGCAGAAATGTTAACTGCAGCCTTTTCAGATCACAAGGCAATTAAAATATTGATCGGCAAGGGTACATGGAGACCCAAATCAAAAATTAATTGGAAATTAAATAACATGATACTCCAAAATCGGATAGTTAGAGAAGAAATCATAGAAACAATTAACAATTTCGTTGAAGAAAATGACAACGGCGAAACATCCTTTCAAACCTTATGGGATGCAGCCAAGGCAGTACTTAGAGGAAAATTCATATCCCTGAGTGCATATATTAACAAATTAGGGAGGACAGAGACCAAGGAATTGGAAATGCAAATCAAAAAACTTGAGAATGAACTAATTAAAAACCCCCAGAAGAAAACCATACTAGAGATCCTAAAAATTAAGGGAGAAATTAATAAAATAGAAAGTGACAGAACTATTGAGCTAATAAACAAGACTAGAAGCTGGTACTTTGAAAAAACAGACAAAATAGACAAAGTACTGGTTAATTTAATTAAAAAAAGGAAAGAAGAAAGGCAAATTAATAGCATCAAGGATGAAAAGGGGGATCTCACCTCCAATGAAGAGGAAATTAAGGCAATCATTAAAAACTACTTTGCCCAACTATATGGCAATAAATATACCAACCTAGGTGATATGGATGAATATTTACAAAAATATAAATTGCCTAGACTAACAGAAGAAGAAATAGTTTTCTTAAATAATCCCATATCAGAAATTGAAATCCATCAAGCCATCAAAGAACTTCCTAAGAAAAAATCCCCAGGGCCTGATGGATTCACCAGCGAATTCTATCAAACATTCAGAGAACAGTTAATCCCAATACTATACAAACTATTTGACATAATAAGCAAAGAGGGAGTCCTACCAAACTCCTTTTATGACACAAGCATGGTACTGATTCCAAAACCAGGCAGGCCAAAAACAGAGAAAGAAAACTATAGGCCAATCTCCCTAATGAATATAGATGCAAAAATCTTAAATAGGATACTAGCAAAAAGACTCCAGCAAGTGATTAGAAGGGTCATCCACCATGATCAAGTAGGATTTATACCAGGGATGCAGGGCTGGTTCAACATTAGGAAAACTATCCACATAATTGACCACATCAACAAGCAAACCAACAAGAACCACATGATTATCTCAATAGATGCAGAAAAAGCATTTGATAAAATACAACACCCATTCCTACTAAAAACATTAGAAAGCATAGGAATAGAAGGGTCATTCCTAAAAATAATAAACAGTATATATCTAAAACCATCAGCTAATATCATCTGCAATGGGGATAAACTAAATCCATTCCCATTAAGATCAGGAGTGAAACAAGGATGCCCATTATCACCTCTATTATTTGACATTGTATTAGAAACACTAGCAGTAGCAATTAGAGAAGAAAAAGAAATTGAAGGCATCAAAATAGGCAAGGAGGAGACCAAATTATCGCTCTTTGCAGATGACATGATGGCCTACTTAAAGAATCCTAGAGACTCAACCAAAAAGCTAATTGAAATAATCAACAACTTTAGCAAAGTTGCAGGATACAAAATAAACCCACATAAGTCATCAGCATTTCTATATAATTCCAACACAGCTCAGCAGCAAGAACTAGAAAGAGAAATCCCATTCAAAATTACCCAAGACAAAATAAAATACTTAGGAATCTATCTCCCGAGACAAACACAGGATCTATATGAACACAACTACAAAACACTTTCCACACAACTAAAACTAGACTTGAACAATTGGAAGAACATTAACTGCTCATGGGTAGGACGAGCCAATATAATAAAAATGACCATCCTACCCAAACTCATCTATCTATTTAGTGCCATACCCATGGAACTTCCAAAAATTTTTTTTACTGATTTAGAAAAAAACATAACAAAGTTCATTTGGAAGAACAAAAGATCAAGGATATCCAGGGAATTAATGAAAAAAAAATACAAAGGAAGGGGGTCTTGCAGTCCCAGATCTCAGACTATATTACAAAGCAGCGGTCATCAAAACAATTTGGTACTGGCTAAGAGACAGAAAGGAGGATCAGTGGAATAGACTGGGGGCAAGCAACCTCAGCAAGACAGTATATGACAAACCCAAAGATCCCAGCTTTTGGGACAAAAATCCACTATTTCATAAAAACTGCTGGGAAAATTGGAGGACAGTGTGGGAAAGATTAGGCTTAGATCAACACCTCACACCCTACACCAAGATAAATTCAAAATGGGTGAATGACTTGAACATAAAGAAGGAAACTATAAGAAAATTAGGCGAACACAGAATAGTATACATGTCAGACCTTTGGGAAGGGAAATACTTCAAAACCAAGCAAGAATTAGAAAGAGTTACAAAATGCAAAATAAATAATCTGGATTACATCAAATTGAAAAGTTTTTGTACAAACAAAACCAATGTAACCAAAATCAAAAGGGTAGCAACAAATTGGGAAACAATCTTCATAAAAACCTCTGACAAAGGTTTAATTACTAAAATTTATAAAGAACTAAATCAATTGTACAAAAAATCAAGCCATTCTCCAATTGACAAATGGGCAAGGGACATGAACAGGCAATTCTCAGCCAAAGAAATCAAAACTATTAATAAGCACATGAAAAAGTGCTCTACATCTCTTATAATCAGAGAGATGCAAATCAAAACAACTCTGAGGTATCATCTCACACCTAGCAGATTGGCTAACATGACAGCTATGCAAAGTAATGAATGCTGGAGGGGATGTGGCAAAGTAGGGACATTAATGCATTGCTGGTGGAGTTGTGAATTGATCCAACCATTCTGGAGGGCAATTTGGAACTATGTCCAAAGGGCGATAAAAGACTGTCTGCCCTTTGATCCAGCCATAGCACTGCTGGGCTTGTACCCCAAAGAGATAATGGACAAAAAGACTTGTACAAAAATATTCATAGCTGCGCTCTTTGTGGTGGCCAAAAATTGGAAAATGAGGGGATGCCCTTCAATTGGGGAATGGCTGAACAAATTGTGGTATATGTTGGTGATGGAATACTATTGTGCTAAAAGGAATAATAAAGTGGAGGAATTCCATGTGAACTGGAACAACCTCCAGGAAGTGATGCAGAGCGAAAGGAGCAGAACCAGGAAAACATTATACACAGAGACTGATACCTTGTGGTACAATCGAAGGTGATGGACTTCTCCATTAGTATCAATGCAATTTCCCTGAACAATCTGCAGGGATCTTAAAAAAAATACTACCCACAAGCAGAGGATAAACTGTGGGAGTAAAAACACCGCTGAAAAGCAACTGCTTGACTACAGGGTTGGAGGAGATAAGACTGAGGAGAGACTCTAAATGAACACTATAATGCAAACTCCAACAACAGGGAAATGGGTTCAAGTCAAGAACACATGTGATAACCAGTGGAATCATGCGTCGGCTATGGGAGAGGGAAAGGCGGGGAGGGGGGGGGAGGGGAAGGGAGGAAAAGAAAATGATCTTTGTTTCCAGTGAATAATGTATGAAAATGACCAAATAAAATAATATTTAAAAAAAAAATAAAGAAAGAAAAACAAAAAAAAAGAAAGATAGATGGCCTCATTTTTTTTAAATTTGTATCCCCAGCACTTAGCACAGAACTTGGGACATGGTAAACAATCAATCACATGGTAATTTTTTCCATTTGTTCCATTCTGAGTTCGATACTTGCTCCACAAGAATCATGTAATCCGTGATTCTAGATTTACCAATGTTCCCAATTTTAGTGCTATTTGTCCTCAGAGTAACAGATATGCACAAAAGTTTAACTAAACAAATTACAAATGGTTACGGTGTATAAAAGAGTTGAGATGACCTACTTAGTTGCAAATTTGGGTTGATATTCAATGATTTACTTGTCTATTTTCAGTCTTTAAAAGTTTTAGTTAATCTACATTGTCATTCATTTTTATTATAAAATTCCATTTTTATGAATGTGGGTGTTTGATTTTTTATTGTTTTCCTTATTTCAATTGGTTCCAATTAAGAAACTTTCACTTTTATTTCCTCTTGGCATATCTTCTCTCATTTTCCTAGAATCAGAATTACTTGGAGAATGATAAAGCAAATATCTTTCTTAATTTATATTAGTGCTTTCCTCCAGTACCCCTTACCCAAAAGATCAGTGGAATAGAATAGAACTGAATAGAATAGTAGAATAGATCTCAAAAGCAAATCCATCAATTCCAGTTACTTGTTTATTTGTATGGCTTTTTAAATGGGGAAATGAACACTACAGAATGCCTAAATGAAATAATTTATCATCAACATGCCAAAAATTTAGCATCTACCAAATATGTTAGAGTGTAGTAGTATCAAAAGCAAATGCAAATGGAGTAGGGATGCTAAACCATACATAAAGATCTCTGCTGGCAACATATTGACTTAGAAAACTGCATATTAATATTGCCTATGTTCTATTATGTTTTTATTTTTTTTAAATAATCCCTAATTGCATTTTAATCTGGCTCAGTCCACTACGTAAGGGTCTGACCCAGAGTAGGCTGCATGGTTGACACTTCTGGCATAGTAAATGGAGTTCTAGACTTGGATTCAGAAAGATGACAGTTCAAATCTTCTCTCTTACACTTACTATCCTTTTAACCATGGGGAAGTTATTTCCCATTTCTTTCGGTTTCCTTTTCTATAAAATAAGAAGGTTAGATTGTATGGCCTTCTGACCCTTTAATTCTATGGTTCCATAGATATTTAGTAAGACACATCTCTGTAGCAAGAAATAATGAAACAGTCCTTGTTCTCAAGAATTTACATACAATTGAGAGATATACACATAGAAGTACATATTGAATATGCATGAAATGGAAAGCCTTGAAAGAGTATGGTTCTAACAACAGACAATGCTTACAACCTGATACTCAGTCTAGTTAAGATGAAAAGGTCTCATCAGTATATTGACAACTGGAGGATTTATTTGACTATGGCAACCCTTAAAAAAAAACAGTCAATATTATAGAAGTCTCTTCTATTTTCACATTGACTAGAGAATAGTTTCAGAGAAGGGTATAGAGACTGCTACAAAAAACTATTTTAAAACCTCTATAAGCATTAATCTCTTAATAATGCTCATGTGAGTTGTTTTTAACTAACAAGTCCAGTGCTTAACCAGTTGATAAACTAATGGGATTGAATTCTATCAATACTGACATTCTCTTTCTGTTGCTATAGTTCAGTTGGTTGTCATGTCCAGCTGTTCATGACTCTCTGGGATTTTCTTGGCAAAAATACTGGAATGGTTTGCCATTTCCTTCTCTAGCTCATTTTAAAGATGAGGAAACTGAGCAAACAGGGTTAATGTCTTGACCAAGATCACACAGCTACTAAATCTGATAATGAATTTGAACTCCTTTTCCTGATTCCAATGTCAGCACTCTATCCAATTGATCACCTAGCTGCCCCACTCTCTTTCTAAATGAGAAGGGGAAAAGTAAGGAACAATGGCTTAAATATTCTCATCGAGGAAAATAAAAAGTCTATGGGAATTGATTTTATTATGTACCTATAGACAACAAAAATTATAATTTTATATATTTGGTCATCTCACCTTGCAAAGTTCATAAGACCCATCAATACAAAAGAAGACAGCAAAGATAATTTTAGCCCATATGCCCAAATCTATTTCAGAAGATGATCACAGGTCTTCCTCTGCTTTTCAAAATCAAGCAAAACATGAAATGAGGAGATGTTGACTCAACAAAGATGCTGATTGTTTTTGTGATGCTCAACTCAAGGACCAAATTGAAAAGGATTTCCCAGTAGCTGACTAGATTCTCTAGATGCTCTTTTTTACAAATGAATTTGTGTTTATTATATGAAAATCCATAGTGATATAGAGCTTCCCTAATGAGATTTATCTTAACCCCTCAGATTTCCTAATTATTCCATATTAAACATAACATTATTTCAAAGGAAATATAATATATATACATATGTAATATATATTTAGTAATTGTCTATTTCCAAATCAATGTTAAGTTTCTATAAATGAGAACCAGATTTGACATAAGAAAAGTTGGCTTATTTTATTGTTTTTGTATAGACCTATAATTTCACTATGTAGGAAATTCCTAGAGGAGAAATTCCTCTTCTAATGCCAATCAACAACTGCTCTGTAACTTCTATATTTAAGGGTCGATTGAGACAGATTATGTGATTTAAGTAGGGTTGCACAGTTCTAACTGACACCAAATCCAACTCTATTCACTATGCCATATAGCTTCTGATGTTTATAGGATTATGATAAAGAGGAATTCATCAAGAATTTTAAAGGGCTACTGTCTATGTGGCAATCCCAGGTTCAGTCCTTGTTGTTTTATAGTACCATCATTTGGTTTAGGCTTTTCTATAAAAAAAAAATACATTAGAGGCTTCTGAGCAATAAAATGTTTTGTTCAGTTGTTTTTCAGTTATGTCCAAATCTTCATGACCCCATTGGGTTTTTTCAATAAAGATAATAAAGTCATTTGCCATTTCCTTCTCCAGTTCATTTTATAGATGAGGAAACTGAGGCAAACAGAGTTAAGTTACTTGCCCAGGATTATAGCTAGTAAGTGTTTGAGGCCAGATTTAAATTGAGGAAGATGAGTCTTCCTGACTCAAGACCCAGAACTCTATCACTGTACCACCTAATAAGATGTAAGAAAATGAAATAATTATGAAAAATGATATAATTAGTTTAATATCTATCAATCAATAAAACTAGTTTTGCTCTTACAATGCTAGTCCCCCATTTCCATCTCTTACTAAAATGTTTCTGTTAGGATTAAATTTCCTACATCCCTCTGTCTCATTCCTCCCACCTTATTAGGTAATTTAGAAAATATCTTCATTTTACTATTCCTATAAATAGTAAGGTAGTCCTCTATGGGTATCATATTGACTCTTTGTTCAAGAGATATATAAGGCTAAGCCCTGAAGGTCTCTAGCTTCTCAATCACAGGACTGATTATACACCACCACCATCCAAAAACTATGATGCCCACCATGGACTTAGAAACCTTCCACTGAGATTGTCTCTGATAGCCATTGTTTTTCTCCTTCCCTTTGTGAGTGATAATAAAGTCTGTTGAAACTACCTCTAAGTGGGATAACACCTTTTATTTGGCTTCTCCTGAACTATAATACCATAACAGGTTTATAAAGAAAACTAGAATTAATGCCTAGCTATTTTTACTCTAGCAATGAATTTAAGTCCTCTTAAGATGAAGCTGTTCATTTCTGTTTTTTATAATCCTTACCTTCCACCTTAGAATCAATACTTTGTATTGGTTCCAAGGCAGAAGAGTGGTAAGGACCAGGCAATGGGGGGTTAAATGATTTGCCCAGGGTCACACAGCTAGGAAGTGTCTGAGGCCAGATTTAAACCTAGGATCTCCCATCTCTAGTCTGGTTCCCAATTCACTGAGTTACCCAGCTGCCCCCTATTTATTCATTTCTAAAAGAAACTACAAAAAGAACAGATATTCATAGCCTTATCTCTAAAAATAACAATGCTTAAATGAAACTCAAAATATAGAACAAATAAAATATGATGCTAAGCCAATTTTTGGAGTCTTATCTGGTTTTTAAAACATTGCAATATCCTCATTTTCATACCCACATTCTGTATGAATTTAAATTCTCCATTAATTTGCAGTTTTTTTTCCAAATGATAACCTATGCATTTGCTTATCTACAAGTTTCTTTTCTGATACTTATTCTGCTGATATTCCAGAATTTTCTAAGTCATTTAGATTTTCCCTGTAAAGAAGCAGGAGTGTTCTTATTCATCACTGACACATGCTTTCCATGTCTGAATTTAGGAAAAATAATAGGGTCAGAAGTGTTGTTCCCCCAGGCAGACATCAGACATTTCCTTTCATGGAAAATGAAGAGAAAAGCTTGAAAGCAGGAAAAAGGGTAGAAAATTAAGAAAGAGCCTGGTGCAGTGGAAAGAAAACTGAATCCAAAGACAAGGGACCTGAGTTCAAATTATGACTCTTTTACTTACTATCTATATGACCTTGGGCAAGGTACTTAACCATTGCAGGTGTCATCATTCAACTTTTTGGTCATTTGACCTAATGTGTCTCTCAAAATGAACAGCCACCTGATGTTTGTGCCTTGAGAATAAACAGGGAGGGCAGGGGGAACAGTCGGTTTTAACACCAATAAACTGAATCATTAAATTCTGAGTTCATTTGAGGATTGCAAATGTTACATTATTTTGGAGGACTGAAACATAAGTAATGTTTTTCAGCCTATAAACTTTTATTTCATTTTTAATGATACAGTCAGTTTAAGCCACCTCCTCTGAAGTTGAATAATTTTCACTGCTTAATATGTAGCATCATTAGTAAGATGGTGTATCCAGGAGTTTTCCATTGTCTTTCAACATAGCTCTGGAATTTCTTCTCAGTACTGAAAAACCATCCCAGGTTCCACCTAGACCCCTCTTAAATTCCCAAATATTCCTTGTGTGGTGGCCTGCCTCTTGGCATGAAAGGAAAAACATTAGATAAAAATATATACCAAGCAAATACAAAATAGTTTTGATGGGGCAACTCTAATAATTGGGAGTATCAGGAAAGATCTTATGTAGGAGTAGGGATATTAGACAAGAGGTGAATGGATCCTGGGAAATTTGGTATCTCTCATTTCCCAAAGTGTAATTATCAGGTCTCTTAGAAGCATGCAAACACATAAGGCTTCAAGACATTAAATAATTTAATTTGTCTAGTAAAGGGCAAAGAAAGTAGTCACATCCTGGGCCATAGGACTCAAGAGACAAGGACTTGTAGAGTGTCTATAATTCATATCACTTCCCATAATACAGTCTCTTCAAGGGAGAAAGCTAGGCTTAATTCACTGTTTTTGTTCCTTGCTGTCATTTCTTCCTGGTCTTGGTTTTACTGTAATTATCTTCCATTTCCAGGAGAAGTACTTATTGTTGTTATAATGAGCCCATATTGTAACTATCTTTGTGTCTTCTGTTGCTAGATAGTTCACAACTTTCTTGCTATTCTATCTATTAACTCTTTTTTGCTACTCATTGCTGTTCAGCTCTTTTACAACAGGTTCTAGTGACTTCCCCTGTGGGGACCAAGTATCAAGTAGCTGACCTGTGTAATAATTATATTGGAATTTCAGCTGACACTGATAGTGCTGTTTCATGCTTCCAGGATCCAAAGTGCCTTAAGCTTTTTTTTTTTTTCCTTTACATCTATATTATACAGTCCCACTCCCCTACAAAGGCTCTCTTCAGGTGGCTATAGCATTCAGATGACTTTGGAACCACCCAAATGACTTTTATTTTCTATTCCATGTTGTCAAATGGTAACTCTATAATCACTTGCCTCCTCCCTTTCTACTCATCTAATGTTCACCTACTCATATCATCAATCCCATTAATGTTCTAGGATTCAGTAAGGCACTCCTCTCCTTTCTATTTCTTCTCATTTCCCATTTTCCAACAGGACATTTGGTCCAGGTTATGCAAATTACCTAAGCTGATCTCCAAAATGGAAGGAGGAGAAGAGAGTCTGGCAACTCTTGGAAGTTCCTCCTAGAGTAGGTACCTGTAACTCTGAAAGAGAAGAATAATTACTTGCTGCTCCCCAACATGACTAATGAAGATTCGATTGTTGCCATCACTTCCAGTCTTCCTTGTCTCTATAATAAATTTGATATTTCAGGGAGCAGAGCTCAAGGCTTAGGTGAGAGAAACCTTAGAAATTTCAATGAAATTTCAAGTTAAAACTTCTCATTTAGCTCCATAATTAAGAGATGTCCAAGTACTGTTTTTCTCATTTCATGGAAAAGGAAATTGAGGCTCAAAAAAGTTAAGTGACTTATCCAAGTTCATATGGCTACCATGTTTCAGAATCAGAATTCAAACACAGGATCACTGACTACATAGAAAAAGGATTATTCTTTCAAATACATCCTATAAATTCTATCTAAACCTCTCCATGTTGTTTAGCAGTAGAATTTTCTAAGGCCTAGTTCTCAAAATCAAGAACACATACTCCCTACTTCTATCCTACCCATCACTACAACACACACTTCATTTTAAAATTTCTACTGTCCATCTGGAAATATCTGAACCTGAATGAACACCAACACCCCAAGGGAGACTCATCAGAAGAGGGAGAAAGCTAGGACATGCTTTGGCAGTTTTTTCTCCTCACATGGGTAGTTTGACTTTCACAGAGGCAGTGATGATTGAAATAGAGCCAGACTCCACTCCTCCCTCACATTCTCTTTCCTTTTGCTTTGCTCATTCACCTTAACGGAAAATATAACCCTGTTCTTTGTCCTGGGCTCCCAGGGGCTGCTGTTGCTGCCCTACTTTTTGATCTGAGCCCTGCTACCTCCTACCTCCTTTGCCAGACTGTCTGCTCTCTGAGAGTATCCATCAAATACAGCAAACCTCACACCAGAAGAAGGGAAAAGCTAGCTTGCAGCATTATAAATAGTTGGAGTCCTGCCAATAGAAAACTATAGGAAATTGTAATGTGTTCTGGAGTATGAACACAGACAGAAAAAAGAAAGAAAGAAAAAGATCTGGCAAACAAAATGGAGGGAGCACATTCCCTAAGTAGTGTCTATGACCAAAGGTTTTTTTTTTTTTTTTTAAAAAGCAATGCAAACTGGAATTAAAGGGTTCATAAGGGAAGAGAAAAATGACTATGTAACTGACCCCTATGTGGGGAATAGATAAATAGGGACTATGAGCAGAGCTTGAATTAAGAATCTTCATGTCCAGACACATCTAATTTGGGGTGACAATTGCACAGAGGATAGACCAAAGAGGAACAATCATGACCAGAGAGGGAGAGCATCCCAGATTATCTGGGATAGGTCCCTTCAGGTAGGTCACTTCAGAAGGTAGTGACTTTGGAACAGAAGGGGAGCATGGCAAATGAAGATGCTGGGATATTGGCAGCTATAGCTGATTGGGTCTGGAATTGGTATGAATGCAGAAATAAGTAGGAGAGAGGAGATAACAGAGAAGGAAAGAGGAGAAAATGGAGAAGAGGGGAGGAAAGGGATCACAGAGGCTACTGTTTGACTATTGGCACAAACTTTTCTTTTAAAAATCAGTATTTTTAAAGCAATTTATACTTTATCACCTATATACCCTTTTAAACCCTTCCCCAATCTACTCTTCCCAGAGAACTGTCTCTTGAAGAATAAAAATCTGTTGGGGAAGGTGGGAAACAGTTCAATAACATTGTCCAACATATTTACCAAGTCTAAAGTTTTATTCAGTCACCTACCACTGTAAAGAAAGAAGTTAAATGTATTCTCTTATCTTCTTTAGGGCAAAGTCTGGCCATTATAGTCAGTTCAAACAATTGACAAGCATTTATTAAGCAGAAATGATTTTTGGTACTAGGATACAAAGACAAAAATGAAACAATCCCTGACTTCATGGAATATATATAGAGAGAGAGATATAGATATAGATAGATAGATAGATACATAGATATATTCTATTAAAGGACACTTAATTTGTATTTTGATCTTCAGTTTACATGTTTAAATTACTATGTATGGTTTCTTGATCCTTCTTTTCATAGATTCAAAAATCCCATACTTCATCGCATTCATCATAGTCATCATTTCTTATTTCTAATCATATTCCATTTTATTATTATGCCACAATTGGTTTAATCATTCCCCAAATGATGGGCATTTACTTTGTTTCCAGTTTGGGGTACTACAAAAAGTGATACTATAAGCATTTTGCGATATATGGAGCTTCCTTTTTTACTGTTGACTTCCTTGTTAACTCTTACTCTGTTCTTAATAGATTGTGATTCTTCTGAGAACGATCTGATCCTGTCTTTGACCACCAAGCCATTGGGAAACAGCTTTAGGTTTTATGTATTTGTGCAGGTTCTCTAAGTATCTTGGATTTCAGACCCTTGTCAGAGACATTTGATACAAAGCTTTTTTTCCAGTCTGTTGCTTCCCTTCTTATCCTAGTCGCATAATTTTGTTCATGCAAAAGCTTTTCAAATTTGTGCCATTGAAATCATGTCTTTTGTCTTTAGTGATTGTCTCTATCCCTTATTTGGTTAAGAATTCTATCCCTAACCAAAGCTGTGAAAGATACTTAACTTGACTCTCTTCTAATTGTTAAAATAATAACATTCTATTTACAGATTCGGTTTTCCTTTATTGTGCCATATAATGTAAAATGTTCATCTGCACCTAATTTCTATCAAATTGCCTTTTAGTTTCTTCTCTAATACTTGCAAATATTAAATTCTTCTGCAAGTGGTTTATGGTCTGGTCTCAGATTTATCTGACACTCAAGTGAGGGGGTGGTTCATTTGTCTAGGATTCTTCCCTACCAGGATATTGCACTGATAAATTTTTCTAATTTTTAACTAGTACCACAGTTTTGATTACTGTTTTCTATCATAATTTGAGGTCAGGAAGTGCTTACCACCCTTCATTTCTACTTTGTTTTCATTGTTTCCTCAGAATGAATTTTGTTATTTTGTCAAGCTCTATAAAATAATCCCCTGAAAATGTGATTGGTATGCCCTCCAAATCTTCTTTTCAGGCTAAGCATATTGAGTTTTTTAATCTACCCTTGACCAAAAGGGTCTGCCAATCAATCAACAAGCATTTAGTGTCTCCTGTATGCCAGGCACTTTGTTAGGTTCCAGAAATGCAACAACATAAATGAAAGACTCCTGACTATCAAAGATTTTGTACTATATACATATTTATAAAATACATAATAAATTATTAAATGCATACAAAATAAAATCAAAGGTAATTTGAAGAGAGAAGCACTGATATATGTAGGGATCAGGCAAGATTAGCCTCATGTAGGAGATGGCATTTCAGCTGAGCTTTGAATAATATTAAATCTGTAAATTAATGGAGCATCAACATTTTTGTTTGATTTGTTATTTTTTGGTATGCTAATTAGTATGTGATGGTCTGAGTCCATCTGTAAATCGACAAGTGTTTACTTTGAGCATATTATGTCCCAAGAAAGATAATAGTGTCTGGAAAACAAAGACAAAAATAAAAGTCTCTACACTCAAGAACCTTACATATTTGAAAAGTAAGAATACCATATGTATGTGAGTGTTTATAATCTACATACAAAATAATATACACGGCAATTTAAACAGAGGGGCACTTATGTCTATCAGAATCAGTCAAGGCCTCATGCTGAGCTTAGAAGGAAGAAAGGAATTTTAAGAGGTAGTGGGGGGAAAGAACACATTGCAGGTATGGGGGATAACTTGTGAGAAAAAAAACAAGAAGGTTAATTTGACTGGACTTTAGAGTGAATGAAGGGGAATAGTACAGGGTGTCCCAAAAGCCTTAGTGAAGTTTTAAGCTTTTAGTAACAGAAGATTAATTACACTCTAAGACTTTTGGGACATACTCTACCTAACAAAGTTAGAAAGGTCACTTGAAGCAGGGTTATAAAGACTTGTAAATGTTAAATGAAGGAATTTTCATTTGTTCCTGTAGATTAATAGGAAGACTCTGAAGCTTATTGAAAGAGAAATAACATGGTGACATGTCTCTTTATTTAATTTTTTTAGATATTCAGGAATATCACTTTGGCTACCATATAGAAGATATGTGGAAAAGAGAGAAAAAGCAAAACCAATTAGGAGACTATTGCAATAGTATAGGCAAGAAGGAATGATTTAGGAAAGTGATGATGTGAGTGGTAAGAAGGGACATACATGAGAGATATCTCATTGGGCATGATAGAATCAGTAAGACTTGGCAACTATTTGGATATGTAGTTGTGGTTTATCTTTCATTTTCAAATAGGACCAGTGACATCACAGGGTATTGACTTGTGCATAAATTTGATTTAAGTGAAGTAGAGCTGTTCAAAGTCATCAGTCTCACTTTCTCTTAAATCTTGGCATCAATTGGTTCCAAGGCAGAAGAACAGTAAGTGCTAGCCAGGGGTCTTTAAATGACTTGCCCAGGATCTCAAAGATAGGAAGTGTCTGAAATTATATTTGAGCCTAGAACCTCTACTCTCTAGGTATGACTCAATTCCCCGAGCCATCGCTTTCTCTTCCAGAGTCATTAAAATCCAGTGGTGTATACTTGAAAATCTGATACCCTAAAAAAAGAACTACATTTCCCAGGAGCCCACTGACTTCCTGTCATGATGTACTTCCTATAGACAGGGAATAAATATCCAGTGGGTAGTCCTGCTTGCCTTCTTTCTTTGGCATGCAGTGAGTATGGTGGCAGTGGTAAGGCGGGGATTTTGAAATGGCTAATTTAGCCATGGGCATGTGGCTTTTTATTTTGTATCTTCTTTATTCCTTGATTTCTAATGATCATTTAATAAACCTAAAATATAATATTTTATCATTAAGATATGATTTTAATTTTTACAGTGGCAAGACAAAAATCAGGACCACTGGCCATGACCCCAGATATAGTGGATGGCTTTGTCATCTTCAATGTCTGACCAAGCTCTAAGCACTCCACAGCACCTACTTCTACTGCCTTCATGACCATTGGACCAAACTGTTCTTTTTATGCCCCTTCTACTAGGGGAACACTTCATGCACCTGGGGTAGACTTCCTTCAGTTCACTAATGGTGTTATGGCTCACTGGTTACCCTAACCTGGTTTAACCCATCTGCTGAGATGACTTATCAAGGTATGGCTGCTGTGTGTTCCATAGCTTCTTGGAGACACAGGGGAGAGTTGAATGCCAGGCATGCACCAAAGGTGGATGAGCAACCCTGAAAGGGGTCAGCTATTGCTCACACTAGAAGGGCTAGTCCTCTCTGAACACTCATAAACTTTATTTGGATATGTTAGGGAAGGAAGAGTGAGGAATAAATGTTAGAAGGATGGTGGTGCTCTTAACAGAAATTGGGAAGTTTTTTGTGCTGCTCACTATTCTGGAATTGTTCCAAACTTTTTAAAGTCACACTTAAAATTTGTGATACAGAACTGAATTCTGTTCTCTGGTAATCATCTGCTATAGACAGAGGGCAAATCTTAATGACTTCTGTATAATACTTGACTTCCTTCTCTGGCTTTTTTCTCTTAGGTGGGTCTATCATTCGTCATGATAGAGCTATCATGAGAGCTTATTGTTTAACCATTTTTAGTTATGTATGACTCTTTGTAACCTCATTTGCACATTTCTTGGAAAAGATACTAGAATCCTTTGTCATGTCCTTCTCCACCTCATTTTATAGATGAGGAAATTGAGGAAGAGTTAAGTGACTTGCCCAGGTTCACACAGCAAATAAGTATCTTAGGCTGGATTTGAACTCAGGAAGATGACTTCCTGACTCCAGGCCCACTACTCTATCCACTGAACCACCTACCTGCTATAAATTAACATTAGGAAAACTTATACAAATACAGCATTTGGTTTACTTTCTTCTAGAAAACAGCCTATTGATTAAATAAGGAATCCAGCTGCCCGAAGTGGACTTTGATCATTCGTTTTTCCAGATGGCCTCATAGAATCCTGGCAACAATTCTACTCAGTTCATGAAAAGAAACTTGAGCACATAAGATATCAATGAAACTTCCTTTTCTGTCTTAAATCTCTTATAAAGAAGTAAGGGTAATTACCGGACTGGGCTTTTTTGATGAGAATGATTTTATTTGCCTATGAATATGGCAGCAATTGCTAAGCTTGGAATATGACTAAATAAACTAGGTCATTTTTCTTAAATTTTAATATGGAAATAACTTTGCCTTTCCTAAAAAAATGATTATGATTACAAGTCTTGTGCCTAAATCAATGAGCACCCTTTTAACAGAGCTGGGAACCTTGTAAACACCATAGAATAGAGATATTCCTGGTGTTCTATTCCAGGAGGTAAGTAGCAGTTTCTATTTCTAGTAGAATAGTTTCTTTATCAAGATACTTCCTTGACTCAGTGACAGTTTTTGAAGATTTATCTTGTAAAGGAAGGTTTTAATTTTTCCCCTTTGTTCTTTGATTTTAATAATGGAATTTTTCTAAATAACAAGGATGACAGATCATTATTATATTTCCAGGGTGTGTTTTTTAAAAACCGAGACTCATAATATAATTAGATCTCTGAAAGACCAGTTGGTTGGAATGTCATGATTTTACTGAATTTATAATTTATCTGAGAAACGTGAACAAATTTCATTAATTTTGTCAGGAGCTTAATTCTTCTCAAAGATCAGAGGATCTAGAGTGGGAAGGACCTTTACACAAAGAGCTAACTAAGGCAGCTAGTTGACTCAATGACTAGAGACTAGGTTCTCAATGACTCTTCTTACACTTACTAGCTGTGTGACTCCAGACAAATCACTTAACCTCTGTTTGCCTCTGGTGCTTACTACCTGGGTCACTGGCAGTAAGGTGGAGCAATGGACAGTGTCAACGTCAGGACACCATATTTGTGATTTCAAATCTGACTTCAGATACTTACTAGCTGTATGACTCTGGTCCAGTTTGCTTAACTCTGTTTGCCTCAGTTTCCTGATACATAAAATGAGCCAGAGAAGGAAATGGCAAACCACTCTGAGATCTCTGCCAAGAAAACCCCAAATGGAGTCATGAAGAGTCAGACACAACTGAAAACAGCTGAATGAAAAACTGTGTCACTTCAGGTAAGTCCTTTAAAGTCCATGAACTTCTGTTTCTTTACTTGTAACATGAACAAAGAAAGTGGATTAGATGGTTTCAGAGATCCACTCCAGCTCTAGATCTGCGATAGAAATATCTTCTTAGTCAACTTTTTCATCTTATAAGTGAGGAAGTTAGGGCCCAGGGGAGTGAATCTACATATCTCCATATCTCACATTTATCCATAGCAGCTAGTTCTCCTACATGTAAAAAAATGTATTCACGTCAAATGATAACCAGATGGTTAACTCTGTGCTCTTACTTATGTAACCTCCACAAGTATATATCCAAAAGAGCAAAATGCCAATTTGTTATTGAAAGAAACTGTGCCATCAGAGATCTCGGATATGGAAACTTCTAATGTTGGAAGACAGGATGGATGAAGAGAGAGGGAGAAAAATGTCCAAAAAGAAAGCATCAACATTGCAATTTTCCAACCTTTAATTTTAAAAAAGTATTTAAGAAAGGGAAAAAATATGGCACTTTCCCCCTCCTTTTTTCCCCACCAGATTGCCAAATAATTATACTGTATTTGTTGATGGATCTCTTAAATTTATGTCCTTTTATTAGGCATGGAAGTTCATTTTATGGTTATGCTTAGGAATGTCTAGCCACTATATTAACTTATTTTTCCCCTTCTAACTTAAAAAAAGATTAATAACAAGTATAAGATATATTTCTAAAGAACACTCCACATGGGTAGCTTTCATTTGGCGCCTACTTAATAGGAAAATGACTTTTTGGTAGTCTCTAGAAAGTTTTAACTGTTATTAAACTAAATATGCTTTCCTTAGATAAATATGTTCTGAATTCCATCTCGGTAGGTTAATATCAACTGAAACACTTCGGTTCTTGACAAAGCAAACAGAATAAACATGCATATACTGCATGGCCACTCTCCACAAAGTGCTTAACCTTCAGACAGTTTTAATCACCTTGAAATACACTTAAAAGTAGAAGATTAATAATAACCTCCAAACTTGCACAGCTCACACAGTGAATTGGCCCCAGGTGTTATGTACCTCTGTGTGCAAAAACAGTTGGACATCAAAGATTTCAAGGTAGCCTTTTAGGTACATTTATTTCCAGTCCAGGAAACACCAAGGAAGATATAGGAGCTCTTATGGAACTCTTCTGGAGTCATCCTAGGAGACTAAATTCAATCTATATTCTTCTGGAAGTTGCCTCAGAGCAAATCTTTAAAGAATTGTTTAGAATAAAAATTAATTCCTTAATTAAGAACCACAGTCTCAAATTAGTCCTATTCTCATCTAATTTGTCACACTAGTTCTTTATTAAGATCCTGTCATAGTTGAATTATTATGATACAAAACCAAAATGAAATATGTTATGTTACCTTCTCTCTAGGAGCTTACATTCTATTGGTCTATGGATCCCCAAAACTGCTTAAAATTGTCAGGACACAATTGAGGAATGACCTTGGACTAGAATTCAAACTCCTTTAGGTTCTTAGGTCACCTATAACTACACTAATCAATTTATAAGAAGTATTTATTTAAAAGCGTACAATGGACCAGACTTTGTGCTAAGCAATGGGAAAACAAAATAAACAAACAAAAAAAGGCAAACATAAACAAAAACCTATCTCTGCTCTCTAGTAGCTCCTAGTCTAATGGAGAAGACAACATGCAAAATAAGCTATAAACATGATGAATTGGAAATAATAATAGGAGGAAAGCACTAAAGTTGAGTGCTGGGAAAAGACTTATAAAATGAGATTATAACTTGGTCTTAAATTCCTTTTAAGGAGGAAGGGAAGGCAAGGGAAGGCAAGAGATAAAAAGGGAAAGAAGTACACAGATGTCCACACCAAGAAATTTCCACTCTTAAGATTTAGCAGATAGTCAATGGAAAAGGACAATCAGGAGATGAAGAAGGACACAGTAATGTGCAATGAATGGCAAAGAGATCAGTTGCACCGAATCATAAACCATGTAGAGAGGAGTAATATAGAAAGGGGGAGAGCAGTTTTGAAAGCCAATCAGAGCATTTTGTATTTTTATTTGAACTCAGAGATGATAGGAAGCCACGGAAGTTTATTGAATGGGAAAAGTAATGTGATCAGACCTGTACTTAGGAAGATCCATTTGATTGCAGCTGAGTGCAGGATGAACCAGAATGGAGGGATATTTGGAAGAGGGAAACCAACCAACAAGTATTGCAGCAGTGTTGACATTGTCTTAATAATGCTTACTATTATTTTAATTTTTTAATTTAAGTCAGAACACCACTAGAGTGGTGACAATGCTCAGGGAGAGAAAGGGGAATGTCTGAGAAATATTGTGGAGACAGAGCTTCATAGAAGGCTGGATGTGGCCACCAAATGGATTGTGAGTGGGGGACTGGTGAGAAAGAATTAAGAGACTAACATAATATCCAGGTTGCAAGCCTAAGGGATTAAGACGATTGTAGTTCCCTTAGCAGGAAAGGAAATTTAGGAAGAGAAGAGGATTTGAAGGGAAAGATGAGTTCCATTTTGGGCATAATAAATTGGAGATAACTTCACTAGCATATGGCTTATTAAATATACAATGAAAGCTTCCAGTACCTCCTTAGAGGTACCACATAACAAAGTATTAAAACAAGGCAGGAGATTAATGACATTCTGATCAGCAGCAATTCTCTATGAAGGATTATGCAAAACACAAAGTATACAGATGTCCACACTAAGAAATTTCCATTCTTAAGACTTTTGCTTATTTTTAGTTATCTATCTACCTATCTATCTAATAATCAATCAATCTATCATCTATCTAGCCATCTATCTACCTATTGATCATCCATCTGTACATATATACTTTTATGTATATTATGAAAAAGATTTCTAATTCCTTGGGATTGGAATTTAAGTCAGAACTCAGGGTAATATGTTGGAAAGTACACTAGACTGAGAGCCAGGAAAGCTTGAATTCTAATCTTGGCTTTGCCACTACCTATGATAACTCATTTAGTAGAGGTAGCAATGTGGTACACTGCATGTGGAGTCTGGAAGACTGAGTTCAAATCTGGCCTCAGATACTCAGTGTGTAATCTTGGACAAGTCACTTAACCTCTGTTTGCCTCAGTTTTCTCAACTGCAAAATGAGGATAACAGCACCTGCCTCCAGAGTTTTTTATAAAGCTCAATTTTAGATAATATTTGTAAAATGCTTTGCACAGTGCCTAGCACATATTAAGTATCATGTAAATGCTAGTTATTATTAGCTATGTAACCTTGAATAAGTCAAGTCATCTCTATGTATCTTAATTATTTATATGTTAGATGAATTGTAGATGATCTCTAATATCTCTTTGAGCTCTAAAAGTCTCTGAATTATTCTTCCTTTTTCTATGCCCATCAAATATATGAGACAACAATGCCTTGTACCTAGCAGGTATTTGGTAAACTTTCTAAATAAATAGATAAATTGCTAAATGAATCGAATGAGAGGAGACTCACAAATGATGTGGGAAGGATAAGTAAGTCTAGACAGAAACCTGGGAAATTCAGTTTTATCAAATATTCCATTTCAAGGAATATTAAAAGGAAAGCTTAGCTCCACTAGCTATATTTTCAGACATGCCAGTACTTATATTTTAATTCATTAAACTTAACAGAATGCAATTTCTTTGTATGGTTTCTTCTACACATAAAAAGTTAAAAAAAATACACACACACTAAAATTTAAGATTGCATAAAAATGAGCTCATAGCCCAGTTACAGCCAAAAACAATAGTTTAGCTGGATTGTAAAACTGACATGGATCCATAGGCTTGTGCTATAATTGAGTTGGAATTTATGTTGGAAATTAAAAATGCTGCAAGTTTGAATTGGATCCACTTTTTAATGTTTGTTTTTTTTTAAAGAAGAATAAATATAACATCATCTAACAATGCCTTTATTATTTCTTCAACAAATTTATATTTGACTGAATAAATTTTACCATGATTATATTATAACTTGGCCATGGAAATATTCTTAGGCAAAATAGTTTATAAAGTGTTGTTATGTATATTACACATATATGCATATGCATACACACACACACACTCAAGCCAGTGCAGATGGTAGAGGAACTGAAGGCTCATTTGGCTTAAGCGAGGCTAAACAGGACTTCCATGAAGAGCCACCTGTCCCCAGTGAATTTGGAGCATCTCTGATGGAACCTGAGCAAATCTCTCAGTCACATCCCTGAAGCTCTGGCTTTATATAACTAGATCTAGATCTGCATCTACCTCTCTCTCTCTCTCTCTCTCTCTCTCTCTCTCTCTCTCTCTCTCTCTCTCTCTCTCTCTCTCTTTAGATAGATAGATAGATGATAGATAGATAGATAGATAGATAGATAGATAGATAGATAGATAGATAGATAGATAGATAGATAGATAGATGCTACACACATACCTTATTCCCCATATGTGCAAATAGTTGCAGGTACTATTAGTTAAACACTTAAGTAGAAGCAGCTAGTTGGGGAAGTGGGGGAAGTGGATAAAGTGAAAGCCCTGGAAAATGGAAAAACCTGTGCTTAAAACTAATCTTAGACACTTTACTAGCTTGATCTTTACTTTACAACTAGATCTTGAATGAGTCACTTAATTTGTCTGCCTCAGTTTCCTCATCTGTAAAACTGAGATAATAACATTTCCTAGGGTTGTTAAAAGAATGAAATGAGATGAATTTTTAAAGTGCTTAGCAAACTTTAATGTGCTATATAAATTCTAGTAATTATTAACAATGACTTTCTAATATTAACACAAATTAACAAAGGGCTCTTAAAATCAGTCATATTTTAGTGACCATATTTGTCTACTGGGTTAAGTTGGTTTGAAATTACTTTTTATACCTCTTAATGATGGGCTGAGTCTTTCAAATATAACATTATCCCAAAAATTTATTTATTCCATATTGATGTATTAGATAAAGAGAGCATTGCCAATATCAACTCAATGTACTATAAATGTTCCTTTGTCGTCTTCATGAATATTATGAAAACCTATTTAAATAGTAATTTCTACTTTAAATCAAACAAATGATGAAACAAGTACATTAGTTAAACAAATTCCAGTTTCTTCTCTATTCTTTCCATATGACTGTAAACACTTGTCACTCTTTTTAAAACTGACTTGTGAATAATAGACCATATACTTCACCCCTTGCCTAGATAAGAGTCCTGTACTTTGTATGAAGTCAAGCAGACCTTTTTGGAGGTCACATGTTGTTTTTATTTTTAAAACCCTTACCTGCTGACTTAGAATCAATACTAAGAATCATTTCAAAGACAGAAGAGTGGTAAAGGTGGTAAAGGCTATACAATTGGAGGTAAGTGACTTGCTCTGGATCACATAACTAGGAAGTGTCTGAGGCTGTGTTTGAACCCACAACCTCCAATCTCCAGGCCTGGCTCTCTATCAACTTAGCCACCTAGGCTCCCCTTGTGATCATTTGTAATACCAACAAAAATATGCAAGCTTTTTTCCCTTTTCCTCTCACCTTTTTGGGGCTTCCCTGGCCATCTGATACCCTCTGGCAAAATTTTTATTAAAGATCTCTAAGAAGAGCATCCAGAATTTTTTTTTTAATTTATAGCTTCTCTTTGTTTTAAAACCATAGTAAATGTGGTGCTCTGAGGGCATATAGGAAAATTCTTAATTTTTTATTCATTTTGAATGATGACTTTAAAGTTTGTTATGCAACATTTCATTAACTCGACTTAAATCTATTTTCAAATGAACTCACAGAAATTCTAAAAATCTGATCTGTTCTGTTGTAGATAAAGTCTTGTCCCAAGCTGGGACATTTAAAGTGATTATGCTGTATGGTCCTAGGACAAATTTATATCAATCAATATATAGACATTTATTAATATCCTGTAGTATTCCAATCTGTTAGACAAAAATATGATGGTCCTTAAACTCACAGAGCTTTCATTTTATTGGGGAAGACAATGTGTAAAATTACATTAATATATATGTTTTCTTCATTATAAGAGAGGGCTCTCTAAGTAGAAGAGGGTAGGTGCTCGGAGCCACCAGGCCACGACGCCTTGACAGAGTCATGTGTGGTAGATGAAGAAACCATAGAGTGGTCCTTGGCAAGATGTGATTGCCCACCCAGTCCCCCTTTTACATGACCTCGTTCATCAAGCCCCTTACCTATGAATTGACATGATTATTATTCCCCCTAATCTCAAAAGAAATAATGCAAGAGTGAAACACCTATACCCTAATTCCCCAAAACATCACCAAAAATATCAGTCCCTTAAACCCAATCCCAAAAAGACTATCATGAGTTAACTTTTACTTAGGTACATAATTCCCAGCAAAACCACAGCTACAAGCCAAGCCCAAAACTTTCCCACTCACAGAAACCTATCCTCATGAAGCCAGCACACAAATCAATCACAGAGGCCCATACAATAAGTATATCAAGCTTCCATATGCCTCAGTGATTCGATTACACAAATCAGTAACTCAAAGCCTGAAAAATGATCAGTCTAAAATTGAATTATGTTCCCAGTACCCCTCAAACTCAATGATATGATTTTTGGATTGTCTTTTAAGAACTGCTGATTAATTATTCCATTTTATTAAAAGCAATACGTAATTTTCCTTGATTGTTTGTAAGATCAAAACTTCTCACAAGGTAATGAGAAAGTTAAGCCACCTGTGACAAAATCATTTATCTTGTATACTGTCTGTAATCACAATACAAAAATATAGAATGTTAATCAAGTGATTTACTAAAAGTTAATGTATCACTTTTCCAATTATCTCTCTTTGATTATATGTATCTGCATGCCAAGAAAATGGGTATAAAAATTAAAACCAGGCATGGGGATGGTGGAGCAGCTATCAGATGCAAAGCAATCCCAATTGCTGTTATGATTAAGCTGTCTTCAGTTTGTTATTTTTGTTGACTGATCGTTTGTCACCTGTTGGGAAACCCTGGAGTCATGAGCAAGGGTGGACTTTGCCTGTGGCAGTGTGAATTTTAAAAGTATTCCACCCTAATCAGACCATTCTTTAGAAGATCTGATTTAGCTATTTCCTGATCAGTAACAATGGAGATACTTGGAATAACAGAATCAGGTCTTGGAAACTCTACATTCTCCACCCTACTCAGTTTAACAAGATTTTGAAGGTCTTCATCAAACTCAAGATTTAATTATCTGAGGAGATAGCTTTCAACAGACATGTGCAAAAAAAAAAAAAAGGACAGACCTCTGGACTGTCCTAAGTCAAGCTAAGTCCTCATTGGTACAGATGAGATGCAGAAAAGTGATGTAAAAATGTCCATATAAGGCATGTCACTTCCTGCCTCTTTCTCTTTCCCTGGAGAAGAGACTCTGGCTGGCAGCGTGCTAGGCATTCCGACATCTTGGGAGTGGTGGCAGTTATTTGTCTGGGTTTTGGCGGTGAGTTTTGTCCTTGAGCTGATTCAGGTATCTTAGCTGAGCCCCTTTTGGAGTTCAGGTTGATTCCTTCCTCCTTCATACTCCAAACCCTTACTTTCTAGATCTTCTAATCTTCCCACCCAGTATCAGCCAGGTAGGGGGAGAAATCCTTTACCCTTTCCTTCTCCCTTCTTCTTAATCTTATCCACTATATTATCAATTAAATCACCATAAAATTTGACAGCTGACTTGGGTATTTTATTATTTGGGTTTTTCATTAGGATTTGTATAAATAAAATCCTTGGTGATCAAAATTAATTATACATTCAGTCTCAGCCATAATTTCACCCTTTACAGTTGGTAGGAAGGAACATACTGAGAAATTAAGGAGATTTAAAAACAAGTAATATGGAGAGAGAGAAAAAGAAGGAAACAGGAAGAGACAGAGAGAAAAGAAATAGAGAGGAGATAGATAGATAGATAGATAGATAGATAGATAGATAGATAGATAGATAGATAGATAGATAGATGGATGGATGGATAGGAAAATAGAAATAGAGATAGAGATGATAAATAAATTTCATGTAATTGAAAAAGTAGGTAAATAATGATATAGAGACAAGATTGTTGTTCAGTTCTTTCGATCATGTCCAACTCTTTGGGATCTAATTTGAAGTTTTCTTGGCATAGATGATGGAGTACTTTTCCATTTCCTTCTCCAGCTCATTTTACAAATGAGGAACTGAAACACAAAGGGTTAAGTGACTTGTCTAAGATACTTAGCTGGTGACTAAGTCATACAACTAATATTTGAGACTTGATTTGAACTCAAGAAGATGAGTCTTTCTCATTTCGGGCCAGAATTTTATACACTATGGCACATAGCTGCTATCATTGGGAGACTAGTCTCCCCATTGATCATTTAACATAATCAATTTGTAATCCTAAATGCACTTCTAACTATAGATATACATGATATTCAAATTTCTAAGAGGAATTAGAATAGTGAGGGAGGAAATAGAAAAGAAAAGAAAGCAAAACCAATTCTCTGGATATAAAAGTTTCAAGCTTCTTTCTTGAAGATCTTTTCTCAAACAAAACCAATTTTCTGGATATAAAAGTTTCAAGCTTCTTTCTTGAAGATCTTTTCTCAAACAAAATCAAAATCTTGAATTTTTATAAAAGTACAATCTCAAACAAAAAATTCAAAATTTGAAAATTCTTAGATTTTAAATTAAAATACAATCCCCCCTGAAGTAGGTGTTAAAAAACATTCAGTTCAACTCAGAATGCAATGTGTATGAGTCAATTATCAAAAGAAGAGAAAAATAATCAAAAACATAAGGAAAAATTCAAAATAGGCCCTTGTATAGGTCCAATATAAAGTAATTTCTATCCCACAAGTCTGTAGGACAGAATGCAGTAATATGTCATTTAGCCATTTGCAGCCAAGACTCCAGGCAAGATCACACTACACAAAACAGTCAGCTGACACTAGTGATTTTTCAGATCTGAAGGAAAGAGCATAGAACCTGGTGAGGAAAAAAGAGGGTGTGTGGAGACATTTTGGATAGATTTTTTAATGAAGAAAAGGCTATTGTGGTAAGGGCTTCCAGGGAATAGAATCAGGAAGAGTCTCAGAAACCCTATTTTTTATTCCTCTGCCTAAGTATCAAACAATATTGCTAAGATATAGACAAAATCAAAAGCAATAAAGCAAAAATCAGTATTCATGCTATAATCTCACTCACTGCCCTGTGAGAAGAGAGTCATTCTTGAGCTGACTCCTTCCCATTAATCACATTCTGGGCCAAGCAACAAGGTTCAGATAGCAATATGCCCTGAAAGTTGACATATTGAGCCATTTCCATATCAAGACAGGGGCTGGAGTGCCGGTCTGTGGAGGAATGGAAATAAGCATAAAAGGCTTCAGCTGTCTTAGCCAAGACTGATAAAATTAAGCTCACACAGTGTCTTTTGAAGTTTGTAGGATTTTTTTTTGTCTTGTTTTGTTTTTTCAGAGCAGCCAAAATCACTTTAAAGATTACGTACCCAAAACTGACTAGTACCACGTGCTACTTGCCACCCGCTATCCAGGACTCACTCACAGTCACCCTTGACAGTGACAGTTAAGGTCGTGCAGAAACTGATATATGTTTTAAAAAAAGTGTCTTTCTGGTTTTTTACCCCTTTCTCTTTCTTCTCTTTCTTTTTTTTTGGGGGGGGTCTTTTTTTTTTTAATTTTACACATTTGGCCACATTCCTCAAAGGGAAATAAAAAAGATCGCACCTTTTTGTATCTATATATACCCTACAGCAGCAGCATTGTGTACATAGTCCTTATGTTATTTTGAGCCCTCATATATCTCTCCTCTTCTTGCCCTGGATTTCCCGAGACTAGAAATAACTCTTTTCAGGGTAGGTCTTTGAGTGCCAAAAGGAGGGCATGCTTTGTGGAAAGCCTCCCTGTGATCAAAGCTCTTGGGACTGGAGTCACTAAGTCCCAGATCACCTTTTCCCAGTGGATAATTAGATGAAAAGACATCTTCCAGTACAGGAAAAAGAAATAGGTCCCAGAAAAAGAAATTTGTCCAAGGTCATATTAGACAGTGGCAAAAATAGGACAAGAATACAGAATACCTAATTCCCAGGTTTTGAGGCTAACCAAGCTTTGAAGGAGGTCAGTGATATATACCATTGTGTCCAGTAGAGAGATCATGAAGCTAAATGACCTGGTTAAAAATTAAATTATATTAAATAAAGTAAAGTAAAGTTAAGTTGCAAAGCTTCATGCAAAACACACACCAATCAGGGATTCAGAGACTTGTAGAGTGAGCATGTCAGGGTTCCTGTCACAGATAATCTGGGAGATCCCAGGCAAGTGATTTACCATAACTATAATTCATAATTATATAATTCCTGAAAACTCAAAAAAAACTTAACCTATAGCCTTTAGTCCTCAAGATATCCCCATAAAGTAGGTGCTATTATAATATCCATTTTACACACGTGGAAACTGAAGCTCAGAAATTACAGGACTGATCCCTGTTTACAAATTGAGAATATGAGGCAAGATTTGAACACAGACCTTTCTGACTCCAAATTCAGTACTTTATTCCCTATGTAATTGTGTTTTAGCGAACAATTGTGTATGAAGTCTAAAGAGAGTAATGTTCTTAACTTCTTACTTTTTTCTCATCTCAATGAAATTCTCTCATATAATTTTGTTCCTTTTAAAGATTATCACAAGACAATATTAGGCTAGTTTCTTCCAGTTGGGGAGAAAATTATTATATTAATATAGTATAGTTGTAAAATAAAATTGATTTGGGACTTTTGATCATAAATCCCTTAAAACTGTATTCATGAGCAGTCCAGCAGAACAGGAGATGCTTATGAAGATGCACAGCTGAAAAAATAGAGCAGTTTTGGGGGGGCAAAATGGGCAATTCTACACAGTTTTCACTGTAGGTCTTTAACCTCTGCTTTTGGTTCCCCTTTCCTCTTCTATAAAATCCTCTGCCTCCTTTCCAAGAGAAAAGCATCTGACATGATATTTATACTTTGAACTGAATTCATACTCATTTGTACCCTTCCAGGCTTGGCAACATTTAATAACCTTTAAGTTTTTATTGTAAAAAAAAGATTCAGTCTCTAACTAAGGGTATTTTCAATTTACAGGAAAGGCTGCACTATTCTTTAGCCATAAAAGCAATTTATACCTAAAGTTAGCCCTATGTTCGCCACTTTAGAATATTATGTGAAAGTTGGTTCTGAAGGGATTGGTTTTCTTTTTCCCTTAAAATGAGATAATAAAGTGCTTCCCACATTGCCTTGCACATAATATAGGTGGCTAATAACTGCTTGTTTCTGTCTCCCTCATCCTTTCCAACTTTTATCCTTGTTCCACTAAAAAGGATGATCCTTTGATTATAGCTATGGAAGACCTTAGAAGTCATTGTATGAATATTCTTGGCATGAATTTTTTTTTGCATAGTTCCTCTACATCAATTTTTCATTCCTGACACATCCCCAATGTGATGTTTCCCAGGGTTCTGCTATTGGTCCCTTTCACTTTTCATTCTATATTCAGTGATCCCATATACTGCCATGGCTTCAATTATCACCTCTATGCAGGTGACTCCCAGATCTATATATCCAGCCTTAGTCTCTCTGCTGAACTACAGACATGCATGTCCAATTGCCTCTTGGACAACTGGTTATCCTATGGTCACCTCAAAGTTGACATGTCCAAAATATTGTCTGTTACACTCTTTTCCTCAACCCCTTCTCTCCCCCAGCTTCCTTTCTTCTTATAATTGTGAAGTGTAAAAAATAGACACGAATGCAGGACTTCAACCCCCAGAAGCCCTTGCTCCACTTCCCCAAAATGCTTTGTAATCTCACCCGAGCCAAGAGCAAGATGGGGTATTTAAACCTGGTTGTGAATAGGCTCGGTGTCTTTTGGACTTCCATTTTGGAGCAGAAGTGGCTTTTTTTCATAATGTAGGTGAGGTCTTGTCTAGGCCTCTCTGGACTAGGCACGTGTTTACTTATCCTGTATTTTCTTTAATCCTTAATCTTTAATAAATCTCTAAAAAATATAATACTCCTTGCAGAGAGAAACTACTTTCTACCTGCCTCAGTCTCCCCTAAATTTTAATCTTTACAGTTTTGGCGACCTAATGGGAGAAAAAGACTCTCAATCTTCTGATTCTTTTCTGATCTTAAGTTCAGCTTTTAATAGCTACTGCCTAGAAATTTTTTTGAGCCATGTTTCTCTGGCCGATTATTTTTACCCTTGCAAAGCTGCTGATCCTTCCAGCCATTAGATAGCTCACAGGCTCGCTCCAGACCTGTTGCGTTTGCCGCCCACTTGGCTGCTTTGTCCTGCCTACCTGTTTCTCCTGCTGCTGCTCCTGACCTCTCTCTTGCTCACCGGGTCCCTGTTTAACCCAGATCTCAACCACCTGATAACCTGCCTGCCCAACAAACCCAGATCCTTGGAGCAGATCGCTCAGGACTCATTTCTACCAGCTGGTAACAAAACGGGGTGAGGGGAGGCATTGGCTCCACGTGGGTGTCCTGGGCTCCACATGGACTGGGGCAGGAGTTGGTATCAGAGGAGGGGAGAGAGAAAAAAAGGAGAGAGGAGACTTATGAACAGAAACTTAAAAACATGGCTATTTTACAAGGATATCTTTTAATTGCATTGATCCTTTCATTGACTTCACCTGTGTGCCAGAAGAAAGATTCAGCCCAAAGATTCAACTTTGAAGGGGCAAATGGGTGGCCCAGCAAACTGAGAGCCAGGCCTAAAGACATGAGGTCCTGGGTTAAAATCTGACCTCAGATACTTCCCAGCTGTGGGGCCCTGAGCAGATCCCTTAACCCCCATTGCTTAGCCCTTACCACTCTGCCTTCTGGCAATAGGCATCAAAATGGATAATTAAAAACAACAAACAACAACAACAAAAAAAAACCCAAAGAACATTGAAGAGACTAGAGGCTATATTCTAAGGCATTTCAGACTCCAATGGTTTATAAAAACTCTCTGTATTTCTATTGCATTTCCTGATTGTTTTGTTTAAGACATAACTTTGTGATTTTAAATTAATATATTACAGGATTCAATATTATTCTGTTATACTGTTCATTTAATGTACTGAGTTTTAAAATTCTGTTGCTTTCCCCCCTATAACTATTGAACAAATATCATTGTAATTAAGCCCATATAAAAAAAAACAGCCTTTCTATTTTGCCTTTGTAAATTGTCACATAGAGATAGATGGACTTCTTCAGAACTGGTTACAATTGTATTAGCAACCTTTGGAAAATTTAATGTGCTAAATATCTCAACTGATTTTAAGGGTTTTTAAAATATGACTTTTTTAATTTTTTTTTAACAATCTCTGGTCATTTTTGCCTGCCCCTAATATGAGGTATAGGGCCTATTCTAGCTGAAGTGAAATACATTTTATAACCCCCAACCTTCCCGCATTTCTAACTATGTGAATGAAAGTTGAGGCAGTTAATCTCAGGGCATTTGTATCCCTAAAAAGCCTCCAAAAAAGAAGCACCCCTTTATTTATACTCTTCAGCTTATTATTTTACTTCCACCAGAATGACATATAGATTTCTTGATTATATTCTTAACCCAAGATAAGTTTTACCGTGTTTAAAAATATGTTTAAATACCAAAGTTAAAAGATTTGCTATGATTATAAAAACTTGTGACAAATATCCATAAATTCATAGGTTTTTTGAAAAAATGCCATACAGCAACTCATGTGAAATATGAAAGTGTGTTTGTTTGCTATTGTAATTAATTGGGCTATTGAGAATTTGGGAGATATTGATAACTATATATTTGTAATACTATTCTTTAAAAAAGAAAAATTGTTACCTTGTTCAATTCATTTGCCTTCTACTCACAGTGATCATGGCCGGATATTAAGAGGAAATGGATCTCATTTTTGGTGAAAAAGTCTTGTAATCTTTATTTTCTTAGCTGACACAGTGTGTCAATGATTATAAGCTATATTTTTGAATTTTAAAAGCTCTTTTTTAATTATATTTTTCTTGCATGTGCAATATACTATTTGTTTTTTTATCCTTTTCTCTCCTTTTTATATTTAAAGCACATGTCACCAGCCTTAAGATTTTCTTTAACCTTTTGATTTTTCAGTACTACAAGTTTAAGATACATTTGCTAATGCATGCCCAAAAAAGCTTGTGACTATAAAAACGATGCCACTAATTATTTAAAAAATTATGAGACTTTGCTTAATGATTCTGTCTGATTCCAGGACAAGATATACACATAAGAGCCATTGCACAAAACCAAAGAAAAGCAAATCCCGGATGGATTGATACACTTCTAGGCCAATACAAAGGTTTTGAACCTAGTGTGAGACCTGGGGTTGCAACACTTGACTTATGTTAAGATGTAGGCCTTCCTTGTGTCCACACTTACTCTGAAGATACTCATAGACGAGTATCCCCAAAACCTTGGATCCTATAATCTGGTCCCTTTTCTGCCTTTCATAGTGTGGTAACTTTCTGTAGTCCTGGCTACTGACTGGGTAAATGCATCATTGATTAGATCATTTTGATTGGGTCCTGATTCAAGGACCTGTTATAGTTTTATTTTTTTTTACTTAGAATTTTTTCAAATAAGACTTTGATAGTCTATATTTTCATCCAGAAATTTTTCTTTTTTATTTGGATTTTCTGATATTTTGTTAATTTCTCTTACCAATTGATTCATATACCTCATACCTCAGCCATGCATCCCTAAGTGATCCTGTATTTTTCAATCGCCCACAACACGGGGAAATGTAAAAAAAAATTATTATTTTTAATTACAAAGTTTAAATTCCTTTTGAAAAGAATTTTAGGTAAAGAAGATGCTACTTCCCTGAATCCAGAAACTGAACTGTTGGAGAAGCCTCCAGACCACAAGCTGCACAAAAATGAACTTTGGGTGTGGTTGATTGAACATTTATTTGTATGTATACTTTCATGCCAAAGGGGACTGCCCCCAACTGGCTTTTTGTCAATGTGTCTAGCAATTATTGGTTTTATTGTTTTTTTTTTCTTTTTATCTTATCCTCAAATTATTGTAATCTTTAAACTGATTATGTTTTCATGATCCTTTGGAAAAAATTAATTTTTTTTCAAATGATCACATGGAGAAATGTAAAAAATAGACACGAATGCAGGACTTCAACCCCCAGAAGCCCTTGCTCCACTTCCCCAGAATGCTTTGTAATCTCACCTGGGCCAAGAGCAAGATGGGGTATTTAAACCTGGTTGTGAATAGGCTTGGTGTCTTTTGGACTTCCATTTTGGAGCAGAGGTGGCTTTTTTCATAATGTAGGTGAGGTCTTGTCTAGGCCTCTCTGGACTAGGCACGTGTTTACTTATCCTGTATTTTCTTTAATCCTTAATCTTTAATAAACCTCTAAAAAATATAATACTCCTTGCAGAGAGAAACTAATTTCTACCTGCCTCAGTTTCCTAAATTTTAACTGTTACAAAGGGTATTACCAACATCCCAGTCTCCCAGATGCTCTCACACCCATATCCTTGACTCCTGCCTTTCTTTAATTCAATCCATATATTAAATCTATTGTTAAATCTTGTTATGTTGACCTTAACAACATCTCTCCACTCCGCCACCACCCACTTCAGCCTCCCATGATCTTTTGCCTGGATTACTGCAAACGTTTTCTGTTTGGTGTCTTTGATTGGAATCACTCTTTCCCAGTTTTAATCCATCCTCTACATGGCTGTCAGTGTTTTGTTTTGTTTTTCTAGACAGCAAGTTAGACAATGTTACTTCTCTGGCCAAAGTAATAATCTGTGACTTCCACAATAAAAATAAAAGCATTTAAAACTCTTTACAACCTGGTGCTTCCTACATTTTCAGTCCCCTTACACCTAACTCACTGCCACACATCTTATGTCAAGCTGCAAAACCTATTTGTAGTTCCTTAAACAGACTCCACCTCCCTCTTCATGACTTGTCCCTGATGATCCCCCTGCCTCAAATGTTCATCTGTAAAATGGTCATGATAACAGCACTTTAGTTCTCAATAATGAAAAAAGGAAAGTATCATGTAAACCTTAAAGCACTATGTACAGGCTAGCTATTAGTATTGGTTCCCCTTTTTTCCTTCAAGACTCAGACAAAAATCCCATCTTGTATGGCTGGCTTTCCCTGGTGCATCTTCCTCACTCTCAGTCCTACAACTTCTAATACCTTCCCCTTTCCGATTTCCTTCATTGACATTGTAAATATTGTATATGGACCTAGATATTTGTACTGCTTTAGGGCAGTAACTATGATTTTTGCCTTTCTTTTTATCCCTAAAATTTAGATTAGTGTCTGACACTGAGTAAATGATAAAGCTTAAATGTTTGTTGATTGATCTACTTCTCCCTCTCCTTCATCAAAGACCTTAACTTTAACCTGATTACCTGATTGCTTTCTGCCTCATCTCTCTGTCAGTCTCTTTTCTGTCTCTGCCTTTATTTCATTTCTGTCTTAGCTTCACTCTCTATCTGTCTCTATCTCTTTCTTTCCCTCTCTTTTTGTCTTTTTATCTCTTTCTCACACACACTCCCTTTGGGGGT
Source organism: Monodelphis domestica (assembly GCF_027887165.1). Taxonomy (NCBI): domain Eukaryota; kingdom Metazoa; phylum Chordata; class Mammalia; order Didelphimorphia; family Didelphidae; genus Monodelphis; species Monodelphis domestica. The sequence continues at coordinate 667,894,311 of NC_077227.1, read as the reverse complement.
GGGAAAATGAGTAAAACTAGATTATATCTGAACTCCCCTCCAACTCTGTGAACTCAAGTGTGAGGCACAGTAGTACAGTTAAAAAGGCATTCTTTTTCGAGATTAAAAAAAAATGAGAAGGAACATTAATTCTTATCACATTCCTTTATAAAAAATCAATACCAAGAATTTCTGCAGTGTGAAATTGACTAGTGAAGTTAATATTATTTCCTTTCCTGAAGACAGATCAATCCTTGAACCACAAGTAAAAACCAAGCCTGTGGAAGTTGTTTTTCATCTTATTAATACTGCTTTCCAACTAAAAGAGAAATGATTTGCTCAAGATCAAGTATCAGAAGGCTGTTAACATGTCAGCACTGTAAAAATAATTGTTGTCATTTCCCTATATTGGAAAGTGCAAGCTCAAATCATAAACCTTTGTACCTGCCTTCTTTCTCTGACAATGGTTTCTTCTGCTAAATTAAATGTCTGGAAATAGAAGCACAAGAAACGTTTCCCCATGTCAAGTTAATACAGAGTCAGCCCCAAATTATTGTGATATTTATGCAGCAGGAGGGTAGCATATTGGACAGCTTGTTAGTATCTTTTGCGGAGATGAGATTCACCAGTGACATTTAGAAAAGATATTATGTATTTAAGATATTTTAAAATATTTAGTGTGAAGAGTTTTAAGAAAAAACAGAACCATCTTACCAGTGGTCTACTTTTCTTTCAAAGCTCACAATGAAAGAGACTTCAGTCTATTAACAGAAATCATCATCCTCCTCCCTCAGGTCTTCAGGACCAGAGTAGTCAGGCTTGTCTTAGGTTAAAAGATATTAATTGCAAATAGACTGATGTATCATGTTAGCTTAGAAACACGTGCTATGTTTTCAGAGTGTCATAATAACGTAAACCAGCATGGTTTAATGGAAAGATTATTGGAGATGGAATCAGTTTCAAGCTCTGCTACCACCTTTGAGGAAGCTGGGCTATAGTTGTTATATAACAAGTCCCACTGGGCTAGCAACCAGTGGTTAGAGTTCTAGAACTAAACTCAAGAAGGCCTGAATTCAAATCCAGGGCAAGACTTTTTTTTTTTGAGTGACATGACTCTGGGCAAGTCACTTAACTTCTGTCTGCCTTGGACTCCTCATCTGTAAAATGAGGGTGATAATAGTACCTACCTCCCTTGGTCATTATAAAGACCAAATGAGATAATGCTTGTAAGACAGTACTGGAGAGCCAGGACAAGATGGTTTAGCGGTCAGGGTCTTGGACTTGTAGGAAATATCTTTCCACCTATACTTGCTGTGTGGTCCAAGCCAAGGCTCTGTAACTAAGTTTCTTCATTTGTAAATAAAGGGAATTGAACTCAAAGGTCTCTTTTTCAGTTCCAGATCACTTCTCTGCCACTGTCTTGTATCTCCAACAATTATGTTCCCCCATTTTAGGTGCCCAATGACTAGCATCCCAATTCCATTCAGCCACTTAACATGAATCTAGTGTTTGTAAAGGGATAATTACTTCAAAGATATAGTAAGGACAAACAGAGAGAACATTTCTCCAAGATACTTTGGAGATATTATTTCACCTTACTCACTTCCCTGCACCATCTTGGTCTCTAAGGAAGGAAATGGGATTACCTTCACAGCTTCCATAGAATTAGAACCATCAAGTGTGAGCTGAAGGCCCCACTGGGCTAGCAACCAGGATCCTTGATCCTTTGAGTTTCCCTGCTGGTCTGACTGAACCATCCTGCCAGGATTCCTGGACAACCAGATCTCTGTGATTACCAGGTCAGAGAGTCCACTGTCTGAACTTAGAAAGGAAAAGAGCTATTGAAAAAGGCCAAAACCCCAGGGCCATTTCTTGGGGTCATATGGTCTAAGTGGGGAGGGCAGGTCCTCTTCCCTTAACTCATGGTATTACCTGCTGTCTGTGAGAATGCCTCACCCTCAGGTATAAAATGCAGGAAAAGTCCAGATTGTGCTCAGCCAGGTAGCTTTAAAGATGCAAACAGTCAATGGAAAAAGAAAAAGGTTCTCAAACACATGGTAGTCAAATACAGAATGTCAACACATGCACCAGTTGCCCTGTGTCCCAGAAGCAGCATATCTGACATGGGTAATGCCATTTAGGGTGGTCTAAGCATGCACCAAACCTCCATCATATTATGATCCAATGACTAGTGGCAAAGAACTAGGAGGGAGGTCAAATGTTATGACACTCTGTACCATGGTCCTTAAAATAAAACTAGGGGGAAACCTCTACTTCCAAAAAGATCAAAGAAAGAAAAGGACCTAAACATACAAAAATAATTATTGCAAGTCTTTCTATAGTAGCCAAAAAGAAGTTGCCCATTAATTATGGACATGCCAAATTACTGTATATGACTGTTATGGAATGCTGATGTGTTATAATAAATGATGGGCAGCTAAGTGGTACTACAGTGGATAGACTGCCAGACCTGGAGTCAAAAAGACTTGAGATCAAATCCAGCCTCAGACACTTACTAGATATGTGATTCTGGGCAAGTCGCTTGAGCTGGAAAAGAAAAAGGCAAGCCACTATAGTATCTCTGCCAAGAAAACCCTAAATGGATTCATGAAGAGTTGGCCACTACTACATGACTGAACCACAACATAATAAATAATGAAAAGGGCAGTTTCAGTGAAATGTGGGAAGATTTGTATGAACTGCTGCCAGAAGAGTAATTTATACTATAACAATTCTATGAAAAGAAACAACTTTGAAAAACTTAAGAACTCAAATCATCCAATGATCAACCATGATTCCAGAAGGTTCATGATGAGCCATGCTGCCACTTCCTGCAGAGAGGCAAAAAATGTTTAGAATTGACCAATGAAGGCATTTGTTTTATTGACTATCCACATTTGTTACAGGGTTTTGCTTTTCTTTTTTCTACAAGTGGGAGGGTAGGTGGTGTTGGGGACCAAATTTTGCTATTGGAAAATAATAAAATTTAACTTTAGAATTTACACAGAAATGAAACCAGTGTTAATTTCTCCTATATTCCCTACATTCACTACACAACAGATATTTACCCCAAAAGTAGCTATCAGAGTCATTCTGTTAAATGGACATGTTGCTCTTTTGCTTCTATCTATATATGCATGAATTTGTGTTTTAAACTACTACATTTAAAACTCTCTGAGACTTCTTAATGTCTTATTATTCTGCAAACCATTTCAGTCAATACACCTTTTCCTATGGTGATGCTGCCTTGTTCCTTTTTAATGGGAAATCATACAGATGCTATAAAATTTAAATAGTCTCAGGGTACAGAACAGACTGCAAATGGACAGTGATATAGACCCAGAATTACAGGAAGGAGGCAAACAGGCTGCATTGCCTCTGGAAAATTGCGTGTTTCTTTTAATGACCCAATGTTTCTCCTTGGAAAAAAAAGGTCCATCTTTTTAGCATAACTATTCTTTTTTTCTGGAAACATTGCATGACTGTAAGTCATCAAAGTGTTAGTCTCTAAAGAATAGAAATTGAAAATTGCTCAGACAGGCATATGAGCAGACTATAACATTATAAATAAGGGGTTGAATAAGAGAAGTAGCATCAAGAATGTCATCAAAGAAATGAGTGACTAGGAAAAAAGAGATAGGCTGGTCACCTTGGGAGAAGGAATAACCAATGGTTAAACTGCTTACTCAATTGCTATCCATAAAAAATCAAGAATATTTCAAGAAGCCTGCCAGTGCATTGAGAGGGTCCTCTGTTTTAGGGAAGGACATAGACAAGAGTAGTATAAGTTGGACTAGCCTAAATGGTTTGTGTACTCTCTCTGTGTGATCTGAATCATTAGAGTAAGAAACTACACCTATCAGATCACAGATCCATCCAAGTATCATAGTATTATGTCAGCATGGAATCTAGAAGCCCCCAAACTTGTAGCCTAGTAAGATCTGATTAACCCCAAGTTTTTGGACTAGCTTGTAAGTTGGAAACTCCAAAGTTTGTCCTTGTTCTTGTTCCCTGTTCCCATGAGATTCTACCCTGAAGGGAATCTCGGGCTAGCTGTTTCAAACTAAATAATAGACACCGAGGTAAAAGACAAATGGGGCTTCTAGATTCCATGTTGACAATTTTACAAACAATAAGACAGCACTACTTGGAAAGACTATCATATTGGACTCACATCCAAGTTCTGCCACTTACTCACTATGCAAGTCTATGCAATTCATATCACCTCTCTGAGCCTCATCTGGAAAATGAAAAGATTAGTCTAGATGATTTTTAAGGTCCTTTCTAGCTCTAGATCCAATGATAATAAATTATCATTTTCTCTCTTTTCTCATCTCATCTCATTCATTATACCTTTAGTATCTCCCAGTGACCAGGTTCACCATCACCATAAGCTTTCAGGCACACTTTTTTTTTCCTCCTAGTAACTCTTATTTGAGTTACTTAACTTTTAAGTTAAATAACTTTCTTACTTGAAAGAGAGTGGAAATCAATCAATCCACCAAAGAACATTTTTAAACACATACTATGGGCCAGGCACATAGGGAAACAAAAAAAAGCCTCACATTTTTCTGAGTACAACTGAGGAAGAGTTATGAACAATTATAAGTAATTATGAATTAAATACAATGTGAATGGGGGACACACATCTGGGGGAGAATTGAGGAAATGCTTCATGAAACAGTTTTCTCCTGAGTAGAGTGTTCAAAGGAAACAAAAGAGCCTAAGAGGTATATGATTGGTGGATGGCATTCCAAATACAAGGACAGTCAGTAGACATTGAAAATAATAATAGTTAATAAAAATCAATACTAATAATCACAACAACAACATTTATATAGCACTTTAAGGTTTGCAAAGCACTTTACATATTCTATCTCATTTGATCCTCACAAAAACCCTTGTGAGGTAGGTGCTATTATTATCCTCATTTTAGAGATGAGTAAGTAGAAGCTGAGAGAGGTTAAATTGACTTGAACAGGATCATAAAACTCATCAATATCTGAAACAAGATTCAAACTCAGACCTTCTTGACCTCAGCTCTTTTACTTTATTCACTGAGCCACCTAGCTTACCTAGCTGGAGACCAGAGATAGAAAACAAAGTATGAAGCAAATATCATGGGACTCACTTTGATTTTTTAAAATATCTTTAATATACAGAGTGATTTCTAAGGAATCAATTGAAGTATTCTTCATAAGTAATTTCTTGTTCCTTCTCTTCTAATTTCAGTAGCCTTTGACTTGCAATGGACAATTTAGTTGTTGGTTTACTAATAAACAATGTCTCTAAGAAAGCTTGCATGACAGCATTCATTTGGAGCCAATTCAAACAGGATAATTCAGGTCTTGATTTAGAGCATATTTGTAGTGAACAACCTAACTCCTAATAGTAGCATCATTGCAAATCCCTTCAGCAACATCTTTTGCATTTTATTGTAATCATTTATTACATTTTATTGTAATCTTACATTTTGTAGTTTTTGTTTTAGTACATTTAGAATGGTTGTAATAAATTGAATAGTTACTGTATCAAAATATTCAAATATCTGTGTCTCTAGCTCTTCAGGTTTCAACCACTTTGTTGTTTTCATCCCAGTAATGGAATTCTCCATTTGCATTGTCAATGCCTTAGGACTAGAGCTTCTAGGAATTGAGATAATGAGCTGACTGCTTTAAAAACTACCTCCACAACTACTTTGGGTTTGTCAAAAAAGATAACTTGATTCAGTTTATTTCTATGTCAATGACTGCTTCCAGCTCCTTCTCTGATTACAAGTAATTTGATTAGATAAGAAATGTCTAAAGCTAACTGATAGCACAGCATCAGCTAGAACTGATATCATAAATCCATAGTGAGTGGAACAGAGATGATATAACAATGTGTCATCACTACAAGGCACTAATGGGTGACATCTGTTGCAGTAACACTGAACTAGTTTAAGCACTTTAGATGCTTAAGCATCTAGTTTAAGCAGCTAGATGACCCAGTGGATAGAGTCCTGGACCTGGAGTTAGAAAGACTGATTTCAAATCCGACCTTTGTTAAATTTTTGGTTGGACTGAATATTTAACTGGTCCCCAGGAATTTAATTTCTAAATCCCAAAAATGAATTACTAAAGTAAAATGGAATTTATGGTAGTTTATTTTTATAATCGAGGGAAGATATTAAGGAAGAGAGAAAATGGGAGGGAAGAGAGAGAGAGAGAGAGAGAGAGAGAGAGAGAGAGAGAGAGAGAGAGAGAGAGAGAGCAAGCTCCAGCTTCCTCTGAGCCAGGTAGAAATTCTAAGGGCCCCAGCCAGGGGAAAGGAGTCTCAAGACAATGGGCTTTTCCCAGAGGCTCATGCCTCCAGAAAGGGCAAGGAAGGAAGTCAGCCTTTACACTCACCACGCTGAAAAGTTCAATCAGCAGATTCTTTTATCAGCCTCCACTCCAGCAGGTTCCACTCCAAGTGTGTCACTTTCAAACTCAAAAAAAGGGTTTTAAAAATAAATAAAATAAAAAATAAATAAAAAGCTACTTTTGCTTGAGGTAGTATAATAAAAGTTCATTATACAAAAATGGTTCTCATATTTCATAGTTGGGAAACACTGTTCAAAAGCAATATGTGGGCTTATGTTCTCACTGTGTTTGTTCATGTCTTGAGTACAAATTCTTCTTAGTTTCCTAATTTAATTGATTTCAGAATTTTCCATTATAGTTAGAAGATCAATGCTTAAAATGGAGAATGCATGACAGGAGATTAATATGAAATAAGAAAGTAGCAGGGAAGGGTGGAAGATGAGTCATGTTATTAAAGACTTTAAATGTCAGGCTGAGGATTTTGTAATTAGTCCTGGAGGCAATACTGAAAGAAAAGAGTGACATCGCAAAATCTGTATATCAAGAATATAAATTTGGTAGCTATGTATATAATGGATATCGTGGAAAGGGAAGAGCCTTTAAAGAGGAAGATGAAACAGGGATGGCCACACAGGTGTGGTTACTTTTACTAGTGTAGAAGTTATTGGAGTGGGTAGAAGGAATAGATATAAGAAATGTGAGGGGGAAATGAGCAAGATTTGGGAACCAATAGAATATGTAAGAAGAGGAGGGAGAAAAAAGTCAAAGATGATTCCAAAGTTGCAGAAGTAGGTGACTAGGAAGATGAAACTTTGGAGGAGGAATGGATTCGAGGGAAGCTGAGTTTCATTTTGGATACACTGATTTGATATTCAGATGAAGATAAGAATGTGAAATTGGGATCATGCCACATTTAGAATTGAAAAATCCAAATTATCATATCTTAGACACTAATTTATCTTCTTCATTATCTAACATTAGAAAACCAATAGCACTTTCTTTGACTAAGAGTTTGCTATGTCAAATGCAATAACCATCAAAAAGTAGTAAAATTCTAAATAATTTCAGGCGACATTGGTTTTGGTTTTGTCATTTGCTTAAAAAGCTACTTGTGGAAATACAATTACTTTAGGAAGATGGATTTTTTGGGTTCATTTTCATATGTTTTCATCCTTAACTTGGTGAATCAATGCAAAATACCATGGGAATGGAAGGTTAAAAAAGCAATGCTCAGAGCACTGGTAATTCCATTTTTAACTTGGGAGCTATTTAATCATGTATTATGATTTAATCCATCACTTTTACTTGTAACCCTTGTGTTAGAAATCTATAACAAGATGAATTCAGGAAAAGGTTGGGGAATTTTCTCTATCTCTTGACTCATATCCCTCCCCCACTACACTCAGGGAATCTAAAAAACATGCAAAGAACTTTTTTTTAATATTCTGAGAATGATTCTCCATTTGGAAGCATATATTTGAAAACATTACAAAAGAAAAATTTACAAAAAAAGATTAAAGATAAATGAATGAAAAATAAAATACATAGAAACAAACAAAACTATTGCTTCAATGAATTACAAAAGATTTCTGTAAATTTCCAAACAAAATGTCCCTGACCTCACTTTCAACTAATTGCTGCTCTTGTCAGTCAATCAGTCAGTCAATAAACATTTATTAGGTGCCTACTATATTCTAGGCATTATGCTAAGCCCTGGATATATAAAAAGGTGCAAAAGACAATTTCTTCCCTCAAGGAATCTTGTAACCTAATAAGAAAAACAACATGTAAATAAATATGTACAAATAAGCTACATATGTATGACAAATAGAAAATAATTAGCAGAGAAAAGGGACAAAATTAAGATGGATCAGGAAAGACTTTTTGCAGAAGACAGAATTTTAGTTGGGACTTAAAGGAAACTAGGGAAGTAAATAGGTAGAAATGAGAAGAGAGAGAGAATTCCAGGTAGGGGATACAGTCAGAAAAAATGCTTAGAGCAAACTAGATTGTCTTTTTCATGCAACAACAAGGAAGTCAGTGTCTCTGGATCAAAGAGTACATTGCAGGAAGTCAGATGTAAAAAGATTGGATGGGAATGATGGAGCTTTTAAGGACTTTGAATATCAGAGAGAGTATTTTGTATTTGATTTTGGAGCCAATGGGGAGCCACTGTATTGGACCAAAGAATACTGACTTGAGCAAGAAAACATTGGTAGGTTGATTTTGTGTGAGAAAAGATATAAAAGTCATTAATCCAAGACTAATGAGTGCATTTACCAATGATAGCAACAATAAAATGTCCACAGGAAAACAGTAATTATTTCACTTCAGTTAAATAAATTAAAACCCAGTGAAGCAGGACCTTCAAAACACTAAATATTTATATAAATCACAAATAATAATTTGTTGTAGTCCTATAAAACATTACAAAGAAGTTAATTTATTTTGTTCATTATTTTAATTAATCAAAATTTTTCATTGTAAATCATCATAAGCCACTAAGAAAAAGACATTGTGCTGGGCCTTTACTATGCAAAGGTGAATATAACAGCATCTCTGCATTCAAGACTTTATAATCAAATTGGGGAAATTAGAATGATTGTAGACAAAAAACAAATGTGTATAGATTGGTGGGATTTCAACCCAGTTCCAATTAATGTGAACACAGAAGGCTCAGACTTCTAATTCAATCAGTAAATTCTGATTGGTTGAAGACAGTCATACCCTGAAGGACTATGAATAAGACAGCAAGCTTGTCCAGGCTGTGAATTCAATCATTCCAACAGCTTGTCAGTCTAGTGGTCATTCCTGGAAATGCCTTGATGAGGGGGAAAGAAGAGACTGAGGGAGAAGAAGGATTGAAGTTCTCACAACGCCACCACTCACTTTACAATCTTTGAAAGAACAGAAGATTTGAAATACCCATCATGGTCAATAGCAGTGTCCACAGAACAGAGACTGGGAGCTAAGAGATACATAGGGAGCAAACTAGGCACAATAAGAAAAGAATTCTACTTCTCCTGGGAGCCAAGTACAATTACACCAGAGAATGTGAATGATGACTTCACAAAAGGAAGGAAAGGACTTCTAGAAACCAAGAGCTAAGTTGTTCTCTTGGTCACAGAATTCTCTAAGTTTTAGCTCACTCTCACCAACTATATTGCATTGAAAGGACAGGGTGTACACTGAAATTAGGAGGATTGTTTTGTAACTTGTGTTTGCTGTATTTTCTCAAGAAATACCCTTGATTGTGCAGTGGCTGGAACACTAGCCCAAGAGTCAGAAAGATCTAAGTTCAAAGCCCACCTTAGATTCTTTCCTATGTGACCCTAGTAGATCAATCACTTAACCCCTGTCTGCCTCAGTTTCCTCATCTGTAAAATAGGGATGATATTAGTGCCCATCTCCCAGGGTTCTTTTAATAATAAAGTGAAATCGTTAAAAAGTGTTTGCAAACTTTAAAGGATTATAAAATCTAGCAATTAGAAATAATAATAATAAAAGTTAATTTATTAAACTGAACTGAAGAATAGTAGAATAAGAGTTTGTGATTAATGGTACTAAAAGTTATAACTCCATATAGTTATCCTTAGAATGCTGAGATAAGTAGTCTACCCTCTGGGATTTTACTGCTAATAGAGGCTAGTTGAGTGACAATAGGAGGGAGGGATGCTACAAGTAGATGACAGGCATAAGAAAGTTACACATAATGAATTCTATACAAAGCGAAAGGGTATGTTGAAGGTAAGGAGGTTGAGGAGAATTTTTAAAAATTTGTAACAGGCTCTATAGAAATTTCTAAAAATATTGCTAAGAAACACTGAGGATTCAACTCTTTTGATAACAGGAATTTGTAGTATATTTGATTGATACCATTTTGCAACTTTTTGTAACAACAGAGGCAGTTTGTGAGCAAACAATGGGGTGTACCAGGGTAGAGAATTAGTAAGGCAAGTATTAGAGAAACATTTGCATAAATGGTTAATGGCAAAGTTGAAAACAGGTTAATGAACAGGAAAGATAGAAAGCTACCATAGCATTGTTTACTTTTTGCTTGCTTCCTTCATTTCTTCCTTTCCTTCCTTCTTCCCTCTTTCTTTTTCCCTTTAATCCCTCTTTTCTTTCTTTTCTCTTTCCTTTCTTTTTTCCTTCTTTCTTCATTTCCCTCTTTCCTCCCTGTCTGTCTTCCATCCTGCCTTAAACAAACAAAATGGACAAACCATTATTTCTTGGTGCTATGTTGGGTTTTGTGGATACAGTACAAAAAGAATCCAAACAGCCCCTATTCTATACAGTACATATAAACAGATAAGTAAATCCAAAGTATTCAGGGAGAAAGAAGGTCACTGGAAAATCAGGCAGGAGGAGGACCAAGATAAGCCTCATGTGGGAAGTGGAAAATGAACTGTGTCTTGAAGAAAACGAGGGATTTGAAGAGGTGGAGATGAGAAAGGAAATCATTCCAGGCAGGGGAGACAGCATGTGCAAATGTGCAGCACATGGGACAGTTTGTCCAGAATGTGGAGTGTGTAAAGGATATTAATGAGCAAAAATTATAGAAATTGGCCTGGAGCCAGATATTGAAAGACTTACAGTGCCAGAAAAGTATAAAATTTTAAGTGACATCTTTTATGCATGAGAGAGAAAGAAATTGCAGTGTCTTGTTTTGTTTTTTAAATACTCCAATATACCTTGCAGTCAACTGAGAAAGGTATTTGCATACAAGTATAAAGTTTCACAAGTAAAATTTTTACAGTATTTTTAATTTAGACAGGACTAGTTAGTAGTAAATAAAGTATTTCAATTATGAAGTAAAACATCATAAAATTCATACCTTTTCTTTTTTTAAATTTCTTCCTGATTTTATTTTTTATTTTATCTTTATTTTATTCCAGTAACAAATTTACACCTAAGTTTTCCAAGGTTACATGATTCATGTTGTTTCCCTCCCCTCTTCCTTTCCCCCCTCCTCGAGCTGACAAGCAATTCCACTGGGTTATACATGTATTATCACTCAAAACCTATTTCTACATTGTTCATTTTTCTGAGAGTACTCTTAGAAAATCAAAACCCCAAATCATATACCCAAATAAACATGTGAAAAATCATATGTTTTCTTCTGCATTTCTACTCCACAATAGTTCTTTCTCTAGAAATGGATAGCATTCCTTTTTGTAAGTCCCTCAGAATTGTCCTGGAGCATTGTCATGCCTTTTTAAAAAATATATTCTGGATATATTCTATATCCAAATATATTCTGGATGCCACATGAAGCTAAGAGTAACCATAGAACATGAAAACCTAGAGTGACAGATTGTCAACCTTTCTGAAGATATTCTCATTGCAGGACTTGACATGGATCTCTGTCTCTCTCTGTCTCTCTCTGTCTCTCTCTGTCTTTCTCTCTCTCTCTCTGTCTCTCTCTGTCTCTCTCTCTCTGTCTCTCTCTCTCTGTCTCTCTCTGTCTCTGTCTCTGTCTCTCTCTTTCTCTATCCATGTCTCTGTCTCTATCTGTCTGACTGTCTCTCTTTCATTTGGTCTTTGTATTTTGGAGGAATGCTATGTTACTGAGTTATCTCTATGATACTCTTGTCATGTGGTTTTTATATAAATGCATTATCTTCTCCCTTCATTACCTGCAAAAAGACCCCAAGTTTCAAAGTTATCCTCAATCATCTATTGTTTTATATGCAGTTTGGGGACCCATACACTCCTACCTAGATAACCTAGCACCTAGTACGCTTACATATGTTGGTGACTGGGCAAGTTACTTCACCTCACTTTCTTCCCTTTTTGAAACAAAGATAAATCTAGTAAGTCCTTACCACCCTTACAAGATTGTCATGGTTATTGTGAAAGAAGAACCTTTTAAATCTCAAAGTATTCTAAGAATATGAGCTATTACTATTACTCAGGGATATCTATTCCCTCACAGACCCTCCTCCTCCAGCCTTGCCCTTCTATAAAAATCTCATTCTTCACAGCTTTTTTTTTTTTTTTTGCCTCTGAGCACTCATGATTGTTGGGAAAGCTGTCTCATTCTTCCTTCTCAACCAACTCCACCCACACCAGAAATCTCTAGCAGTCATTCTCTTTAATCTTTCCATCATCACCACCAAAAACACACAATAACAACAACAAAAATCAGGCACCAGGTTTCACATGTCTTATATCCCATTTTACTTTTTAATTAAGTTTTATTTTCTTCAATTACAAGTATTTATTTTCTCTTCCTCCCACTTCCCACACATACACTGGGGAAAAGAAGCAAAGAAAATCATTGCAACAAATATCTCCACTTTTCTATGTTTTTAACTAGTCATTTGTGAGGGGAAATAAAGGCAATTTTTTTCCTTAATAATTTCCTCCTTTTTTTCTTTGTCAAAACAGAAACTATTTCTATCTAACAAAGTTTCTTTTTCAACATCTATCCAGCACTCTAGGATTCCCAACATGTTAAATCAAAGGATTTTCAAACTGCCAGCCACCTACTGCAAAGGAGAGAGGAAAGATAGATCCCTAGAGCTGGTACCTCCATCTGGCCAGCTGTCTATCTGCTCTTCTTCCTCCCATCCCCATCTCCTTCTCCCTTCTCTTGATCAATAAGCTATACACCTTGTTACAACTATCACTGGCAGTGATTCCTCATAACCACCACTATTTATTAGATCTGATTAGTTTACTCTGTGACTCTTGGCAATGCTTTCTTTCCCTTCTAGCTGTTTTGACTACGTGAAAATTTGGAACTGATCACACTTGCACATTTTCCCATGACCTAGAAGAAAATGTAAACTCCTTTGGAAAAAATCAAAACATGAGGTAAAACAGAAGCAATATTCTTTGAACACAACTTTTTGGTCCACTGACACAGACCTTGTAATCACAGGAGAACATTTTCTAATAGCAATTTTTGTATGTAATTTGTAAAATTTGTAAAAAAAATGTAAAAATTGTAAATTTTTTTGACTTTTTAAACATTATTTTATTTGGTTATTTACAAGCATTATTCATTGGAAACAATGATCATTATCTTTTCCTCCCCCCTTCCCCCTCCCTCCATTTCTCCCATAGCTGGCACATAATTCCACTGGGTTTCACATGTGTTCTTGGTTCGAACCAATTTCCATGTTGTTGGTATTTGCACTAGTGTTCATTTAGAGTCTCTCCTCAGTCATTTCCTCTCAGCCCCTGCAGTCAAGCAGTTGCTTTTCATCGGTGTTTTTATTCCCACAGTTTATCCTCTGCTTGTGGATAGTGTTTTTTAGATCCCTACAGATTGTTCAGAGACATTGCATTGTCCCTAGTGGAGGAGTCCATTACCTTCGATTGTACCACAGTGTATCAGTCTCTGTGTACAATGTTTTCCTGGTTCTGCTTCTTTCGCTCTGCATCACTTCCTGGAGGTTGTTCCAGTCTCCGTGGAATTCCTCCACTTTATTATTCCTTTTAGCACAATAGTATTCCATCACCAACATATACCACAATTTGTTCAGCCATTCCCCAATTGAAGGGCATCCCCTCATTTTCCAATTTTTGGCTACCACAAAGAGCGCAGCTATGAATATTCTTGTACAAGTCTTTTTCCTTATTATCTCTTTGGGGTACAAACCCAGCAGTGCTATGGCTGGATGAAAGGGCAGACAGTCTTTTATCGCCCTTTGGGCATAGTTCCAAATTGCCCTCCAGATTTGTTGGATCAGTTCACAACTCCACCAGCAATGCATTAATGCCCCTACTTTGCCTCATCCCCTCCAGCATTCATTACTTTCCTTTGATGTCATGTTAGCCAATCTGCTAGGTGTGAGGTGATACTTCAGAGTTGTTTTGATTTGCATCTCTCTGATTATAAGGGATGTAGAGCACGTTTTCATGTGCTTATTGATAGTTTTGATTTCTTTGGCTGAGAACTGCCTGTTCATGTCCCTTGCCCATTTATCAATTGGAGAATGGCTTGATTTTTTGTACAATTGATTTAGCTCTTAGTAAATTTGAGTAATTAAACCTTTGTCAGAGGTTTTTATGAAGATTGCTTCCCAATTTGTTGCTTTCCTTCTGATTTCAGTTATATTGGTTTTGTTTGTACAAAAGCTTTTTGATTTGATGTAGTCGAAATTATTTATTTTACATTTTGTGTCTCTTTCTATGTCTTGCTTGGTTCTAAAGTCTTTCCCTTCCCAAAGGTCTGACGTATACTATTCTGTGTTTACCTAATTTACTTATAGTTTCCTTCTTTATATTCATGTCAGTCACCCATTTTGAATTTATCTTGGTGTAGGGTTTGAGGTGTTGATCTAATCCTAATCTCTCCCACACTGTCTTCCAGTTTTCCCAGCAGTTTTTATCGAATAGTGGATTTTTGACCCAAAAGCTGGGATCTTTGGGTTTATCATATATTGTCTTGCTGAGGTCACTTACCCCAAGTCTATTCCACTGATCCTCCTTTCTGTCTCTTAGCCAGTACCAAATTGTTTTGATGACTGCTGCTTTGTAATATAGTTTGAGATCTGGGACTGCAAGGCCCCCTTCCTTTACATTTTTTTCATTATTTCCCTGGATATCCTTGATCCTTCATTATTCCAAACAAACTTTGTTATGTTTTTTTCTAAATCAGCAAAGAATTTTTTTGGAAGTTCTATGGGTATGGCACTAAATAGATAGATAAGTTTGGGTAGGATGGTCATTTTTACTATATTGGCTCATCCTACCCAAGAGCAGTTAATGTTTTTCCAATTGCTCAAGTCTAGTTTTAGTTGTGTGGAGAGTGTTTTGTAGTTGTGTTCATATAGTCCTGTCTTGGGAGATAGATTCCTAGGTATTTTATTTTGTCTAAGGTGATTTTGAATGGGATTTTTCTTTCTAGTATTTGCTGCTAAACTATGTTGGAGATGTATAGAAATGCTGATGACTTATGTGGGTTTATTTTGTATCCTGTGATTTTGCTAAAGTTGTTGATTATTTCAATTAGCTTTTTGGTTGAATCTCTAGGATTCTTTAAGTAGACCATCATGTCATCTGGAAAGAGCGATAGCTTAGTCTCCTCCTTGCCTATTTTGATGCCTTCAATTTCTTTTTCTTCTCTAATTGCTACTGCTAGTGTTTCTAGTACAATGTCAAATAGTAGAGGTGATAATGGGTATCCTTGTTTCACTCCTGATCTTATTGGGAATGCATCTAGTTTATCCCCATTGCAGATGATATTGGCTGATGGTTTTAGATATATACTGTTTATTATTTTTAGGAACAACCCTCCTATTCCTATGCTTTCTAGTGTTTTCAATAGGAATGGATGTTGTATTTTATCAAAGGCTTTTTCTGCGTCTATTGAAATAATCATGTGATTTTTGTTGGTTTGCTTGTTGATATGGTCGATTATGTGGATGGTTTTCCTAATATTGAACCAGCCCTATATCCCTGGTATAAATCCTACTTGATGATGGTGGATGACCCTTCTGATCACTTGCTGGAGTCTTTTTGCTAGTGTCCTATTTAAGATTTTTGCATCAATATTCATTAGGGAGATTGGTCTATAATTTTCTTTCTCTGTTTTTGATCTGCCTGGTTGTGGAATCAGTACCATGTTTGTGTCATAAAAGGAGTTTTGTAGAATTCCCTCTTTGCTTATTATGTCAAATAGTTTGTATAGTATTGGGATTAACTGTTCTCTGAATGTTTGATAGAATTCACTTGTGAATCCGTCGGGCCCTGGGGATTTTTTCTTATGGAGTCCTTTGATGGCCTGTTGGATTTCATTTTCTGATATGGGATTATTTAAGAATTCTAATTCTTCTTCTGTTAGTCTAGGCAGTTTGTATTTTTGTATCTATTCATCCATATTGCCTAGATTGCTGTATTTATTGCCATATAATTGGGCAAAGTAATTTTTAATGATTGCCTTGATTTCCTCTTCATTGGAGGTGATGTCCCCCTTTTGATCTTTGATGCTATTAATTTGCTTTTCTTCTTTCCTTCTTTTAATTAGATTGACCAGTACTTTGTCTATTTTGTTTGTTTTTTCAAAGTACCAGCTTCTAGTCTTATTTATTAAATCAATAGTTCTATCACTTTCGATTTTATTAATTTCTCCCTTAATTTTTAGGATTTCTAGTTTGGTTTTCTGCTGGGGGGTTTTAATTCTATCTCTTTTGCGTTTTTTTATTTGCATTTCCAATTGATTGATTTCTGCTCTCCCTAGTTTGTTAATATATGCATTCAGGGATATGAATTTACCTCTGATTACTGCTTTGGCTGCATCCCAAAAGGTCTGAAAGGATGTCTCGCCTTTGTCATTTTCTCTGATGAAATTATTAATTGTTTCTGTGATTTCTTCTCTAACTAAACAATTTTGGAGTATCATATTGTTTAATTTCCAATTAATTTTTGATTTGGTTTTCCACATACTGTTACTGATCATTATTTTTATTGCCTTGTGATCTGAAAAGGCTGCATTTATTATTTCTGCTTTTCTGCATTTGTATGCCATGTTTCTGTAACCTAGTGTATGGTCAATCTTTGTGAAAGTGCCATGTGGTGCTGAGAAGAACGTGTATTCCTTTTTGTCCGTATTTATTTTTCTCCATATGTCTATTAACTCTAATATTTCTAAGATTTCATTCACTTCTTTTACCTCTTTCTTATTCATTTTTTGATTTGATTTATCTAAATTTGATAATGGTTGGTTCAAATCTCCCACTAATATTATTTTACTGTCTATTTCTTCCTTCGATTCTCCTAGTTTCTCCATTAGAAATTTGGGTGCTATATTATTTGGTGTCTACATGTTGATTAGTGATATTTCCTCATTATCTAAAGTCCCTTTTAACAAAATATAATTACCTTCCCTATCCCTTTTAATCAGGTCTATTTTTGCTTTGGCTTTATCAGATATCATGCATGATTGCAACTCCTGCCTTCTTTCTATCAGTTGAGGCCCAGAAGGTCTTACTCCATCCTTTAATTCTGACCTTGTGGGTGTCTACCCGCCTCATGTGTGTTTCTTGAAGACAACATATGGTAGGGTTTTGAATTCTAACCCATTCTGCTATTCGTCTATGTTTTATGGGTGAGTTCATCCCATTCACATTCAAAGTTATGATTGTGACTTGTGAATTCTCTGGCATTTTGATATCCTTCCCTAATTCTAACCTTTCTTCTTTAGCTCTAACCTTTTAATCCAGTGATTTACTTTAAATCAGTCCCCCTTGTCCCCTCCCTTGATATGTTTCCCTTTCTAGCCCCTCCCTTTTTGTTCCCTCCCCCTCCCCCCTCTCCTTTCCTTTCCTTTTGTTTTCCCTCCCCCCCTCCCTCCCTTGGTTTTCCCTTCTCCCTACCCTTGTTGGGTAAGATAGAATTCAAGATCCCAATGGATCTGGATGTTTTTCCCTCTCAGATTTGATTTCCCTGAGAGTAAGTTTCAAGTAAAAACTCTCTTCCTCTCCTTCTTATAGGAGTTTTCTTCCCCTCCCCTTCATGTGTGAATCTTTGTGTGAGAAAGATTATTCTATTTGATTTTTCTTTTCCCCCTATTTACACATTATATTTTCCATATATTAATATATATATATATATATACATTGATGTAAATGTAGTCCTTATAGAAGAGGGTTTGAATAAATGAAAAGATAACAATTTTCTCCTTTTCCCTTTCCATCATATTTACCTTTTCAGGTATTCCATGCTCTTTGTTTTTCGATATCGAACTTTCCACAGAGCTCTGGTCTTTTCTTTGAAAAAAGTTGGAAATCTTCTATTTTGTTGTATTCCCATACTTTCCCTTGGAAGTATATAGTCAGTTTTTCTGGATAGCTGATTCTTGGTTGAAGACACAGCTCTTTTGCCTTTCTGAAAATCATGTTCCATGCCTTACAATCATTCAGAGTGGAACTTGCAAGGTCTTGTGTGACCCTGATTGGCATTCCTTTATATCTAAATTGTCTTTTTCTGGCTTCTTGTAGGATTTTTTTCTTTTGCTTGAAAGCTTTGGAATTTGGCAATTACATTCCTGGGAGTTGTCTTTTGGGGATTTAGTGTAGAGGGTGTTCTGTGAGCTCTTTCAGTGGCTGTATTGCCCCCTTGTTCTAGAATCTCTGGGCAATTTTCTTTGATTATATCTGTATTACAATGTCAAGTTTGCTGTTTATTTCTGGATTTTCTGATTGTCCAATTATTCTTAAATTATCTCTTCTTCCTCTATTTTCCAAGTCTGTCACCTTGTCAGTGAGATATTTTATGTTCTCTTCTAATTTCGTGATCTTTTGGCTTTGCTTTATTGATTCTTGCTCTTTTTCCTACTCGTTGCCTTCCAGTTGCTAAGTCTGACCTTTCAAGCCTGGTTTTCCTTTTCAGTTTGGTCAAACTGGTTTTGTAGTTGCGTGAAATTCTTTTGCATTAATTCCCACTTTTCCTGCCATAAAGCTTCCATGTTTTTGATTATTTTCCATTCAAATTCTTCAAAAGTTTGTGGAGAGTTTCCATTTCCTTTGGAAGGTTTCGGCGCATTTTCTTGTGTTTCCTCTTCTATCTCCTCTGTATTTTGTATTTTTGCTCCATAGAATGTGTCCAAAGTTGCCCCCTTCTTGTTTTTCTTGTTGTTTTGAGGTTTTTTTTGCTTCTGTGCTGTTTGCCATCTCTATCTGAGTGAGGGGGGCTGGCTCTTCTGTTATCTGTCTGGTGTTCAGTGGCTTTAGCCCCAGGCAAATTGTCTGTCTTCCCCAGGAAGCCCGGAATTGCTGGTGTTTCGGTGTTTTGGTGTTACTACCCTCCTCAGTTCCCTCCCGATGCTTCTCTGTTGCCTTACTTCTATGCTCTGCGCCTGGCTTGACACTCTCAGATGTATTTCAATGCCTTTTCTGGCCAGAGGAGCCTGCACTCTGAGGGGGAGGGACCATGGCTTCCCGGAGCTCCAAGGGCTGTAAATTTTTTTTAATAAAAATTAAATAAGTGAGAAAAGTATGCTTCAATCTGCATTCAGAGTTTATCAATTCTATAGATGTAGATAGTATTTTCTTCATGAATCTATTAGATCATTTAATTGATTAGAGGACCTAAGTCTTTCAAAGTTGATAACCATTACAATGGTTCTCTTACTGTGTATAACTTTCTCCTGGTTCTACTCACTTCACTTTGCATCAGTTCCTATAAGTCTTCCAAGATTTTTCTAAAACTATTCTTCTTATCATTTCTCATATCACAATGTGTTACTGTCTCAATCATATACCACAACTTATTCAGCCATACCTCAATTGATGGCTATCTATCTTCTCAATTTCCAATTCCTTGCAGAGCTACATCAAATATTTTTTATATAACTATGTCCTTTTTCCTCTTTCTTTGATCTCTTTGGGCTATAGACTTAGCAGTGGTATTGCTGAGTCAAAGTATTGGCACAGTTTTATAGTCTTTTGGGCATAGTTCCACATTGTCAGAAAGCTAGTTGTTAAACATTTACTAGCACATCACTGTGTTAACTATGAAGTAATGTGGTAATTTTTTAAGCAAAAACACCATAGTTGGAGGCAGAGCCAACATGGTGCAGTAGAAGCTGGGAAAGCTTAAAACTACCACGAGAATCCTTTCTAATCAACCTTAATATTATACCACAAAACAAATACTTAAGTGAAAGAACCAACAAGGATACAGAGTGAAGCAACTTTCATGCAGAGAATGACTTGAAAGATAGGCATAAAGCATCTGGTTAACTGGGGTCAGAGGGGAACACATCAAAGCCAAAAGGAGGCTAGGACAAGGAGTCCAGGTGCAAAGCAATAGCAAGTCCTCCCACCCTAATCTATTATTCCATATTCTAAACCTGGGCTCAAGCCAACAACCAGACCTTGAGACCCTGACTGGGCCAATAGCAGTGCAACTCAACACGTACACCATAAATTTCCAAGCAAGCCTGCAGTAAGGTTTAGAATCCCAGCACAAAGTAGTCTGTGCTGAACCCCTGTTCTATATAAGCCCAAAGCAATATCAAAAACACTAGCCCAAGTTTGTAGTGAGTATCTGAATCCAAGGTTGAGAAAGTATATGTGGCACTCTTGGTCTGTATATCCCAGAGTTAGCACCCCCACCCCATTCCCAGTCAAAACAGTCCTTAGGGTGCTGGTCTTGTGGGAGCCTATACTGATATCCAGCCCTTACCAAAGCTCAAGATGAAGCCCTAGGACAAGGTAGTCCACAGTGTGCCAGACCTGGTCAAGTCCAGAGAGAGACCAAAAACCCTTGCCAAAGCTCAGGCTACACTTTGAGCCCCAGAATAGGATAGTTCTCACTGCTCTAAGCTCTGCAAATCAACAACAATCTCAGGGGGTGATTGAATCACCAGTGGCAGGTGCCTTTTGGAGCTCCCAGACAACAGACTATCATACCACCTTGGAAGAATTGAAATTTTCAGAAATCCAGAAATAAAGCTAAGAGTGGCATCAAGGAAAAACTGAAAGTTAAGAGAGTACCCTCTCTTCCCTGAGAACTGAGCCCACCTTTAAAATAAAAATGAAAGGTTGGGAAAGAGAAAGGCTGGGAAAATAAGCAAAACAAAAACACTTAACTGGAGAAAAGTTTTATGGTGAAAAGAGCAAAGCACAGGCACAGAAGAGGACAGTGAAAACAAAGCAAACATGCAAAGTTTAAAGAAAAATAAGACATGGCCTCAGATTCTGGAAGAGTTCAAAAAGGCTTTCAAAAATCCATTAAGAGAGGCAGAGAAAAATGAGTAAGAGAAATGAAAACAATGCAATAAGAAATGGGTCAAATGAAAAAGGTGGCTCAAAAGCTCATGGAATAAAATTGTTCCTTAAAAATCAGAATTGAACAACTAAAAGCTAGTGACTTCATGAGACTTCAAGAACAAAGCATGGGTCCCTTGGGAATCCACAGGAGACCTTCTTTCAAATTGACATTGAGCCATTTATGAATTCTCTTTGAGATCCTTCAGACCTGGGATTTGCAAAAGCTGCCGAAGAACAGAATGATCTCTGGTGCCATTGGCTGATCAAGATTTTTTAAAATGTCATTATAAAGCAAATTCAAGGACCTCAGTCAGTCAGCTAAAGATGGAGCTGGAGATGAACTTGGATCTAGGGACAAGACTGGAGATGATAATGATGTTTATTCTTATGTAGATGAAGACGATGATGATGATAACATTGATGATGAAGATAACCATAATATAATGAAGTACTGGAGATGCTAGACTACGTTTTAAAATATCTCTTGGAATAAGAGATACTTCTATGAAATTTTTAATATGGGACCTCAGAGACAATACTTCAGTCTGTCTCCACACATAATAAAGATTTTTAAGAAGCAATTTAAAAAAAAAGTTCAAATCCTCCCATCTATACAAGAGTGCAATAGTTTAATCCACATTTCTCCATCTTTTCCACAAAATAATTGAAGAAGTTGTATCAAACATTTTGCTACAACTTAAGTAAATATCTTTATAAGTTGCTATTCAATCATTCAGTCACATCTGACTCTTCATGACACTATGGGCTATAGCATGCCAGGCCTTTCTGCTCCACTATCTCACAAAGTCTGTCCAAGTTCATTTTCATTGTCTCCATGACACTATCTACCTATCTCATCCTCTGTGATCTTTCTCCTTTTTTCCCTCAATCATTCCCAACATCAGTCTTTCCCAGTGACTCCTGTGTTCTCATTATGTGACTAAAATATTTAAACTTCAGCTTCACTATTTGACCTTTCAGTAAATTGTCTGAATCAATTTCTTTAAGCATTGACTGATTTGATCTCTTCATTGTATAAGGGACTCTCAAAAGTTCTCCCTAACAACATAATTTTTAAAATGTCAATTCTGTGGAACTCAACTTTTGATATAATCCAGCTATCATGGTAATACATTCTACTGGAAAAAACAAAGCTTTGCTTATATGGATATTTGTAGGTAATGTGATAACTCTGCTGTTTATTGTGCTTTCTTTTTTTACCATAGCTTTCTTTATAAGGAACACCTTAGGATTGCTCCAAAATCTGACAAAACAGTGAATGTGGTCAGTATGGCATGACCAGGTCTTAATAATATTATGCTGACTATGATTATTCTACTTATTTATATATATATATATGTTCACTAAACATTTCTTTAATAATCTGCCTAGAATTTTTTACAGGAATCAAAATTGAACTCATTGATACAATTCACAGGCTCATTTTTCTTCCCTTTTTTTTGAAATGGAGACACTTATGCTTCTCAAATCTTGTAGTATTACTGACTAATTCAAAAATAGCATCCCTAGTTCTTTCAGTACCTAAGGATGTAATTCATGAATTAATCAAGGACAACGTGGTGCTCTCTTACTATCTCCTTATTTAGGTTAGGAATCGACTCCTAACTCCTAATGTTCTGCCCTCTTCAGTCTGAAAAATTACATGGAATTGTGAATAAAAAGAGTTAGCCTTGGAGGCAAAATACTGAGTTCAGTTCCTATTTCTGACCCATCCTGGCTCTATTATCCCTATGCAAATCACCCAATGTCTCGGTTCTCTGAATCAGTGGTGTCAAACAAACCACACCTTACCATACCATACTTAAGGATACCAATGGACTCCCTATTGGCTTAGAAAATGATAAATTAACATTATTTGTGTTGTATTTTTTATTTGTTTGTTTTATATTTCCCAATTACATTTTAATATGATTGGCACACTGAAGATGGCCAATGATGTCCAAAAAAATAAATAAATAAAAAGCCCCAAAAGACCGGGGGAGAAAAGTGAACTGTATTATATCTGGAAAATAGTGTAGACTTTGAGTTTAAGCTACCAATAAATTCTCAGATAATCTCCTAAAGAGCTATGGATCAGTACACTTTCAGAAGAATCAAAATTGTGTTATATTTCGTAAAAGACTTTTTCTGCATCTATTGAGATAATCATGTGATTCTGTTGGTTTGGTTGTTGACATGGTCAATTATGTGAATGGTTTTCCTAATATTAAACCATCTTTGCATTCCTGGTATAAATCCCACCTGATCATAGGGATATACTTATGATCACTTGCTGGAGTCTTTTTGCTAGTATTCCATTTAAGATTATTGTATCTATGTCCATTAAAGAGATGGATTTGTAGTTTTCTTTTTCTGTTTTTGACCTGCCTGGCTTTGGAATCAGTACCATATTTGTGTCATGAAAGGAATTTGGTAAAACTCCTTCTTTGCTTATTTTATCAAATAGGTTGTATAATATTGGAATTAGTTGTTCTTTAAATGTTTTATAGAATTCACTTGTGAATCCATCTGACCCTGGGAATTTTTTCTTATGGAGTTCCTTGATGACTTGTTCAATTTCTTTATCTGAAATGGAATTGCTTAAGTATTCTAGTTCCTCTACTGTTAATCTAGGCAATTTATATCTTTGTAATATTCACTCATTTCACCTAGATTGTCATATTTATTGCCATATAATTGGGCAAAATAGTTCTTAATAATTACCCTGATTTCCTCTTCATTAGAGGTGAGATCACCATTTATATCTTTGATAATATTAATTTGATTTTGTTCTTTCTTTTTTTTATTAGATTAACCAGTATGTTATCTATTTTGTTTGTTTTTTTTCAAAATACCAGTTCCTAATTGTATTTATTAGTTCAATAGTTTTTACTTTCAATTTTATTAATTTCTCCTTTGATTTTTAGGATTTCCAATTTAGTTTTTATCTGGGGATTTTTAATTTGTTCTCTTTCTAGTTCTCTTTCTAGCCCAAGTCATTGACCTCATCCCTCTCTGATTTCTTGATATATGCACTCAGGGATATAAAATTTCCCCTGAGTAGTGCTTGGGTTGCTTCCCATAGATTTTGATATATTGTTTCCTCATTGTCATTCTCTTCAATAAAAGCAGTAATTGTTTCTTTGATTTGTGCTTTGACCCACCAGTTTTGAAGAATTAGATTATTTAGTTTCCAATTAATTTTAATTCTACTTTTCCATAAGCCCCAATTGATTTTGATTTTTATCGCATTATGGTCTGAAAAAAATGCATTTATTATTTCTACTTTCCTACATTTTTGTTGCAATGTTTTTATGTCCTAGTACATGGTCAATCTTTGTATATGTGTCATGTGCTGCTGAAAAGAAGGTATATTCCTTCTTATTCCTATTCATTTTTCTCCAGATATCTAATAGCTCCCAATTTTTCTAGCATTTCATTCACTTCTGTCACTTTTTCTTATTTATTTTTTGGTTTGATTTATCTAATTCTGATAGGGGAAGTTTGAAGTCCCCCACTAGTATGGTTTTACTATCTATTTCCTCTTTCAGTTTCTCCTTTAGAAATATGAATGTAATACAATTTGGTGCATATATGTCAAGTACTGATATTACTTCATTATTTATACTGCCTTTCATCAAGATGTAATTACCTTCCTTATCTCTTTTAATGAGATTTATTTTTGCTTTAGCTTTGTCTGAAATCATAACTGCTACTCCTGCCTTCTTTGTCTCAGTTGTAGCCCAGTAAACTCTGCTCTACCCTCTTCCCTTTACCCTGTGTATGTCTACTTGCCTCAAATGTATTTCTTTCAGAAAGCATATGATAGGATTGGTTTTTAATCCATTCTTCTATCTCCCTCCTTGTTATTTGTGAGTTCATCCCATTCTCATTCACAGTTGTGATTACAGTCTGTATATTCCCCTCCATTGTGACTTCGTCCTTTGATTCTGCCTTTTCTCTTATTCCTCTTATCCTCTCCTCCAACTTTTTGTTTTTAGTCAGTCTCCCTCCTTTTCCCTCACTAATGTTACTTCCCTTCCCAATCCCTCCCCTCTTACTACAGGACCTTTTTAATGAACTCCCCAATTTCTCCATCCCTTGTACTACTTCCCTTCCCACCAGTCCAATTATTATCCTTCTATTTTTTTCTCTCCATTTTTTCTCTTTTCCCATTTCTAGTAGTATAATCCTTTTTTACTCCTAGTTTCTAAAATATGTCTTGGCATATCATCCTATACAATTTGTCATTCTACCCTCTAAATATACTACTTTTAGCTACTCTGATGATAATAAATTTTTAGCATTACCACTATAATCTTTTCATATAGGAATACAAATCATTTTAACTTATTGGGTCCTTTAATTTTTTTTCCCTTTCTTAATTACATTTTGGTAATTCTCTTGAGTTCTGTATTTGGGCATCAAATTTTCTGTTTTAATTAAAATCCTGGAAATCCTCTATTTTATTAAATGACTATCATTTCCCCTGAAAGAATATAGTCAATTTTGCTGGGTAGTTGATTCTTTGTTGTAGACCCAGTTCCCTTGCTTTCTGGAATATTATATTCCATGCCTTCTACTCTTTCGGTGTGGTTGCAGCCAGGTCCTATGTAATCGTGACTGTAGTTCCCTAATATTTTAATTTTTTTCTTTTTTAGCAGTATGTAGTATCTTTTTCTTGGTCTGGAAGTTCTTAAACTTGGCTATAACATTCCTGAGCATTGTCAATTGATGATTTGATGGAGGAGGTGATCTGTGGATTCTTTCCATATCTACTTTACCATATTGTTCAAGAACATAAGAGCAGTTTTCTTGAATAATTTCCTGTGGAATGATGTCCAGGATTTTTCTTTGGTCATGATTTTTCAGTAGTCCAATAATTCTTAAATTGTCTCTTCTGGATCTATTTTATAGCTCTGTTGTTTTGTCCATGAGATGTTTCATATTTTCCTCAATGTTTTCATTCTTTTGATTTTGTTTTATAAACTCTTGTTGCCTTGTGAAGACATTCACTTCTAGTTGTTGGATTCTGATTTTTAAAGACTGAATTTCATCCCTGACTTTTTGATCTTCCTTTTCCTTTTGATCTATTTTTCTTTGTAGATCATCTTTCACTTTCTTTGCCTCATTTTCAAACTGGTCGATTCTGGCTTATAATATACCATTTGCTTGTTTTAGTTCATGTGCCTCTGTTTCCAGATGACATATTTTGCTTTTTAAGTTCTTTTCTCAATTTGAATTCTTCCAAATCCTGAGTCCAATTCACTGGAGTTCCTGAGTTTTTGTTTGGTGTTCCTCAGTCTTCCTCTGCTCTATTTGATCTTTGTTCATTACCTGGATAGAAGCTGTCAAATGTAATTTCTTTTTTCTTTTTCTATGACTTAATTATATTTTCCTCCCTCCTTTCCCCTTCCTTATTGACTGTATTATTGCTCTTCTGTTTATTTGCTGGATCTGTGAGTTTGGGCTTTTCTGCCCTGAAGAGGCTTCTTCTCTATTATGATGATTAACTGGATTAGGCTGATGGAGATAATCTATTGTATTAATGTGCTCCACAGCCATATCTACCCAGGTGCCAGCAGAAGCTGAAGGTGAAAATGAAGGTATGAAGGCTGAAGGTAGCTACCCTCATCCTCCTCTCTTCCTTTCTTCCAGCCACCTCCCTGCAAACTGTCCAGTCAGAGCCCTGAGCTTTCCATGGAGGTGCCAAGGTACTCTGTCTTGATTGTAGACTTCACCCTGGGATTTCAATTATCTGGATTCTTACTGCAGGTCTCATTGTAGTAAGATGTGTGAGGGGTATTGGAGATTGAGCTTTTCTGCCCTCTGGAGGCTTCATTTCTGCGCTATTGATAGACTGGATTAAGCCAGTTTCACTCTTCTACAGAGCTGATTTTGTATCCCCCTTGAAGCAGTTTGCTTTTGGTTGGTGTAGAAGGGTTTTCACAGAGGAATTGATTTTTGCTACTTCTAGGCTGCCATCTTGACTCCATTGCTGGAATAGCTGGATTCAATCTGTTGTTATTTCTCCCTAATTCCCAAGGTATTATGTTCCCTTTCTGAGTTCTACTACACTGCTTACCTCTCATTTATTTTTTATTTGTGAATGTTCTTTTCAAGAAGATGCTTTAAATATGTTTAGAAGACTGTGAAAGTGATACCATCACTTGAATTCATTACCATGCTCACCTGCCCCTTAAAGAGATGAATAAAACAGATGCTGGGATGGGAACATCCCAGCTTTGAAAAAGCTTGCATAGCAAATCTTTGAAATGAGCAGCCCGTGCATGTAAAAGTCCTTTAGGAGGCAGTTATAGCAAGCTGTATTCAAGGTCAATGCAGGGCAATCTGCATAATGTTTCTAGCAAAACATACAGCCTGTATTGTTCTAATCAACTTGGTGCTAATTAAAAATAGATTTTCTTGTGGGCCAAAGAAGATTGTTAATGTACTAAGAAAATTAATGTTCTTTCTTTGCTCTCATTTTACTACTTAGAAATAGCATGCTTATGGAAGATGCTAACTTAAAAGGAGGGAAGAGGTCCATTTGAATCTTAGAAATGTTGGGATGAGATTTTATTACTGCATTTCTAACTTTAGAGGTATCATTTGGTGCCAAAAAAATGTTCTCTGGGTAGAGCACACCATGAAAGCCCACATTAGTTTCCAGAGGCCCACAGAGGAGTGGAAATTCAAGGGAGTTTTTACAAAAGGTCATGGAAAAGAGAAACATTTTGGACTAAATTGCTATGAAAAAAGATATTGCATTATGTGAGAACTTCTGTTTGACAGATTCTGGCTGAGAAATTACAAGGTATACATGTTATTTCTTAAGTATTCACTTTCTTCAAATTAGCTGTTGGCTCATGCACTCCCTTAAAAATTCCATTGCTTTGAGGTCTGCTTTCTGAAAAGACTGAAAAATAGTCTGCATTTGACACTACCTTAAGAATGTCCATCAGAGCTGCCTACTCACTTAATGGGAATAATTTGAGGCAATTTTCATGCTGGCTATTTTTGCAGAAATAGAAAGGTGGGAGTTAAGGTTGGGGAGTAAAAAGTATGGGAGCTGGAGAAGTATCTTTGCAAAAACCACAATGATCCAGGAGTATCAAGAAGATGACAAATCCCTGTTATATGCAACAAATGGAAAGATTTCAGGTTGGCAACGCACTTTGCAAATGTTATCTTATTTTATCCACTCAACGGCCTTGAGATGTGTCAGTCAATAAATATATTTAAAGTGTCTACTATGTGTCAGGCACTGTGCATATACTAGAGATACAAAGAAAGGTGAAAGAAAATCCCTGCTACTTAACTCAGTCTAAAGGAGACAGTAACACAGAAACAACTATGTACAAACAAGATAAATATAAGAAAAATTGGAGATAAACAACAGAGGGAAGGCCCTAAAATTATGAATAATTGGGAAAGAATTCTTGTAGAGACTGGGATTTTAGCTTGGATTTGAAAGAAATCAGAGAAGCCAGAAAAGAAATATGAAGAAGAAGAGCATTCCAAACAGGGGGAACAGCCAGTGAAAATGCCAAGCTTCAGGAAATAGGGTGTCTTGTTTGAGAAATGGCAAGGAGGCCACTGGCAACTTGATTGCAGAGCACATGGGAAGATGTAAAAATGTAAAAATTCTAAAAAAATTAGAGAGATGGAGAGATTCAGGTTATGAGGGACTTTCAATGACAAGTAGAGAATTTTATATTTTATCCTGGAGGTGACAGCTTCCTAATGCTATTATCATCTCTATTCTACGGATGAGAAAACGAAATCAAGAACATAGTAATACTATATAAATCTTAAGGTTCTATATGAGAGTGAATAATTATTGTCCTTTGAAAAGGTATGTAGAACCTTGAACTAATTTATATATAGTTAATCCTACAAAGGCAAAATGGAAATCATTTCACCGTGAACATGAGCACAGCTTGACAGACTGCTTATATTTTCTCCATCTTGTGTTGTTTTTTCCATAGCAGGTGCTCAAATTGATTAAAATCAACTGGTAATATTTATTGACTTATGTTGCCCATGGAGTTTCATTATTAGATGTGGAAGAAAATATATTTTTGCTTATGGCAATTATGACTTTTTTACATGATTAAAATGTGCCATTACCTATTGCTATAGAAATATGTTGCCATTAAATATTAAATTATTTATTAAATATTACATTTTATATATTGACTGTACATCTGATGAAAGAAAGCCTAGGAAAACCTTCAGGATCTATAAGTATGACCATTTGATATTCTTTAAATTGTTATAACCTATAGAACTCCAATGAACATAATCTATGATACTTTTTATTGGGGTAAATTACCAGATGAATTTTAAAACTGACAAAAGAGTCCACTGGAGAAAGAAATAGCAAACTGCCCCAGTAAACTTGCCAACAAAACCCCATGGATAACTATATCCATGATGTCATGAAGAATAAGATATAACTGAACACCATCACCACTACCATCATAACAGCATTTAAGGCTTTACCTGACATTAAGGGCCCTCTATAATATGGCGACACTTTACTTAGAAAGGATCTAGGCTCATCTCACGTAATTCTTCACTATGTTCAAATTTTCTAGTTAAACTGGGTTACCTTCTGGTCCCAGTATAATACTTTCTTAGTGTGTATGTAAATCATTTTGCACATGATAAATAAATAAATAATAAAATTATTTTTTATTATAAATATGTTATGATTTTTCCTAACTTTATACTGTTACGAATCCCTGAAATATCTTCCTTCCCCACCTGGATTCCCAACTATCCTGCAAGGCTGAACTCAAATGGTCTCCATAAAACTTTCTCCAATTTTCTATTAGTGACTCTCTCCTAGGACCTTAGTCTTTTGTTGTAAAGCTCATCACAGGATGCTATTATCATTATCTAAACATGTGTTTTACCCACAGCTGGAGTGGCAAAATGGATGGAATCCTGGCCTGGAGTCAGGAAGATCTGAATTGAAATCAAGCCTTAAATACTTTATAGCTGTTACTCTGGGCAAGTCCCTTAACTTTTGTTTGCCTCAATCTCCTCAAATGTAAAATGAAAATAATATCACCCTGCTTCACAGGGTTCTTGTGAGAAGAGATACTGTTAAGTGCTTAGAACACCATGTAAATGTTTTTTTTTCCCATATTTATCCAATTTTTTTCTCTCTCCAGAACCTAACAAAGTACTTGGAAAAGGTTTATAGAATTGCATATACTGTCAGACCCAGCTGATGTGGTAGCTGTTTTTATGACTGTTTTTTTCTTCCTTCTTATTTATTTGTTGTTACCAGCAGGAGGGAAGGGAATGAGAATAGTTGCCTATTATGTACCAGGTATTGTGCTAAGTCCTTTACAAATAATATCTCATTTAATACCTACAACAACTTGGTGAGGTCAGTGCTATGATATTTGTTTTACAGTTGAGGAAACTGAGATACAGAGAGGTTAAATGACTTGTCCAGGATCATGGACCAGAAAATATCTGAGACTGGTTATTTCACTTGCAATAGTTGAGGAGGTCTAACTTTTTTAAATGAAAGAGATATAAAATCCAAATATCTCAATTAAAATAAAATGTTTGTTGAATTAAATTACCTATAGTTAGAGATCAAATTGAAAAAAAAATTTGAGCCACTTGTTCAGGTCACAGTATGAGTATAATTGGGTCAAATAAGCATCAGAATTAAGCTGAGTTTTTGATGTTCCTTAGGTTACTTTCTCTGTCTCCATTTGTCTCT
Organism: Monodelphis domestica; assembly: GCF_027887165.1. Taxonomy (NCBI): domain Eukaryota; kingdom Metazoa; phylum Chordata; class Mammalia; order Didelphimorphia; family Didelphidae; genus Monodelphis; species Monodelphis domestica. The sequence goes on along the minus strand of NC_077227.1, from coordinate 667,863,508 downwards.
GTTTTATCTTAGCATTCACAGAAGCTTGAACCTTATCCTATTTTCAGATAAATTAGTAATAATATGGTGTCTGAAATCTTCAAACTTTTTCCCCCATCCAGCAAAGTTTCTGAATTTATCTCATTGATACCTTGAAGCTTTTATCTCTCCTCTTGGCCTTAAGTCATTCCCCCTCATATGGGTCTACAGCAGCAATTTTCCCATCTTTCCTGCTTTCTTCTGGGAAAAGAGCCCAGGATCTTTCCTTGGAGATTTTTAAGAGTTGGGGGGGAGGGGGAAATATAGATTTAAAAATAAATCAAAGTCAATATTTACACCCTTCAGTGGATAGTCTGGTCCCACATACAGATATAAAAGAACTTAATTTTAATCTTTCATAATTCCTCCTCTTTTCTCTGTCTTAATATGTTATTCAAGATTTTATATACAGATTTGTCCCTACCTATTTCTCTTCCTTTCTTTCCTTACTTTTTTTCTGGTGTCTACGGCAAGAATTTACATCACATAAAAGCCATGGCCCTCACTCCTGTGAGGCTTAAAAAGGGATACATGGAACAACATATCAGTCCCAAGTCCCAGGATATAAGTACTACATAACAGAAAAAGATACTTACACAGAGGAGAAGAATCCCCCAGGGGAAGAAATTCCTAGGGTCAGGCAGCAGTGGGGACATTGGGTCAGGAAAATCTCCTGACAGGAGAAAAGAGCTCCCTTTCTCTCTGAGGGAAAGTGCTTGATCCTTCTATTTCCTTTTTAAATATCTTTTTCTCTCTGACTTCTTTATGATTAGTTTCATTTTTATCCTTTTGTCTCCAACTCCTAACAAACTATCTTGAACACAGTACACAATTAACAAACATTTGTTAATTGATTGGTTGAAAATGTCAATACTTCTAAACTCTATGTCAAGACTTTGCTTCAGGTAGCAAATTGTAATGTCATATTTTCTTACCATTCTACCTAAATGCCAGTCAATTAAAATGGGAAAGTATTTGTAAATGCGTAGTACAGTATCTGGTCCATAGTAGTTGCTTAATAAATGCATGCTCTTATCCCCTTCAAATCTAATCAAAAAGGTTCCAAACACTACAAAGAAAATATTATTAATATCTTAGCTAAAATATTGTAAGGAGGTAAATAGTGAAGAACATATAGCCTCAAACACAAGGGGGGGGAGGTGTAATAAGAGAGCCTTCAAATAATCAAGCTAAGCAAAAGAAAATTATAAAAAATTAATAAGATACCCATGAGTCAATGAAGAACGATGGGCCAAAACAGAAAAACTAAAGGCTAGGTTAATTCAGAATTATGAAAAATTAAAGACTAATTCTATATATAATTGCATTTATAATCCTATAATCCAACTATGCCTCTGTGTGGACAAATGTTTTTCATATGCCTCAAACAAAACATATATCAAAACAAATTGAATACAGAAACACATATGAGAATCTTACTGTCTTATTAAATCAGATAACAAAGATTTGCAAAAACTTGTGCTAATGATTTTTGGAAAATAGTCATTTTAATTTTAATTAATTTTAATTTTAATAAAATTTGTTTTAATATGCAATGAGTTTATTATTGTTATTTGCGTTTTTATTTTTTTAATTTGCTTTTTTAAAATGTTTTTACTGCAAATATAATTGATATAAATAGATAAAACTCATTTCAACAAAAGCTCTTTGAGCTCCTCCATAATTTTTAAGAGTATAAGAAGGAACAAAATAAGTCCAAATTCAGACGGAAAAATATTTTTCTTCATTTACTTTTATAAAATTTAAATCAATATTAATAGCTCCAGGTTCTTATTTTCCATAGTTTTATTAATAATCACTTAAAGTAGAAAAAATTTAAAAGGATAGAAGTATAAAACCTAATTTTCTAACCTAACTGACCATGTGTGGTTTCTCCCACTGTGTTCAAGGGAGTACAGAAAGGGGGGATGCCATACAAAACTTTTATCCTCTGTTCCTCCCATGCATGTGCTTTCATGTCTGTCTGTTCAAACAGCGGAAGCATGCAATTGGGATGCTGGGTAAAACAAGCTGGGTCAGATGAGCTTTGTGGAGTGAATTCTATCTACACTTTCCTCCATGATTTTTTATTTTTCTATTGTATGAGCAATATATGTTTTATTTCACAGCATGATAGAGAAATATGTATTTTATGATAATATATATTCAACCTATATTACATTACCTACCTTCTTGTGGAGAGGGGAATGGTGGCAGGTATACAAAAGATAATGGGACACAGATTTTGGGACATTGCTAATATGAGAATTTATTTTTCTTGGATAACCATATTTGTTATAGTGTATTATATGCTTATAACAAATCATATGTATTATATTATTGTTATGTTACACATTGTATTCTGTTATATATTAAAAATAAATGTTCATTAAAAAAACAGAATGTAAAGACCACTTGAAGTCTATGGGAGCTCAGTTCAAATGTGAACTCAAATCCTTCCTAATGTGTGTTCCTGGCCAAGTCTCTTAACTTTTATTGTCTAACCCTTGCCACTCTTTTTTAAAACTCTTACCTTCTCTTGTAGAATTGCTACTACATTTTGGCTCTGTAAGGAATTAAATTAAGGGGTTTGACTAAATATACGAGAATTCTAAGATAATATTGTGGTCGCTGATTTAAAATATAGCTCAAGCCAAAATGACTTTTAGTAGCTTTATTTACAAAAAGGTGGAAAGAGTGAAAGTAGAGGAATACAAAAAGAGGATAGAGAAGATGTCTAGCCTATCAGGGCTTTTTAACCCTCCACTGAAGGACCTGGTGTTCCACCTACACCATCTCCTCCAAGAGGGGAAGGTGTCTCCAGGAACTAATTTCTCCAGAAGTCAGGAAAGAAAGCCCAGGGAGGCAGTGTCTATGGGATTCACACCTCTTTTCCTCTGAAGGTGTAAACTCTTATCAAAAGGATTAATAAGTTTCTGACTGCTTGAGTTTTGGTGTATGAACTCTTTAAGTAAGTCACTTGTGAATTCTCTTACTTGTTGGCTAACAAAGTGCTAAGTAGGGGTGTTTTCAGTTGTTGGTTGATTAAATTAAAAGTTTCTGATGCTAGACAAAGAAAGTCTGATTCACACTTCACAGTTCAAAGGTGGAAGAGTAGTAAGGGCTGGGTAGCTAGGATTGAGTGCCTTGCTTAGGACACCCAGCTAGGTAGTATCTAAGGCCAGATTTACATTCAAGGCTTACTATTTCTAGGTTTGGCTCCCCCTTACTACTCTTACAGAAGGTAAAAGTCTAAAAAAACCCAAAACAGTAGAATGTAAAGACCAACAAATCTGAGAATCACTAGTTTAGACAATGGTACAATTAACTGTATAAAGAATTAGTTGAATTTCTGGACCAACAGAATAGTCATAAATGCCAACAAGGCATGAGGTCTCAGGTTGTTCCAAAGATCCCCACTTTATGCTAGGCTGGCTAACATTTCTAGCAATGATTTACATAAAGGATTAGATAGCATATCAGATTTGCCAGTGACTTGATATCATGGATGATAGCTAAGAAACTAGCTAACCAAATCAGGATCCAAAGAACGCCAGCAGATTAGAATGTTGGGACAAGTTAATATGATAAAATTTAATTAAGGTAAATGTAAAGTCTCATGACTAAGTTCAAAAATCAGCTTCACAACTTTTTTACAAGCATCACAATCAGACTAGCAAATGACATGGATAATAATATATCATTGAAATGACCATAGGATAAATAATTCCAAAAATCTTCATCAGATAAAATATCTGTTCTCATATTTAAGTCATCCATATTCCAAAATGCAAATCCAGAATAAGAACCTTACTAAAATATGGCCTGCTTATTGAGTATATTGTCATTTTAAAGATTAAAATTAAATAATCCATGTACTTCTGTTTTCCTTTTTGGAAATAACAGGTTCCCCTTTCACTTAAGCCTCCTGCTTCCTAATACTGTCTAGAGATGAATATCTCAGACACAGCTGACATTTATAGGGCTCTCTAAGGTTTACAAAGTGCTTTCCATACATTAACTCATTTGATCCCCTCAATCGCCCTGGAGGAAGGTAGTTCAAATATCATAATCTCCATTTAATAAGAAATTGAGGTCAAAGGTGAAATTACTTCTCAAGGTTACAGAAGTAAGTACCAGAGTAGGAAGTATCAGAAAAAGTCTTAAATTCAAATGTTCGAAGTAAAAAATCCATTGTTCTTTCCTTCATATATTAGAGATCTCCATGGCAGCTAGAGTCCTAATATAATGGGATGACATGGGACTAGTGAATGTGGGCTATGATCAAAGCCCTTGTAGGTTCATAGGAACTACTGGAGTTCAAGAAGTCATCATCATTTGTTTTGACTTTCCTATGCAAAATTATCACAAGGATTTTCTTCTTTGTTCAATTGGTAAAATTGAAAAAGAGAGAAAGTGAATCTTAATTAACCCTCAAATCATTAAGAAAAAGTGACAGAGAAACAAATCCTTTTTTTTTCTTTTTTATGATTAGACTCTTCTGGTCCACCTCTAATTGGAAGCAGTCTAGAATCTAGTTAGATGATGAAAGGAAGGAGATCATAAATAGGAAAAAAATGTTACCTTATGGGTTAAAAGGATTGACTGTGTTTTCAATGTTTTAGGAAGAAAAGAATGGAAAACATATCTATCTACCTATAGACATATCTATAGATAGATATTGATCACATGCAGAATAAATGTCTAGGCATGGTAATCTTCAGATGGTAGAACTTGGAATCAGAGTCCTTGACTGAGTTCTAGATCGAGCTCCAACACTTACTAAATGTATGACCTTGGATAAGTAATTAACATTTTCTGAATCTCATTTTTTCATGGAGACATAATCACAATTACACAACTTACCTCCTATAGTTGTTTTGAGGAAACCACTTTGTAAATCATTACATACTTACAAGCTACTAATATTGTCAGTCGAATACTGAGGTCTCTTATTCAAGGCAGGAAGGAATTAGTGTCACAGTCTATAAAAAGCTGGAAATCTAGAATTTTCATCTGTCCCAGAGCCTAGCACAGTGCTCTGTGGACAGTAGATGCTTAACACAGGTTTTTTAGCAACATTCTTTTCTTCCTATGGCGGGCATCAAACTATGTATGAAAGATGGATCAACAGAATCAGGCACACGGTTTATGACCATGAAAGAGAACAAAGATAACTGGTCCAAGGGTGAGGATCAAACTTTATAGCTTTGTTTCCACTATAATGTCATGTTGATCAATTAAGTCATTATATATGAAGATGGTGCTAGGATACTTACTCTTTCTCTCCTCTCCACTTCCATTTGAGTAACTAGGAGTAAAAAAAAAAGAAAACAACCACAAAAATTGGCATATGATTCAGGGGACCAAGGACTGATAATATATAAAAGTCAGAATAAAGGAGGAGGAGGAAAGAATAATACAGGCGAAAGAATGATTCAGGAGTATTCCCACATCATACAATGGAGGTAGGGGCAGTTATAAAAGAGTTGAGAAATTTGGCAAGTTTTCTTTTTCTTGATTTTTAATTTTTACTTTATTGTGAATTTAACAAGCGTAAACAAGTCCATAAACAAAGAATAGGGGAAAATGCATATGAAACTTGGGTGAACATCTTATTTTCAGTATTTATTAATGGCAACCAAAAGGTGGTATAGTGGACAGAGACCAGATCTAGTCAGAAGATTCACCTTTCTGAGTTCAAATCTGACTTCAACTACTTAGGTGTATGCCCCTGTTTGCCTCAGTTTCTTCAACTATAAAATGAACTGGAAAAGAAAATGGTAAACCACTCTGGTATCTTTGCCAAGAAAGCCCCAAATGAGGTCACAAATAGTCAGTCACAACTGATAAACAACAGAATAAGCAACCACAGTGTTCCTTACTTATCTGTGTTCCTTCTGAACTTCATTTTATCTTCTGAATATTATTTTGTGTGTGTCAATATAATATTGTTATTTTTTAAATTATCATAGTACAGCCAAGAAGAATTAATGTCTTCAATTATTTGTCTTCCTTTATGTCTCCAAAGAGTATTTAGGAGTTGTGTTCCTGTAATCCTTTTATATGAGTTGGTAAATAAACTCCCAGATAACCTATCTATTCTATAATTATAATATTTTGAATGGAATTTCTTTTTCTGCTTTCCTCATCGATTTCGTTAGTAGTAGATAGAAAATATGATATTTTATTGGTTTATTTTATATTCTGAAAACTTTAGAGAAAGCATTTATTATTTCAACTAATTTTTACTTAAATCTCTAGAATTCTCTAAGTAAGTGTATAATTAGAATTTTGCTCCCCCAGAACTCTCTTTTCCAGCTTCCAATGTTCCTTCTCACATTATGTACTAATGTAGAAAAGATATAAGTTTTGTGTAGCTCCACCCTCTCTTATTTTCTCCTAATCACAGCTGGGAAAGCTGGCTTTATGCCAAGCAGGAGAATCTACACAGGTGGTTTTACTTTTTCTTAGATAATTAGGTTTGAACTATTTCTTTTAGTTTATTTTCTTTCTACTTCAAGTGATTATTAATAAATCTTATAAAATATGTTACTTGGAGTTATTGAATATTAATTTAAATCTTAAAGTAAGTTTTTTGAAAAATTCACATTTTGGCTTTTTCTTTGTCTGTTTATACTTTCAATTACTCTTTTTTTCATTATGTTGCTATAGCAAAGATAAAATTGCATGAAATAACATATATGAAAAGTAAATAAATCCCCTCACACATTCCAGATCAGTAGGAAAAATTAGGAAAAAATTAGTGAAAAAAGATCTTTCTTTATCCTTCATCTTTTTTTAAAAGATCTCTAGCATGTCTTCATTATAGATAATACTAGTTCATGGTTCTATATTTACCTTTTTATTATATTGATTTATTATGTATTATATAGAATATAATAATTTTATATTTATCCTATCAAGGAAAAGTCCATGCTTTTTAATTTTGTAGCATAAATAGGTACTATTTACTCAAAAGTTTTTCCTTCACTTGATATAATCATGTAATTTTATGGTTTTATTAATTATTGTGTTTATAATTTTTATAATATTGAAATGACAACTTTGTTTTATGGAACCCCCAAATTTGCCTATATCCCTTGGAAATTTGCCTTGAGAATGTCCAGATTTACCTTTGCCTTAGACTTAACAATGGACCATTAAGCATCCATTAAACCTGAATAGGAGTGAAAGAGATTCTCAAACCTTAAGAACCCTTTTTGTTTTAGAAGTTTCTCCCACTGTATCTAGACTTTTCCCAAAATCCTCTTTCCTTAGCCTCCACATAAGCCAATCAGTTGTCCTCCCTTTCTTTTATTCCCCAAAAAGTATGTAAGACTCCAACTTTTTCAGTTAATTGGAAAATCCCCTTCAAGGTGCATTTTCCCAGAGATACTGTTCCCAGAGTCCCAGACTTTGTCTCTGTGTGGAATTTTGTGCATGACTTTGGATGATGGCCATTAGAGAATTGTCTCCCTTGTCCTGAATAAAGGTTTGTTCTTTCTAACTACTTTAGTGGTCCTTTGTTTCTCAATATTGACAGAAACAACTCTGGTCATAAATCCAATCTAGACAGTGTATTCCACTTTTACTATCTTGTAGCCACTTTGCTAATATTTTATCCATTATTTTTATTTCAATATACATTAGGGCTATTGGTTTTTAGTTATCTTTCTATGATTTATAGAAATACTTAGTTTTGGTTTTAGAATCGTATCTGTTTCATAGAAGGAATTTTATAGGGTACAAAACTATTTCTTGATTTTGTAAAAAATGTATTTAATAGTATAATTAATCTACCTTCGACTGCTTGATAAAATTCACTTATAAATTCATCATTTGAGCCTAACTCTTTTTCTCCTAGGAATTCTTTGATGGCTATTCAATTTCTTTTTCTGAAATGGTATTGTTGAAATTCTTCATTACTTTCTTTTTATGTCTTTTTTATTTTTTGTAAATATTCATTTATTATATTTAAATTGTCAGATTTTTTGCATATAATTGGGTAAAACCAAGTCTAAGGGTTTTTTTTTATTTCTTCTTTGTCCTTTATAAAGTCTTCATTTTCATTTTTGAGTATTTTTTTCTCTTTTCTGATGAAATTAGCTAGTAGTTTGTTTAGTTTCCTTCCCCAAAATTTAATGGATTTGTAAATTTTTTCCATTTCATTTCTCTCCTCTCTGGTTTTTGAAATTTCTATTTATGCATGCAGTTATAAGGAATTTTTTTGTTTTTTTCCCCAGGAATTTTGTTGTTGTTGCTGTTGTCTCATCTCAAAAGCATTGATCTATTTTTTTCTCCCTTTTTCTAATTAGAGTACTTAAAAATACACATATCTCCTAATTACTGCTTTGGGTACATCCCAAAAATTCAAGTGTGTTTTTTGTTTCATTTTTGTTATTTTCTTTGATGAAATTATTCATTATTTATGTGATTATTTAGCTTATTTTCCATTTAATTCTTTTTAAAAGTTATTTATGGATTATAATTCTACATACATTTGATATTATGATCAATAAAGCATATGTTTACTTTCTGTTAAAGGACCTTTCTGATTTTCTGTATTTATACAATTTTATGCCCTTGTATATAATGCATTTTTGTCAAAGTGGGCCTTACATAGCTGGAAAATAAGCACATTCCTTTTAATTTCTATTGAGTAAACACCAGAGATATGCTATATCTCACTTTATAAAAAAGCTTTTAAGGATTACATCTTCTTTGCCTTTTGTTGTTATTGTTGTTGTTGTTGTTGTTGTACTTGTATAAGTCTATAAAGGTCATATTGAGATCTAAACCCACTATAGTTTTCCTTTATTTTTTTACCCAATGTCATTTTAATTTCCTTTAAGAACCTAAATATGACATCATTCAGGAATCTTTCTAAGTACTTCCCCAAATCTCCTAAATAATAGTCATACTTTTGTGATTTAGAATATTGAAGAAAGTAGGAAGCTAGAGAGAGAAAATGCTACCACTGTCACTAACACCCTGGCTCTCTTTGAGGGCATGGGGAATCTTGAGATAAGAAAGGATTTGTAAGACAAGGCAATTGCCAGAGCCTTAGTTTTGAGGCTATTGTTGACACTGGGTACTGAAACAATGGTTATTCAATAAAGGATTTCAGTAGTATCCCTTCTTTTAATAAATTTTATAATCTTCTTCACTTCCTGACAATTTATATCTTTCTAATCTTCTAATTCTTGGGGTTATCTAAAAGTGAAATGGGCTTTCTCTGGAGGTGGTAGATTCACCAACATGGAAGATCATTAAGCAATAATTTAATGACCATCTGTTGGCTATCTGGTAGAGGGAATTGTTTTCCAAGAATAGGTGGATCAGGGTCCATGAGATCTTAGCTCTAAAATTCCATGTTTCTATGATTTATTCCATAATTCTGTGAATTATGAGTTCCTGTAAATAGAAAATATTTTAATCATTTTAGAGCTTTAATTTTCCCATCATCCCAGATTTCCTGGAGATGGGCCCACCCAAGAGAGTGAAGAGTCCCCAAGACATGCATTTCACATATCAATTACCTCTTAATACTCGCCATACAAAACTTACAAGCAAACACCTATCAAATTGTCTTGATTAACATGACAACAATTGCTTCGGATGAATTGTTTCATATATTGCTAATTTATTATAAGCAGTTTCTGGGTGACTGCTCATAGAATGATATTTCAAAATGATCCACTTTTAGAAGAGTGTAGTTCTTCAACAAGGCTACACAGCCCAAGAACAGTGATGTCTTGATGAACTAGGCTTGCCTGCACCAATTATCCAGCCTGAAAGACTTGTAGAGAAACTGAATAGAGGTGTGATAGTTCTGATTGTAATAGGTGACCGGAAACATCTTCCTTTAGAAATGCTCAGAAACAGCCCCCAGGAACTAAACCACTAAGCAGGGTGACATCAGTAGGCTGTTCAGCGCACTATCATTGCCATCTGCTGGATTAAAAACCAATGTTGGATGTAATGAGAAATTCCCTAAAATCCTCCCTTCAGCTGAAGGCTCTGTCTGCATATGCTCAGTTGCCCAGTTTTCCAGAGCAGCTTGCTCCTCATTTGTCATTCTCTCTCCTGATTTGGGGGCACAAGCTTCAGAAAACATTTTGTTTTTCAGGGTTGTAGTACAATGCTCTTTTCATTTGATTTCAAAGGAGGAGGACAGGGGCTTTTTGCTGGAGGCAGTGGTTGCAGGGAATAGAGAAAGAGCAGCAGGTGAATCTTGTCAAGGGGGCAGTACTTCGGGTTGCCAATTGAGGCAGTAAGAAGCATGCTGGTTAATCTGCTTTTCTTCTGTGCAGCTCCTTTGGTGCTTTTGTCCACAGTCCTCCTGAAAAAGCTTATGAAATCCTTTGTAGAGGAATGGAAGAACATAGCTTCCTACGTATTTTCTTTTCCTCTCAGTCCCAGGTACTTTATGTAGGAGGCTCAGGGGGCTTCCAGCTTAAATTCTGAGTGCTATGATTTTACCAGACCTCATAGAACAGCCCTTTAAAAAAAATCCCATTTTCACTTTCAATTGACTCACAGCATGGAAACCAATCACCACATTTGAGATTTATTCAAATCTCAGGCTTGTATTGCACATGTTGATTAGGGCTGATCCTTAAATGCATTTTCCTTTCAGATGTTATATTGTTAAAGCTCTTGAGAATACAAGCAAAGAGGTCAGAGAAGAAAGTACATGGTTAGCCTCTATATTTTTCTTTGTGGGGTCTCTCAATTAGCCATTGGTAAATCAGGGCTCTCTGAGGGGGTCATTTTACATTTTGTAAGAGAAGTTGTTGAATGGTTCATTCACTAAAAGTTAAATGACTTGCCTGAATTCACTGAATGTATTAGGGATAAAAGTAGGCACTGGAACCCTTCCTATCCCAAGTTTTCACATTCCTGAATGGTTCATTGAGCCATATTGCTTTTATAGGCAGAGCTGAAATGTACGGATAACATGACATAAGAATGGGTCAGTTTCCATAGCTGCTTTTAATTTTGCTTATACTTAACAATGTTTTCAGAGAGTTATGGGTAATGTCATTTTCCTAAATACTTGGAGCCTATATTCTTCAACATGACCTCTTGGCTCAGCCCATATGCCCCAACCATAACCCCCACCCACTAAAAATAATACCTCTTTCCTCCCAGATCCAGCTGATGTTAACAAATGATGTAAATATAATATAGTTGAAAAGAAAAAAAACAGTTTAATTTGAGAATGAGGTTATAAATTATTATATTTATTGCTAGAAGGGACTTCAGTGGTTATCTAATCAACCCTTCTTATCTGCATATAAAAAACTTTGGGCCAAAAAAGCTGACTTACCCAAGGTCATACAAGTAGTAAGTAGTTTTTGGAGGATGTGAACCCCCCAATCAGACTCCAAATCCAGAAATTTCTCCATTGTGCCACACTGTCTTGGGAAGAGCTTGGTATTATCAAAACACATTAAGTAAGGGATTCAATAATGTGTAGGCTTTTTAGTTTTATCTCAATCAAATAAACCATATCCTTGACCTAACCCATCCTACCTGACTGGAGTCTGGCTTCTCTCTCTACTTTTTCTTCTTCCATTTCAAGGCATCATTGCCCACTCCCCTCCCTTCTACATCCAGCCCAAGGTCCAACCTTTCCCTATTTGCAATACCATTTCTAGACCAGAAATTGCTTTCCTGGAAACCAGACTAGTCCATTGCCCAAAGGTCCAGCAGCTGGTGACAAGTTTTGCATTGTCCTGATCACTCTGAATGCTTGATATGTTTGTAGAACATTTGACCACTCTCCACACTACATCCTGATAAGGTAAGAATTACTCTGGCATAGAAGGATGGGAAGGAAACTTCTCATCTGCCTTCTCTGAAGTCTTCCAGATATGGGAGATCACTGTCTATCCTATTCCAGATGGGTATGGAGATAAAAGTTCATCTAAAACCATATCTGAGGCTTTTGGTAGACTGCACATGTTGTGAATTAACAAAGTAACATGATATTCAAAAAAAACTCATATGGCTTAGACACTCTAAGCATGACTATGTCTTCTGGGAAAAGGAAATTATTGTTGCATTATTCCCTACTCTAACCTATTGGCACATTGAGTATTATGTTTATTACTTGGCACTACATTTTTAGGAAAAACACTGAAAAGCTAGAATACATCCAAAGGAAGGCTGCCAGCTAAGTGGCCCAGTAGAGAAAGTGTTGAGAAGTCAAGAAGACATGAGTTCAAATCCTGACTTGGACACTTATAGTTATGTGACCCTGGATAAGTAAATTAACTTCTCTCAAATTCAGGTTTCTTTTCCATAAAATTTGGATAAAATCACCTGCTTTGCAGTATGACTATGAGAACCAAATGAGAGTATATGAAAAGTGCTTTGCTGACCTCAATGTGTTGTTGTTGCTATTGTTACAAGAATGGTAAGAAACTTCAAGGAAAAAACATACCAGAAGAGGAAAACAACCAACTAATCATCAAAGTAAAATACACTCCAAATGCATGCCCATATCTTGTGACCCCCAGTTACAGGATTTTCTACTACATTAAAACATTAAAAATAAATGGATTCGCACACAACAACAACAAAATCCTATAAAATATTCAAAGAATAGTCTCAGTTTATAAAATTAGAATAACAAAGGCACTATTCTCATAGAATTTTATGTGAACTGTTTTCAGAAAAGATATAGATTTCTCTATAGTGGTTTCTATGGACTACTGATTATTTTCTAAATCTGGAAGTGAAAAAAAAAAAGAAATGAAAACCATAGGTCAGCATAAATGAATTCCAAATATAATTTTACTGGAAATTAGCATTATGATTAAATTGGACCAGAGAGTTCAATATTAGGAAAATAATCAATATGATGAATTTCACCAACAACGAAAACCATAAAAATCTCTTGATTCTATTAAAAATGCTGTAAAAAAAAGTTGATGAAATATGTTTATCTGTTTTTAAAAAATAAAGGAATGTAATTTTTCTTTAACATAATTAAAATGTAACTGCCTGAAAGCAAGAGTTATCATGATCTGTAATGTAAATGTTTCAGAGGCTTTCCAAATAAGACAGAAGTAAAGGAGGGCTATTAATTTTCACCATAAAAAAATTCTCACCATTGATATTTAGTATCATTATCATCTTAAGCCAAATAATGAAATATGAAAAAGTAGCACCAGAAAATGACAATAATCATGCTGATTATAACCATGTAATATATTAATAACAATAGTTATAAATGAACTATTTCCAAAATATCATAATTCAGATGGTAATATGGGAGGAAATGAAGCTTGTTGTCATTATCTTCCTACAGTTAATGGAAAAGGACGCATAAAAAGAACAGTCTTTCCAATGTTCTTCTTATGTTTAGGAGAGAATGTGAAGATTGACCCAAGCCCTAGAATAATACAAAGCTTTTTTCAATAAAATCCATAGTCCTCTAAAGAAATCAGCTGAGCAATTCAAAAACAAAAAATCAAGTAGACAGAATATTGACAATGTTTTGACAAGTAGTTCAATGGGCAGCACATTAAATTAATCCATAAAGATCTATGTCTTAGGCACCAGCTATGGACAATGAACTGGATCTTGAATTATAGGTGAAAGTGTCATTTCACTAACTCTCCTCCATTCAGGGAATGTACTCTCTCCTTTGCTGTGCTCCATAGAACCTTCCATAGAACCTCTCTTCCATCAAGATGCAACTGAAGTATCACTTTCAAGGGGAATCCTTCTCTCATCCCCTTAACTGCTCATATTCTCTTTCTTACTCCACCCTTGTATTTAGCTATCTTGTACTTATTTAAATTTATTTTCCTTACATTTGTACTTTATATACTTATGTTCTTTTATTTTACATTATATACTTGTCATCACAAAATATAATACATCAAAATAATATGTAAATATAAATATTAAATACATTTTATTTATATTATATGACTACATATTTATTTACATTCTTGTTGTCTTTCTCATTAGAATCCTTGGGAGTAAGAATTGTTTCAATTATTTCATTGTTCCCACAGCACCTAGAATTGGTGCACAGAACTTAGCTTACTCTAAGCACTTAATAAATGCTTGTGGATTGACTGGATTGGATTGAATGTAAGAATTGAATAACTCAAACTCTTATATTAAACATAAAAGCCTGTTTTTAACAATTAAATTATCTTAGTAATTAGTAGATGGCTGTAAATCATGGGAAAACAATAACTTTTAAATGGGTTGTAATCAAAAGAGAAGTCAATAAGGGGTAGCTGGGTGGCTCAGTGGACTGAGAGCCAGGCCTAGAGATGGGAGCTCCTAGGTTCAAATGTGGCCTCAGATACTTCCCAGCTGTGTGACCTTGGGCAAGTCACTTGACCCCCATTGCCTAGCCCTTACCACTCTTCTACCTTGGAGCCAATACACAGTATTGACTCCAAGATGCAAGGTAAGGGTTGTTTTTTTTTTTTGAAAAAGAGAGAAGTCAATAGAGAAACTCATTGTAGAAGTAAGTAGACCAGAAAATATTAACAATGATTTTCATGGATCCAAGAAAACTTTTAGAGACTCATGATGAAAAAAGGATATCCACCACCATAGAAAGAAATGAGAGAGTCTGAATGCTGATTGAAGATACCGTTCTTCCTGTTATTTCTTCCATAATTTTCCTCTCTAGTACAATTGATGTGTGTCCTCTTTTATAACATATTGAACATGCAAATATGTATTATAGGATAACACATGTATGGGAAGAGAGAGAGGTGGGAGGGAAGGAATATGGATCACAAAATATCAGAAAATCATTATTAAAATTATACCTATGTGTAACCTAGAAAAATATATAAAAATAAAATATTCATTATCAAAAACCCACTGATATTCACATGAAAAACAGTAGGAAAAGTCATCAAGAGACCTTGATATAGAAATGAGAAGAGAAAGAGATAAATTTGAATGTTAAAAAAACTATAAAACTGTCAAGAATATTTAACAATTTTTCTCTAAAAAATCAATATACTACTAGTTCAAAAGGAAAAAAGAAAATAAAATTATTAGAATTTAAAAGTGAACATCTTAGAGTCAAAACATAAAGGAATTTAAATCCTTTCATTCCTTCCTGTTGTATAAATAGAAATTTATATATTTCTTTAATTCCTTTCTATTGTGAATCTGCTTTGTGTGGATGGATGTGTATAGATATATAGAAAGATAGATACAGGCTTGTATCTATCTATCTATCTATCTATCTATCTATCTATCTATCTATCTATCTATCTATCCATGTGTGCCATCAAAACAAAGATACTTTTGTATCCTAGGGAGATGTATTGAAAAAAACAGCACATTTTCCTGTCTCTAATGTTTGATATTTACTGGATAGCTCAGAAGATTTAGTGCTGGGCCTGAATAAAGTCAGGAAGACCTGAGTTCAAATCCAGTCTCAGATATGTACTAGTTGTATGACTCTGAGCAAGTCACTTACCCCAGTTTGCCTCATTTTTCTAATTGGTAAAATGAACTGGAGAAGGAAATAGCAAATCGCTCCATTATTTTTTGCCAAGAAAACCCCAAAAGGGGTCACAAAGAGTCAGATACAACTGAAACAACTGAAAAACAGCAATGTTTGAGAGCTAAAGATGTAGGTACTTTGATTTTATTTGATACCTGGTACTTCTATAAAGAATACTTTTTTTTTTAATCTAGGTTTATAGATCTCGTCTTAGAGTCAAAGTACCAGCATCTCTTGGTTAGTTCTTTCGAGCTGTCCCCTTATAGATAATAATAAGTACCATCCCTGATGCATATTGATGCTGCTTCACCTGTTTCTTCATTTCCCAGGAATCCTAGGGAAATGTTTGGTAGGAAGATAAGGTGTTATCTGTTTCTTCTATTCCCTAATCTACTACATGCGCATTAAAATTTGTTGGCAATTTGAAGGAAGAAGAAAAATATTGTTTTGGGGAAAGAGTGGGAATGAACTTTGCATATAGATATGGGCGACAACAATTGTGGCCTTGGGCTAGGAACTCCGGGACATTTCTTATCTGTGTGGTCCCAGAGTTGAGAGTAAACAATAGCAACAAAAGAACAAGGATGCCACTAAGTTTGTCCACAACCTATTTTTAAAAATTCAATCCATCTAAGCTAATCTCCAAACTTTAAAAATGTGTTACATGAATGAAGCAAGCAGATTAACACTCATTAATGGACTTTGTCCAATATTTCATATATTAGGGTGTCTCACATCCAAGAAATGGATCTATAGTCAAGTATGAGGCAAAAACAAACAAACAAACTATATATATATATATATATATATATATATATATATATATATATATATGCTACCTTACTAGAATGCACTGTGTCATAGGAAAATCAAATGAGGGCATTAGGGATGGTTAGCCTTGAGAAATAAAGACTTAGTGAGGATAGGATACCTATCTTTATGTGTTTAGAGGGTTGTCATATGTAAGATGAATGAAAATTGCTCTGCTCATCCTCCCTCAGAGAGCAGGATGGGCAATAGACATGGAAACTAGACAGATTTAGATGATATAAGGAAAAACCTCAGTAATCCACATTTCAGTGGAAATGGTATCCTCTACTAATGGTGTTTCCCCTCATTGAAAGTCTTTAAGCAAGGGGAATGCAATCATTTGTTAAGAATGTTGTACAAAGAATTTTTATTTAGATATAGGTTGGACTAGAAACCTCTGAGGCTCCTTCCCATTCTGAGCTTCTGGAATCCTCTGATATTCTTGCCAGAATCCCTAATAAAAAGTTACCCATTTGGGGTATGAGGCAAGGACTGTATGTTGCTTTAGATGAATAGAAAGGATGTCTATAACAGGAATGACAGACTTGTCTCTCAATTTTGACACAGTGTAATATACAGGATGTGATGAAAAGCACAATGACAATAAATGTACAATGACCGTAGTTCTTGGGTTTTACAGAAGTCTCATTCTCAGTAAGGAAAATTCCATTTTAACAAGACTTTGCAAAGGAATGTCAACTGTTCTAATCTGAAACTTAGAAAACATTATCTTAACAATATGATCTATATATGAGAGCTTCTTCTGTGCTTATTTCCTAGTGAAGACAGTAAATGACCAGAAAAGTGTGTTTCATAACAATAGCTCACTTATATAACTCTAAAGTCCTCAAACCTTTTCATCTATATTATCTCAATTGATCCTTAGAATAAGCTTATGAAGTTATTTCTATATTATCCTCTTTTTACAGATGAGGAAACAAAGAATAGGGGAGATGAAGTAACTTGCTCAGTATCACATAGCTAGGAAGAATGCGAGGCAGCATTTGAAATCAATTCTTCCTATCTTCAAGTCCAACATACTATCAACTGTGCTCTAAAGATACTAGCCCTCTATTTCTTTGTGGCAAAATCAGGACACTAATGCATTGCTGGTGGAGTTGTAAACTAATCCAACCTTTCTGGAAGGCAATTTGGGACTATGGACAAAGGGCTTTAAAAGACTGCCTGCCCTTTGATCCAGCCATAGCACTGCTGGGTTTATTACCCCCAAAGAGATAATAAAGAAAAATACTTGTACAAGAATATTCATAGCCACACTCTTTGTGGTGGTAAAAATTGGAAAATAAGGGGGTGTCAATTGATTGGGGAATGGCTGAACAAATTGTGCTATCTGTTGCTGATGGAATACTATTGTGCTCAAAGGAATAAAGAACTGGAGGAACTCTATGTGAACTGGAACGACCTCCAGGAAGTGATGCAGAGCAAAAGTACCAGAACCAGGCAACTTTGTACACAGAGACTGATACACTGTGGCACAATCAAATGTAATGGACTTCTCTACTAGCAGCAATGCAATGATCAAGGACAATTCTAAGGGACTTATGAGAAAGAACACTATCTACATTCAGAGGAAGAATTGTGGGAAAAGAAATGCAGAAAAAAACATATGTTAGATCATGTGGTTCAATGAGGATATGATTGGGAATGTTGACTTTAAATGATCACTCTATTACAAATATTAATAATATTGAAATAGGTTTTGAACAATGATACATGTAAAACCCAGTGGAATTGCTAGTCGACCCAAAGAAGGGGATGGGAGGAGGGAAGGGAAAGAACCTGTAACTATGGAAAAATATTTTAAATTAATAAATCAGTTAAAAATAATAAATAAACTTAAAAAAAGATACTAACCCTCTGAAGAGAAAAAAATTTTGATATACAAACTTTCAGATAAGCTATCAGAATTCTTATGTCTATTACATAAATGGGTTGTGTGTGTGTGTTTTAATTTGTACTCCTGAGCAGATTTCTGATTGCTTGCCAGTTATGTAGGTTTGTTCATTGTAACAAGAAACTGATAATTATATGGTAATCATATTCAATTCAATTCTGCAGAATGTAGTTGTCTCACCTCACAGTGGGCTCAAAATTGTAAATGATCTATAAACTTTAACAGGGAAAAGATATTACTCATTGGAAAAGATTCGTGATCAGTGAAGAATCAGTAATGCATTTTTAAAAAATAAAAACACTTTAACTTAATATTGTGGCTTTCATTTCACTGCTTCCAAAGTGCTATGGGGTATAACTTCAAAAGCCAGTGTGCCATAGTAACTAGTGATCCAGTCTTACAGTCAGGAAGTGGGTTTGAGAACTACAACTGGTCCAGGCCAAGTCACTTAATCTCTCAATGTCCCCCCAGGAAACTTTCTAAGAAGCTAAATTATGGACCCCTGCCAGTCTGACTACGTAGAGGGGCTCTCTTTGCTAGGAGTCCCCTATGTTGATGAATTCACAGATGTTGTTGGGGAAAAAAGCTCTTAACTCACATGGTTGTTATGAATATATTCTCTATCTATCTTCATCTATCTCTCCATATACACACACAGACATACACACACACACACATTATGCTTGACAAAAAAAAAAGTTAGATCCGTTTTTTCTGTAGTCATTTCTCATCTTGCCTAACAAAATTCACATTCTCCAGAGCTGTCTTCTTCCTCTACCTGACTACCTGGAGAATGCATTTTATTCTTTAAAGGCCACCAGAAATATGACTGAGCTAGCAAATTGCTTATTGCTCTGACTCCATAGTATTTGACTGAGGAATTCCTCATACCTTGTAAAGAGATGACAAAGTATAAACACTTATTCTATATGTTTAAGATCTTAGTATCTTATCTCTGTTACCTTCTTATGTAACATGTGCTGAGGACAAGAATGTCTAAAGATGTAGACAGGTAGCTCCAGTCCATCACTAATAGATGTTTCTGCCATTTTGCCCACCTTCCTCCATGGGAGAATTTGATTCCTGCTTAAGTAAAGTAAGATAAGGGTCCAAGAGTCTGGTCACTGTTCTCCTCTAAAAGAGTTACTGCATTAGAAGTCTATCTCTCTGCCTTCTAAATATTGCTAATCTAGGACATGATTAATTCAGAACAAAAACCTTAATTCATGGCCACCACCCTCTAAGGAGGGGAAGGGACTCCATGTTTACATTATTGTCCCTGTCTACCAAATGCAGTTACACACAGTCACAAATGGAGGATATTGAGTAAAATAATTTAACCAAGCAAAACAGCAAAGAAAAATTGGAGAAATTATAAAGATTAGAATGTTCTATAAAAGTCAGAGTGAATGAAATCTCCCATATATACAACTCACTCAAGATATAAAAAGTGAATAAGCAATATATCTCAGCTCAACTAAGAGAGAGATCTTGATCTCTTCCAAAGAGAAAGTTCCCCCAAATCTACAAAAAGACAAGCTGGAAATGAGGGATATGTTCAAAAGCTAGCTTCTCCTACATGATTGCAAAGGCCTTTTTTTTCCTCCTCCCTAGATTTAGTCTCAGAAAATTTAGAACTATGAGTCTCTTTTTCAAAGAAGGAAAAAGAATCTATCTCTTCTCAAAAGTTCTCATGTCGACTCTATCCCTAACACTGGCACAATGTTGTCAGCATTCTCTACGTTGATTAAGAGAGAGTCACATTGGGGGCAGCTGGGTGACTCGGTGGATTGAGAGCCAGGCCTTGAGGTGGGAGATTCTGGGTTCAAATTCAGCCTCAGATGCTTCCTATCTGTGTGACCCTGTGAAAGTCACTTAACCCCCATTGCCTAGCCCTTACCACTCTTTAGTCTTGGAACCAATAGCAAGTATTGATTCCAAGAGAGAAGGCAAGAGTTTAAGAGATAGAGAGAGAGAGAGAGAGAGAGAGAGAGAGAGAGAGAGAGAGAGAGAGAGGAAGGGAGGGAGAGACAGACAGACAGAGACAGAGACAGACAGACAGACAGAGACAGAGACAGACAGAGAAACAAAGACAAGGTCATGCAAAATGCTTTAGTTCTGGCTATACTTACATTTTTTGACCAAGAAATTTCCTTATCAACTTCCTCCCATCTCACTATACTTCTTTAAAAGAAAATATGTGTAGAGGCAGAGAGCAAGTAGCCATGTTTTCATTATGTAAGAGACATCACAATTATTGTTGATGAAGAAGGACGTTTCCTTCTACTTGAATCAAACATTAAGAAAATGAAGATCAGCTATCCATGTTGTGTGTGTCAGATTCACAAATATGACATGAAAAGGAAAATGACAAATGTTGAAAGTGCACATTGATGGGTCATTGATGGGCCTTTGATTGTGTCTAGCCATTCTGGAAAGCTATTTGGAGTAGCACATACAAGTCACTAAACATTATGTACTCTTTGACTTAGCTGTGCCACTTTAGGCATAGTCCCATGAAAAAACAAAGAAAGAAAGAAAATCCTGTAAAGAAATTATGGTTAACGAATGTGATGAAATACTATTATGCTATAAGAAATAAGGAACGGAATATGGGGGAAAACCTGAACTCAAAGCAGAATTAAGTAAGTAGCCCCAGAAAAATAATTTTATGCTACAACATCAATATTATAAAGTAAATAATCTTGAAGATTTTTATAAACTGATGAAGAATTAAATTAACTGAACCAAGGGATAATATGTACAATAAAGAAGATTTTAAAAGCCAAAGGAACTCTGATTAATAAAATGGCCATCCATGATTACAGAAAATTAGCTAGGCAGTTGGGTTAAGTAACTTGCACAGTGTCTCAAAGCTATCTACCCCCTGACAATGAGGAACTCAGCATGCAGAATAACATCTATTTTTTTTAATATGGCTAATGAGGAAATTTGTTTTGCTTGACTGAAAATTTATTACATGCAATATTTTTTCTTTTGTTTCCCAATCAAGTAAGATAAGAAAACAGATTAGTTATTTTTTTTTATTTGAGAAGCAAGGAAGTAGGAAGGAAAGAAGGAAAGAAAAAAGAAACAAAGGAAGGAAGGAACAAAGGAAGATAAGTCATATTACAGGATTATACTATAGACTCTGTTACTCAAAAAAGTTTCTTCTTTGAGATTCAAGGCAAAAAAACAAGGTAACAATCATTTATTAAGTGTTTACTATGGCACAATCATTGTACTAATGTTCAGCCCACAAAATTGCTGAGAGATATTTAACACCAAAAATTTTTGTATCAAATTATAAATTATAAAATGAGTTCAATGAAAAACACTGGAATATAAGGCATCTTTAGTGTTATTATACCAAGCATTCTGGTTATTCTTGAGTCACAAGGTGTCCAAATTAAGGTTCTTTTGTTAGCTCAGCATTTTGCCTACTTGGTAGATGACAGGCATTTAGTAAGAGTCTATGTGTATAAGAAATCTATACATTATCCAAATTTCCCACTGGTCAATGGTAACTTGTCCTTTAATTTGCCTCTTTACCAATTAAATTTGGAAAACATTTATTAAGCAACTACTATGTGCAAATATATCTTTTATATGAGAAGTAGTTTGACAGTGAATAGAGTACTAGAATTGGAGTCAGGAAAATGTAGGTTCAGATCCTGCTTCTAACTGTTTTTTTAAACTCTTTACTTCTGTTTTAGAATCAATATCAAGTATTGGTTTTAAGATAAAATAGCTATAAGGGCTAGGCAATGGGGTTTAAATGACTTGCCCAGGATCACACAAATAGGAAGAATCTGAGGTCAAATTTGAACTGAGGACCTCCCTTCTCCAGGTCAGACTCTCTATCCATTGAATGACTTAGCTGCCCCTTCTTCTGCTCTTAATTAGCTTAGTTTCTCTGGGAAAGCCACAACCTTATAGCCTCAGTTTCCTCATCTGCAAAATCGAGATAATAGCCCCTACTTTATTAGCCTGATGTAACAATCAAGTAAGATAACGAAAAGTCAACTACTAAGATATAGAAGGGGTTGCAATGTGCATAACTAAGAAATTCTTTACCACATTAGCAAAGTGCTACAATTGACATCTTTAGCAATTACAGATCTTCAAGCAATTTAAAATCTAGTAGGTAAATTATCTAATTGGTTGCATGCAACTGTTTTAAACAGCAAAAACAGAAGAATATAAGTACAGAGGAGAGTTGTTTTGTTTTGTTGAATGCTACAAGATTTCCAAGGAAGGAGACATTATTTCTACCTTTCTTGTAGAGGGGATCCTGCTGCTAATGGTTTTAGTTCAATGCCTTAAAAGATGGATGAGATTCCAAGAAATAGACAAGGAATAAAGGACAGCTAAATAGCACAATGAATAGAGCACCAGTTCTGAAGACAAGAAGACTTATCTTCCTGAGTTCCAATCTGCCTTCAGAACTTTACCAGCTATACGACCCTGGGAAAGTCACTTAACCCTATTTACCTCAGTTTCCTCATCTGCAAACTGAGCTGAAGATGGAAATGGAAAACCACATTATTTGCTAAGAAAACACCAAATGGGGTCACAAAGAGTGAAACATGAATGAAAAAGCTGAAAAACAAGATGTTGCAGACTTAGAGAATGACATGATCAAAGTCCCTGAAGATAAAGATGAAAATAATTAGGCATGTTCTAGTTAGTGCTCATAGACCAGTTTGTCTGGAACACAGATGTAAGGAGAAGCATTTACTGAGTTTAAGTCCTTTCCCCCATATTAGGTGCATTAAGTTGACGTATCTTTTTTGTGTATGTTGGCTCCTTAACAACTCTGAATTCTATAATTCTAGAATAGGATAAATGTAAATTGGAAAGGTGCGATGGAAATAGATTGTGGAGGATTTCAAATGTTAGGAACAGAACTTGAACTTTCTTAGTGGGAAATGATGAGCTTTTGATGAATATAAAATTAAGGTTTTTGATCAGCATAATAACATATAGTTTAGGATTTGAAAGAATAACTAATTAGGAGTATAAAGGATAGACTAGAGAAAAGAAAGACTGGGGACAAGGAGATGGGCTAGGATATTACAATAGTCTAAAGAAGAAGAAAGTTAGAGATGAGAGAGGAAAAAGAGAGAATAAAATGCCTATTATGTTCCTCTCACTGTGCTATGCACTTTTTATAAATATCATCTCACTTGATCATTATTGCAATAGGCCAGTAGTCATGAGGATCCAACTTGGGGTGGTAGCCATGAAAATGACAAGAAAGGGAAAGATGAAAAAATATTCTAGAAAGAAATTTGACCAGACTTAACAACTAATTAGACATTTAGTTATTAAGAGAGAGTGGAATAAAAAAGAAAATGGAAGCACAACTATGTGGCTCAGTAGATAGAGTCGGGTCTAGAGATAGGAAGTCCTGGGTTCAAATATGACCTCAGACACTTCCTTTCTCTGTGACCCTGGGTAAGTCACTTAACCCCAATTGACTAGCCCTTATTGCTCTTCTGCCTTGAAATAATACTTAGTGTTGATTCAAAGGAGAATGATAAGATTTTTTTTAAGTAAATGGAAGGTCTTGAATTAGGGTGATTGGGAAAATTTGAAATAGAACTAGAGAAGCCAGAAAGTTTGAGACATGTTGAGTTAAAAGAACTAAGAAAATATACAGATGTTCAATAAGAAGATCTAGAATTTGAAAGAGAAAATGCAACTCTAGCTGCTGGCTTAGCTATCATATATGTAGAGGTTGATGCCAAAGCATAAGATTAGTTGGGACAGGATAAGAACAATAAAGAAGAAAAGAACATAGTTTTAAAAAGTAGCTAGATGGAGGAGTCGATAGAGCACCAGGCCTGGAGTCAAGACAGACAAGAGTTCAAATCCAGCCTCAGATACTTGCCAGTTGTATCACTCTGGGCAAGTGATTTAACCCTGTTTGCCTCAGTTTTTCATCTATAAAATGAGCTGGAGAAGGCAATAACAAATCACTCCCTTATCTTTGCCAAGAAAGCACCATATGGGGTCACAAAGAGTCAGACACAATTGAAATGACTGAAGAACAACAACAACAGAGAAAGTATTCTAGGATACCTAGATTTGCAATAGAAATTGAGGAAGCAGGAGAGAGCAAAAAAGTAAAGCTAAAGAAAAATTGATTAGAGGAAGAGTTTTTAGTTGTGCCATGGTGGGCAAGTCAGTTAATTTTTCTTTGTCTCAGTTTCTAAACTATAAAATGTAGATAATAGTAACAACTACACCCTAGGATTATTTTGATGACCAAAGGAGATGTTTGTAGAGCACTTAGTACAGTGTCTGGCACATAGTTAATAAATGCTTTTCCTTTCTTTTCTTTCTTTCCTTCCTGAATCTCTTTGTCAATCTGATGAATCATAATACTGATATGGTTTGTTGGCTACATTTAAAATGGAAGGAAATGCTAATTTTCAGTTATATGTTAGCAAAAATAAAGATGTCATTTTTTCTCCTTCAATTTAAAGATCACAGATCTGTGGATCCCTGTGTTAGAAAAGTAGAAGAAATGCTCCCCTCCCCAAAATGGGTTTGCCACAGTTTCTAATTTCAAAGAGGGTGAATAGTGGGAAAAGATCACTAAATCTGACAGATGAACTTTGAAAAAGGAGATAGGTAGATTGCTGGGACTCAAGGACTATTGACAAGGGATTAAGGAATAAATTAATGGTGAAAATATGAATTACCAATTTCAAAATGAGTCCAGTATAAAGGAGAAAAGGAGAAGGGCTCAGAGAAGGAGGAGAAAGAGCCCATTTACCACTAGGACATACATTCTTTTTTTAAATTCTTTTTTATTACAAACTTTGTCATCTTAACAAATAGAAACAAAGAAAGTGTTTAAAA